>NC_140340.1:25855846-27055846 GCF_963514085.1 Chelon labrosus
GAACTGCTCATGTTTGAGGGGGAGCATAAGTCATGTCCACCCTTAACACTGCTCCCTTTGTAATGATACACCTGGGACTGTCTGATGACATCATTTTTCCTCGCCCCATTGCGTTAATCAACAAGCTGCGGAGGACGGTGCCAAAGAAAGATAGACATCTCCTTCAATCCAGCAAGTCATTTAGAAGAGGGATTCATACGGAGGAAAACCTCAGCTGTCTGACTTTGTCATGCTTGAAAATTGCTCTTTCATGGCCAAGCAGAATATAAAGACACGTCACAATAACGTTGGGCTGTGAATATGTCAAACTCAACAGCAGCTTAAACAGTTTGAATGTGAACACATGGGGTGTATTCAGACTCAGAAACTCACCCCCTGTTTCAGATTGTCGTTGGCCTGGTCGGCTACCTCGGACACAATCACCAAGGCAGCTGCAACACAAAGAGAGAAGGGAAGAAAATGCATTTGAATTAAAAGACACACACTTAACTATTCAGAAACTGACACAACGACTGGGCACTGTTCGATGTCAAGCAGCTGCATGCAGGAGTGTATCCATATGCGTCAGTATGACTTAGTCTACTGAAACAATATCACAGTCATGGTTCAGCAGGTTTACCCTGTGTGTCTTCGTATTCTTTAGAATCTGGTGACAGGTTGTTCAGGTAATCTGGAGAAAAGAAGGAAATATGACAACAGATGCGACAACAGATTAGTTAAAAACACCAGTGTGAGAATAAGGTGGCTAATGTTACTTAATATCAGAAAATGTAACACGCTTTCTCTACTCTACATATTTTAAGGGTTTAGGGTTGGGCAACCTCATGATGGCATCCAGTTGGCTCGACAGTTGATATCTCACAAAAATTGCGGTCAAGCTAATAATTACAATGTCAAATATTTTTATTTCAATAAATGCCTGACGTGTCATCATCTATCTGCAAATGAGGCCACAAACCGGTGAGCCTACGTTTAATTGACTGATAACTGTTGTGGTCCTCTGGGAAAAGAGGTTAAAAAACACACACACCTTCAATAACCACCTATTTCCATAGAGACCAAGGCAGAGATCTTTAGGATTGCCACTTTAAATATTTAAATGTACTGCACATGTTTGTGTGTTACCTGTGAGAAGCATGCGGTACTGAAGTACTCTCACTATAACCTGCAGCAGCTGGTGTTTCAATGGGACTTCAGCTTCCTCTGGGCTTCTAGTCTGCACACACAAACAGAGACGCATACACACAGATTTTTAAAATAACATTCATGCTCACTCAGTATGTGTTTGAACTTGACACAGATTTTTTTGACAGTAGACATTGGAGGAGATGACTGGCGTATTAATGGTGGTTTCATTCTACTTAGGGGAGGTCCTATTTTGTGCATGATTGTTAACTGTCATTGTGTTTTAATTGAGCAGAGCCATGGTTCTCTCCGTCTGTGCTTTCTATGCTGTGAGAAGGGTCTATTGCAGCCTATGTGAAATTAGTTACATAATTATTTAACGGCATACACCATAGACTTGACATCACTTTTGTAAAAATTTCTCCTTAATGACAGGTCCTACCAAAAATAACATGCGCGCTCTAGAAGTACACAACCAGAAAGCCACTTCTCCGTCTCTCAAATGAGCGTGACCTCTGTAACTCTATGTTGCAAGTCAAGGTCAGAAGTGACCACGGAAAATCTGTCGGACACGATGACCTTCGTACGTCTTTCCAGCACAAAAACCCCCCAGAACAATTCCTATTCTTCTGCTCGGCGCAGTCATTTGCAGGTGAAAGGGGACAGAAACTGGCCCAATCAAAGACAGCTTTAGAAAATCAATCAGGATCTAATTGTCTCTGACAGGTATTTATGCCCTGAGCGGCAGAGGAGCAATGGGGTTCTTGTACAAGTACACACACACACACACACACACACACACACACAGTTTTTTCTAATCCAATGAAGTCCTATCCTTCATTAGAGAGGCACAGATAGCACCCTGCGGGAAACAGCATCTTATTTAACACACACGGACACACACAGGCGCAGGAAGCCACGCAGACTCGCAGACGACATCTAGCACACCGTTTCACTCATATCCATACAAGCATAGAGTGTGAACGCGGCATCGTGCTCTCACACACATGCAGACGCACAGACCTTGGGCTGGTGATGAGATAAAGGGCTTTAAAAGGGGAGGCATGTGGTATGACTTGAACACACCACTCTTTGTCTTCATTATCGCAATCTGGGTTGCAGGAGTCAGAAGCAAAAACAAGAGCTGAGACCTCATAATGAGCACACTTTCAGAAATTCTCACCTTGCCCACTTTGTGTTTTTGTCTCTTTTATTTTCTGTTTTTTTTTTTTGTGTTCTCTCTTCAAATTCATGACCTCTGTCTGAGCTGCCACCTCACTCTCCTCCCGCGGCTCTTTCCTGATCACTGTGTGATACATTGAGTACAATAATAACCAGCTCTCCATTATTAAACCCGCTTGTTTTCCGGACATCCGCCCTCCTCAAGTGTCGCTTGTAAATTGTCATCCAATTGACACTTGTTCAGAGGAAGTGGCTTTCCAGAGATGGTAATTAGCGCGTGGTTTGTTTGGGTGAGCGAGCCAAATGGAGGAGGAGAGAAGAGGCAGCGTGTGATGTCTTGTGCTGGGAGATAAACACATGCACACACACACGGACGGACAAACAAACACACCTCTCAGACTCCGCCACGGCCAGCTGATTTGCTGTCTGCACACACACAACTGATCTAATTGGGGAGTTGTAAAGGAGGCTGCTTCTCTAATTAGCTTCTGTCTGCCTCATTGCCCAGCTGCCTTTACAAGGAATTCACTCCATCGCTCTCTCCCTCTATCGCTCTCTGTCCACCTGCTGCACGGGGCCTCCTGTTCTCCTCCTGGGCTTCATGCACAGGAGAAAACACGCAGGCTTTACACAAACGCAGGATATGACATGAATATAAATCCAAGCTGAAGTGCTTCGGAAAGAGACTTTATGAACCCCATTTCACAGGATCCACACGATTTGTGTATGTACGTGCCCCTGCAAAATCTATCAGATACAGACGCACAGGGACACAAACACTCACACACGGGGGACACACAAACACAGCACTGTGTTGGCCAAGATTCACAAACAAGCAACTGGCTGTTGAGAGGAAGAAGTAATCCTGTAAGAGGCGAGCGCTGATCTGATCATGCTCTTTGGCTACTTCATCACTGTCATCACCATCCACAATGAAATTACTACCACTTATACTGCTGGACCTTGGCTTGGAGTGTGGAAAAGAGGTAGGGGAGGTAACGATTGAGGGCCTGAAACTGAGAAAAAGAACCAAAGAGCAGAGGTTGATGAAGAAAGTGTATTTTTAAATGCACAAAAAATTACAGAGAGTAGCAAAGAGAAATACTCATCAATGCTCGTGCTCCTCTGAGGTATAATGACTTGTGAAGTGCCACTAGCAGATAAATGACCTCCGTCCCTCTCAGCAGTAGGTGTAGTGCATCCTGTGACCTATGCGATTGTCTTTGCTCTCCCTCAGCCCTCCATCTTCCTCATTACAGCGGGGTCACACTCACTATGCAACTCCCAAAGCAGTACTTCGGTACGGCGCAGCATCCATCACACACACACATAATACCCTGGTGTGTGAGGGTGGGCAGGACAGGGACCTGGTTTTGTGCGTATATGTGGGTGAACACAGCAAGCAGGGCGTATATGCAGTTGAACATTTTTTTGAGTAAACATTACTGAATATGCCTTTGGGTGTTAATTTTAGAGGTGTAATGTGAGTCACAATCATACATCGACACAAATGAGGAAGTAAGAAAATAAAATCGTTCAGGCCAATCAAATCTGACAGAAGGAAATGTGTTTTTATCAGTTTTCACACCAAGCAATCCTATCCACAGCAGGCAGAGAAAGGACGCTTATATTTACAACATGTAGTGACGTCTTACTGACTTCGACGAAGGTTACTCGGAACTAGGTGTTTCTAAGAGTGGAAACATGGTGAAAGGTACGAAAGGTCAGTGTTCACCGTCCACTACGACGAGTCTTCATTTCTCACATTTGCCAAAAGAGCCAAAGTTTTTTTTTTTTTTTTTTTTTTTCAGGAAGAAGCAGCTGCTGATGAATATTCATGAGCGGGGACAGTTGGTGCCTTGTCTGTTCGCTTTTCTTATCAAACGAGAAACGCCTGGAACCATTGTGTCAGCCTCTCACAGCGAATCAGCACACAGCGTGGAACTGGTAATGCATACATTTGGACAGAGAGGCGCTGACTTGAACAGGTAACTTTGCGAATCATAAGCAGAGCTATAAACTACAAAATATAAAGAATTAAGAAAAAAAAGAAGGCTCATTCCTTTTAATTTAGTAGATTAATTTAGTGGATTTTCGGCTCAAGGTGACCCAGGTATGCTCATGCAAAGTGGTTTTGACTCAAAAACAGTGAATCAAATCTATAAATTAGGACATAATGATCACACTGCTGTATCTCTGTGGGCATCTTTCTAGGCTTTCTTCGTGTCCTGTGTTTTATTTGCAGTTTGTCAGGTGAATTGCTATTAGCTGGGACAATAAACTTTTCTATTCAACATAGGACTAGGCACACAATCTGTTGACCATTGTGATAGTATAAGACTCAGGCCTTGCAAAGCATTTCATTCAAATCCCACATCCTTGTTCTCCAGTGGCTATCAAGGAGATCCATGCTAGATGAAGAATGAGTATTTGGTGTTGAGTGGGTGTAAAATATGCGGGCATGCGAGTAGAAAGGTCAGGTCCATGAAGAGGATAGAGAGGGTTTAGAAAGGCCATTATTTCCCTGTGGAAGCTGGGTGTCAAAAATATAAGTTGAGAGCCACTGGGTGAGCACCAAGGGAGATAGCAGGTTTGATCTCTTCTCTGGAAACACACACAATGCTTCACTTTCCCTTCACAAGCACGGAAAGCGAACCTGAGATTTCAATATGCGACTTCCTCCGGTTCCCCCTCTGAGGAGGCTCCTCGTAATTATGCGGCGCTTTGAATTCACACTCTCTAGGCTCAGCGTAAGAAAAAAAAAAAAGGCAGACTTGACAGGAGACACAATAAAGAGCTGCCTTATGTGCTCGGCTTCTTCCCTGTCTTTTCTGTGTTTTACCTCAAATTTCTTGACAACGCTGGCAAAAGCCGGGCTGCTCCTGCGGCTCTCCTCCAGTAAGGACATGCTGCGATCATACTCCGAGATGTAGGTGTCAAACACCCCAAAGTCTTCCCGGCGTGACAAGATCACATCTGCCACCTTTTGGCTCTCCTCCCTTCACGGTGAAGAAAATCAGCAGTTAAGTACATCCTCTTTACACATCTGAAGTACTCTGAATATTTTCTTTTTTAAGCCTTTTTTTTGCCCTGTGGCTTTAATCAGATCAGTAGAGAGAGACAAGTGGTAACGGGGCGAGGGATTAAGGGATTATAATGTGTCTCTTTACGACTGTGGACCACTGACAATACTAGCTCTTTAATGTGTTATCATTCATCTATACCGTACCCTCAGCAAGGTTAAGATTGTCTGTGTTTCTTTCTGAAAATCAGCACCTGATTAACAAAATTTGATCAGCATAACAGAAATTCATTTTGTATGGATCAGTGGCTGCCTGCTGTCTTAAAAGACCTTTGGTTAAAGATGAACCAACCTCTATTGGAACAGTAACACTGCTGTGCGTTTTAAAGCACGGCTACAATGGTGTATAGTAATTATTTTGGCCTCTGTGGACAGATAATTATCATCACTGTGAGACATTTTTCTGTCCACCATCACCATTAAATTCTCTGAAAAATAATGATCAACTGTATTTTACGACACTTGGCCATGGCACTACTAAGAGCAACTCCCACTGCGTTTCTTACCACTGACTGATACGCTCCTCCAGCTCAGCCAGGATGCTGCCGTGGAGGGTGTACACCTGGGGAAGCACTCCCAGTATCTCCCCCAGCCTCTGCTCCTCCAGCACCTTCTCCCCTTCCTCGTCCACCGCCTCAGCCACCGCTGACCTGAATTCCTGCGCGAGAGAGGAAAACAGGATTCATGAGGAAAGGTCTTCTGAAGATTACAAAGGTGTGGGTCAGAAAAAGAGAATGCAGGAAATGGTCGTGAGGATCGAAGGTAGGAAGGGAGGGAGAGCAGGAGGACTGAAAAGGCACAGAGGAATGAGGAAGACGGAGAAAAAAAAACGGAAGGAAGGTCAGATCCTCCTAAACATCCTTCCTGCCACCCTCCCTTCATATCATCTCAGAGCTTTGGGCTCTGTCCAAGCATTCAGGAAAGAGGGGACCACTTAAACAAGAGCTACGCACAGGTGTTGTTGCATAATGACCTTACTCAATGACACAACACCGTTTTGTCCATAGCCCCCGCTTTTCATTTCCTTGTAGATCAGAAGCCAAAAATTCAGTGAAACACAGCGATGGTGGGTCTGCTGAAGTCCATTCAGTGCACATAAAACATGTGCAGCAGGCGTTAATAGCTGCAGAGTCAGTGACTAAAGAGACTAATATGAAGAGTTACGGCACAGGGGAGTGAGAAACCAAGGGAGAGGTTATTTATCTACACAGCAAATGAACACAAAGAGCGCCTGAAAGTGGGTGAATTGTTAGGAGAAAGCTGTGTGGCTTTTTAACTAATGTCCAACTGTCTCTAAAGCCACGGCGTGTGTAAGGTATAAGTGTCTGGGGCACATCAATTACAGTTTTGAGCAAAGCGCAGACATAAAACAAACAGAGATGTCCCAGTCGACCGTGACACGCTGGGCGCTCCAGAACACGCCGTTCATCATGCACACATCGATCACGTATGACTTAACATTCATCAAGTCTGCCGGGGAACAGAGCGGCTACTTTCACGGCTCTGGTTGACTCTGTCTCCCAGGTTACACACAAACAAACACACACTCTGGGATCCATGAACGTGAAGAGCTGTAGCCTTTGTTTCTTTCTTTTCTTTTTTTTTTTTGCCCATGCGCTCAACACCTTATCCCCATTTTCCTCACGTAAGGCGGGTCGAGAAGCAACGTTAAGCACTCGGTTGAGCAGCCGGTCGTGCTCAGTCATAACTCAGCAGAGAGAATCTGTCCAGAGGTCACGGGTCACAAAACAAGAAAAAAATAATAAGTCTGGGCCTCATATGTTGAAGCCGTTACGGGGAAAGTCGTTTAGAAGAGGAGCATGGCCTAACTTCCTATGTGGAGACAAGGTCTGGAAATTCTTTGTATTCTTGTTATTCCTTATCAAACAATGGAACAATAGCTCATGTGAGCCTCTCACTTAACGCTGCTCCTTGTTTTTTTTCCCAGACCGTGTGTTTGTGCGTGTTGTGCCGCTGGACAGTTTCCCAGATGATTTTGCTCAGTTCAGTCTAATGATGTCATCAGCCTGCACCAAACAGTAACTTATACCTCCACAGTTTGAAGAATAATAAGACACCAATATCTTTTGTAAACATTACGCAACAGCATTACAAACGGTGGAAAAAAAGATTCAATTAGGAGATAACACTGAAGTGGGATGCAAGCCAAGGTCCTTCAACGTCTTTTAAAGTGACAGTTTCTGAAAGTGCATGAGCACAGTGAGAGCTACTACAGCCAAAATGTCTGCACTGATGTCCACGCTGACTCGTACATGTTTCTGTCTGCCCTTTGGCTTGCAGAGGCTAATTATTGTAATTGAACTTCATGATGAGACTGCAGATTGGCGATCATTAGAGGGGCCCATTGTATAATATTTACATTAGCTGCTGTTCAGTGACATCAAGTTACGCATTAAACGAAGCTAGTACTCACATCAGGCTTTCATAAATCACCACAAAGGAGCATGTGTAAGAAATCCAGGTCATGACCTCATTCAAGGTTATAAGATACAGGGTGAGTGATGGGCTTCTCTGGCCTCAATGACTCTTCATGTCACATTCATTCTGACAGCCATCACCGTAATCGTGTATTGCCCCTGCCTCACTCCTCCTGCAGGATTTTTGTTGTTGTTGTTGTTGTTGTTGATCAAAATGAAATAATTGTTTCAGCAGAGAAAGCCTGAAGGTCGTTTGATGTGATTGAACTTTTTTTTTTTTGTTTGTTCCTACCTCTGCGGGGATGTTGTCCTGCTTTGACAGACAGTGAGTGAGAAGTGATGGAAGGAGATGACAACAGTTGGCTGTGATGCATCACCGACCTCTAGAGGCTTACAGCAGCTCACCTTTAAATCCTCTGGCCTTCATTAACTCTCCACCGAGAGGGAAATTCTCCGTTTGATTACCAACCATGTCAAGAGGAGCTCATAACGCGCATCCAGTATAACCAATATAAAAGGCCACAACAGCCTTTTAGTGACCTACATGTGGCAGATTACAAGTCAATGGAGTATTCACATATTCAGTGTCAACTGAGATAGAGGGAAAGCATCAGTAAGTGTGCCTGGTGTGTGCACGCTGCATCTTCTTACAACTGACCACACCAGAGTACAACTTGTCAACTTGGTCAAGACCAGGAAGCAGATCTTGCTGCAACAACACAGATAACCCTGAACCGAGCCTTACAAAGGGGGGAGGAGGAGGAGGAGAAGGAGACAGAGACTGGGGAGCAGACACACAGGATACGATATTATCAGAGGGTTTTCAAGAAACATTAATATGCCGCCATGCAGGAGTCATTTTAAACTATTTTGACACACTTTCTTACCTCCTGAAGGTACTTGAGGGCACTGACGTGTCTGCAAAACAAGAACAAAGAATCATCAGATTTAATCAAACTGCGCAAAGGAATTTACGACCTTCTACACAGCTATGTTAATTTTCTACAAGACTCATTAAACTGCTTTAATTATGCATGATGAGAAAACTACATCTGAAGAATGGTTAAGTGTGCAGCGGGGGCAAGAGGTGCAAGACATTTAATTGTTCTGTCAGTTTCTCGGCATGCAGCTTGATGGATTAACTTAGAAGTGGTTGGTGGGAATCGGACAGCAGCGCATAGTGGCACAAAAATCCGCGGAAATCCACGAATGCAAACACTCACTGTCTCTCTGAGTCGACGAGCTCTTTGGCGATGTAGAACGCTCGGGATCGGCCATCAATCTGCGTGACATGGCGGGAGAACAGCGGGAGATGAATGAACACAGTTAATGTTTAAAGCTTCTCCGTGGGCTCTTGCTTTTTTTCAAACATTAATAGGGACAGGTACGCAGCAGCCAAGGAGACTGACCAAAAAAAACCCGCTAAATTCACTTTTTTTTTTTTTCTGGATTCCTGCTGTCAAAATAAGACTGATTATTTCATTACAGTGCAGCACAGACATGAAGGTTTTCTCAAGTATGGGACTTTTAAATTCAAATGCATTATGTATGAGAGGCGGCTGACAACAATGCTGACCATTGATTTAGAGGCTAATCACAGGGTCAAAACATCCGAGCCAAAACATAACACTGAAGCCATTTAGGAGGTTTACCGGCAAGGCTCCTGCGCTTTGTCACTGTTATTTTTTCCTATCCCCGGCATTTCACGAATACTGCATGAAAGGCACACTGCTTCTCATTTCCTTGGAATACAACCAAAACACATTTCCATCAAATGAAACTGTGGTCCCCTTCCTCTTTGCTTTCTTCTCCTCCAATTTATTGCAACTTCTCTTTGAAGAAAGAGAAAACAAGGAAATGCGTGTCACATGATGAGAATGAGGGGGGCTGATGTTATTGTGACAGCAGCAGGACGGGTGGGGCTCATCTCTGAGCTACTGTAAAATGGCTGATTTTCACCGTACAGAAAAGTGGGGGAATAAAAAGTGATACGTCTCAACTAGTACGCTCTACGTGTATCATGTTGATGCATTTTATTGCTCATGGTGTAGCTTTCTGAACCAGTTGATGGCTATAAATGGCTGTACATTAGCCACCCCCTACTCTGCAACTCACCTGTCTATCAAAACTTTGCTCCCCAACACCCTCTTCCTCCTCTGAGGTGCGCCCGTGATCCTCATCCGCTGACAGCCCAGCAGAGACGGGGTTCATTGGGAAAGGCTCCGTGTAGGCACTGCGAAAGGAAGAAAAGACAGAGTAAAGACAACAATAATGCACAGAAAATAAGCAGCAGCTATACTATAGCATACCTTAGATATGATTACTATAGACATAAAGAAAGACAATGAATATTTACAATTGGTGCAAGGCAGTCTCTAAGAAAACCGCCATGTGAGCATAGAGGTCATACATTCCCAGTAGGACATGCACAGTAGAAAGCCGGTGTTTTCTGGAAAGACACAGACCAATACTCCATGTCCCCCTGTAAATGTGTTCTGTTCTTTTCCTGTGTGTGTCTCTAAGCATTTCAGTTCCTCGTATGGAGCTCTCCAGTGGCCCACTGTAATCCCTTTCCTGATTCATTCTTCTCACAGATGGCACAGTGCATCGGTAATCCTTTTGTGTGCTGCTATACCTGAGGGGGGCAAGCTGTAGGTCATTTCACATGTAATCCTTTTAAATGCAACCTGCGCTAATTATTAATGTCCTTTGGCCCATTAAGAGCAATTCAGTATGTTTGGCAACGTCCACACTGCCTGCAAGGTAACTGGATAATAACCAAAGTAAAAGCAGTAGTGAGAAGCGTATTCTGGATACGGCTGACCTCAGATAGGAAAATTACTTAGGAGAAAAATGTCTAGCAATGCACTGCCACAATGCTGTTTTTTGTCATCCATTATGTTACTGTACGTGTTGACAAAATGTCTGGCGCTGCAATGAAACATAAAACGCGCAGTAATATCAAGTTAAACTGATGATTTAAAATGCAGGTTTTTCACTTACAACTCAAGGAGGAATACTTTTCTTCTATTTTTATTCTTTTTGAGAAAATAGAGAATAGTTTCGCCTGATCATCCGGATACCATGAATATCTGATGTAAATTTCATGGGAATACATCCAGCATTTGCAGAGATTTTTCCAACACAGCTTTTTTTCCGATTACAGTCACATTTTGTAATTTGGTGGTGTCTGAGTCGGCATGATCTCCTGCAGCTCTGTGAGGTGAGGGGCAGTTATTTATAACCTAACAAGCCAATTATAAGATAATATCAATTCATTCATTTAGTTATCATAACTGATTCATTATTGGAGGGTTAAATAAAACCAATTTGATACATTTCTGTATTCATTCTTTAAATGAATACAGTATCAAATATGGACAGTAACTTTCCTTCATGTCAGATGACTCTATAATAAGGTTGCAGGTTGATTATGAAGCCATATACTGTTAATTGCTTTCTGAAGTTTTCACAAGTCGGGGGATTTATTTCTCATCTTCTTCATCATGTTCTTAGCACATAGTAGTGCCAACCCTGACCTTAACGTAAACTGACCTAGCACTTACAGTGTTTCCAGAGTGCCCAGAGTCTTACCCTCCAAATCATGGAGCTAAGCTTCAATTCTCTTGCTCTATCCGTCTTTTAATCCTTTTGGGCGTCCTTGAATATTAAGTTGCCCCTGTTGCCATTGATACTCTCTATTTAATTGTATTCAAGGCTTCCAATCCTGAGCAAGACATCAAAGCAAGATGGCTGTCATGTGAATATGGTCGATAAACGTCTACATACAACAATGAATTGCCAGTTATAGAAACGGAAAAAAGTCCTTTTACATCTATCTGGAATAAAAATAACTGCTGCCTGCAGCCCTGTCTATTCACTTTACTCTGCTTTTAAAGATGATACATTTATATAAATCCTGTGAAATGCGCACACACTGATCAGATAAATTCACACACATGCACACTCGCTTGTGTTTCTCCTGGCGCCTTAAACAGCCCCCTGTGTGAGAATAGACGGCTTTTAAAAGACCAAAAGGTTAACAGAGTTTCCTGCTAGACTTCATATCCATTCAGATATGCTCATACTTCACCACAGCTCACACGCACACACACAGCTATCTGCCTTATTGGGTGGGCTGGTGAAAGCACCTACAGTCCATTACTCATGTTTGACCTCAGAGTAGACAGCTCAGCCTGGTCTGGGCTCCTGTGTGAAGCTTCGGAGAACTGGAGCGATGGTTCATTCTTTAAACTCATTCTTAAGCTCTGATTTATTGTACGAGTGAGGGGAATTCCTCCATACGAGAGACTCTCACCTTGACCTTTCCATCTGCAGTACCACAATATTGAAAATGCACCCTACGTGCTGTGAACAATTCAAAATCATCTTCTCAGAAAAGGAGAACATTGTAAAGCAAAAAAGACGAGCCCATTTTCCTCCACTTTACATCCCCAAACGTTACCTACATTTTATGACAGTACCATAGTACCATATGAGTTTTGTTATATGTATGAAGCTCTTTCACAAGAAGATCCTTTAAGGAAATTTGTTGCCACAGTCTGTACAGAGCCTCACATGAATTCATATATAGAGAGAACATCCACAGCATATACACATGTATACCCACATACCTATATAGATGGCACCTATGCACAGTTAGCAGGGGATTATGTTGAGCGCTGCTACGGCAGCCATAACGTGTCTGTTTGCAGGCCAGGGACCTGTGTCTGCGACCAAATGGGAGCAGTGTGAAGAATAAATAGAGGAGGTGCCTGGGGTCATGTGGTATGGTACGAGCTCGCCGTGTGATGGCTTTGTTGTTGGCATGGGGAGGCCATTGATTTTGGCGGCATTGTGTGTAATGCGTATGAATTTGTTCGTGTTGGATGCAGTTAAGAAGGTGAAGAAACAGGGGTAACAGTGGAGGAGAATGGTTTGTAAAGCAACAACAGAAGGTGGGGGGGCAACAGAAGTGCTTTGAGTTTGCAGATGGCCAAGATACTTAAAGCAGTCCACTATCTCAACAGTTTCATTATTGATACAGGTAGTGTTGTGGGTGGAGTTGTGGGCTGTGCTGTGTGTCCTGGAGTTGTTAACGACTGCTTCTTTTCTCATTAAGTCAGTGCTATTATGCCAGCCAACTGCAATGTCTGATAAGGCGACAAAGTAAAATCAAAGTGCAATTCAGAGGAGGACAGAATTAGTCTCTAAAAGGCCTGTATTCCACCAATCTTCTGTAAATTTGATGACGCCTGTAATATGTAATTCTACTGAGCACAAACGCTGTATATTAAAAAAAACAGACACAGGCATTTTCCCCACTTATAATGGCACTATTTTAACAAATAGCACCATGTGAATAGGTTCATTAGCTAAAAGACTGGGATACTAATCGTTGGGATTAAAACTGTAGGAGCAGTATTAAACTGTTTGCTACTTTCAGTAAGGATGATTACATGTAGCCTGTGGCTGTTGTGTGGCTGCTATTGTTGAAGACGCTGACTGTGTGACTGCTGCTGCTGAGTCGCCTCTGATGTGATAGATTATCCAAGAATAATAATAATTCTACATCACGATAGGCTGTGAGTTGTGAGTCACAACCTCTGTTCACTTGTTTCCGGTCGATTAATCCTCTGTGCCACTGAATCATGAGAATCAGAGATTTACAATGGGTGCTAATGGGTCTATGAAGTGAGCGACTGGAGACATTCTTGGCAAACTGGAGCAACACAAACAGCAGACCTGGCATTCCTGAGTGGACCACACCTCATTTTGTTGTTCAAGGGAAAGTCTGCGAACCTCCACCCCACCACGGTGACCCCCTTCTTCCTACTTCATCCTACCCGTCCTCCCCTTTCTCCACCTCCCAGCTTCCCACCAGAGCCCGGCCCTCCTCGTCCTGCATTTCCTGTAAACAGGCTGGTGGGAAGCTCCTAGGCTCGACGCTTCCTCCCCGGGGATGACCTGGCAATGACCTCAGAGCGACTGGCACCATCCAGGCCTGGCGAGCCAGTGACACGCCCTGTTCACCACCTCGCTGCACAGCACACAGCCACCACCCAGTACAACAATGTACTTAAGATGGCTCCCTCATCACCACTAACACTAACATAACAGTGGGTGGAGGAGCACTTTTAGAGGCCATGCCAGGACTTTGTCATCGCTCTGACGAGGTTCACGTTGAGGTGTTGTAAGTGAAAATTATACCAAAGGGTGAGCTACTGATGTGCGATTCTGCATACATTAGCAGCACCTTACTGAACATACCGCTTTACAGTTTGCACGGGGACAACAACACATTTACTTTATTTACCTGCAAATGCTTAAAGTTCTTGTACAGGACACTTATTGGTCACTATGTTAAACACAAACCGGAGTTTGTGTGCTAAAAGGTTTTTCTAGTTGTCCTGTGTTGCTGCATGGCTACTTGGCAAGAACAACTACGCTGAGACTGCACTCTCAGCAGAAGCCTCATCTTTGAAATAGCAGCACAGAGCTGTATCTTGGTGTGAATGCACATATATGCATAGACACACAAATAAACATCTTGGTTAGACTGGGGATGAATAATTTGTCTGCCCTTTTCTTCATCCGTTGTACACTACGGCTTCCTAATGAACATGTCTCTTTGCTTAGCCTGAATGCTTGTGTTAAAGTAGAGACTGAATGCCGCTATACATTAATCAAACGAGTGGAAACAAGGCAAGCCTGTGGGGCAGCAGCTTTGTAAGTTCTCCTTAAAATGCATGTCTGCTACTGCGGGCACAGTCCTTTTGTATGCAGTGCTCTCGGGCCATTTGGTCATTTTCTTCACCACAAAAATCCACTATTTCCTCTGTGCGTCTACACAACCACGTCAACGCTTAAAAGTGTTCTCAATAAATCACTGCCGTCATTGGCTAGGTGGACCGGGACAGCGGCACAGTCAAGATCTGAACTGAGTTTTGTCAAAGATGTGCACACAGAGAAGGACAAAAACTCCTACACTGACCAAACAGGACTTTACTGTTATGAGCACATACACACATCCAGTACGCTCATGTAAACATAAACCAGGCCTCTGTAGACACACAAAAGGGTGACTCTGGTAGCAGAGGCATCTCCAGGAGGAATGTGGCGAAGGTGAGGTGACAGGATTGAGCCCCATCTATGACATCACATCACAATTGTCCATTGTCTGAGAACTGGGTGGTAGGTGCAAGCTTCAGTGTGTGAACAGATTATGTAAACTGCAAATTGAACCTTTTCTGCAATCTGCAAAATAAAATGGTAAAATACTCAGTGGCTATCTGGACATGGATTACAAACAAAGTGCACCACAAGAAATAAAAACAAATTGCGGCAGAAGCATTCTGTCCCAAGGTTATCTTAAGCCGTTCAGGGAATTCTTCTCTTTGACTGCACAGAGGTCATCAAACACAACTATTTTATTAAGACTGGGGGAAGACTGTGGCCTGTAGTGGCTGAAGCAGGGGCACTGGCTGGGGTAATTTGGTACAGTCTGATCTCGGAGATTCCTCACTCTATCACACACTGCAGTAAATCCCGCTTCTGCTCAAGGGCCCAATGAAAGAGGAACACTCAGGAGAGAGCTACTTTAATAAAAGCCCTCCTAAACTTAACCATCAGTGTCAGGTACAGGAGAGCAATTACACCAGAACTGCTGCTATACTCTTTGTTTTCTCACTGATCTGCTTCTATTCACACCTCCCCTTGCACTCTCACCTTTTCTTCATCCTTCTCCTCTTCCATGTGTGAAAGAAACTCCCCCACATTCTTTCACTTTTAATTGCATGCATAATGATTTTCTCTAATGTGAATAACCTGTGCTCAGTGAGCTACCCAAATGCTGTTACCTGTTCTGTCATCTCAGACTTGCATAGCAAGCAGCAGCGCCAGATGTGACCTCTAAATTCACCAAATGAAAAACAGGATTAAGCCGTCCCACAAGCATTGTCCATCTTCCCAAAGCCAGCGATGCCTGACATAGCAGGCTGCTCATCTCTAACACAGTGCTCTTTTCTACAAGAGGGAGATCTGATTCTTCTCAGCCAGGTGCTTTCTGCTCATATGAGATACAGGATATCTGTCAGCTGTTCTGGGGTCAAGATTTCACTTCTGAGAGGATAGGCTTGGCCCAAAGGTCATTCCTGTTACACACACACTCTGTCCTATTTTGTAGTTCTACAAATTGAATACAGAGGATATTCTGAGATAGGCGCCCCCGGATACCAGAGATGAAGTGTAAGGAAAGACAGAATTTGTGTTTTAAGCACTTGTGTGAATCAAACCTTTACACCTGGTGTTAACATGCATCCTGATCTGATCACAACTGGCCAGCTTGAAGTACAGACATGTGATGAGGACGAATTTGAGATCCAGTCACTCTGACCACATTTGGAGGTGGTCTGGGCCACTTGTGACTACATTCCTTCAGTAGTGTGAACACACAATGCATTGCAGTGATGGACTGCCCACTCAAATGACGTCCACTAGGACAACTCATTCGCCTCATTCATTCAGAATGAGTTGTTCTAATGGATCGCTACGAAACACAGTTTTGTTATGTGTGCACCCTGAAATGGCAATACACACAACAAACAGCACTAAAACAGCAGCAGGTAGCGATCCATTAGATCACTTGTCTGTGCAATATCCTACTGCATGTGTTACCAAATGTGGAAACACATTTTAATGCTATGTGTAAACACACATTCTACATAAATCTGGTCAGTTGTGATTTAATTACTCAGGATACATGTTAATACCAGGTCAGAACAGGACATAAAACTTGCTTGAGATTAAATAAATTCATTTCAACTTTACCTTTCAGTGTCTGCTTGCAGTGGCTGGGGTTTGCTTTCAATGCCGGGGAAACTGTTCATATCCACATAACCATCATTCTCATTGCAGGGAACCGTTGTGCGGTTTGGATTCTCAAAGAACTCAGTGACAGTGTGGGATCTGGTGGGTCTTCCTGGGATCTGGATGTTCTCGTAGTCTGAGCTCATGGCTGGGATGTTTTCATAGTCTGAGGTATCTGCACTAGGGAAGGATATGGATCGGGGCTTGGTCAAAGGCAGTGGCATGGCGGAGCGGCGAGATCGCTCCTCAAAGGACTCCACTCTGGATACACTCCTGCCATAAGCTTTGAGGTCTCCTTTTGTCCTCTGGTGGTCTCTATAGAGGATCAAGGTGGATGGCAGGTCTGAAGGACGTTGCTGGGGGTTCACCATGCGGGACTGGAGTTGAGGAGAGCTGCCAGTGCTTCTGCGATCAAGGTCTATGACTCTCGCTGGGCCGTGGTGGCTAGACTCAGAGGAGGAACGTGAAGAACGGACACTTCCATCACTGAATCCCTTTGAATCTGTCTTCTTTTTGAACTTAAGTGCCAGAAAGCGCTTGAAGGAGGATGTTTTCTTCTTAGGTAGGTCACTTGGTTCATGCTGGATCAGGAGGGATGGGGAACTCTTAGTGACCGGTCTTTTAGTGATATATGCCAGCTCAAAGGGTGGAGGGATGTCCACTAGAGACGTTGGTGTGGAAACACCACTAGATGATTGATGGCTACGCTGAGAGAAGCTTCCAGAGGAGGTTATGACACATGGGAGGGAAAGGTTATCATCTTTCCTCCTCATCCTGACTTCATCCCTCAGAGATTGGCTTAACTCTGTTGAGGTGGTCAGAGACAATTCTGGACTATCTGCAGACGGGGAATAAAACAAGAAGCGGCGAGACTTTGAAGATGGAACCAGGCATTTGACTCCAGGTGGCTGTGAGTGGCTGAGAGGTTCACCATTCTTATCCAAGGCTACTGTGCAGTAATCATGTGTCTGGTATTCTGTCCCTGTCTCCTCTGGTACAGTTTCTGGGACGTAACCTGGAACTTTCCCAGAATAGGATCGGGATCGTGAGACGATTGTCTTTCGATCAAGAGTCACAAAGTTCTCCCCTTCGGAGTCAAACCCAGCCTCTTCGTATATATGTTCTTCACTGTCTGAGTCTGTGTCTTCATGGTAAGGCACGATATGGCAGTCCAGTTCCTCAATGTCCTCTTCAAAGGCCTCAGTGGTGTGGGCAAACACAACCCTGTTGGTGAGCTCTGGGGTACGGCCCAAGTCTAGGTCTGCTGGCACTGTGATGTTGCACAACCTGAGACGAGGCTGGCAGCTTCTTCTTTGGCTGTTGAAAGCCTGCTCTCGTTTAGCTGTTCTCTCTTTTACAGTTTTTATTCGAATATGTTTCTTCTCCACTTCTTCGTCTTCATCATCATCGTCGCCTATCTCAACGTAATCCTCTGATGAGACACACTCCAGTTGCTCAAAGTCATCTTCCTTATGACAGAGTGAATCGTCAATATCTGCATACTCATCTGCTGACTCACCGTCCTTTGTTTTGTCTTTGTGCTCATTTGACACCTCCATGCCCTCCTCAGTATAACCCTGTTCTGAGAGGATTTGGTTATCCTCTAACTTGTCCATGTCATCTGATGACACATAGTAAGGTTCTTGGTTAGAAGAGCCTGGTGTTTGCAGTTCATTTGTGGTTGCAGGTTTGTCATCAGCATCATCCTGACTCCACTCTGGGTCAGCAGTTTCGCTTACATCGCCCGGAACAGCTTCTATGACAGCGTAAGGCCCAAAAACATCCTCAGTGCTGGACGTGAACCTAAAACAGCCGGAGAGGTCCTTGGTGGCTCTTTCTGGCTGCCATACCTCTGTATCCCCTGTTTCAGCTGGGTCACATGACTCACATGTATCACTAGCATCATCTGTGGGGCCAATCACATCGTAGGGATACTCCTCAGTTAAAGTTGGAAGCACGCTGAATCCAAATGCAAATCCTCTGGCTTCCATCTCAGTCTCATTTGTGAGTAAGTCAGAGTGCAGACAGTCTTCGCTTTGTTCACTGTCTGCTCCGTTAAGTCCACTGTCTTTGTCTTCACCGCCATGACTGAGTGATTGTGTTTCATCAAGACTTTGTTCATCTACGTGTTCATCTGAGTGTTCTGTAGGGTCACAAAGTATTTCAGTCTTTTCATTAAAACTCGGTTCCTCCTCTTCTTCTTCCTCCTCTGCTGCTTCATCTTCAGTTTCAGCCGGAGGAAGTGAAGGCGTGGATGTATTTTCATCATCAGTGCGACTGCCACCTTCAGGCTGGTTCAAGTCATTGTCAGTATTTTCATCCTCAGTAGTGTCCACGGTAGAGCCATCATCTGCTTTGAAGGTGTCATCTGAGTCAATGCTGTCTACATCACCATCATTATCAAATATTTCAGCTTCTTTTTCTTCTCGCTGCTCGGCTTCTACATCTACTATGTCCTCTTTTTCATTGCACTCTGGGCCATTGTCAATGCCCCCCTCCTCTGCCTCACTTTTTTCCTCCTTGTCCTGATTCTCCTCAGCCATTTCACAGAGATCTTCAGTCTCCCCATTAGAGTGAGCCAGGTCTCCGTTACTGAGACTATGTTGAGGGCAGGGCTCCCCCTGTGGGTGAGGCTTATACAATGGTCTGGGCTTAGGGGCGACAGGAGGTTTTGGACCATGGACTGGGGGACAAGACCTTGACATTAGCTTGGACTGCACTTTGATAGTGAGATGACTGCGGACCTTTGGTCGAGGGACTTGCAGTGGATTTGAAAAATCTGTGCAAACAGAGAGAGAAAACTGTTAAAGCTCCAAAAATCATAATTTTATAATTTTATTCATTTTACATCCCCTTAAGGATAAACTGTGACTCCTGCTTCTGTACAGTATACGAAATGGAAACCACGTCCAGTTCGGCAGTCAGTAACATGCAGAAAGCTGAGGGGGTGGTGGTGGGGGGACATTATCAGCAGGAAAAACAACAGAGCCACGGGGTACTTAGGGAAGGAACAATAACATCTCTCGTCTGGGAAATGACACGTGCAGGTTGTTCTCTTATAGCAGGACTGGATACATAATTGATAGGCTGATTGTGATTGTGAAAACAAAATTATTTTGTAATTCCACAACGTACCTTATGTGTATTGAAATGTCAACCCATGGGATGACTAAGAGGCTCAATACTTTTCCTAATTTTGACTTTCTCAAAGAGTAAAAGTTAAGTCAAAAAAGAAAATGAAATTTCGAATTGTCATGAAACACACCCATACTTAACAAAGTGTGTATACACCCCTGTTCTCTTCCTGTTATTTAGTACCTGCCCTGACGCACATCCTATTAAACCCTGTGTGCACTCGGGTTATCTCTTAATGTTTTCTCTCCCTCTTTCTACCAGTATTTCTGCCTCTCCCTCTCTCTCTCTCTCTCTCTCTCTCTCTCACTCACTCTCTCTCTCTCTCTCAAAGACTTGGTAAAGAAACTGCAATTGAAACATACATATCACTCTCTTCCAAAACTTTTGCATATATTTTTTTAGTAATGTCACGGCACCCTTGCTGTAAAGAATTCCAGGTGAATTAACCAGTGCAGCAGAGCCTCGGAGAAGAACTTCACACAGGATGTCCATAGGGGAAGGACATTAACAGCATGGCCCCCCATCAGTCCTCCATAAGTCTCTCTAGGAGTACACATTTTCACAACACAAATGGACTTCCTTCTTGTCATTCTTCCCCGATTCTCACGAAACAGACTCACACTGCCTCACACACACACAGGAACACACACATAAGCACACACTCTCTTATTTTTTTCTGAAAAAGGTCCTTTGAGTGCGTCAAAGAACAATAAAACTGGGAGAGAAAACAAGGATCCCAGTCTGACAAAGCACCCAACTGCAAACAACAGGATATGAATTATGCAACAAGAATTCAATTAAAACAAATGTTTGAAAAACAAAGGAAGAGATAGACACTGGGACCTTGACTGTGCCAAACTCACAGGATATGATTTCAGACTGTGTCCTCCTCATGATCGTTAAACCATATCAGCCTGTCTAAAATCGAACGTGGCAAGGTTGTGCAATAAAATCGGTTTTCATTCCCAGTATGATGATGTTTGAAATGTGTTACTAAACACACACACAAAAAAAAATACATAAAAACACTTTTAAACCTGTTTTACTTCAGTTAAAGTACACAATGAGCTGAATTTACACAGGTAATCTTGCATAATGTAACAATGTCTGTGTCTACTTTCACACACAAAGATAATAATCCTAATTCTAACCTGCAACCCTCTGGACTTCCATTGATATCAACCTTAAAATGTTTCATTCTAGTGCAATGCTAAGGATTTAAACCACTCTGAAATTACTATCAGGATCATTTCCATTAACACATCATAGTTGTGTGATCAAACTAACTGTAATGCAACTGTACTTGTGCTGTATTGCTTGTTAACTTGTAACTTGAAACATGACTTTAGACACAATTAGCTAATTAACACTCGTCTTACCACACCACTTTCTTCGCTATATAACATTTAAAGTGTGTTTTCTGGACTCTCGACGTGAACATCACATATGTGCAACCAACCTGCGTTCATCGTGGGACATCATCATCCACGGCAGCCGACACTTATCCTCATTTCTTCCCGCACAACGGATTCCCTCCAAATGACGCGGAAACTTTAATCCAAATAGAAGCCCATAGTTCGGGAATCAAGTTGTGGAAGGAGAGTTGCAGTCATCTCGGTCTTCTCCAGTGGTTGTCGACTTGTGCAAGGTGTCTCTCCTCGCAGAGCGTACGGCTGAGCTCTCAGCCGTCGTGCATCCCTAGTGCTGATGCTACAGTAAACTGGTGCGCTCCTCTGTTGAAACGGGAGGTGCTGCTCGGAGCTTCCTGAGGCAGGACTACAGCACAGTGCGCACACGGAGCGCGGACCAAACCCACTGAAAAATGTCTTTCTTTCTTTTGTTTGCGGTGCAGGCCAGTATACCTCGGAGGTCTGCGGATATTTTTTTGCACTGAAGTAATTAGTGGACAATTAGTCTAGTTTTGTTGCACAGATGTGTGCAAATGGTACCATATAATAGATGCTGTAGAGTTTAGAAAGACCAAACCCGCTCAGTATGAGAGATTTGGTCAATAAATAAGAAGTTATAAACCACATTCATTCTCCGGTGTGTCATTGTGCTGTCAATCTGTGGCTGCTGTTTTTGCACACAGAATATTATTTTCTATAATAACATCTGTTCGTGTTTTGGTTCATGGCGTGTTACCCCACACGGACTGATAAAAGCTGGAAAGTTAAGACCTACGCTTTTGCATGACCTATTCCGCTGTGTCATTGAATACTTGTCAAACCCACAAAGCCTGGAACATCACTGGATTAAACACCACACAGTCAGAAATCTAGCTGAGATGCTTCTCACGGTTTTCTCCAGCATGTTTTGCACATGTAATGTTTCCTGAAGCACATAGAGAGGTTCCAAAAAGCAGTTTCCAAAAACAGTTTCTCTAGGACACCAAAGCTTTTGCTCTTGCTGGGCTTCCTGGCCCGGCATCTGTTGCACGATTGAATGAATGCAACCCTTTAAAAACCTCTCTTCATAACAGGAAACTGCTCTCCCTGTTTCCTGCACAACAGGCAACACTTCCTTAGCAACAGATGGGAAAGGTTGGTAAAGTTAACCCCTTAGGCAACCTCTAACAGAGCTGGTCGATTGGTGCTGTGCAGAGCACGGTGGTTCAAGGAGCAGAAGAACTTTGAACAGCTTAATGCTGGGACGCATAGTGGGATCCCAAGGACAGAGACACCTTGAGGAACACAAGGAGGCTGGGATCGTCGCCCGCTTGGGGTCTTTGATTTGACAGCTCCCATTGCTGCTTAAACGCCCACACATTGGGATGGGACTGTCTCACCTCTCTTTTTTTCCTTCTCTTCTACATGTGAAGGTCAAACAAACGCAGCCTACCACAGGGATTTTTACAGCAGAGCTGAAGTGATAGAGCAGAGGAGCACAATAAAAGAATCAGCTCTAGTGAGTCGCCGCGGGGCTCTGGTCCTGACTGCTGCAGCGGCACACAGACCCATACATTATAGACACAGCAAAATTCCCATTCCAGATGGTTTGGTGCAGGAAGGATTAGGCTTTGCTGCAGGTGCAAAGCACTATCAGACTTGAAGAGATCATTAGAGAGTGCTCATGTCATAATCATGTTATCTTTGCACTTGAATGAGGGTCATCTCATCAAAGAATAAAAGATTTAGTGTATGTAATTACACAGTTTCTGAATTATTAAGTAGTAGTAAAAATGGTATTAAATATGAAATTATTTGTGTTGATGATGAGACCATTGCTGCAGTAATTAAACTCTTTATTTCTGTAGGATGCTGAGTAATGTATTTTGCAGAACACCACATCAAAACAATTCAATCACTGTGACTCAGTTGTTTTGCTTCCACGGTGTGATTCTGTAATAACCATTGTGAAGTGTTCAAGCCAAAACATTTTCAGTGTGTCAGTAGTAGCACATTTACAGCTGCCATAAAGTAACCTTTTGTTTTTGGACTACTAAAGATAGCTCCGCTCTGGTCTTTTGGCACTGCCAAATATGTCGTTCTCAAGAGTATTTTACTCACAATTGGTACGTGTGACCTTTTTTTTTTTTTTTGCTTTCATTTCAGCAAAATATGTTTTGCTTTTGCAGGGTGTGCAAATAGAACCTGTCAAGAGTATTGTGTCATGCTGCTGCAGAAAAGAATGGCTTTACGAGTAAATATCCCTCCAGATGTGGCGCGGACGGTCAAAACATGTTTTTAGACAGAGGACCCCAATTTCCTGGACAGCCTGTAGCTCTGCACTGCGCTCTGTCACCCCACCTGGAACTTGACTGGAAGAGAAGAGGGGAATGGAGATATTGAGAAAAACACGCTGTAGTAGCGGAGAACAAACTATCTCCCCACCACTCGGCTGCACACACTACGCCAAACAGGAAAGGGATCGGGGAAAAGGGGTCAGCAACTTGTTCCCAGAGCTGAGACAATCCATAACACCTGCTTTACCAGCGGCTGGGCAATGGACTCAGAGGATGTGTGGAGTGTATTTATGCCCCTCTGAGACCATATGCCTCACACTTTACTGCGGCTGATTACTGGAAAGCACATGCTTTATGTCAGCGTGAAGACTGTTACAGAATTAATTTCTAAGAAAAGAAATCCCTGAATCACATGCCTGTGCAAACTAGCTGTAGTGTATTAAGTTCAGATATTGATTTATGCAATACTCAAGAACAATCAGGCAGAGGTCTCTGCCTCTTTAAAGTGACCTCAAACACCTTTGTAATTGGATGGCAAAGCGTTTGACTGCTGTAATGGATCGAATCATTATTGACATGTTTTATTGATTCCCAGCTGTGCACGTCCAGTAAAGACCACTGCGCTCTCCTGAGAGTTGTGCGTTTGCCCCAAGCTTTAGATTCTGATTAAGAGCCTTCAGAGCTGATGATATGAATACAGAAGGACAACAGACTTTATTAAAATGTCAGGAAGAGTGCTGATATCATTTTACGATTAATAAAGTTTGGTTGCGACTGAAAAAAAAAAAAAAAAACTGTGACAAGATAGACAATGCATTATTAAACACAAGCACGGGAACCAGTCGTACCCAAGAAACTCAGGTGTCCTTATGCATAAAAACTGTTTTCTGCAGTGAAGAGAAAACCCTGTTGTCAGCAGACTTTACTCCACTCTGGCTACAATTCAGAGCCAGCACCACATCCCAGCAGTGACTGCCTTATCATGCACACACACATACCGCACACACACACACACACAGCAGAGCTTTACAGTAAACAGGTGGACAACAGAAGTCAGCACTTTACCAAAAAGACTGTGCGCAGTTTTAATTCCCCAAAGGACCTTTGGAGCACATGAAATCAGTTGATCCGGCCTGTATCACTGTTGTCACCTGAATGACAAAGATACATTACAGAATACTGAATTAAAAATTGTCCAGCTATGTTATTGTTTTTTTCTGCGTCTGAGTCACCGCAATCTGGATTTCGTGTACATGTAAGCACTTTTTAAAAGTGACATAACTTATCCAGATGATGACTGGGTGGTGTGTCTGCGGCCCCTGCTAACTTTCAGAAGAGCTGTTTGTGTTAAGTCTAGCCAAGTCAAAGATAAAGCGGCAGTGCAGCTCCATTCCCAAAAAAACAAAGTATTATAGCTGTGTAGTAAAAGGCCATGGCTGAGACACAATAGCTGTCACATTGTTATTGATTTGCCCGAAGCCCAGAGAGTAGGCCAGACTCTGATAACAGACAAATTTGTTATTCTTTTTCTCTATTGCAGCGCGGACAACCATCCAAGCTGCACTGTACAAACAGTGATCTGCTGGATAAAAATAAAAATGCACAAGGAGCTCTATATATAAAAAAGAAACATTTATGTCCTTAGAGGCCTTTCATTGCGGGAAACTGACAATTTGGCGTGGTCTGTGTCTCTGCAGGTTTTTACTGCATTCTCTGTTTCTTCAGTCTCTGTCGTATGTTTTTGTTTATCACTTAAATAGCAGTGACACTCAAGTTCCATGTGGTAATATAACGTAAATTCCCTGTATGGGCTCTGCTCTGAGTGTTTGCTGTGTGTGTTTACGCAAATGTAAGCAGTATATGTCTATATAAGAGTGTACATGCCAAGTGTGTGCTATCTACTACCACTATTCGGTTTGTGTACACCGCTAAAGGGCCCGAAGCGAAAACAATAGGATCGTGAAAAAAAAAAATCCCCCGAGCCAGAATTTACTCTTCCTGTGAGTGTTTTCACATTTCTCAGCCAAAGGAGACTGGGAGGATGCAGATACTCCTGCAAGTGAAACACACGTCTTTGGCAGGGCTTTCAAATAGTCTCACGCAAGTCTGGGTGAAGGTCTAAGCACATTGTATGAGTTATGCAACAATACGCAACAGCAGAAAGTGTGTAAGTCATCAGAGTGGAAAATCTGTAATGTCTGTCATTCCTTAGAACGCACTCACTGTTTATTCCTTGTATGTGTCAGAGTTGCAAAATGAGCTATTGTCCTTAAAGGTTTGCCGCAGGAATTATAAAACACACGGCATTCTGCACAATGTCAGCACCAAACATACTTCATATCTCTGATAAATCACTGCTATTCATTGCGAGCAGTAGAATGCACATAAATTGTGTGCGCGCTACAAAAATAGCGACAGCCCTATGCAAACTTTACGAGAAGGGTAACATATTGAGGGGGCTTTCCAACTTTTTCTGACAATGCATCTTTCCTCATATTGCCCACGTGCGCAGATATAAGTGAGCGATGTGATGTCTGTGCATGTGTGCGTTTGCCCGGGCTCTAGATAGCTGCGCTGGGCTCGTGGAAAACACAGATCGTTGTTGCTTTTGCTTCTTCCGCCAGACCTGTGTGACCTTTTACACAAAGATAACAGGGCGGTCTCTTATCCCCAGGACCCCCCTCTCCCCTCCCTCCCTCTCTCCCTCTCTCCCTTCACCCAAAAACACGCCTGGCTTGGCAGCTCAGACAGAGGACTTCCTCCCTTCGAGCTGTCTGATGGAACAATATCAACAGCCTGCGCCACACAACCTTCCTTTTGTGCCTCCAATAGGCTTTTGTTTCGGAATAATCAAGTCCTTTTTAATCAAGACGGGTCTCTGACAGGCAGGAAATGAGAGACCTACATCTAAATAAGATTAGGTTTTTGGTAGTCTGTGCAGTGGTGTAAGATTCATTCAGACTAAATGCTCATTAGTACATGCGCTTTGCACTGAGATGAGACGCAATGATCTCATACGTTGGCAGAGTATGAGTCAAATTATGAGTTTGCAGTTTACATATGAAAAAATACTGGGTATGTAAATCATTTAATTTCAGAAAGTTCTCCAAATTAAACAACTTGCACTGGGCTTCAATTTGCTCTTTTGACCTTATTTATACTCTCCTTGTTAAAGGTTTTAAACCAATTACGTGCTTGTCCATTTCTCAGTATATTACATCTGTCTGAGCTGCTTCAGAACTTACTGAAGACTTCTTTAAAATGGCCTAGTACTGTTTAATTTGTTTAGCTTTATTTTATTTATAAGATTGTAAAAAAACAAAAAACAAAAAACAGGTTGGAACCGTAGTTTTTAGCATATTTGAAGGGATTACCTTTAGTTAGTTTAGTTATTTCAAAAGGGTAAGTTGTAGCTGAACAGACTTCACTAACTATACTTATTGTAGATACATTTTTTATTTTATTTTTTTTTCTTACTGTAGGATTTGACAGCGCCAACATCTGGTTGCCATATCGTGACTGTATTAATATTATATCTGACACTGAATTTATTTAAGTCATGCGTTATATAGCTTACAAATTGTAAATCCTATGTATTTCATATATATTTTATACGTATATGTATATCAGGCATGTACACACAATATATCTAATGTCTACTCCGTGTTTTATACTTTTACATATTGTGTTTATTGTATATTTACACTTGTATATCCTATCCCTGGGGAGCATCGATGTCCATCCTCTAAACACAAGGTGACCCCATAGGATGCTGACATGGTAGGATGCTTATTTGAATATATTTGACTTTGCTTCTTCTCCACTTCTTTTCTCTTTCATTCCCACTAGCTGTCGCCTTTGTGCTTTTGTTTTATTTTCCTTTGTTTCTCTTTTTATCTCTTTCTTGTGGACACAAGCTCGAGGGACGCAAGTGATCTAGCTGTCCTGTCTTTCGTCAGAAAATCTGCTGAGGTGGATTCTGTTGGGACTGTTGTGCATTCTCATGCACAGTGAGCCCCCCCCCCCAGGGGATAGATGGATGTGTGTGTGTGTGTGTGTGTGTGTGTGTGTGTTTGTGTGTGTGTGTGTGTGTGTGGTGGGGGCATGATGCTTCATATACAAACTACAACATCAGCAACAAAGAAAGCGTGGTCAATTTTCATTTATGGAAGTTGCAAAACCAGTTAAGTGTGGAAAATGCTTCATTGTATGTATCTGCTCATGTGAAAAATTATCATGACGAGAATGCATGTTTACAACATTGCCATAGACTATTGGTGTGGTCAGTGGCAATCCTAGGTTCTGGGGGGGCCCCAGTAATAAAAGCTACTTGTGCTGTCCCCCACAGTCTGACCTAATGAAATCTGTCAGAGGGCAGATAGAAGGGAGCCCCTAGGGGGAGTTGAGGAGTAATGCATTGTAAGGCCTTCCTAGGTTTAAGAGGGTTGTTGATTGTCATTGGAAAATATGCCAAAAGGTAGCCATCTGGGGCCCCCTTTTCTCTCTCACAGTGCCCCAATAATTAGTCGGCCTTTGCCTGTGTCACTATATGTTTCCACTAAATATATCAGTAAAATACTAATTAATAACCCAATTTTTGTCTGGTTTGCGGTGTGATTATTAACCCAACCACGGACACAACTCTAGATTACACTAGCCTGGAAGCCTGACCAACTTCTCCACCCGTTATTTTTTCCCTGCCAATCAAATAGTTTGGGCAGTCATATACGTCACCTGAGCGCTGTTGAGTTGAATTTGTTTTCGACAAAATGGCTCTGACTGGTGTTGAACTATAAAATTGTGTGCAGAGGTTGTTTTTTTGAAAACAATCTTTGGTTGAAACACGCCCCATAATGAAATCTAAACGGGGTGTTACCAGACTCATATTCTGAAAAGAATTGATTCTGAGAATTGATTGCACTGCCACCCAAACAGAATTGGGGAAATAGCTTAGTAATACAAGGATGCCATTTTTATGATGCTCTTGGTGGCAAACACAAAAAGGAGAGGACTCTTAAAATCAAATTATCTATAAGTAATATCTGCCTGAGGTGATGGGTGTCGTTTTCAACACTGTCAGCTGATGTCAGTCAGCAGCTGTCAATCTGGGGGAGATGACGTGCTTCCATGGCAACGTGGAGGTTGAGAGGGTCAGCTTTGATACAATGAACCACAATCGATCGTTACTGCTGTCCTAACACATTGGCAGAGTGATATTGTCATTATTTGGTGCAATGAAAATCCCTCTTGCTCCCTCTCCTGGGACTCGCTTCTCTCCTCACCCCTCATTGACCCAGCGGCCGTTGTCTATAATGACCACACTGGCTTTTTTTTTTTTTTTTTTTTGAGCGTGGTCTTGGCTCGGCTATGTTGTATTGGTTTATGAATTCAGCGCTGTGGCGCCAGTGCAATAACCAGGATTTAAATGTCAGGTGATGGAGCCACTTTAAGTTTAAGTAGGTAATAAAGATAAATTGGAGAGAAACTGTCTTTTTAAGTGTCAAGTGCGTAAAGGCTGAAATATCTGTTTATATCTTATGTGTGTGTGCACGGCTAGTCAAGAAGGTGTTTTGTGTGTGTTCCTTTTATTCTCCTCTAATGAGGTTAAGTGGCGCACGGAGGTGAAGCACAGAGGAGGTCATAGCCAGTCTACCAGACAAAATAATTTGAAGCATTCATTTTTGTCAGGTTTTATTCAATATCTGACTATTATTGAGAAATACATGTTGCAATAGAACCAACAACTCACACTTAAACTAATGAAATGTGGTTGATTACATTAAATAGATGTATTCAAATGGCATTCTGTCAGTGAACTGAGTTAATCCAGCAGGCATCCATGAAAAACAACTGTCATTATAATCGTTACAGCTTTTCCAGCTCTGTGTGTATCTGAAGACTGAACATTAAAGTGATTTAACGTTGGTATGAGTTGTGTGGGATGTCAGTGTTGTTAGACTTCATGCTTGAATATTTTTATTGCACCCTTTCAAAAAGTAACCTACGAGAGTCAAAAATGATTCAACTTGCCAACTGTGTTGCAGGATATGTTAAAATGAAAGTGATAAAACCAACAGAAAGTACAAGCATCAGTGCTGTAGCAGCCACAGGCCCCCACTGTGAGAAAATCTGTACCTTCGAGCTGAATGCACATTTTACGAGCTCCATTACAAACTTTGTGCAAACACAGACACAAACGGCCCATAAAATGCGCGATATCATCCTTGGGGTAAACCTCACTATTGGATTCCCGTTCTCCCTAGGATGGACACATTCTTATTGTGCTAAACAAACCCCCAGCTCTGTTTCACACCTTTCAGCGCTTTTCTCTCCCCTCCTGCCTCTGGGAGGTGTGAGCGTATGCAAGGAGGTTGCCTACATTTCTCCGCAGCTGCACTTTTCATTACTCTCATAAGGTGAGGTCAAGAGGGGAGGTCTGCTCAGGCCTTACGGCTTGGGTGTGCAACTATTGTCAGTGAAATGAGATGTAATATGTGGCAGGGTGGCTTTTATAGAAAAAAAGAAAAAAGAGCGTCCTCGTGGCAGACAGGTGACAGGCGGGGAAATGAAGCCTTAGGTGGCGGCTGAGATGGTACAAGAGACGTCTCAGTCAGATGGATAACAGCAAGCTATCAAACATCCGAGCCACCGAGCTCCTCGCAGAGACTGTCAGCAGAGCACAACGTAAATCACGAGATGGACACGTACACTTGTAGGCAGCATGCCTCAGCTGCATAAACAGAAATATTTGTCTGTGAGGTGTCCTCACATTTGAGATATTAGATTTGACGAGATTAAAGCATATTTATAGAACTGTTTGTGTGTGTGTGGGGGGGGGGGGGGGGTATGCGTGTGTTTGTGTGTCAGCAGCTGTGACCAGCGTCCTAACCTGCAGAGGACAAGGCTGTCACAATCTCATCTCAGATGTGCATCCATTACTGTGTGGAATCATAATAGGACAGAGTCACTACAAGGGCAGAGCCGAACACTAACATGATTATGGTAATGACTGCCAACGGCTACTCCTCCAAGCGCCAGGGAGATGGCACTGAAAAGGCAATTCCTAACAATTAATCAAAACACATAAACAGACATAATGTCATTGACTTCCACTACTGGCAGACAAGTGATTGGTGAATATGGTTGATAACTCTAAAGCTATTCAATCAATGTGATGCATGGGGTTGGAAGTGGGAAGATTTGGCAGGCTACGATACATCATGTCAACATTTAGTTTGCACTTCGTCAGCAAATGTAATTAGCAAATGTAACACCTCTTCGTGCCTCTAACATGTAAAATGGCTGGTTGTGTCTCAGATTTAACCGACCCGAGGGGCTCCCACTGTGATGACAAACTGCACTGCGGTAAACTACGATTTTTTTTCTGGCATAATATGGAAATTTATTGAAAGTAATGTCTTTAATTGTGTAAGGTGGGAGGCCAGAGGGAAGCCTGACTTAGAAAGTTTGCAATTAAACAACAATCTTCTGCCATGCTGAGATAAGAACTTTAAGGTAACTGGTAAATTCAGCATACTAACATGTATGCAATGCTATAAAATAAAATAAAAAATAAAATGCTAACAGAAGTAAAAGTTTACCATATCTACCGTAGGTTAGCATGGTAGGATGGATGCTAATATTAAGTTATTGCAATCCATCCTGAGAGGACACATCTCAAACTGTCTCAAATTGAAATGAATCATATCGTGGCAACTCATCCAACAGGTTTTGAGCTAATTCACAAAAATTCCAATCAAGTCAGCTTTATTAGAAAGGGTTTTTTATTAGATGCTTGCTCAAAGCACCAGAGCCATGGACTTAGAGGGGAACGGTGGAACTTGTCTTACCATTAGGCCAAAAGTTGTGATCATTGTGCCACGAGGCCCTGCACTGTGGACTAACTGACAGCAGCAATGACAATCACCAGTGTCCCATTATTGTGGTAGAATAAATGTCTGAGGAGTCCATGGTATTTTCTGGACTTATCACAGTCAGTGTAGAACTTATTATACCATTGCTCTATCTGCTTGACATCCTCCTGATTGGATCCTCCCCAGCTCAGCAGAGCAGCGGAGCAGCAGTTACCTACAAAGGGTGTAAATCCCGTCACCTCCTGCGAGCCGCCAGCCTTTCACACGAACATCCCACTTCAGTGCATATGCTTAGTGAGCTCGTGTATGTGTGATCGGTTCAGCATGTGCTTAAAAAAGTGTTCAGTGGCACTTTGTCCACAGAGACAGATGGCGCCGCCTCCCTCTTGTGCCACCTATCCCTTCCCTTCTTTTCAAAAATACGTGGCTTTGATTTACATTCTCTTCCCATTAGCGAGTCTTTCTTTCGCTGCTCTTTTAATTGCTGCAGCGTTTTATGTCTCTCACCTCTTCCTCTTCTCCACGCACAAAGGCTTTTGGGTAGGAAATGATAAGAGAAGGTGTTGCTGCTTTTTTTGTGGTGTTGCAGTAAAACTGCAGTGATATATGGCTATAGGCTTTGAATCAAGAGACAAAGCTTATCTTGTGCTGATCCACCTGAGGCTGGACCCAAGGGCAGGACTGGCCTCCCATCCAACATATATATACGTATGTGTTTCTTATAAGCTACCTTGAAAATCTCCAGAGATATCTCTGTTTATGTTGCTGGTTTCGCATGATATGAACATTTTAAAACCACAATAAACAATGATCTTTGCTTTTTTTTATTTTTTTTTACCCCCATTTAGGTTTTTATTGCTTCTCTTGTAACACATACTGGGATTTCTTTCAAAGCTCATGCTACCAGGGAAAGAAAATAGCCAATACAAATATATGGCTCTTATCAAACAGTAGCTTAAGAATCCTGTGTTTCACCCGGGGCCAGCACTCAAAGATTCACACACCTTGCATTATCTCACAAAAATAGGGCATATGGTCTTATTTGATGTGCCAACATTCAAAAAGCGGCATTATGCTGTTGCTCTCATACGACAGCAGAGGCTGAATTTGTTAAACATGCCCTTACTTCAAGACAGATATGGAGCTGATAATAGCTGTAAGCAAGGCTTCAAATGATGGAGATATTTTGGGGCAGATTGAGCAAAAAACTGGGCTAATATGATGCGTGCATTCACATCTCAGATGTACACAACAGGGCAAGTCCCTCGATCACCGGCATGTGTTGGATTTGCTTTTGTTCATGATCATAAAGTGAGGAATGGTTTATGTTTATTAGAAGCGAGAGGGTGGCTCAGTTGTGACGGAGTTGTATTGATCCTCCATCAACATCCCACGTGCTAAATCCCCATGTTGACAGCTGTGATTGAACACTTAACAGATATTTGCCTGTGGGTTGTGTATGACAGTTCAAGGAAAAATCTGTGGTCAAAATGGTCAACCATGCTTCTGTCCTGCTTTCAGGTCTTGATGATAGAGACGAGGTTGATGGCCCAGGTCGGACATTTGGCCAAAACCATATTGCTCATATGGGATTTTTGCACTGTATTGACCTAACATTGTAGTTCTGATTCTCCATAGTTTTCTCCATTAACTATTGTCGTCCATGTCTATACTGTACATACAAGTCCTGTTGTCAGTCAGCCTTATAGATATTCCTTCTCTGTTGTTCTTTCTGTGGTTCTAAGGCTTTAAGGTTAAATTGTTCTGAACACAGCGTAGACTGTTAAGCACTTTAAGGTAAATGGTTTTTGACTGACTGACTTCAATCCATCTAGTAGTGGGTCCAACATAGTCAAAACGCACGCATGTTCAGAATTATATTAATTTACACTAGTTAGACACCGCAGAGAAGTGTAGTGACTGCAGTACACATGTAATAAGGTTAGAATAAAAGGAAAATACCAGTATGTTGGCAGCACACTAAGTGAATGCATGTTCATTATTTCTTGAAACAATTAAGACTTAAATTGAATTGCCATCTTGAAAAACTCTACTGTAGACTGATGCTGGTGACAACCATTTGTCTCCCGCTGTGCCAATAGATTACTTCACTCTGAATGCAGCCAGGTAGATCAGAAGTGTGAAATGCAAATAGAAATGCCAACAAACCAGCTGAGCGTCCGCCTGAGGCTGTACACTAATTGTTTACAGCGACATTAATGCAGTTGTGTGTGTACAAATGTCTCAGTTTTGTTATACGTACCTGTGCGCACGAGTAATTTTTGTATAAAAGGGGCAGGCACCTGGCAGGATGCTTTTATTGTATCTAACACGGTGACCTTAAACATGCATGTGGCAATGGTGTGTGTTCTTACACAGAGCCGGACATGTTAGCCAGAAAAAATAAATCTGTTTCGAACATTAATTTGTGAGGTTTACGATTTTTTTTTCTTTTTTCTTTTAAACTGTTGGGAACTCATAAACCGCATTTTCAAACAGAAGTAAGTTATGAAGCCCCCGGCGGTGGAAGATTTCTAAAACTTCATTTATAATCGACCATCCTGCTGACTTTGTGCCGACATTTATGATTGCTAGCAGGACCATTATCTACTTCTACAGAGAGATATAAACTTAATGGCTTGGCATAATCTCATTTTCTACTTCATTATTAATCTGTTCCTCGGCAGCTGTTGTAAGGAAGTGAAATCTGTTCAGAATGAATGGTTTTATCACATTTGTTGCAGTCACTGTGCAGGCTGTCCATGCCGTCACTGGCTAATGCTGAGAACACAGGTGTACCATGACCACTGTAAATAATAGTGAATTATTTTTACTATTATTAAAGTTAAAAACAAATCATATCAATACTTTGGATCTTCCAGTCAAAGATAAAAAACAATTTAAGTACTGAATCAGGTGGACTTTAATGATGTAAACAAGCAGCTGATTTCCCATTGTGTAGCATGAAATTTGGAAATGTATGAAATATTGCCCAAAATTATTATATGAGAATATGTGAGCTCCAATACGAACTCTTTGGATTATGCCATCCGCGCACAGACTGCAGCTGTAGGAGAGACGTTTTGGGAAAGCAGTAAATCCCCACTAGATGAGGTGTAATGAGGGAGTGCTGGGCGGTGATCCCCTCTGCCTGGGCTTAATATGGTAATACCTGCCCCCACAACGCCCTGACCGTCGACAGAGAGCACAACCAGGATTTACTCTCTTTATTACCTCGGCTCAGAGCATTTAATTTCCTGGGCATTTGGGTGGGTTAGTGGTACAAGCAGGCGGGTGTCAGGACTGGCAATCACTCAGGGTGATTCTAGCAGACAGTGACATACTGAGAGGGAGCGAGAGACCAATCCTTTGTTTGCTACGATGAAGCCACAGCTGGTCTGGGTTGAGAAACCTGATGTGTGCTACACATGAGCGTTGAATATGAATGTGTAGGCGTCCCCGTGTTTCTGTGGGCATTGTAAGGTACATTCAGGCACAGCCATTACTTTGCTGAGAGGCCCACAGGAGCTGATAAACACGACTTTCACCTCATTAATAATTAACTTAGTATCCACACTGGTTTTAATCACGATCTCATTTTCATTGTGCTGCATTCATTATGGAGGATTGGGGAAAACACTGAGCTCAACACTATGAAGCAAGTTGCTTGTATTTGCACTATGGGAGGTCCACTTTTCAGTCATCAAACAAACCAGTGACATAATAATAATGATTATTATCCTTTATTGATAGCTCATGATGGACATTTTCTCTATATTTATCCCTTCGTACACACATAAAGTGTAATGAGCACACTCAGAGAAGTGGGTATCTACATATGCAGTGCTCTGAGGGCGGTTTAGGGGGTCAGGTGCATGGATTTAGAGGGGTTTCCAACCAGTAACCTTGCGATCCCAACTCTATCTACGGTCACAATGTGCAGCAAGGAGGACTTGTATCTTGGAGAGGTTTTGTCACTCATTCAAGGCTCTTCAGTTTTGAGAGACTGGTGGGGAGGCAGGTTTGCATTTGGAACATCTGTGGGTGCTGCCCACCTGAAACTCACATGACTAGAGTCTATTAACATTTTAGCCAGGGAAGCCAGATGGTTTGAAAGAGGATTAAAGGATGTCAAATGGGATAACCCATTTCTAAACGGGGGAGGTGGACTGCAATATAATAATAATCAATTTACATCGGTCTTAATGTCTCTCCTCTAAAAGTCTCACCCCTCTTCATACCTTGAGTTCAGTCTGGAGTCTCTGGGCAGCAATTGCAGTAGCAGGTTGACAGCAGACCCTAGTCGTGTGAGTTTCACGTGGGCAACACCCACAGATGGTCTAATGTAAACTCCAACTCCTGATCAGTCTTTCAAAACACAAGTGGCGAAGTCCAGTTGCCCTTGTTTGAGCTTGATTTTTGTATAAACGTGTGTGTGTGTGTGTTTTATATGGAAGTATATTGTAATTACAGTTTATATGACGTGTTAGTACACCTCACATGGCCATTATTAACGAGCTGTGTGGGCTGTAAAATGAAACCATGCCTTGGTCACTCCTGTTTCTCTACTTACTGTGCAAAGTATGAGGCCTGTAAATTAAGACAGTGCCCTTTTAAATAATAAAACAAATGTTAGTTATTTTCACTTCATTATTATAAGCCATGGAGGCAGACATAACACACAGCTAAGCCATTTTGAAATAATACAATTTCTTATTTACTTGGGACATGCTGTATGCTCCTGACATGGTAATTATGTTTAACAAGCACACAGTCATATTGTCCTTATGAAATGCGGTGATACATGCACAAGTGTATTCATGTCTCTTTATAATGCAGGTTGCGTTTAAATATGCAGATCTCAAATACATATTAATGTGTGATAAAAACAGTCAGCCATCTCCGTAGGCTCAATATAGGAAGTCACTTGCTGTTTTAAAACATATTGCTGCAGTGAGGGTGTTACGATAGAAGAGCATGCTTTCTTTTGGACGTGTCACATTTACGATGCAAATCTCACAGGTTTTATAGTGGGCTGCTGTATTAATTTACAGGAGATGGTGAAAGAGTTCAAGATTTCCTGTGACTGTTTCACATCAGTATTTCTTGAAAAAAGCGCAATGACATAGATAAGCTGTATGTTGCCGGTGGTATTTGCAGTCTTATCTTTGGAGCAGAGTCCCAGCCCTCCAAGCCTCCAGCCTCTCTCCTCAGTCATGTTCTCAGTGGAGAGGAAGGATATACCCCACTTCCTAAAGCTCCACCCTGGCCTGTGCTCTGCAGAGGAAAACGGAGAACATAAAATGAAGGGCTAAGGAACACTTAGGGGTTAACCTTTAGGACAGGAACAGGCACAAAAACATGGTGGCCTCTTCGTAAGACCTCAGGATTGTTTATGTTGCATGCTCTCACCAACGTGGCTTTGAGTTTTGTATCTTTGATCAAATCTTTTTCGATTTACTTAATTTGATTACGTCAAACAAAACCTTTCAGAAATAAAAAGGTCAGAGGAAATTTCTGAAGCAGTGTTCATTTGTTGCCCAAATGAGATCAGCAGTGACTCAGTGCTCCATCTTTTACTGGATCAATGGGAGGACACTGATGGAAAAGGAAAAGCACATTCCACGCAACTGACACATATTAAGGTCCTATGGTGAAATCAGGGTGACTCTTAATGTGATCACAGGGGGATTTAGACTGACAAAGTCCTGCTGGAAAGGTGCACCTCTACTGATGGATAAAGCACACTTGACAATGAATCTTAAAAGCAGAAAAGAGAAAAGTAGGAGATTCCTGTTTGATATGTTCCCTCTGTCACTTTCTACATCCTTCTTGGATGGAAAATCAGAGCCTTGAAGTATCTGTTGTTTGCCACGTCATTTCACAACGCAGTGCGGAAACCATTGCATAACTGCTGAAAGACTGGATGTTGTGTCCACTATGTTACAATGACGGGACATTAGTGATGGAGGAACGGTAGACATGGCTGAGCAGGAAGCATGCTGAGGAGGACAGGAAAAAGGAAGAGCAAGCAGGAATAAATGCTGTTGAAATAGCACAGGGAAATTTCCTTTAACTGTTTTAAGGCTGTCCTCTAAGTAATTTGTCTGCTGTCCTGAAAGGCACAGAAAGCAAGCCTCTCCCAAAGATCTGATAGTCAGAATATGTATATTGCTATTAACACTACTCTCATATACCACTGTCCATATACACAGATCAGGCATAACATTATGACCACCTACGCAATTTTGTTAAGGTCTACCTTGTGCCTCCAAAACAGTTGTGGCTCATCAGAGAATGGACATGAGCCTTCTGAGGGTGTCCTGGGATCTCTGGCCAAAGGATGTTGTTAGTGGAGGCCTTTGGGTCCTATGGGTTGAGGGGAGGGGCCTCTGTGGATCATCCCACAGATAGTTTGGGATCTAGGGAATTTTTGTGTGTGTGCTTGTGTCAGGCTGCATCCTGCTGGGGATGGCTGCTGCCATCAAGTAGTGTCATTGCTATGGGGTGGGGGTGCCTTGCCTGGTCTGGTCTAGGTGGGTGCTACATGTCTAAGTAACATCCACATGAATGCCAGGTCCAAATGTTTCCCAGCAGAACATTGGATTGTCACAAGATGGTCAATGTTACTTCTGTCAGTAGTTTTGTGGCTGATCGGTGGACAATGGACTCATGTGTCCATAGGAAGATGCTGCTTTTTCGGCTGTATGGTCTGAGCTATTTACATAACCAAGTCCTAATGTCAAAACTAGTGGGAATAGTAATAACACGCAGAAAAACAGTTACAGTATGAGTTAGGCAAACAATTCCAGTTCTTTCAGCCTTATAGCTGAGCTGATTCCTTCTGGTGCACACTCTAGATTTGGTCATAGACGACAGAAGACACTGTTAATTGTCAAAGAAAAAACAAACGAAATAATGTGATGCTTGTGGGGGTTATATGAATGTTTCCCCCATAGTTAAAGCTAGAATAGCAGCTTTCTGTCAGCTGTTTTGTATTATTATCAGTCGTCATTGTCTGTTTCACTCATCACTGTTTTCTTTTCTTTTCTCCTCTTTCTTTTTCTGCTTCAGAGAGATAGCTTCTATTCATTTTGAACTGGGCTCTGCTGTTATACTCTAGAAGTTAAGTATGACAGCAGAGCCCAGTTCAAAATGAAGCTTCATGCACGAGACATGCAATAGGGCTAAGTGCACAGAGTTGTGTCAGGTTGGGGCCCTTAAGAGAGGACTTCTACTGTATAAGACATGACCTACACATGACAGGCAGAGATACATAAAGTATGACAATCAGATCAAAACAGGGGTCAGCATGTAATCAAATCACGTAGTTCTTCAGTTGCTACGGGTTAAGGTTTCCCAAAGCAAGCCTTTCTTTATCCTCCGGGTCCTGAAACCTGTAGAGTGACATGGCAAATGAAATTGATGTGCCATGACTTGTGCTATTTGATTGCACTGTGTAATGACAACAATAACAGTTGCTAAGTTGGGTGTGGGGAGACCCAGCAAAGTTGGTTATACACATGAGTTTGGCCTGATTTGCATCACACATCTTCGAGAGGTGTACTTGTGGAAATGAAAGGGGATAGATTATACCTGCATGGAGCTATTAGCTTGTCTTAGCACAAAGATTTGAGATTGAGATATGGTTTTGATAAAAACATAATCTCACCAGAACCCCAGCTCACTAATTAACACATTGTTTGTAGTTCACTTTCTGTTCCTGCCAGCTTACAGTTTTTGTGGAGAGCTAATTATCAGCTGACTGATGCTTTCTATTTACAGCTCAGGCGTAAGAGTGGTTTATGTGGTGAAAGGTATTCCTTAGCTATTCCTTTAAAGTTAAATGAAACACTCAGTAAATAATGAATATACATTAATGTGAATTCTAACTCTAGGATAGGGACTTGAACCTTGATGGGACAAACTAGTCAGTGTGTTGGCCTCATGCCATTTAGTGCAGCGGTCTCATTCACTTTAAAGTCACCACATCTACTGCTTCAAATCTTCAGCTTTTCCTCCATCACAGGAATAACTCTCAGGGATCAAACAGCAGAGAAATAAAATTACATGCTGCAAGGTCACTACAAGTACCCCACCCTGTGGGCAGGAAGTGCTAAGCACACATCGTCCGTGGGCTCTGCCCACCAGCAACAGGAAGAACAAAGTGCAAACCAGCAATGATTCCACACCCCTCCATCTTCCTACTCAAAGAAGATGGATTGTGTTGTTGAACACCTTGGTGATGTTGCAGCCACCCCGGTCTGGCAACTTTACTTTCAGACAATGGTGACAACAACATTGGTAGCCTAGGAACAGCCTAGTTACAGTTGCCATGACACATTTTCAAAAATAATCTATGTAGATGTGGCAATGTGGAAATAAAGAACACATGAAATACACATTTCCTCTTGTTTTAATGGTTGAAAGTGGCAGAAATTCCAGACACAGACAGTTTTCTTTGCCCATCAGGTAAAATGAATTTTAGATTGAATCTGTAGCTTTCATGCTGTGTGTCTTTCCTCTTTTTCTGACAAACTGAAGAAATCCACACAAACCGAAATCCATCAAACCAACCACCAAAGCAGCATGGATGCATTTTCACGGAAAATAATATCTAATTAAAGAGCTTCTTGGCGACAGTAAAGTGAATACACTCCAGGCAATTTCAGTCAAAGGTAAACACATCCATCACATATTAAATCATTTCTTAACGACATCACATGCAGCACATTTCCAGGTTGCATTTCTTACTTTAATACAGAAAAAGGGAAGTGTGTTTTCCTGGAAATTTATTCAGAGGAAGCATTTGGGTGTAGTTCAGCACACTTTGATGTCATAAACGGATGAACATAACTTATGTGTGCTCACACATTCACACACCTACACATGCTAGCATCATATGGGAAGACAACACTGTTTTGTGGAGTGTATATATAAAGTCTAATTACATTGGTGAGAGGTGGCAATAAATCACGGGAGTCGTAATCAAAGCACTGCAACAGAGAGAGTCATCAATCACTTACTACAGCACAACACAACATCAGCCTGTAGCTTCTCTGTGTCTTCTGACTGGCTGGCAGCCATGCTCTGTGCTGAACACAGGCCATATCGCTGTGACACATTATCATTAGCACAATCAACACCACTTTGGACGTCCTGCCAGAAAGCCATCAAATGGGAAATGAATATTGAGATATATGAGGTCGTGGAGCCATGATTTCCATGTCAATGCACATGAAGGAGAAAACAAGATTCCCTCTTTCTGTTTGAGCTGGACCACAAGCAGCTCCTCTGTGGTTCTTCATCCTACCATGCCCTGCTATGATCCAGTAATAGTCCGTATAAGTGTGGACTTCAGTCTTCACAGGCACGTTAACTGCAGTCGGCTGTGATGGATGGCAGAGCGCTGGGTCACCTCAAAGGCACGGTAGTGACATTCAGAACATCCCAGCTTAAGGTAGGGAAATGACAGATGGCATTTCAATGGAATCTATAAAAATGTGTCAGCACGGTAAGATTTTGACTTCTAGTCTTCTGCTGCCCTACTTTCCAAACAGTGTATGTTTCAGCAGCTTTAAAAACCCTCAAAATAATATCAGAGAAAAAACCAACAGAACTTAAATCTGAAGAGTTGGATACGGTCGTTGCTACAAAGGGGCCCATGAGCAATACTCCCATGGTAATACCATTTTCAAGTGTCTTCTCGATCACATTTTTCTAATGAAATTCTATCACATCACTCTGCTGTCTAACATGAAAGCATAGCTGAGGTTAAATGAAAGGGGACAAGACAGACAGCACGGATAGAGAGAGAGGAGGGCTGAGACGGTGGGCAGTCAGCTATGAAGGACATGGCCACAGCAGTTATTTTTAGTTATCAGTTTCAGAGGCTGTCATTCGGAACATCTCATTAAAATCAGAGGGGGAAAAAAAACATTCAAATCACAGAAAGTGAAAAAAATAACCTTTATGTCCTGCTGGACAGACACACACAGTATCTTAGTGTCAAATAATTTGAGCTCATGAACCTGTCACTTATCAGTGCATACATTAAAAGATTTTTGGTGACCTCTGCAGAAGATACCTACTCCACATTTGTTTAAATATTAGAGGGGCTGTGGACAAACGGATTAATGATGTTCATGTGTCCACAGACACTCTTAAAATGCACAGGAGCCCATCCAAGGTTTATTAATCATTCTGTAATGAGAAATTAAACACAGGGATTCATTAACACAATGTGGACACTGTAAATCAGATACTTGAGGGAGACATCCTCCCTGGTAAAGTCATTAAACATAATAACAGGATCTCAATTTCATGTCTTATTCATGCTCAGTGCCTCGTATGACAATGAAAACAACACATTTAATAGTTTCTACATAGTTTGATTTTGATGCTGTAACAGAAATAATAATATGCAATAACAGAAGGTGGACGTCTCTTTCTGTATTGTAGGTCTGAATTTATGATCCAGTTAGCTTCTTCAGGTCAGTGAGGACAATCTGATTAATTCCTCAGGTTTATTCAACACCAACGGGCCATTACTCTGTCCCTGACTCACACAGACTGTTAACTGGGTTTTAGATAATTGCTAAAGTTATAGCGCTGAAGCAGTCTGAGCAGAGCAATTATCAAGTAATTACTAGTATAGTCCACTGTTTAAATCTCTTTGCTATTATGCTATTATTAAACTATAGTGCCCTACACTGATTACGAAAGGCAGATCTCAATATGCAGTGTGACAATATTTGGACAACTGTGTTAAATACATTTCTTGACAGCTGGCTTTTGTGAAATGCATGTATGTATGCAGGTAGATATTCAGAAGAGGCCCAAGTTATTCTATTTAAAAAAAAATAATATTGAAATAAGTTGAACATAATAAATAACTGCCACTATTCTGTGTTCCATACTCAGTGGCACAGATGGATGGAAACACATTATTATAAATAATACAACAATACAATACAACAAACACAAATGACCTGCAGCTGAGACACAGCTCTCTGAAACTGGGCTGAACCGATTCTAGGCAGCCTCATCTGCCCAAAAGACCTTTTTCCAGAAACATTGTGACTTCTCAATATGCATTTCAGAAAACCCCATTTTCTTTTTCCTTTTTTTCTTTTTTCTTTTTTTTTTTTTTGTCTTGTGTGTGTTTCACATCCTGGGATTTTGGCTATGGCCTCATAGGTTTAAACATCCTGGTGACAGAAACATCAGATCACTGGAGATGGTTTGTGTTTTTTCCTCGACTATGCTTGGCAATGAGCCCTGCTGTAGTTTTTTTTTTTTCTGATCTTTTCAGGAGACTCTTTTCTCTGGTCCATGTTCAATGTGGTGAACATACTAATACCAAACAATAATCAACAAAGATTACTTTTCTCAATTTATAAAAGACTGAATAACAAATTATCAGACAGACAATGCATGAGGTATCAGCTCCCTTTACTGCTCATGTGCATCATTATATGGCAGACCAACGCCAAGCGAGTAAGCAAAGAAGTTTTAAATTCTACAATTTCAGTAGAAATGCAGAAACCTCGTGCTTTTATGAGGTGAAAGAGCAGCGATAGATAGGGCTGTTGTCAGCACTCAACAGCTTCAGAGCCTTACAGACACGAGGTGTAAACAAATACCACCATCTGTTGGATCTTTGGTGTAATTGCAGTTTTGCAATGAAAAGTTTACAATGCTGCCTTCATGACTGTGGTAATATGGATATTCATCTTAAATAATAGAGCCACTGGCTAATACACCGTCTATCCTCTACAACCTCTATTGCACAACACAATCGTTTTTCTATTCAACTGTTAAACAGCATCTAAAGTTGGTCTTGGAAATACATTATTGATACTAACATCCAAGAGAATTTGCATTTACTACTGCGAACATGGACATTTGAAGTTACCCAAACATGGCGGAGACGGACGAGCCGTAAGTAGCTGCCGAAGGAACAAGCAAGAAACCCGGAAAGATGCTTTCAAATCTCATTAACCTACGAAAGCACAGCATGAACCAACCTTCTTTTATTCTCTCTTTTTAGGGAGAAGAAAAGAAGCAGAGTAGTGGAGCTGACTGAGAAGTTAGTGATCAGTTGGTAGAACTGGCGGAAGGTTTGAGGTTACTTGACAGGAGGAAGGGTTACGTTAGCTAGAGAACAAAGCTAGGTTAATGCTAGTTGCAACCAAAGCATATGCTTTGCCAGTTTACAGGAAAACGTCCTGGCTAGCTGAGCACAAGTAGCTAAAAAGTCTATACAGTGAATATTTCGTTTTATTAATTACCACTGTGCTGAGTCAGAGGTCTTCTGTAACCTCTCACTGTTGACATGTTAGCTATTCGCCTAGCATAGCTACCCGGAGCTGTCCAGTCAGGAGAGGTGATAACTCGAAATTTAGGGCGTCAGAAAGTTTAGTTTTACTCAATTTTAATAAAGCTGGTGGAAAAAAAAAAAAGGAGAACTCGAGCTGGCATAAAGCATACATTATACATCGCCTATGTAGTTTCGTTAAACTTCCTCAAAAGTTACTGCATGTTCTGCTGTGAACTCTTAAGGAGTAGCCTACCTGTGTGAAAAACAATCACGCCACTTAGTTTAGGCTTTCTCTGATTTCATTTTTGCATGATCTCAGCTGACAAGAGACGATTGTGCAATATCAAACCATACCACCGTCATGCATGCAATTTACCATTTAATACACGCTGTAGATGACACATCCTAAAAGTACGTTTTTTTTCTTCAGGATGGTGGTGGATGGAGGCTCCTGTGAGTGGGAGGGCCGGTGGAACCATGTCAAAAAGTTTCTGGAAAGATCGGGTCCATTCACACATCCTGACTTTGAACCAAGCACAGAGGTAACAATGTCAGCCAGAGGTGTGATGCCACTTTGTGTCGTCTTGCTCATTTCTCTGGCTCATGACATCTTTATCATCTCTCAACACAGTCCTTGCAGTTTATGTTAGACACCTGCAAAATCCTGGTCATTGGTGCTGGAGGTCTGGGATGTGAGCTGCTGAAAGACTTGGTATAATCACTGTTGTTATGATCATTTAGACGGAATCATTTGTATTTTTTTTATTCATGTCCAACATTTTTATTCATTTTTTTTTTTTTACTTTACTTGTGAGTCAGGCTTTATCAGGCTTTCGCCACATTCATGTTGTTGACATGGACACCATTGATGTATCTAACCTGAATCGGCAGTTCCTCTTCAGGTCAGTAGACGTATGTAATATTCTCTGTAAATGTCTGACCTGTATTATGTGAAATAAGCCAATCTGTTCTTCCAATATGCGTGTCGTTTTCAACAGGCCAAAAGATGTAGGTCGGCCCAAGGCGAATGTTGCTGCTGATTTTATCAACAGCCGCATACCTGGATGCTGTGTAGTCCCGTATCCTTTTGATTTTACCGACACTGGAAGATTATGGTTACCTATATGCATAAACTATAATCCACATATCAGAAATCCCAGTTTAAGGGTGTACACATAGGCCCCTCACACACCTCAGATTAATGTGTGTCTTGGGTAATCTGATGCAGGTGTGGGCACATCGAAGATATAAGGTGTATTGTGTGCTTATTTTCTTCATCACAGCCGTCAGGATGTTTTTATTTTAGGATACTGTTAATAAATAATTGTTTCTGTCATATCAAATTTTGTCAGGTGTGAACTGACGTACTTATATTTGTCCACTTATTATCAGATCACCCAAGATGCATGTTAATACCAAGTGTGAACAGGCCCTATGCACCATACTTAATTCTGTGGCTGAAAAAGCAAATACACATCCCGACAAGACTTTTCCTTAATGTTTTGTGCAGACATTTTAAGAAAATTCAAGACTTAGATGAATCATTCTACAGACGTAAGTAACTAACCCAGCCCTCCTCACGCCTGGTAGGATTCACTCACTTAACAGTTTAGTTTGATGCACAATGCGTAGTTTATTGAGACTGGAAGCCAGCATGACTTCCCCTGCTTACAAAATCATTGCAGTGGAAAGTGGATCTCCAGTGGGAACTGATTATCAAATTTAATGGGCGTTTAGATGGGCTTTATGCAGTGATGGACAGAGGAGTAAGAGTCATACATGTCATCTGAACGCAGTGGGGTTAAATTTGTTTGCTCTGACTGCTTGCAATGTTTCAATATTTTATCATCAGGAAGATGAATATATTAAAACCTGATTTTCAATTTTAATTGTGTCTTTGTCTAGAATTCCATATAATAGTCTGTGGGCTTGACTCTGTAGTTGCCAGGAGGTGGATGAATGGCATGTTGGTAAGTTATTCTCCTCATTGAAATCTTTTAACACAGTCATTTTCTCAGCACTGTAGCCACATTTTTTTTCTGCTAAGTTTTTTGTCTAATTCATACAGTTATAACCATAAAGCTGAAAGATAATAGCTAAGAAACATGTCTTAAATGGAATCTTTCTGTCTTTCTGTGCAGCTATCATTGCTGCTATATGAAGATGGTGTCTTGGATCCAGGGTCTATTATTCCTCTAATTGATGGAGGGACTGAAGGCTTCAAAGGCAATGCTAGAGTCATTCTTCCTGGCATGACAGCCTGCATTGATTGCACCCTTGAGCTGTATCCTCCTCAGGTGAGGTTGCATATTTTTGTGTAAAATAATGTGCAGCTAAAACTTAATCATCTTACAAAGGCAGATCCTGGTCATTGGGTGCCAGCTAAAATCCACCTGTCTTTGTAGATCAACTTCCCCATGTGTACAATAGCCTCAATGCCTCGTTTGCCAGAACATTGCATTGAATATGCACGAATGCTGCTGTGGCCCAAAGAGAAACCGTTTGGAGGTAAAAGAAATTCACATTTACTATTTGCCATATTGTCTTTGCTCAGGATGATCATGAAGTATGACTTGAGGCCAGCGCATGACTTACAGTACAAAAAAAGTACATTTTATTCTTATTTAATATTATTGTTTTTCTATGTGGGTACTTTGAACATGTATAGATGGTGTAGTCCTGGATGGAGACGACCCAGAGCACATCCAGTGGGTGTACCAGAGATCTCTGGAGAGGGCAGCAGAGTTTAACATAACAGGAGTCACATATAGACTAACACAAGGTAAGCATACAAAGCATATCTGTTGCCACTAGAATATTGTGACTTTCATTACAGCTCATCTTGGAGATAAGCCAAGGCACATAAAGCAAAGCAAGCTGTTGTCTGAGCTATTTTGAAACCCCTTATCTAAGAGTGTGTCTGTAACTTAATTTCCTTCTTTGCAGCAAAGGTAGAACAATGCAGCAAATGTTTGGTTGATGTTCAACAGCAAACTTGCGTGGTTGTGTTTTTCCTGCACAGCCTCCATTTTGATTCGTTAATTAGAAATAATACAAAAGCACATTTTCTGTATCCTCTCTAAATGTTACAGGTGTTGTTAAGAGGATAATCCCAGCTGTAGCATCTACAAATGCTGTCATTGCAGGTAAGGAGCAAAGTCTAAATAAATGTGAGATAAATGTTAGGGTGTTTTCAGTAGAGAACTATGAACCTGATGTCTTTATAAACCGTTATAAAAGTTAATCATTTCTGAAATAGTAGTGCATAAACAGATATGTGTAGCTGATTGTAATTGTTTTGTCCCCTGCTTCTGTGGATCCAGCTGCTTGCGCAACAGAGGTTTTCAAAATAGCATCAAGGTGAGTTTTCATTTGCTTGGAAGCAATGTTCCCTCTAATTTTTCATGTGTCTGGGCATACACAAAAACTCTGTGAGTACACTGTGGACCACTGTGAGCAACATCACACGTGCACACTGGGGCCACACACCAGTATCACACCTGTCCAAAACCTGAGATCATAGCAAGTTACATAGTTTATCAAAAGAATCCCATTATAGCAGTAATTTCCATTACTTTTAATATAAGTGATTTGGCCCACTTAACATAAAAAGGACAAAAATCTTGTTGTTCATGAGCTGTGTAGTATGTTATATGTCAGTGTGAGGGTCCTGCTCTTGTCTGGGTGAGGAAGAGTCCTGCTCTGGAAGAACTGACACATGTACACCTTTCAGAGATAAAATAAACCCTGTATTAAAAAAATATTAATATTAACAGATTAAAATAAATATCTTTCTTAAGCAGAAACCTGTCCTGCTTAACTTAAAAGTTTTTCTTTTTACCTATATATTATATTCATCTATTTATTGTGCATAGTGCTGTCTGTGATGTGTGTGTGTTGCTTGTATGTCTTTATGCCACTGTCAAAGACAATTTTCCATTTTATGTAAGTTTTATGGACATTAACGAAGTCTAAGTCTAACTGTATAAATGAATATAAAACAATAGAAAGCAGAACATTCCTCTTGTAATAGTGCAATAAGAAAAGTTCAAACAGAAAGTTTGAGGAAAAGTTGTAGCTTTGTTGTCTTCCGGTATCTTCTTCTCAAGCAACAGTACCTCGACCAATGAGATGAGCAGGATTCCCGCTGTCAGCTTATTGGTCACAGTTTACCGTAAATGTTCATATAAAGCGCCTTGTTACTCGTTAATTACATTGACATTTTACACGCTACTTTTGATTCTCACGGTAACACGGGACAAAGTGCGTCCTGTTTCAGCTCAATACGGGACGCGTACTTTTGTTTCTAAATACGGAACGATTCTGTTTTTCAAGGGAACGATTCTGTTTTTCAAGGGACTGTTGGCAACGCCAAGTTTTGCAGAGCAGACCTTTCTCTCTCAAAAAAGAAAAATCTTACCCAGTTTCACCGCTGGTTCTTCTGTTTGCACACACTCCGACAGCCATTCCATCTTAAAAGAACTACATTTAATGTTTACTTTGTCTTGGTGAGTGGATGCGCCACTGCCTTAACTCCGCCGCACTGTTACCCAGCTAACCTGCAAAACACCGGCGCCGCGGTGGATATGGGGGGGGCACGTACTGTCATGATTGGCAGCGTAAGTGAACCGCATCATATCATTGGCTGGACAGCTGTCACTCACTGAGTTACATTGCAAAATGGTACATAAACAAATAACAATTTACTTGTTTAATTTATTTACAGTTGATGTTGGATTTTTTTATGCGCTGCATTGATTTTCTTGTGCGCGGAGAACGTGCGAGCAGTGCGCGATTGCGCAAGCGCGCAGCTTAGAGGGAACATTGCTTGGAAGTCATATCCACTAAGATACACTAAAATGTATCGTTAACGTGACCTGTTTTACATGCAGTGCCTACATACCTCTCAATAACTACATGGTCTTCAATGATGTTGACGGCCTGTACACCTACACCTTTGAAGCAGAACGGAAGGTTTGTCCCTGATTTTCTCTTGCAAGTTGATGTTCGCTGCAGTGACTGAGGTGCTCGGTTGGATGAGGTTTGCTTGTGTCCGTTCTTGTTTCAGGAAAACTGTTCAGCCTGCAGCCAAGTACCTCTGGACCTGCACTTTTCTCCATCATCCAAACTCCAGGAAGTGTTGGACTACTTAACTCAGAGTGCCTCTCTGTAAGTTTGACTGACTTATTGTGATTTATTAATGGCCGCCCTACTTAAAAGTGGCAGTCTTGAAGATTTTAGTTTCTATAAATAAGTGATTCTGAATGGAATGGGGTAACACAATTGTGAGGGAGCCCGCGTCCTACTGAAATTACTGCAGTATTTATATATTTTCATTGTTATGAACTCTCTGTGGAAACATTTGTGGAAAAATGTATGTATTAAGTTACTGCTAATGTAATCTCTATAAACAGATATTTGGATGTGAATGCAGAATGGTGAATCATCATCAGAAGAACAAACAATCCACTATCAAATAAGTATTTGATACACCGCCGATTTTGCAAGTTTCCCTCCTTATAAAGAATGGAGAGGTCTGTAATTTTCATCATAGGTACACTTCAACTGTGAGAGACAGAATCTAAAATAAAAATCCAGAAAATCACATTGTATGATTTTTAAATAATTAATTTGCATTATATTGCATGAAATAAGTATTTGATACACTATAAAAACAGAACTTAATATTTAGTACAGATCCAATTACAGAGATCAAACGTTTCCTATAGTTCTTGACCAGGTTTGCGTACACTGCAGCGGGGATTTTGGCCCACTCCTCCATACAGATCTCCTCCAGATCTTTCAGGTTTCGAGGCTGTAGCTGGGCAACACAGAGTTTCATCTCCCTCCAAAGATTTTCTATTGGGTTTAAGTCTAGAGACTGACTAGACCACTCCAGGACCTTGAAATGCTTCTTACGGAGCCACTCCTTAGTTGCCATGGCTGTGTGTTTCAGGTCATGGTCATGCTGGAAGACCCAGCCACGACCCATCTTCAATGCTCTTACTGAGGGAAGGAGGTTGTTGACCAAAATCTCGCAATATATGGCCCCATCCATCCTCTCCTCAATACAGTGCACTCGTCCTGGTCCTTTTGCAGAAAACTACCCCCAAAGCATTATGTTTCTACCCCCATGCTTCACAGCTGGGATGGTGTTCATGGGATTGTACTCATCCTTCTTTTTCCTCCAAACACGGCGAGTGGAGTTTATATCAAAAAGTTAACTTTTGGTTTCATCTGATCACATGACCTTGTCCCATGCCTCCTCTGGATCATCCAGATGGTCACTGGCAAACTTCAGACAGGCCTGGACATGTGCTGGCTTGAGCAGGAGGACCTTGCATGTGCTGCAGGATTTTAATCCATGGCAGCGTAGTGTGTTACTAATGGTAACCATTGAGACTGTGGTCCCAGCTCTCTTCAGGTCATAGACCAGGTCCTCCTTTGTAGTTCTGGGCGGATCCCTCACCTTTCTCATGATCATTGACACTCCACGAGGCGAGATCTTGCATGGAGCCCCAGTCCGAGGGAGACTGACAGTCATCTTGAGTCCCTTCCATTTTCTAATAATTGCACCAACAGTTGTTGCCTTCTCACCAAGCTGCTTGCCTATTGTCCTGTAGCCTATCCCAGCCATGTGCAGGTCTACAATTTTGTCTCTGGTGTCCTTAGACAGCTCTATGGTCTTGGCCATGGTGGAGCGGTTGGAGTGTGATCAATTATGTGTGTGGACAGGTGTCTTTTATATAGATAACGTGTTCAAACTGGTGCGATTAATACAGGTAACGAGTGGAGGATAGGAGGGCTTCTTAAAGACAAACTAACAGGTCTGTGAGAGCCCGAATCCATGCTGGTTGGTAGGTGATCAAATACTTATTTCATTCAATAAAATGCAAATTAATTATTTAAAAATCATACAATGTGATTTTCTGGATTTTTATTTTAGATTCTTTCTCTCACAGTTGAAGTGTACCTATGATGAAAATTACAGACCTCTCCATTCTTTATAAGGGGGGAAACTTGCAAAATCGGCAGTGTTTAAAATACTTATTTTCCCCACTGTATAAGAAATTTAACTCCAGCTACATGTTGCTCTTACATATATAGTATGTAGTAAAAATAAATAAATAAGGACAACGAGGAGAATATTTACAGTGTGGACAGGCTTGTTGTATACGTCCAAGGTAAAGTTTTGTGTGTGGGTGTGAGTGGGATAAGTAAGTGTATATCTATTTATACATGTTATGCATTCATGAGAAGTTAAGAAGAGCTGAGCAATTCAACTAATATGAGTATAATATTTTGTGATAGTGGGTGACTTTCTGTTGGTGGGGCTTCTCTGTGTCTGACTGTTAAGTTTTTATCAGAGTGATAAGAAAGAAGAAACGGCTCCTGCGTCTTGTTTTGGTGTGATTATTGTTCAGTAGTCACATATGCAGTGTGTTTTTCATAAAGCGTAGCCCGTACTGCTGTTGCTCTTTGGGAGCTGCAGACTTTTTGCTCATTTCTCAGTGAGGTAATGATAACCGACACTGTGCCCGGCTGTTTGCAGACTCATTCTGTGTGCAGCATAAAATCAGATCAGGGTTGACTTTATAATATCATCAATATTGTGTTTTGCTTCTGTCTGAATTGTGTGAAATGTTAAATCACACGTGCTCTTTTCAGCACATGTAACTCCCAGGTCTGAAATGTTTGGTACTGCCGCTTAAGTTCAGTTTTTAATCATTCTTGATTTACTTTTTGTTTCAACATGCAAAATTGTCAACCATTAACTTTTATAATTTACATTTTTAGACAAATGAAGTCACCTGCTGTAACAGCGACGGTGGAAGGAAAGAACAAAACTTTATATTTACAGGTAATTCACCTCTAATTTAGTATGGTTTTAAGTTCAGTCTCATGGTAATGTGAAGTGTGTCTTGATGAAACTGGGGAAATTTTGGCTTGAGCTTGAGCTTTTTTTTTTTTTTTTTTTTTTTTTTTTTTTTATACAGTCAGTGGCTTCAATTGAACAGAGGACACGGCCAAATCTGTCCAAATCCCTGAAGGGTGAGGTGCTTTTTTTTTCTGACTATGCTTTCTGGAAATGGCACAGCTTACATTTATAATGGGTCAGACTGGTCATATGCTTACTCACTTATGTTATGAACGTGTTTTTTCCAGAACTGGGGCTGAGTGACGGACAAGAGCTGGCAGTAGCTGATGTCACCACACCCCAGACCATGCTGTTCAGACTCTGCTTTACCTCATAAGACAAACTCACAAGCACTCCCATTCAAAAACTAGAAATGTTTACAGTGTATTCTGTCACCATGTCAATGGTTAGAAAACTAATATAACTGGTTAATGTACTCATTGAGTGAAGTGGATGTTTTGCACTGAAATGCCAAATCATAGTGCACACCTTGTCATGCTTTGGTGATATATTATTTGCAAATGTAAAGGATTTCTGCATTAATGCGTTACTTTCATTAAGTGTGTTCTGTTGAAACAGACAAGCAAGATGATCCTGTGCTCTTTGAGGGTTTGAATATTTATTTATTTCAACATAGATTTTAAGATGTTTTAGCCACATAAGTGGTAGTCAACAGACACTGATGATGATGTATGAACTGGAATAAAATGTTTTTCTTACAAAGTTTGTGTTTGCTTTATATATTTGTTGAGATGACGTAATTTAGGATAAATAGGATTGTATACGATCTACTTCACTTGTTTGTATGAGAATGGAAAACATAATTCAACATTCAGAACTATACTGATGAAATTTCACAGCAATTCTTACAGCTTTTCAGTCTTATCAGAATCAGCTTTAATGGCCAAGTATGTACACATACTAGGAATTTGACTCCGGCAACTTTGCTCTTTTGTACAGAAACAACTTAAATAAGTGAAAGAGAAATAAAATAAAATAAATCTCAATCTGTACACATAGAATAGTAATTAGTAGCGGCAGTGGAGAAACACTGGGGTGAAACTGTAGAGGAGTATAGACTGGAATCGAACCGACGTCATCAGAGACTATAGACTATCAGTATGTAGTACGGCGCTTTAACCAGGTGAGCTATCGGGGCTTACCGCCTCCTCAGGCGTTTCAGAAAGGACAGACGACCTAGTGACGTCATTGTGCTACGTGGACGGGAAGTAGCTTGAAGGCTAATGCTAGCTGTGCTACAAGTTGAGAGCGACCAAAACAAACGATGACGGCGGAGTAGAGGAGCCGATATAAAATCTCGGATTATCATGGCAAAGCACTTGATTTAACGCTGGTGGCAGAGTGCTGGATGCAGAGCTACACAACAGCAGCGAGTGAGCGATTTTGAGTGCCAGCTTGCCAGTTTTGGAGCTGGAACTATCTGGCATCGATGCTGTCCATGTATAGCAACGTTATGGCGTTGCGTTGGCTAGCGTTAACTTACAGCTTTGCTAACTAGCTACGCGAAGACCAGCTGTCAACAAAGCTTTCCTGGACCAGTTTCGGCCGTGTGGAATAGTCGCACCGAGTTAGTGTTCAGAAACGAAACATGCGGAGACGGATAAAGTGACGGTGTTTGTGTGGCAACGCCGAATTCACTTAAAAATACGAGTTACAAATTGGTGTTTGCTAGCTAGTTAGCCAACCTTATCATCAGGATGAGTTGGTTTAACGCATCTCACTTGTCCACCTTCGCTAAACAAGCTTTAACAACAGCTCAGAAATCAATTGATCGTGTCTTGGACATCAAAGAAGAGGACCAATGGGGTGACACTGTTGTAATGCCCTACAACGGTAAGTAACGTTACATAGAGATGTAAGAACTAATATCGGCGTATGCAGAGTTAAAATGAACAGCTGCAGTCGGGTCAACCATTAATACTAATATCTTTTTTCGTCAGATGTTACAATACCTGGGAAGCTTTCACTGAGTGGAGGATGGGGGATGACACAGTGGGAAGCGCCCCCTGAAGAAAAGACCACCACTCCCCCTCCATCCTCAGAGGCCATTACAACTCCTGTCACTCGTACTGTTGTCGATGAATCCGAAAACTTTTTCAGTGCCTTTCTGTCATCCGCAGATGTACAAGCTGTCACCAAAACCCAGGTAGTGTCTGTACCGCCCACTAAATCTCAAAGGCCACCGCAAGATGAAGAGAAGAAAAGCAACAAGGATGCAGTCCAACAAGACGGGGAGACTCAGAATTCTGGACCTGATGAAAAGATTCACGAGAGTCAGATTTCAGTTTCTGAGACCCAGACAGAGGAGCCGGAGCCTTCACAAACAGCACCTTATGCAGACACCATCCTCCTGCAGCCGGTTTCTCCTGTTTCATCTTCCAGTGATCTTCCATGTAACCCTGACAGTAAAACATGCAGCGTAAAAACAGATGTTGGCTCAACAGTTTCTGTAGACTCAAAAACGGGGCCGTCACAGACTCCGCCTGAGCAAAAGGTAGAGCAGGATACCACTGATTCCCCTGAGCCTTCCACTTCTGAACCTAAGAGCCCAACCCCTTCTGGTCCATCACCCTCTACATCACCTAAGGAAGCTCTCCCAGAGCATAAAGACATAAAGGTGGAGGATCGTCAAAATGATACACCCTCCCCCCCAGTCAGCGCCTTTTCCTCAGGAACCTCTACCACCAGTGACATTGAAGTGCTCGACCATGAGAGTGTGTTGAGCGAGAGCTCAGCCAGCTCCAGACAAGAAACTGGCGAGAGCAAAGCTGGCCTTCACTTAATGCAGGGCTCCTTCCAGCTTCTCACTGCCTCCACCTGTGGAGATTTCCCCCGACTGGAGGACTACCCTAAACTCACAGAGAGCTGTGGTTCCTCCTCAGATGCGTTTGAGCGCATCGATTCATTTAGTGTTCAGTCACTAGATAGCCGTAGCGTCAGCGAGGTGAACTCAGACGATGAGATCCCTGGCAGTCGGACTCTGGCGTCTGTCACTGCAGGCCCTGCTTCTTTAACAGTATCATGTCAGAAGCAGGAAGATGGAGTCGAGGAAAAGGTGGATAAGATGGAAAAGGATGAGGAAGAAGGATTCACTGAAACGATGAGAGAGCAGTCGTTGGATGAGATGGAGGAGAGCGGACGGAGTGCGACGCCTGTGAATAGTGAGCAGCCAGAAGAATTGACCGAACAGGAAATGGAGGCTGACGTCTCACTGTCGGATTCCACCTTGAAAGTTGAAGAACAGATCACTCTACCAATCACCGAAGAGATGAAGAGTGTCTCAACTGTTCAGATTTTGGAGCTTCAAAAGGTAACACAAGTTCATATAGTCCAAAGAGCTTCATGGAACTTGTTAAACATGGTAAATGCATCCATTAAACTTCAAAACACCATACATCCAATACATAACTTTGCTTCCTTTAGCGAACCAATGTAAAGGATATAATTTCTGTTAAATAATGCAGTTGTGTATCTACACACAGTACCATGCAAATGTCTTTAGCTTAGAGAAGTTAAACTCTGACTACAAGTAACCAATTTAAAAAATATAACTTTTTAGTAAACACTAAACAAGAATTGATATATTTAAAAAAAACTTGCAACTCGTTTTTTTTGCATGTAACTTTTCTGGGAAAAAAAGTAAAGGTCTTGCAACACTGTCATGCCATTATCATTTTGAGCTGTCTTCCAAACTTGTTGTCCAGTGCACTGATGTGTCCTCACAAGCAGGGGTGTTTGATTCTTCATTTGGTTGAAAGAAAAGATAGGTGACTCGTGGGTTCTCCTGACATGCTAATTGCTGCTCCTCAGTCAGATAACTATTTGCCTCACAAGTCACAGCATTTTTTTTTATCCTACATGGATAGAAGGCAGTTGTAAAAATCGCACAGCGTATTTAAACTCTACCGGAGCAGTCTCGTTAGGAATGTATTGTCAGTACAAAAATATTGTGCAAATGTTGCAGGTTATTGATGAGCTGTCAGGCCGCCTTGAGAAGAGAGAGTCTCAGCTGCTGGCAGTTAGCAAAGACAAGGCCAAGCTGGAGGAGGAGTGTGACAACCTGAAAGAGTGAGTACGGGACGCACACACTCACAAAAGCACTTAAATAATCTTGACAGCTGCTCTTGCTGACATTCAGGTCAAGACATTAACAACATATTATAAACTGTCACAGCAGTGTACTGTAAAAATCCACTGAAAATTTCCAAAGAGTTTTATTAGGTCTGTTTCACAGTTAAATGCTTTAAATAATCCACTTGTGCAAGTTTTAATATTGGCCCCGAGCCTGTAAAGAATTTGATAATGAGCACAAACCCTAATGAGTCTGTTTGTCCTCTAGTGAAGTGATAAGCTTGAAGGAGGAGAGCTCCACTGTTCAGTCCCTAAAGGATGAGTTCACCCAGCGCATAGCAGATACAGAAAGGAAAGCTCAGCTGGCCTGTAAAGAGAGGGACATAGCCAAAAAGGTAACTCGGATAATAATGATCTCAATCTGTAATTTCTTTCTCTTCCATCAGATAAAATAAAAACGTTCTCAATAGGTATGCAGGCCTTTAACGCTTCATCCACACCTAACCAAAGTTCTTACAGATGGACACACAGATTTAAAATGTTCAAGGTGTATGTGTCTGAAATGGTATTTTTTCTGTACTGTAGGAGATAAAGGGCTTGCGAGAAGAGCTTTCTACGAGACTAAACTCTAGTGATACAATGGAAGTTATCAAAGAGAAGGAGGAGCAGATAAGAGGTCTGCTGGAAGAGGGTAAGGCTCATCAGACTGTTCTTCACCTCCACCAATAAAACCCCAGCCCTCAGGGCAGACTACAGTCCAGACTCAAGATTCATAAGAGGTCTTCCTTACCGCTTCAGCTGCTTTTATTATTTCCAATTTCACCAAATTCAAACATAATAGCATTTAATGAAGAAGACCACAAGGTAATGTTATAGGTTTCCGGGCTATGTTAACTGGCATTCGAACATCTGTCATCACGTACAGTATACTGCATATGATGGCTAATGGACAGGGCAACAATTCTGCCACCAGAGAGTCAAAAGAGAGGTAAAAGGGTGTAAAATAATGAATCATACTACAGCAATTGTGAAGGACTGGAATGTGAATGTCATTTGTCAGCTTTAAGTTGCTGAGTAGGTTTTTATATTTGTCACTTTTAGGTGAAAAGTTGTCCAAGCAGCAGCTGCAGCATAGCAACATCATCAAGAAGCTGCGTGTTAAGGAGAAGGAGAGCGACGCTAAGATTTCCAAGCAACAGAAGAAAATCATGGAGCACGAGGAAGAGCTCAGGCACCTGCAGCAGGTCAGGATTTCTTATCCTGAAAAGTTTGAATCTCTTCACAATAGTGCATTTTTGGCACATTGAAACATTTCCTTCTCTTCCTATATTATTCAGGAAAGCAAGACAATATGGGGCCTTTACATGTGGTGTATCTGAGAATTTATATTTGATCATTCATTACTGTTAATTATGTTGCATGGTTAAGTTAGTCATGGTGCCTGTTTTGTGTGTTTAGGTTCTAGATGGGAAGGAGGAGGTGGAGAAACAGCACAGGGAGAGCATCAAGAAGCTGAATGCTGTGGTGGATCGGCAGGAGAAGGAGCTGAGCAGTCTGCAGTCAGACTGTGAAGAGCTGCAGGAGAAAAACAGGAGTCTTCAGGCCGCTCTGGACAACTCTTACAAGTAAACAATGGCACACTGTTGACACTGAACAAACTAGTGTGTAACACTAGCTGCACAGGCCATATAATGTGTTTATTATACCACACCATGTTCTTTGTGGTAGTTCACCTTTCAGGTGTTAAACTGAAGCAATGAAACTGCTAGCAAAGTGGCGACTTCTGTTAATTTGAAGATTAATTTACTTCCACATTGCGTTAAAAACTAAAATTAATTATTAATTTAAAAAACTTACTTAAAACATGTATATAATACAGAGAAAATGTAAGAAAAGTGGAAATCATACATTTATTTATACCAAGTCAGACTCATCCCACCTAATTTTAGCTCCAGTTGAATTTTTAACTTATTTTTCCAAAGAACAATAACTGTGGCGTTTGTCATATCATCTACAAGAGATGTAGTGAGTCAGGAACAAAGTTAGCTGGAATTTTTTCAGAAGTATTCAGTATGCCACCATCTTTATATCATCAGATGAAAAATGAGAAGACCAATCAGAGACAACAGGATCCATTACAATAAAATATTCCCCAAAAAAGAATTGTACAAAAACAGAGTAAATGAAGGAATAGAGTGTACTGCAGAACAAGTAGCACTGGACTTATTTATCCTCAGACACAGCAGTTTTAGAAATCCTTTTATACCACAGCCCCCCTTGTAATGATCCGTGGCACATTTTTGCATGACATCAAGCCATTTGAGTCTGAGAGTGAAACTAAGAGCTAAGAGCTCATAAATTTGGCAGTCGTTCATGCAGGAGCATAGCTTTTGTGCTTAGATTTGCTTTGTTGGAAAGTTTGGGGGCATATGGGCCAGTGGCGCAATGGATAACGCGTCTGACTACGGATCAGAAGATTCTAGGTTCGACTCCTGGCTGGCTCGTTCTTTTCCATTTTGTGTAGTTTTGTCACTTACCCTCTTTGATAGTGAACAGAATTGGCTCATTTTAGGATTTTAAGTAAGTCTTTACACGGTACTAACATTTTGGCCATCAAGTCCTAATGTGACATAGATAGTCATATTTATATTTATATTATTTTTATTTCAAATCCGGTGTGCAGATCCAAAAAGCTAAAAAATACAGCAAATTTTGTGCTCATTTATTTTTATACGTGATTACATTATACTGCTATAGGGTCACACGTGGTGATGGTCTTCTTACACCTTTGTTTTCAGGGAGCTGGCAGAACTTCATAAGGTGAATGCCAGCAAAGCCAGTGAGGCTGAAGAAGTAGCTCTGAGCAGGGAAACGCAGGCCAAAGAACAGCTGAGTCTAGCTCTTGAGAAGGCCCAGGAGGAGGCCAGGATCCAACAGGAAGCGCTGGCCATCCAGGTAACACAGCTTCATGCTGTAGACATGCGCCAAAGCAACTCGGCTCAGTTTGTTATTTATTTTTTACATGTGAAATTTTTTAGTTTAATCACTTACAAATTTAACTGAACATTGCATCTGTGTACAGGTGGCTGACCTCAGACTGGCCCTGCAGAGGGCAGAGCAACAGCAGGCAAGGAAAGAAGACTATTTGAGGGAGGAGATCAGTGAGCTTCAACAGGTATCTCAATGTGCTTAATGTGTCCAACCAAGAGAGACAAAAACATTTTGCCAGGAACAGCATTTGTTAAACGCGTGTCATCTTGTTTTTTTCTTTCAGAGACTACAGGAGGCAGAGACAAGGAACCAGGAACTGAGCCAGAGCGTCACTTCAGCCACACGGCCATTACTGCGACAAATTGAGAACTTACAGGCCTCGTTGGGTGGACAGACAGCATCCTGGGAAAAACTGGAGAAGAGTATATCTGACAGACTAGGTGAGAGGCAGATGTTTAAATGTGTATACTGTATACGAGTAAATCTGTCCCTAAAATACAGAGTTGTCATATTTTTTCATCTCCCTCTATGTTTTAACAGTGGATGCCCAGGCACAGCTGGCTGTTGCCGTAGAGAAAGAACGATCAGCAACAGAAGAACTGTTGTCCATCAAGTCCCAGCTGGCTTCTCTGGAATCCCAAAATTCCCTGCTCCGCCAGGAAAAAGCCAAGCACCTGGCACAGTTGGAGACTGAGAAGAACAAGAGAGAGAGACTGGAGGATGAGAGCAGCAGGTAACAAATTTAAGATTTAAAACACATCCATAACACTCACCAGTCCCACCCATCATTCTCTCATCATCATATTAACTGCCGGCATGTGTTGTAGACACCCACCTATATTACATTTTCTTAATCAACCAATAATTGACTACAGGTAACTTGTGAGTTAGATGTCTCACAGGCCCGTTGAGACCTTGCATTACCATCCAATCTGGGCGATCCAATTACATCAAAGACAGGTGTGAACACCTCCAGGACGCATTGAGATCGCGTTTGAGTGTGTGAACACAATGCATCCTGAGTCGCATTAAAGACCACCTATACTCACCAGGAGTGCTCCTGCGTCAGTGGAGTATTACCTCATTCATTCAGAAAAAAACCTACAGCCACTGTAAATGATCGCCTGAAAAGGAAAAAGCTCCATAAGTGATGTCAGTTCATTATTAAAGTATTCTGGCCTTGTAGCTGTTAACTACCTAAAAATTAAATAAATCATTTGTCAGTAAGAATTTACAAATTACACTATTTAATATGAGTACACAAGTGTGATTCTATATTAATTATTAATGCGGCCATGTTGATTTCTGAGGAGCCGTGTGTGGTTAAGTTACATACTTCCTTATCACAAATGTCTTTATTTACCTTTGTTACTGGAAATTATGGTGTGTATGGAAACGTCAGGGCGGAGCTCAATAAATATTAACTTAATGTGTGTGCCAAAGTCATCACGCAACACACATAAAACAGTTGAGAACAGAGAACAACTGTTTTCTGTTCTGGATCCATTTGTATACAGAGAACGAAACTGAGATCGGATCTCGAGACCCATGTTCAATGCCAGTTCTGAACACACGTACCAAAAGCTGGTTACTTGTGATTGGATCTCTCAGATTTTAATTGGTGAACTGAGAGCCCAGAGAACAGAAGCATTCATGTGTGAAAAGCTTTGTGGCCATGGTTTGTGACAGGGCCAGTGGCGCAATGGATAACGCGTCTGACTACGGATCAGAAGATTCTAGGTTCGACTCCTGGCTGGCTCGTGTCCTTTTCATCCTTTATAGATTTCTCATCATATTTATTTGTGTTATTTGCATATATCAGCAAACAGCTTGCTGAAAATAGCACTCTAATTGTTAAATCTGGCTGCCTGAGGAGCTGTGCATCTCCTCCTTTCAGGACAAGAAACAGACAAAGACTCCTGTATTTCTGTAATACTTTCATTTGTAGCAACTCAGAAAGGTATTCCACTGAATTAAGCTTTAATACTGTTTATAATCTGCACTGACTTCTTGCTTCTTGCATCTGAATCTAGGGAGCATGTTGAATTGGAAAATCTGCGAGGAGAACACAGTCGAATGCTTGAAGAGGCCAAGAAAGAAAAGGTAACGTAATACTAAAGTGTTTGTTACTCATGTTGTTATGATGACAGACTTCCGCAGGTCTCTCTTTTTGCTCCCCCTACCAGCTGCTGCTGACCAATCAGCTCGAGATGGAGAAGATGAAGGTGGAGCAAGAGAAAAAGAAATGCTATTTGGCCCAAGAAGCACTCAAGGAAAAGGTTCCTGAGAATTTTAGAATATATTAACACCCAATTTTACTGAGGCTGTTTCATTCAATTCAGTCTTTTGATTTTCAATTCTGTTCTATAAGGAGCGGAAGGTGATGACCCACTCCGTCGGCGAGCCTGCTACATCTTCCACTCCCTCCCTGTCCCGCTCCAGCTCCATCAGTGGGGCAGACAATGCTGGGCTGCACACGTCTATTCTTTCCCAGGTGCAACCTTCTTTGCTCTTCTATCCTACAATGAAAGTGTTAAAATGTAGAAACTAAAAATGCTTGGGTCTGTGTATCACAAGTACTTTTTTCTTACCTGGTTTTACAGGACGAATCTTTAGACCCCTCCATGGGCGCCATGACTGTGTCAATGAGTGGGACCAACCTGTATGAGGCTGCAAGGCTATCTGGAGGCTCCAGCATTATAGAGAATCTCCAATCTCAACTTAAACTGAGAGAAGGAGAGATAGTGCAGCTGCAGGTAGTGTAGTAATTCAGAACAAACCCTTTGCAGTTATGTATTGATAAGATTTGTGTCAGCACTTGTATGCGCACTGTTTTATTATGTCTTCATAGCTTGAGATCACTGGCCTGGAAAGGAGCCGCTCTGTGATGGCAGAGGAACTGGTTCGACTCACAAATCAAAACGATGAGTTGGAGGAAAAAGTGAAGGAAATCCCCAAGCTGAAAGTTCAGCTTAAGGTACGGGCTGTTTCTGCATGTTCACCATAGACTGTATATAAAGATGGACTAACCGTCTGTGACGTCAAACAAGGAATTTTTTTGAGAGTGGTTTTGAAGCTCATTGTGGTAGTTCCTGATTTTAAAAGGAACAAAAGGTGAAGTTAGGTAGGCAGGTAGCTAACAAGCTGTGATGGCACCCACCTGTCTCTCAAAGCAGCCACATCTTAATGATGTTGTATCAAAAAATCCTTAGCTATAGAGGATGTAAACATTATTTCTGATGAAAAGTTATGAATTTAACACAGCAGTCAGCCTCAATTAGCCATTGGAGAAAATGTATTTGGCTCTTTGGCATTGAATTTTTTTATCCTCGGAGGCCTCTCGTCCCCCCTCCAGAAAAGTCCAGTCTGCTCTGGTTTGTCAGCTCCTATGACCTGAGCAAGCACCTCCCAGAGACTGAATCTGGCAGTGCTGTTGGTGAAGGAGAGATTCAGGGGAAGGCAGGGACATAACAATTCAAGAAGACGTTTTGTTGGCCGTGATATTATTATACGCCCCACGTCCAAAATGAGTCATTAACTTTTTAAAATAGTTTTCCCAAAATACTATTAATACATTCTATGGTTTGTGTGTTTGTGCATTTCAGGATCTGGAGCAAAGGCACAACACCATCCTGCAGATGTATGGCGAAAAGGCTGAAGAAGCAGAGGAACTCAGGCTTGACCTGGAAGACGTAAAGAATATGTACAAAACCCAGATTGATGAATTGCTGCGGAATCAGAAATAATCTAGTTTAACACACTGTGTTAAATCTGGGGGCACAAAGCTTTTGTCCATCTTAGCCACAAATGCATTGGCAGAGAAAGATAGGGCGGAGAATTTTAGTTCAAACACTGCATCAGAAGGAAATCCATGCATCTTTATTTGTTATTTTATTTTAATGGTCATGCTCTATTTATGAGGGGATGTTGGGATTACATAAAACATACAATTCACATTAAAGAATCAGTATGAAGGATAGTACTACAGTTTGTGATTCACTATTCCATTTGAAATCTTTGGGATTTAGTGCAAGCGTTGCTTTTTCATTCATGATTGAATCCTTCAGCGTAGTATTGCATAGACAGTTTTAACTGTATGAGATGGTGAAAGTTTTTGCACTATACACATTCATCCATTATTTCTTAATGCAAAATCAGAATGGTTCAAGAAATATATTAAAAAAATATATAATGTACAGAGAAATGTATGTAATGTTCTTAACTCCTTACAAAGGTGTAGACTGGTGTAGACCAGAGAGTAATCTGTGATTTAAATCCTGAATACTGGCTTTTAAACTCTATACATATGTAAATTAATAAACATTTATTTGGGTGGTGAGAGATACTGTCAGTCTTAATTTAAAGGGCGTGATATCACATTTTGCATTTTCATGCATTCACAGAAAGTACCACATTGTCTCAGTGCTACACGAAATAAATCTCCATATTCTGAACAATTTCATACTGTTGTCTAATGTGTTTCTGCAAGCCTAACACGCTTGTAAAATATGATAGATACAATTTGTTACACCTGTTTATACAGAAACCAAAGCACATTTGCATAATATTCTATAAAAAAATATGAATTGTAAAACCTTCCAACTATCTACAAGTCCATTTAACGTTTTGGAAACCATATGTGTTTAATTAGAGTTATTAATTATATAAATAGGTAGATGGTGGGTTTTGTACTTGAGCCTTTGTTTTAAAGACAGTTGGTGTGGTGCACAGCGCCATCTTGTGGCCATGGGTTCATACTACATGCCGGTATAAGATTTCCGGTGTTATGGCGACCACCGTCAACATCATCGCTTCAGTGTGGAGAAAGCAGAGTGTACATTCAGGTAAACTACCTCTCATTCAAACTCGCACTGTCTTACTTTGACCAGTGTGGATTATTGTGTCTTCTGCATATTTGTGGAGCACGGAATATGAAGATATTCCCCCTTCCGAATTCTTGTGCTGCCACACCACTACGGCTTAAATTAACGTTAAGGGGTCCGTTGGCTTTGTTAACAACTAATGCTGGCTGTTAGCCTCCGTTTAATACATATTAGACGATGGTTAGCCTCTAATAAAGTGTTTTTCGTTTGACGAAGAGATGAGTAAGTAATATGTTATTATCTCCGCGTGTCCCCAATCTGGAGACCTACCTCTGTATTAAACCTCTGCGTATTTCTGGGGTTAACGTAAAGCTCAGTTAAACTAACCAACTAGCTTACTGTCGCGAAGCTAGCTAAAAGTTTGATAGCTACAAGTAGATATTAATTAGCCGACGGAAATGAAGCTCTCTTACTCCCCGAAAGCCCCCGAATGACAAATTACAAGAAACTAATTTGACTAGGGCGTGTAGAAACTAAATATCTACATTTTATTCGCAGACACTTCAAACAAGACCATAATTAACTTCAGCTAATCTGTTCAAAGTATATAGCTAAATCGTCATGTTGGTGTGTGGCAAGAGAAATTTAGTAGACACTATAATATCAGGCATCCCGTTATGCCCGCAGTTAATAGTAATATTTGGTGTTGTTTTAATCCCTTTAAGATAAAACAACGGCAATATGGAGTTTATGACTGGTGATACTTAATGATCCATTGTTATACTTGTTATACTGCACAATGGTGTTTCTGCTTTAATGTAATGTAGAGTCATCAGTCTTTATTGGCTTGAGCCGTTTAATAACATGGCTTGGTAATCTGGCTGTTTAAACACTGGTTCTACATTGTCCACCTGCGTTAGTCACATTATTGCCAGCCAGCTGTTCTCCAGCCTGAGTTATGATTGTTCAGACAACAGTCGGAAAAAGGTCAGTATTATTTCCTGCGACAGGACCTTTCCTTATGTGGAGCACAAATCCTGCCTGGAGCTACGTTCCCACGTGTTTGCTTGTGCCCACATGCTTGAACAATGTGGTGTTAGGCTTTCTACCAAGAGTACAGGCTGAGGCTGTGTCTCTGTCTCCCCCCCTCACAGATTGCTGTGAAGAGCGGTGACTATTTCATATGTCTGCGTGGTTCTGACTATGCTGCTCTTGGTGACGCTGGACATAGTTTTTTCCTCCCTTGTGGTGACCACTGAGACGGTTGAGAACATCAACTACAGCAGGATCTCCCTGCCGCCAGAACACATACCCTACTTCCTCTACAACAACAAGAGGTTTGCCAAACAATGCCGACTGGACCAACTCTGCCCTTTTAAAGTAAGATATATATGGAATCTGTTGCCGTGAGCATCAGTTTTCAAACACTTTTTTCAGTCCAGCGGGATAGCATGTGGTTTCTCAGTACAGGCACATCGTATGTAACTACTCTATGCCATTTTCTAAACTAGTAAAGTTAAGAAAGAAGAACACTTTCACATAAATATACATTCTCATCAGAATTATTCTTTGTGTGTATCTAAAAAGTGGGGTTCACTTTAATGTTGCTGATCCAAATGTAGTAAGAAGAGTTTTAAGATATGTTTCTAGATGTGTTGATGTCATTTTGTTTTACCATTTTCTTCATTTTTTTGCAACTCTTTTTAATGTATTTAATGATTATTGAATAGTGCATGTAATTTTGTTCAAGAGTTTTAATGAAAAAAAAATATCACCTTTATTGGTCACCTTGTGATACAGAACTGCATGTCAATGTACACACACTAATACTTGTTTTTTTTAACAGAATGCACTGCAGGATCTGTCTGCCTGTTGGGGTTATGAGAAGAACTGTGATCCAGGGAAGCGTTTTAGCTATCCTGTCTGTACCAAAGCGGACTCTGCATGGTATTGTTCCTCACTTTACAGTCTTTCACAACACTCTAGACCACAGGTCTCAAACTGATCCGTGAAAGGGCCGCTGTGGCTGCAGGTTTTCATTCCAACCATGCAGCAGCACACCTGACTTGGCTCAATCAATCAACCGAACTGCCTTCACACAGTCATTTCAAGTGTCCTCTTGCTTGATTGGAACAAAAACTTGCCAGCCACACCGACTGCATGGGTGCTGCATGGTTGGAATGAAAACCTGCAGCCACAGTGGCCCTTTCACGGATCAGTTTGAGACCCCTGCTCTAGACAAAATGTACTTTTCCCATTTTCTTATCAAACATTAATAGAGCTTGTTTAATCATAGACATTTGATTTACTGAACCATAGTCCCCATTATTTTTCCAAAGTAAAAGTCTCCTCCCACATAGCGTGCATCGTTGATGAGCCATTGTGGAGGTCTGCTGATGTTCTGTAATCTCTGATCTGTCAGGGCCCGTTCACTGGAAGCAGCCCAGGAACTTTTCTGGAAGCAGGCTGATTTTGGCTACGTCAAAGAACGCCTCTCTGAGCTCAAAACATTCTGCAAGGCCAGCAAGCCTGTAAGTCCGCTCATTTCCTTAGTTCCCACAGGCCCTCTGAGTCAACAGGAAGGAACAACAGGTTGAAAATTGTGTTCAACAAAAAGACAATGGGCCTCAAATAATTTGCAGTTCAAAAGCAGCGTTAGAGAAACTAAAGTACACATACCACTCTGATAGCTGCAAAGGTGTAGAGTTTATTAATGTTACGTTCTATGTGTAAATACACTGTTTTCCAGGGGGACTCCTCATTAAGATGCAGTAGCCACACTAGATTCTGTAAGGCAACAAATCTTTACCTGGACTTGCGGAAGCCACGCAGAAGCCATGAGAGGTCAGTGCAACTGAAATTTCTTAAATATGTCCATAAAATTTTAATTATTCTGACAATTGCTGTGTTTACATGGACACTAGCATTTCACTAATTGTAAAAAACAAAAGCCCATTATAAATTAAAAGGCCTCATGTAACCACTTCCGTCGGGACAGACTAGCTTAAGCCGAAGGAATTTGAACCATTGCTAATCTGAAATTTTGAATAAAACTGGTTATCTTTCTGCCAGATTCAATGCTCTACAGCAGGCACAACCATTTTTCAAAAATATGCTAAGACATGTATCTTATTGGATCATTTTATTTAGGTTCTCTGTAATGAAAGAAGTTGGAATATCTCTATATCTATATCTTTATGTGCTGCAGATACAAAGAGGATTTTATTCAGATGGGTGAGATTGGTGGACACTGCAGATTGAACAAGCGTGCACTTGCTGCTGAGGGAGAACACAAAAGTCCCTTGCAATCATGGTGAGGTAGCACACTTGCATTCACACATTCAGTTACTGAGCTTTAGCCCATGACCTTGACAACATACATTTATGGTTATTAAGTCATAAAGGAGCTTCCCTGACCGAGTGTATGTATAAAATTAGATTTGTGTTAATGTCATCAATGTCTTGACATTAACACTATAGACAATAGATGAAACAAAAATTAAACTTTGGGGTGGGTGGATGGTTTTCTGACCGGGAGTCAAACCTTGGTTGGGGTGGTGAGAACATCAAATCCTAACCACATGACAACAGTGTTTTGTGAGCTGTTTTTTGAAAGTATCGCGTACACAATGGCACTGTTTGTGGTTCTGAAACAGGTTGGTAGCAGTCCATTAGATATAGCAGCTGGGGTCCTGTTCAGACATTGCATTAACATCGGCCACAAGTGGCCAGTTTTACGTACGTGTGTTTACACCTGGCATTATAATACAATCTCGGTTTTGTGCTATGTATGCAAATTAACTGCATCCCAAATGATGTTGGGTTTGTTTGCATAGTGTGAATCTGACCTCGAGATGCATTTGGAGACGCATTTTCCTGCCAGGTCTGAACACTCGTACCTAAAGCTGGCCACTTGTAATCGGATTGCGTAGATTGGATCTTAATACAAGATCTGAGCAGGTCCATAGAGACACATTTCAATGCTAGGTGTGAACTCAAGTACATAGAGCTGCCCACTTGTCACCCAATCACCCGGGACACATGTTATTAGTCTGTGGGACACACAGACGCCAGAAAACAATCCACCCAGGGTTTCCCATACAATGTTAATGCTATGGTGGCCCGCCATGGTCTAATTTGCTCCACCATGGTCTCATAATGAATTGGAAATATTTTAGCACGTTTCAAACAATGTTGTGCTTGCATTGTTTTTCCTATTCCCCCCGAAAGCATCTCTCCCTCCCCTCCCCCCAAACCCCCAACACACACACCAGTCGCTCACCTGCTCTGTACTCAATTTAACAGGACAGAGAAAACGGCACGGACAACATATGTAACTCACATAGCATGTGAAGCTATTTCTGTTGTTCGTTAATAAAAAACAACGTTACCGCCACTGTTTAAAACCTGATGTTTTATGGCTTGAATTTTTAAGACTATGGAAATTTAAAATTATCTTAAGAGAGTTGATCAAAACCTGGAGGAAACAACTTCAGACGTAACATGAACTAGCTGTAAGTGCAGCAAGCTGACTCACTAGCTTAGGACCTCAAAGTTCTTTTGTACTCAACACAAAACGTCAAAAAATAAAAGTCTTGAATCAAAAGTTCTTCGTTTGTCTGTTTACTAAGGATTTTCAAATCATACAGCATAACAAACTTAGAATCGCTTTACTTTTCTTAAATTTACTGTTCCGTGTAGGTCAAAAGACTGTGTTGCTCCAAAGTCCAGCAGCTTCTGACTGTTTCGCTGGGTTCTATTATTTTTATACTAAATCTAACAGCCAATCAAATTACACTATTGTAAATCACTCATGAACTGTTTACATTCAAATTTCTATGTTACATTTGCAACACAGGTTTTCTTAATTGTTACAAAATAAAATCAAAAATATTATTAATTCCATAGAAATGGCTTCAACACTAGCTTCACTTTATAGGAGCTAGTCAGTACATTTAAATTAGCTAAAACTTTATTTAATCTTACATAAATGTGTCCATAGAAAGCCACGACTCAACGAAGCTTATGTTTAGTATTCATGCACATTCATGCACGCAAGCACAATGTTGTTTGAAACGCAAAAATATTTGTGATTCATTATGAGACCATGATTGGCTGCCATAGTATGGGTAACCTTAGATAGTCTGGTATTGGAAGATTGCATGAATACTTTGGTTATTACATTTGTCAGTGAGAAAAACACAACAATTCCCTGACCGGGAATCGAACCCGGGCCGCGGCGGTGAGAGCGCCGAATCCTAGCCACTAGACCACCAGGGACCTGTCAGCATTGTTTTGAGCTCAGGTTTTGGAGGGTAGGAAGGAGAATGTTTTTCTACATGGCAGCAGTGCTTACACGGGACCATCTGCACATATATCACTCTGTTGAAATATGTCTGCTAATGATGTTAACAGAATGATCAAGAACCAAACAAAACTCTCTTCAATAGTGCAAATACTGCTATTTTGTTTCTCTGAGGTTGAAATGACATCAGATCATTCAGAAGTGTTCAGTTGTTTAAAGAATTCCCATGCTTTTGATGTTCGGTTCAGGCTTTATTTGGTCATTTTCAGCAAGGAGTTGCCAAAATTAAGGAGTGTAAAACTTATGATGTGTTGATGTATTCCATACATATCAACATATTTACGCAATTGACAAGTCATTGCAGCCCTAATTACAATTTCACAAATCTGATTTCATACATTTAAATGCCTACCCAAGTGTTCATTTGCCCTGTTCAAACCTTGCCATTACCATTAACATGCATCCTGATTAATCTGAAGGCAGTGGCAACATGCTGCTCCTGTGTGCAAAGGTAAAGGGGAAGTCGGAGTGGCTAGGAATGTTGGTCTGGAATGTATGCAGGGCCAGTGGCGCAATGGATAACGCGTCTGACTACGGATCAGAAGATTCTAGGTTCGACTCCTGGCTGGCTCGTATTTATGATCTTGCTCATAATATACGCCTAATGTAGCACTTTATTGCATATTGCTTGAATTGTCAAACAGTTTCTGGGTGTTGGCTTTTGGCTAGATGGATTCTATGTCTGTCTTCAAGCTGGACTGGTTGCATTGCCCTCATTTATCAAGAAAATGCTGCTGCAGTGACTTCTACTGACTAGGAACTACACTGATCAGGCATTACCTCATGACCACCTTCCTAATCTTGTGTAGATCTCCCTTGTGCCTCCAAAACAGTTGTGACGCATCAGAGAATGGACATGGGCCTTCTGAGGGTGTCCTGTGGTGTGTCCTTCTGGCAACAGAATGTTGTTAGTGGGGCCCTTGTGCTGCCTTTCATGCTTTTTGAGTTGTTCCTATCCCGTTTTTGTGTGTGTGCCTGTGTCAGGCTGCATCCTGCTAGGGATGGCTGCTGCCATCAAGGAGTATCATTGCTATGGCGTGGGGTGTCTGGTCTGGTCCGGTCCAAAAGTTTCCCAGCAAAAATTTGAATTGTCACAAGCTTACATTTGATATTTAAATAGAAAAGTTTGTGCTTTTCTATTTAAATATCTGTTTGTCTGTTTTTTATATTGTGTTCCACCTTTTCGCATACAGTAAACGGAGACATTAGTCTTGTCGTCATTTTTATGATACATCAGTGTTGTTGTAGGTATGCTGAGCTCCAGACATACACAGAACTGGATTTTCATCCCATAGAGGACGGACACTGTGACATCATAATTGAAAAACCAACTGTTTTCATGAAACTGGACGCTGGTAAGTAAAGATGACTCCATTTATGGCCCTGCAATCTAAAGAAGTAGCCCAAATCTACACTTTTAATACATGTTAAGGAGAGACAATACATGCGCTCTTTTGTACATGTGTTCACATTTAGCTTGTTCGATATTAGACACTGTATCAAGATGTTCCTGCAGTCATTTGTGTTTCCAGTATCTGACAGTAATGATTCAATATTTTTGTTCTTTTAGTTGTCAAGTCTGAAACATTTAACACAGATATTTACAGTTCACCTGTTTTCCTTTTTTAGTCAAAAAGGTAAAAATAATATTGTGTGTTTTTCCTAACAGGAGTCAACATGTACCACCATTTCTGTGACTTTGTCAACCTCTACATTTCTCAGCACATTAACAACTCCTTCAGCTCAGATATAAATATCATCATGTGGGACACGGTGGGTAATTGAAGATGCCTTGCAATGTAGTGGAGGAGAGGCTGTAATCTGTATCTGGATATTAGCGTTCATCTCTTTAAGGTTAACCCGCACATATTGTACAGTTAGTAAAATACTTGCTGTTAGAATTATGATATAATATTTTTGCTATCCCCTCTGGAAATTACAATCCACAAACAGCAATTTAATTTACTGCATTTTGTACTACTCGTACTAACTGTAGAAGAACAGTGTCACACTTCTGTTTTTCTGTTAAAAAAAAAGCTGGTGAGGTTCCTCTTCTGAAGGTAGTGAAAACAGAGAGAATAAAAAACATTTTGTATAAAACCAAGGGCACTACTGATGTCATAATGTTGTTAATTTTATTGTTTTGTTTTTAATTTCTGTTGACTGACTTTAATTAAATCAATATTTCTTCCCACTTTTGTATGTCTTTTCTCAGAGTTTTTATGGGTATGGAGATCTGTTCAGTGAAACATGGAGGGCCTTCTCAGAGTATGACATCATTCACTTGAAGACCTACGACTCAAAAAGAGTAGGTATTATCTTACCCTCAGGTGAGACCACTCTTTCTCTGTAGGGTGTTGACCTCATAACTTATGTAGTTGTTCTCTAGGAAAGCTAGATTGAGTGTTGTTATAACCCCCCAGGTCTGGGTCAGTTTCCTCTGTCACATAGGAAATATTGTGTTTGGTGTATATGTACAAACAACAACTACTGAAACCCTGACCTAAGGCTATAGTCAAGCAAGAAGATCATACTCTTCAACCAGTCGATCGGTTGTGGGGCAAAAAGTATCTGCATTTGTCTCTAGAGTAACTAAACCAGTCACAGTGCACTTTACCTGGTAGTCTTATTGGCTTAAATTAATTGTCAAGATAAAAAGATAAGATAAATATAAAAAGCTAGTATTTACATAAATGAATGTAATTATTTTATGCTGACATGATAACCAGTGAGCACCTGCACGTATTTTTTGTTGTTGTTCCCTCAAAGCCTGAAGTGCACAAACGCTGACGGAGCCCAAGTTAGCTTAGCTTTTGCTAGATTGGTTGCTGAGCTGTTGATTTGCAAAGTTTACACTTAACTTTTTGGTCATTCCTTTTAACAAAGCACAGCCACACTGAAGACTTCTTTGACATGATGTCAGTTTATAAAAAAGACAGGGTAAACAGTCTTCATTCGGCTGGTCGAGTTCAAAGTTGTAAAAAAGTTTCACAAGTGGTCTGTCCGTTTCATCCATTGGAATCTGTAGTGAGAGCAATTACAAAAACGCTGTCGATTCTTGCACATGACATGCCTACTAGCTCTGTTTTTTTACACTTTGTTTACAGTTTAGAGACATTTCTACAGTTCACAAAAAACTGGAGTACAGTGAAATCTGTGACAGATACATTATATACTCGTTTGACAAGGACTTATATGCAAATGATCCACACTATAGCTTTAAAATCCAGTGATAGTCATGTCCAATCTGAACACCTGCGTGAAGTCTGACAGTAACACCACAGCATTAAGCAGGTTTTATATTTATTATATCTTCATCTTATTTTTAAAAGCACTCAAAGATCTCCGTTCAGTATGCATTGCTGTGCATGTGTGTACTATACTAGCTTCTTTGATCTATTTACACTTGCCCATAGGTATGTTTCAAGGATGCCTTCTTCTCCCTTCTCCCGAGAATGAGATATGGTCTTTTTTACAACACACCCCTCGTAAGTTACCTCTTATGTATATATGCAGTATATATATGTGTGTGTGTGATTTTGTGTGTAGCCCTTAGATAATGTATTCATATATGTATTTCCTCCTAACTAATTTCAGTGCCTCACTCTCTTCAATACTGCTGTTTGTGTTACGTTTTTATCTCATATTTGGAGGTAGATTCTTTTTAATCATTCATCGGCCCTTCTTCAGCAACACAACAAGCTCAGTAGTATCCGGTTTAGTCATAAACATGCTCTTTAAGTCAAATATTTATGTCATGTCTTCAAAAGCGCAGCATGAGGTTATGTTATTTAAATGATAATTCCAAGGAGATTATTGTAAAGATGATATCATGTAAATGTGTGTTGTCCTCTGGTTCCAGCCTTGAGGTGTGAAATATTGATAGGTTACCCTCAAGCTGATGCTTTTGATTGCCCCTGCAGCACATGTCATATTTATATTCATGTGCTCACATTTCCAGCAGCAGCACAGGAGTGTATATAAGCCTGGAGAAATGCCTAAACTCATATCATATTCATTCCAGGGAGATTATAAAATATGTTTACAATTGTCAGATTCCAAGTGTGTAACATATTTTTCCCCACAGTCCAGTGCAGGAGTGCACTAGCAGATTCAGTTAGCCTTCAGTTAATTTTAAATCTCAGAGTATATTTACTAAAAGATATTCTGTGCATGGTTTGGTACAGTGTTTTATATTGAACAGGTGAAAAGTAAATTGTATATGTGAGTGAAATGTTTTTTTTATGTGGTGTTTTATGACAGATCTCAGACTGCTCCAGTGAAGGGATGTTCAGGGCCTTCTCCCAGCACGTCCTCCATCGACTGAACATCCCACAAGACAGGCCAAAGGTAGGAAGAACATCTTTTAGGAATCACACCATTTACTTTTACATAAGAATCAAGTTTACATGGAATTACTTTACTCATAATCAAATATCGTGTAGAAAAGGTAGTAACACATCATATGTTTGGACACTGGCTATGCAGTTTTCTTAGATATTGTCAGAGAGATGGAGATTCATCTCAGACATTCATTTGCTTTGAAGAATTTGTTTATGAGCAATTGTCCTTTTAACCAGCTTTCCTCTGTGCCAAAGCAATTTCTCTGCTCTTAGTCTATACACTGCCTGGCCAAAAAAAATGTTGCCACCAAAAGAACAGGTCACACGCTCTAATATTTCATTGGACCGCCTTTAGCTTTGATCACAGCACGCATTCGCTGTGGCATTGTTCCGATAAACTTCTGCAATGTCGCAAGATATATTTCTATCCAGTGTTGCATTAATTTTTCACCAAGATCTTGTATTAATGATGGGAGAGTCTGACCACTGCACAAAGCCTTCTTCAGCACATCCCAAAGATTCTCAGTGGGGTTAAGGTCTGGACCGTGGTGGCCAGTTCATGTGTGAAAATGATGTCTCATGCTCCCTGAACCACTCTTTCACAATTTCTCAAACAGACTAACATCTTTTCCACGAACACAGGATGCGTCTTTAGACATGGTTGTTTAAGAAATGAGAAGCTACTCATTGCATCAGTTGGGGTTGCTCATACGCTGTGTGGTAATGGATGGAAGTATGAGTTTATTGTAGACAGTTCACACAGATACCAGAATATTTATTATTCTAACAATCAGTTTTCATGCAGTTACTTTTGTAGACTCACTGTGTTGAAGCTAATACATTTTTACATGCATTTCAAAGCTCTGATGACCAATGTATGGCCTGTCAGATTTTTAATGTTGGTAAGTTGTTTTGGTCCAAACCATAAAATGCAGTCTGTGTGGTTACTACAGTGTTCTGAAGAAATCACACAGCTTTTTTCTTTTTACTTCTACAGTTAACAGTAAGAGTGTGTGTGTGGGTGTATTTGTACATGTGTGTGTTTCTCCCTCCAAGAGTGACTAGGACCTGGGTCAATACTTTGCTCTGTATGATGCAAAGTGCACTGCTCACTTCACTTCAGTTTGTATTTTACACTTAGTAATGTATTTTCTTGTAATAATTTTTTCAGCTGACAATGGGAAGTTTAGAAGTATGCCTACACTATGAAGTTCCACTGATAGGGAGTCACAAGGCCACAGTACTGGTGGCAAACAGGGTGTAAGAGTGTTTATTTTGTGACCTTTATTACATGTACCCAAATAACAGGAGTTAAAGAAACACCTGGCACAGAGTGATAACAAGACAAACAAATCAAGAATGTGACTTATTCACTGAGATAGATAACATATCAGTGGAAGTTGTGAATGAAAGCCACTTCCTGACAAAAAGGGAAGAAATCACATCAACTGGTTGAAACTGGTTTGCAGTAAGTGTATCCACTTCCTTTTTTAAACATGTCAAATCACTGGTCTGGCCCCTTCATCAGTGAGTGCCCCTATTGCTGCTACATTCACACTATACACATTCTTTTATTTCAAAAAGAATGTGGTTTATCCTGTTGGCAAGATTTGGTACTGCCATCACTGGTCAGGGAAAACATATTATGCAGGTTTGGTGTCCTGTAACACTTGGTACACCAAAATAGCATGAGTGAAAGGAGCAGCTGACAGAGTGAGAAGTGGAAACATGTCAAAGCTGTGAGTTGTTTGTGTGATATAATATCTACCTTAGTTTATAGCATTTATATGCTGATGGTGCTGCCTTAGAAAACAGCTGAAAGACAGTTGGATGCCCTCTATTACCTAATTAAATTGTATGGTACATCACAAACATACATTAGACTATGGCTCTTTCCAAGATCTGTCTTCAGGGAGTTCTTCATATCTCCCTGGTGGTCTAGTGGCTAGGATTCGGCGCTCTCACCGCCGCGGCCCGGGTTCGATTCCCGGTCAGGGAACATGCTTTTTAACTAAAATTATTCTGGAGTTAAAAAAAGTTGCAGATTATTACAGTTTATCAGAGCAACTGATCCTTCTTTCAGTGTTTCCTGCACCTCCTACGCTCAGATTCCTGATTAATGCATATTGTTTTTTTTACAACATCATGTATGTATATATATATATATATTTATATAAATAGTTTCATTTTCTGAAAGGCTACAAGCAAACTGTAACTGCATGTATTGTCAAAAGCATGCACTCACCTTCTTATTCATCTTCTCCATCTACAACTCTTCTGAATTTCTCTTGCTTTATGTTGCCAGGTTTAAAGAGATTGACTGTATCTTTATGACCAGCAAAGCTCAATAACTTTGTCTGTCCCGTGGAGCAGCTCATTGGGTATTCATAGCCTTCCATGAAAATATGCTAAGAGGCTTTTCAGCGAGACACAGGGCTGTTGGCGATAGCAGGCCAGCAACTGAATGAGAGGTCTTCTCGGCCCTGACCCTCTTCTCAGTTCCTTCTTTCATCTCTAGATTAATGGCATCAGCCAGAAACTCATGCTGCTCCTCCCTTTTATTGTGTTCTATTCATTTGCCTTTACCAGCCCTCTTCTCTTATCTCCTCATATCATAATTTGCTGTAGCCTGGTCTTGCTCTGAATGACATCGTTTTTTCAAAAGCGTTTTTAAAGTGAAGAGGAGGAATCAGGTCTGTACCTGATGCATATGTACTTACTACTTTTACTGAGGTGTTGTGGTTTGGTTTATTGTGTAAGTATATTTCACAGATTAAATGTTACTTTGATTTCAGGAAAAAGAAGGTGCAGTTTTTATTGTCTCATCGTTTTTTCTCCAATTCTAAAAAAAAAAAAAAGTACTCCTTCTGAACACAAGATGGCAGTAGAAGTCTATGTGAAACAAGTATCTGTACTGACTGTATAAACTAATAAGAGTGCACCTGAAAAAACCCTCTCTGTTGCCACTTTAAAAATAACTTTTAATGTGATATTTTTTTAATGAGTCTATGTACTCCACTGTCCACTGTTGATATAGAATGCTTCAAGTTATTCTGAATGAGCACCATGTTTTCCTAGGTGCCTATCTTTTCTGTCCTTGGCTGATTGATTGTTGGGTGCATTGCTGTTTTCAGGAGGGGCGTGTTCGTGTCACCCTGCTGGCACGCAGCACAGAATACAGAAGGATACTAAACCAAGTGGAGGTGAGTTCAGCATCACCATCCCTACCTCTTTTTGTCTCTTTTTTCCTTTTTTGTTTTACATTCTCTGTCTTGGTATCTGTCACATGTCCTCATTTTCTTTCCTTCCCTGTCTTTCTCTTTCCTTATTTATATTTCTTTCTCTTTCTTCACTTTCTACAACTCCCCTATTCCCTCCTCCTCCTACTATTGATTTACTGCCCACCTCTGTTAAGTGTCTATTTAAAATCTTACTTGCTCTAAACAGTATGAGTAAAAAAGGCTTGTGATTTAAATTGTTACTGCCCATATCTGTGTGCGCTCTCATTGATCACGGAACATGTCGCCCTGTTGTTGGTACAGCTGGTAAACGCCCTCAAGACTGTGCCTCTACTGGAGGTCAGTGTGGTGGACTACAAATACAAGTGAGTTATAGAGTGCTCGCCACAAAACAGGAGCTATTCAGTGCTGCTTCATATCGTTCGGTAATGGAACAGTTCTGAATAAGAATAAAGAAGGTGTTGAGCTTTTCACATTGTCTCATAGTGACAGTGTTCACACAGTGAAGCTGACTGATGTGTAAATACATGCCTGTCTTTCAGGGATGTTCCCTTCCTGGAGCAGCTGAGGATCACACACAACTCTGACATCTTTATAGGGATGCACGGCGCAGGTCTCACCCACCTCCTCTTCCTCCCTGACTGGGCTGTCATCTTTGAGCTGTGAGTGACATATTTTGGCAGAGTGTAAGAGCGAGAAGAGCAGTGTGTACCCCTTAGCCACTCGGTGTATGACTGTGAAATACTGCCTAATTAACCAGGCACTTATCACAACTGGCAATCCTGGGCAATGCAACTGATGGGAATGTGTGTGTAAGAGCACATGTTAGAGAGTATTGTGTGGATTTTGGTGAGTGGCACAGAGGGAGAACCACGGTGTGTGTGTACAGTTAGAGAGAGAGAGAGAGAGAGAGAAAAGATGGATTCAAGAACGAGGCAGACTAAGAAGAGCAAGAGATAAAGTGTCTGCATCTGTCCCTCACAGATATAACTGTCAAGATGAGAGCTGCTATCGAGATCTGGCTCGGCTGCGGGGCATACGATACGTGACTTGGCAGAAAATGGACAAAGTGCTCCCACAGGACAAGGTAGGGGAATCTCCCATACAAGCTGTTAGCTCCCATGTGCCTCAGCGGGAGCTTTTTAGATTCACCTATCTCGCATATACACACTTAAACCCGAACGCACAACAAATGTATAGACTTTAATTTCCCATTTAAATGGTCTTCCTTTGATGTAGCTGTAACTGCAAGAACAGGCTGACAACACAAACACAGACTGCAAGGATTTTCCGTGTCTTTTTACTGGATCTAACATCTCTAACGCTTCTCTCAGGGTCACCATCCCACCCTTGGGGACCATCCAAAGTTTACCAACTACTCCTTTGATGTGGGAGAGTTCATGCGTCTGGTGCTGGAGGCTGCCAATTACGTCACACACCATCCTAAATGGCCCCATCGTGTCCTTCACGATGAACTCTAGAGTCTCTGTGGGTGGAGGGGATGACACAGACATCTGGCTGCTGAAGAACCTTTAACTTGAACCTGCATTTTGCTGTGGGAAAGTGGCAAAGTAATTTTTAAGGTATTCCTAAAAGTTACCTAATTTACCAGCGAATCTCAGTCATGCGGCGGGTTATTTGTCACCTCCTGTCCACTACTTTGATAGGTCCTGAAGAGTGAAAGCAGGATGGCGGATAGCTCAAGTCTGAATAGCTTTCACTAGCTTTATTAGTGTCAAATCAGTTGAAAGACTAGGCGTGTGCAGTCGAAGCATCTGGACGGATGCGTCCTATGTTTCTTCATTACCTCCACTGCGTCTTCTTCATTCCATGTCGTCAAAGTTGGCAAATGAGCAGCTGTTATGGCATTCCTTCACAGGCGACGTCTTGTCCCATTTGATCAGTGTCACGTTGATGCGAGCCTCTTCAGACTTGTTGACAATCACAGTAGAGTTTCTGGGCACACCTAGCATGAACCAGTCTAGTATGTGCAGTATTCACAAGCTGAATTCACACGTATAGTTGCAGGCAAACACTTCCTTGTAGTTGGTCTGACATTGAAATCATGCAGTGGTAAGTTATCACACATAAGAAAAGGATTGTGAGTCACCCCTACTGCAAAGAGGGATTTTATCCTATATCAGTATTAGTCTTCGTATGTGTTTACATACAGTAACACTCATAAACACATTACTAGTAAGTACTGTAAAACTTACTGTACATTCATGTTTGAGCAACACTCCAACATTTAAATGGCTTTTTAACTAACGTTTACAGATGCGTCCTATTTAAAGTTGGCTTTCTTTTACATTTGTCACATTCACTATATCAACCTCTAATATGTTGGTCTGATGGACTAACATTTGATACTGATGCTTGATGTATTATAAATTCCTTTGCATTTTACCAAAGGAGATGTCAGCATGGTCAAATGATGAGGGTGCTGCTATTATCCATTACCGTTCCTAAAACCTTTTGAATGCTGTTAGTTTTATAAATAAATTTGTCAGAAAGGGAATAAGCACAATTTGCATGCAGTCACGCAGTGCACATCAGTATTTTGATCGATCATTTTCTCATTTCTTGGCCTCTCTTGTCAGCTTGATGTTTTATTTATCAAATAGAGTATGTTAGACTGAGTCAGACGTTTTTAGTCTATGCTTTGCTAGACCTGGCAATTGCATATTCAAGAGCTGTGTAATATTTTGAAATAAATCATTCTTTAAAAAAATGCTGAAGCATGTTTTGCTGTCTGTGCAGACAATATTTGGCATCAGAGATTTAATTCGTCTTAATTTAATCAATCATCTTTTGAAGTCTGACCTTGGAGGGGGAAACTGAAGCCACTGTCTTGCCAGCACTTGCTGATGCCGGACAGCTCTTTGCTGTGGGTTTCATTATTTTAGTGTGTTCAGGTCGGAGGAGGGAAAGGGCTTTTCGCAAAAGGGCACTTGTTCAGTTTTTACTGTCACTATAATAAATCTGGATGACCTCAAAAAAACTGCTTGAGTTAACAGTGACGCATCACAGCCACACGGGGGCAGTACAACACCGCACATGAGGCCAAATCGTCACCCAGCGCTGTGTGATTGTCCCTGACAGACTTGGTTCAGCGATGTAAAGAATAATTTATTTACCAATATACCCAATGGGTTATAAGAAGACACTGTTTGCTATAAAGCGTTTTCTCCAATACCACAAGTTGGATGTCAGCAGTAGTGCTCCTGTGCGCTCTTTGCGGATGTTGTGTCTGAACTTTCTGAGTATTGACAGACACCGGGCCTGTCTGGGATGGACACTATTTATGGCCCTGCTCGAGTTACTGCCAGTGACCTCGTAAAGAAATGAAGAATCTCTATGCAGAGGGGGATCAAAAGCAGAGGAACCAAGATGTCTGTTCTCATTAACCTTCGTGGCCGCTCAAAATCGATGACCCAAGTCATGTTTTTGGCGCATAACCGGGCTGATGTGTATAGAACTAAACAGAACGTTTGAATGGAAGGGAAGGTGCGAAACTCACGTAAACACACAAACCAACTTTAGTCTGAAAACACGAAACGTGTGCAAAGTTATTAGCATTTAAACCCTGAGCGGCGTGGCTCTTGCGCAGAGAATACGTGCGTCATTGGCCGCCAGAGCGCAGCGCATGCCCGCCTGTGTAATGAGCAGTGTTTAAAACTTACATCCTCTCACATTTCATCGACAAACGGGTCTCACACTTTTTGTATCAGGCCTCTTTTCGTGGTCTTATCGAAGAATCTTCAACAGTGTGTGACCATTGTCGCAGATTTTCCCATAAACAGCAGAATTACTTAATCTGCTGTGGCATCAGGACAGAAAGGCAGATTCCAAACAATGTCTGGGGTTAAATCAGTGACGATGGAAGCTGTGAGCAAAGGTCATCTCAGAGCTGCCATCCGCACTTTAAAATTCGTTTACACACTGTGGTATTCTCACGTTTGTTGCATAAGGCGCGATGTGCCGCACCAGCTGTTTAACTGACTGTTGTTTAAGTTTTCATCTTCACTGGTGTAGTAAAATCCTCTACGCATCTGGTCCGTTATTTACACAGCCAAGTCTCCCAGGCAGCGCCTTGATTTCTTCCACGGCCTAAAGCTGATCTCACAGCCATTCCTCTTTGTGTTTTACAACATGATCATTAGCATAATCTAATTTATCTCAAAAGACAAACATTTCTCACCACTGAACTCGGACAAATCAATTACAATCCGCTCATTTTACCCAAGCCACGTTTCCAGGCGTCCCCACGCCAGGGAAAAACAGGGGGATTAATGCAGGAATATCGATCTGGGAGGAAGAAATATTCCTGAAGTTATGAACAGATATTTCCCTAATGTTATTCTCCCCTGGGTGGCGGTTATTGGGGGGATAATTCCAGATGAAATCTTATAACCCCGGTCTGTGTTACACGACACGCCAAGAGGCCCTCGCCCTATACCCTTACCCTTTCCACAATACCGCAATATATATAAGGACGATTCTGCAACCTTTAACATGCCATTTCTGCTTAGGGCTACAACAGCGAAAGGATAGTGGGGCATCTTAAGAAAACTAATGGCTCTGCGAAAACCACTAGAAATGTAATGGGTAGGTATACGGCGAGTAAATTAAATTTCACAGCGTTCAACGGTGTCCAGAAAAGTGTTTGCGTCACATGATGTGGTTTCCTGTGATACTATCTGGCCCCTCTGACGGAGGATAGATGAGATAAGTGCTATGGGCTGTTGCATCCATTAGCTGCCTCACTTTAAGATAAAAGGCCTCCGATCCCCATTGGGACACACAAGTTCAGCACTGCAGATACAACCACTTGCCTGTGCAGGCAGGGTATATTGTTTTTTTTTTTTTTTTTTTTTTTTTTTTTTAATCAACTTTCTGGTGTGTGTGTGTGTTTTTCCCCCATCACTTACGGTTTACACAGGTAAACTACTTTTGTCTATTTTGCTTACAAATCGGATTAGGTGCTTGACAGGAAAGTAAACGCAAAGAAAGGCGCTGTGACAGGGCAGTCTGGAACTGTCCAACTCACTGAATTTATATGCATCGCGCCTGGTTCTGTCCGTGGTGCTGAAACCAGGATATTTACTTCGGTTTAATGTTTTTTTTTTTTATCTGGATCCTACACCCAAAGAGCTGAAGGTGCCTCACTCCTGGCAAACCTGCATCAATGTCTAATCTGTTCTCAGTTCAAAGCCAGACAGATCGATTTGTAATAGATTCGAGCAAAGACTAATCGGTCGAAAATAACATACTGCTCTTTTTTACTCAATGCACAGGTGGCAAAAAAAAAAAAGTCCAAAGGTGTTGAGGGTAGTGTCAGACAAGGAGGCTTTAGATTGCTTCATGTTGTGGTTTCTGAATTTCATCACATTGCGTGGTGCACGTCTCTTTCCCCAAATATACCTTAAAGGCGTTAACTTTATTCTACCACCAACAAAAACGCGCCCACTGACACAGGGTTCATCGCCTGGCCACGGCAACAACAAAACGAGGAAGACATCTGAATGTATCGGATACCCCTCACCTTGGGTCGTTAGCAGACATCGACCTCCCCTAACTCTTAATGACTGCAAATACAGCGCAAAGCAATCAATCGCCATCAACACACTAGAATATTCTAGGGATGGAATAATTGATAGGCTGTCTCCTGGTGCGTAACGGAGAGGCTGCGGTGATTAAATTCTGTTTAACATCTCGGTGGGGTGTGCGTAGAGGGGCGGAGGGGTAGATTTACACCATGCTCGTGAATAGCCGAGCTCCAAACCCAAGTATTGATATCCACACATCATCTGTAACATGACCGAAGTGTAAAGAGGAGAGGTGGGCCCGTCAGTCAGTCAGACAGGTATAATGGTACTGATCAGAGCCCACCCCTACCTCCTCAACACAAGCACGCGCGCAAATAATGAAGTGGTGATGATCGAGGTGTCGGCTGTGACCTCCAGCTTGTGATCATTGTTAGACAAACTTCTACCAATCAATAACTGGCCTTCTTTCGGAGACCTTGTATTCATAGGCTTACATTATAAAACTTAGTTTCTATGCAGACTCTTCTGGGTGTATACCAGTCATCCACCATTAAATTCAATTTTCTTCCTTTAGCAACTTGTATTAAATCATTTCCTGAAGTGTGTGTCACATTTCCAGACTTGGAATAACATTTGAGACCGAACAACGTGTTAAGGTGAACTCTTTACAGTCTAAAAAGGGGCTGTCACGTATCCCATCTCACCTCGGACCTACAGTCCGGGCTACTTGTAAAGTACATGACATCAGTGAGGAAGAAGGGGGTGTACGAGGGAGCTGGTGAACTGGGCGGGCGCTGTTGCACGTGTTCTGAATGGGGAAGACGGGCTCGCAGCGCACTTCTCATGTCCAATCGATCCCTGCTCGGGAGGAGCGACGGGAGAGCAACTATCACTCCTGCATCACTATACCATCACTCTCCTCAGCATCTCTCCGGCGACTATAACGCCTCTGTGTGACAGACTCGCGTAAAGGGGGGGATGAACTTGTGTGGAGTGTTCGCCAAAAACACCAGCCCGCCGCCGCTTTGGGGGAATTACGCACTTCTGATGACTTTCTGCTCAGTCTGATTTTTAAGACGGGACTCGTCGAGATCATGGCAAACTGGACCACGTCGCGAATGTGCGAGCCCCGTTTTGTCACCCGGTTTCGGAGGGCTGGCTCTTCGGCGCGGCAGTAGTCCTCTTCACTGCTTCTTTAGTGTGTTTGTGCGCGGACTCCGGGACTTGGACAAAGAGGCTCAAAGGATTGCCCCGTTTGGTCTGGAAAACAAAAATCAGTGGAAGTGAAGCAAAAAAGTGCTTTACTATCTCACCTGGATCCTTTACAGTTCCCAGTGACCATGCCATCGAGGTTATAGATTTGGGTAAGGTGGTGTTTTTTTCCCTTTCACATTCAATAAGCATAGATTCACATTTTAATCCCCCTTGTCTTTGATGACGCACAGTCAATAGGCTAATGATACGAGGATGGGGTCAGAGGGGGACTTTGTAGAAAGGTGGAACATTTTCCACGGGCGGCAGGGAGAGAAGGGGTGGTGACTGGCTCTCTGACTCACTAAATGACTGGCGAACTGAGAGCAACTTTGACGTTCCTGGCTGGGAGCGCAGCAAACACATGCCAACGAGGAACGATTTCTTAAAAGAACTGCTGAATTTACAGAGAAAACCTCCAAGTTACTTCACTCCCTTTCGGCGCGTGGTTGCCTTGCGTAAAAATGGAAAGAAAGAAAAAACCCGATGGGCCAGTTCAAACGACCGTCAGTTCCGCTGACCGTGTCTGAGCGCGTAATGTTGGCGAGACCACGGGAGGATCGAGGTGAGATTGATGCAGTGTTTCATCACTGTGAGGTTAAATAAGCGATCGGTCGGAGCTCTGCACTGCTTAGCACCTATTGAGTGATCCGCGAGGCTGATCCGCTGACCAGGCGCTTTTCACGCGCCTTCTAATCGCTTTGCATGGATTGTGGTCGTCTGGGAATAGAGAGGAGAGAGCGCGCCGAGCTCAGACATATGGGAGAGAAATGAGGTGGCGACGGCTGCTCCGGAAAGATTGCGCACGGAGGCAGGGAGGTGTGTTGCAGAACCTGATGGCCACACTCTACTGGGCGCACACTCGAGCACGCACAGAAGCACACCCTCCCTCGCGCTCCCCCTCTTTCTTGCTTGCCCTCTCGCTCTCTCATGAGCACACACACACATAGTGAAAGGGGAAAATTGCTTGGTGCATGTTAATGGACGCAGTAATGAGACCCAACCCCTATCGTGTTGTAATTGTTAGTCATCCTTGTCTCCACCCCTCCCTCCCTCTCCCTCCCCACTTCCCTCCCTCTCCCTCTTCGCGTATATCTCTCGCCGTCCCGCTGTTCGGTCCTGCAATTTGTACTGTATCGAGAGAGTGTAATTATTTCCCCATTGTTTTTGGCGCGCGGCACTGGCACTCCACAGAAAGTGGTGTCATTAGTGTGACAGGGCGGACAGGACAGGGGAGAGAGATAGAGAGAGGGGAGAGAGGAGAGCCCGGTGGAGAGGATCGGTCCAGGGACTTAATTCTCATTGACAGTCACATTAACACAGGAGCAGCACTCTTAATCCTGGGGAGATTACTCTCTCCAACCTGACCCCCTGTCACCCAGCCATCTCCCACACACTCGCTCACTCACTGTGACAAACACCTGTATGAGGGGGGCACTCTGATATCTGTGCCGCGTTTTCTGCCCGCAGTGGATGGCTTCTCCTCTGTCTTTGTCACCCCATTCCACCCCCCACCCCGCTCCCCCCATCTCCCACAGCTCTCTTCACAGATCAGCACACATAGGCACTATTCACACACTTGGCAATTACTCCTCACTCCAGGCTTACTCTCATCTGGACCCTTCCCTTTTCGCCCCCTTCCTCCCATAACAGCTCCCAGCGGTGGGACATACGGTATCCTCAGAAGGCTACTGGGCTTCATGTCTCAGCTGCCTCCTATCTACTTACCCCACAGAGGGCTGTTCAGGATGACTGACTGAGAATGAGTGGGGGAATGGATTGTATGCATTTGTGATTGTGCATGAGGACACAGTCAAGTAAGTGAGGAGTGAAGGGAGAGAAATGAGCTGGGGAGAAAGAGATTTTTGTGAGAGACGAGGCAAGGTGATGAGATGTATGTGTGTGTGTGAAAGGAAAAAAACGGACTGCGTGTAAATGTTGCACGTGTCTTAATAGGAGGAACTCTGTACAATGGAGAAAAAATGGAGAAATGGAGAAAAAAAAAGACATTTGACGAAGTGATGCCCTGTGTAAAAGCCATCCTGGGTAATGTGCTAGATGAATAAGCAAGGCATGTAGGACTATTGAGCTGACAGCAGCACGAGAAATGGGAGATCACCTACAACACACTGGCATTAAAAGATTGGCTGCGAAGAGTGGGTGCTTCCCAGTCGAGAGGCGGAGGAGGAGCTGAAAATAATACAGAGAAGAAGTGAGGAGAAGCATTCTTTCATGTCGTGGCCAGAACGATGGAGAAAGGCCTCCTGTTTGTAAGTGGCAGCATCCTGGCCAGCTTTTCATCTCAGGCAGCTTCTGGGTGTCTCCATTCAGAGAGCTTGAATAGGCATCGCGCAGCAGCGGTGGAAAATGACGCCTTCACTCACCCTTCTGGAAGTATAGGCTCGGAGAAAGCCCACACCGGGACTGATGTGTCTCCTCAAACAGGAGATCCATGACTCTAATGGAGGAAGGAGAGGTATTAGATCAATGAGTGTGAGCGTGGTGTGTATCTCTTTCTCGTCTCAACCACAAAACCACAATTGGACAGAGGTCGTGACCTGTGGTAAGAAAGGGTAAAGTTCAGCTCTTGCTGACAGGCCAGAGTGGTAACATGTGATGCCTTGTTATGGACTAGATTCATTGAGTTCAGGCCTCTGTGAATAATATGGGTGCTCCGTTTACTAGAGGCAGTGATCATTTTGTTTAAAAAAAAAAAAGTATCTATAATTAAAATGTTTTTCATTATGAACAGACACACAGACAGGGATCACAAACATGAGCAGAGAGGTGCCGCTAGCTGTATATGGAAATCACTTTACAATTATCATCAATGAATATGGACGGAAAGCGTCGTTAAGGCCAATCCTCTAAGCATTTAAAGGGTTTAAACAATAAGAAAATATTTAGTCAGAGCAGGTTCCAGCTGGTCCAGATGGTGGAGTTTTCATGTTGGTGTGTGTTCCTCCGTTCTCTCCTTTATCCATTATTTGGTGACAGGAAGGCCTTGGCCATCCAGATTGCTTCTAATTCCCTCTAACAGGTCTCACTTTGACTGACGGCTCACACTGCCACATGGCCTCCTCCTGTCCAGCCCCCAGAAGACAGGGTAAGACAAAGCAGCGACGTTAAACGTTACTGCGCCCGTGTTTTCAAAGCAGTGAACAGACTGAGCGATACTGGATTTTTATTTATTTTTTTAAACATCTGTTTGAAATTCTGGAGTAATTAATTTAAGTTTCATTTGGTATTCAGTTGGAAGAGAGTTTTGCCGATGTTGTAATCCTTTTGTATATACTCAAACCACTTCACAGGCCTCAAGGTGATTTTCTCTGCAGCTCCGGCTCACTTTGACCATGACAAATCTCCCTAAGTGATAGTAATGATTGTAATTGAACAGGCACAGTCCCTTCCCACGGTGCTCTATCTATCACCTTGGACGCAATCTGCTGCTTTTGTGTGTGTGTGTGTGCATGCATGTGTGTGTGTGCATCTCTTGAAGAGACAGAGCGTCCCCGTTCACTCCCCTCTGGCAGCTGGCAGATGTGCTAGTATCCGTGAGTGGCAGTGCGAGTGTGTTTGTGGGATTATGAAAAGCTCCCAGCGTGCTCTGCTGCATGGGTCCACTGTGAAGCCGCGGCGAGGAAACAGTGCGGCGGTGGCGGAGCCTGGGGCGGCCAGCACAGCAGTCCTCAAACAGCGCTGCACAGCTGAGGGTTTAACCCTGCTGGATCCACAGTGTAAAAAAAAGGGGGGGGAAGCGGTGGATGGATTGGGGAGGAGGTAAAAAACAAGAGAGGGTCGCAAGAGCAGAAACCAGGGCCCACTGTGGGTGAACGCAGAGCTGGACTGAATGAATGTGTAGGAAAGAGCATAAGAGTAGTCAGGGCTGAGGCGAAATCTGTCAGAGGAGTGAGTGAGTGTGTGTGAATGTGTGTGCCCATGCACACAGTTTGTGTGTGTGTGTGTGGAGGTGATGGCGTTGTAATGAAAACACCATATAGCCAGCAGTCGAGGGCCCCTCTTGGTGGCTGACTGATGTCCGTCACCAGCGGACAATGGCCTCCCTCAGGGACGGCTGCTCAGATGAGGATGAATGATTGTTATATGTACGTGTGTGTGCGTGTGTGTGTACATACACAAAATAAAAACCACTGAGCTGTAATTAACCGTTAACCCTCCATGAAGAGGATTTAACAGTCTTGAGCGAATCTATTGCACAAACTGTGTATCTATTGATTTATTTCTCTCAAACATATTCCATTTCCATTAAAGTTAAGAGTTTACACAAAAAGAAAATAGATGTTTTCACTCATTTACATTTTGGGGACTCACCACCAGCATATTAAATCTTAACGCTTGTGTTTTGAGTGCAAGGCATAAAGAGGTTTCACGCGGAGTTAGAGTAAGTCTCCAGGAAATAGACGTACATTAAGTCCGTCTAAAAATCCCACAAACAACAAAGAATGATTGTGTGAATTTGAATCTACAAGCCGAATGATTCCATGAAAATGTTTCCGTCTCAGCAGATCTGTTCCTGATGTCTGTGAATGATCTCCTGTATGGAACCGCTTTGTAAGGGCGCGTGTGAGAGGGTTAGAGGCCCTGCTTGTCTCGGGGGAGCGGAGTGATATGGTGTCATGCTCCGGAGACTCACAGACAAATTAATTCACTTATTGACACTGCTGACACGTCTCAGTGACTTTGTAAAATGAACAATTGATCAGGCCTCCTCTCCCTCTTGCTCGCTCGCCACCCTCCGTCTCTCTCGCGCTCCATTTTCCTGACTTCTCTCTTTCTCCTTTCCGTCGTCTCTGCCATTTCCCGCTCTGTCCACTGTGTCCAACTCTTTCTTCCTTTTTTTTGGTTATCGCTCCCTGTCTCTTTTCTGCCTACATCGAGCTCTCCTTTTTTTATTTGACTAGCCAGTTGACAGGCTTGGCACGTACGGTAATTAATATAATTACGCGCAAGCTGGTCATTAGCAGCAGAGGGGACTGATATAATCAAGATGTCAGTTTGTCTGCATATATGAGTTTCTGTATGTGTGTCTGGATGTGCAAATACAGCAAAAGGGAGGGGATCTGTGTGTGTGTGTGTGTGTCTGTGTGTGTGTGTGTGTGTGTGTGTGAGTGTGTGAGAAAGCGGTCAATGTCCTTCCCTGTGCGTGCTTTACATTAAAGCGGTTGTGTGAACGTGTCTCAAGGCCCTCAGCTGCTCTTCTGCGAGGCTTTACCCGTTGCTTTTTCTCTGGGTCACAGGAGTAGCTGCAACTACACAGAGGCCGAAGCTCGTGGAAAATCAAAGTGGTCTCCACATCAAGGCTGTTTATTTTCCATTAATCATAATTTGGGCACAAAACAGAATGAATGGCCGCTGCTCTCAGGAGACTCTCTGTCAGCACCTCGGCCGGCTTTTGTTTGGCTCCGCGTTGCCATTCGATGCCAGCAGCCACAGAGGAAGGGTCCAGCCGTAGTCGGCAAAACACTGCTGTACACACACGCATGCCATGCTCCTGATGGTTTCTTTTTCTTATTCTTTGTTCATAAAGGTGGAGGGATCAGTCGCTTTGTGTGCAGAAACATTGTTGTATTACAAGACTAGGTTGTGCTGTCCTTGTTTTGATCCTTCTACAAGTTCGGAACGGAAGAGGAATTTGAGTGAGGATTGGTGGAAAGAATAGATGTTCGTGGTGAAAGAATGAAGGAAGGGAAGACAAAAGAGCTGCTTTCCAATTACCTGAAAATTGCCCTTCCAGTTCCAGGCTTAAATATTCATTGTTTGTATCCTAATCTTGACACTAAGTTTATGATTAGCACTATGGTACAAATAGAACCAGGATGTGAAAGAGTACTTGGCTTTGTGCATGATGGTGTGAATCAAATGTGTAAACGTGCATGTGCTGTTGTGCACAGGGGCTGATATAAAACCATTCCAGCAATGAAGCACATCAGTAGTGGAGACGGAGAGCTTACTGAGTGAGCAGAACAGTACATAAAGATTGCACCTCACCACTCTAAATCACGGTGTTTGCTCGCATTGTTTCTTCGCTTATCACAGAAGCGAGCTTCAGACAGCAAGAGTAAAAGAGGAGTAACAACAGGAGAACGGCATCAATATTGCAGATAGCCGGCTTTTCTCGGGCTGGTGAAGGGGAGGGAAGCCTGCCAAACTGCGCATGTGGGCGTTACAGTCATCTTAAAGTGTCTCTTTTTCTTTCTACCTTTCCATCCATCTCCCTGCCACTGAGGGACTCTGACTTTTAATGGCCTTTTATTGCTTTATTAGAGTGCGGCAGATTTATGGGCTGGACCGAGCCTCTGTCTGCGAGCAGCTCTGAGGAGGGTTTCTTGGCCCAAGCTGGCTGTCTGGGTTTTAAACTGCAAACTTGTAAAGAGGAAAACAGGGACCGGGCCTCGGCCACAGACTTGTTGTGTTAGCGAGCTAATGTTTATTAGCCTTTTAGTGACTGCACTGTTTTCCCTTTCATCAAACAACGTTTCTCCCCTTCCTCTGCTTTTGTGAAAGGTTGTTAAAACATGAGAAAAACTGAGACGTGCTAGCAATGTGGCAGCGTGACAGGTACCCTAAGGAAGCAAAGCCATGAAACAAATACTCCAGTTCAGTCTGTGAGACTCTAACAAGAGAAATCTGTGAATTTGCATGTGTATACCACCCAGACAGTCCAGACTCCCTGGGGTGAGTGGTGGACTGCTTCGACAAACACTGCATTTGGACTTATTTCTGACTTTCATGCATAAAAGACAGAAGAGAAGTAAGAGAGGAGTTGAGAAGGGGATGTGGAGGAGAGCCGGTACTGAGAGAATGAGAGGAGAGAGATCAACCTTGAAGAACAGGCACACAAAAATAGATGAATTTTCAAGCTTTCACCAAACGCCCCCCTCCCGTCCCAAACACACATATACTTCTTGGTCACCGGATCCTGAGACGATGGCTTGTGCAACAAGGTGGGATTTGGACTTAAGTGCAGCCCGATCAATTGAGCTGTAATGGTACCTTAGTGCCAAGGCCATTCTCTGAACTCTGCAGTCAATACAGGAGCCAGGTAATGGTCCTGAATTCAGACTTTCACTCACAACCCCCCTCCCGTTTTTTTTTTTTTTTACCTCCTGCCCATTTCATCAAGCAGGGGATCTTCCACTTAATTGCTTGTTGCTTTATTGGAAGAACAATACAGTGGCAGTGGTGTGAGGGGACGGACGGGTGGCAATAAACAGGCCTCTCCCATGGCCTCTGACCTTTTGTGCTGTGAAATACTCACAAGAATCATAGGTTTCCAAGTACTACAGTAGCTCGCACACACACACTAGTTTTTATTACGCAACTACCCACTCTTTCACACAAATTCTATTCAACATTGTACCTAAAATTTGGCCTAAAAAGTATTGTGTCAGCAGAAATAAGATTATGAGTAATTCATTTCATGTGTTTTTATGTAGCATTTAAACATAAAGCTGTGTTAGAATATAGGTGCACAAGACGTGCCACAACTTATATTTTAATTTAAAAAGAAATTCTGACACAACACGGATGTAGAACTATGGCTTTTACATTTGTGTTTGTCGCGTGCCTGGCTACATCTAAGGTTTCGATCTTTTTTATTTATAAGTTGAAGATGAAGAAACATTTGTCGGGGTTTGGTTAGAATTTACAGATGTTGTTTGCAGTTGATTTTTTTTTTTTTTGTAGCCGACAGAAAACAGTCAGAGAAGAGACAGCTGAGATGCTTATCAGCGCACTGATAAATGGAAGAGAGGAGAGAAAAGAAAGAGACAAGGCATGGACGCTGTAAAGAGCAATAGTAAAAGACATAAAGACGAGCAAATTGTAACCAGGAAAACAGTGAACACCAGGGGAAAGAACAACGTGCCTCATGAACACATGCTGTTGTGTTCATTTAAATGTATACATTGTGTGTGTAATTTGCGTGGGGGCTACAACACTGCCAGTGACCCAAAAGAAAAGGCAAGCAGCAACACGCTGTAATGGTTCAGAGCTGCAAGGGACAAATATATAGAGGCAGAACATTACACACCCTAACTGAATGTTAACACCGTGCATATCTGCAGAAATCTGAAACGCTTCACATGAGATTCCACTGGGCTTTGTGCTTTTGCCCGTTTCATTTTCGGTATCTTTCCGCCTTAGGGAGATGCACTTTGTTTTACACTGATATGCGTTTTGCCTGCTTGGTCCGTGTCTGGGCAGAAAAAACATCAGCATACTGAGATACTGGTGCGACGCTTGTGTGGTCCTCGATCTCGTTTCTTTTATTTTTCTTCCCCCACACACTTCAACCGAAGACCACGGTCCTGTATCTGAGCTCTGTACATTGCCCTGTATGAATTTGACGCATTTAATTTAAATAGTTTTAAATTCTGAAATAAAACCACTAGTGTGCAGTACAGAAAATAATTGTTCTCAGAGTGTAGAGTTTTGGAACGCAGACTAAACTGCTTGTTCAGATATAGATTGTGGTAGATGTTCTACTGTATTTATTTCATAGTAGAAGAAATAAAGAATATCTCTATTTAGATAATTCATTTGTAAAATGTATTTCTAAACTTTTTGACTAACAGCATAGCTGAAACAGCATAGTTTTTATGAGAGTGGTCATTGCGACCTAGCTGGATGTATGCGACATCAAGTATGCAGTGTGTTGTATACTTGATGTTTCAGTATCTGACATTTCAATTAAAGCCACTAATAAAGCCAATATATCAGTCTAAAGAGCAACCAAGCCCAAATGACGATTATGCTTGTATGTTTTTTTGGTTGGACTATAAATGCCTTGATCAATGCACAAGTTCAAGGAACATCCTCAAAGTCATGGTCAGTCAATATTTATTTGAATTAGTAATTCTTATCATTTTGATTGTGTTCTTTTTGTGATTAACAATGAAACTGGTTAGATGACGAGAAAGCTCGGAAGATCATGAATGAATTTAAGAATTATGTAAATTTAGGCAGTAGTCTTATACTAGCTGAGAAATCTGAACCAATGAATGGATCAACATGCTCATCTTTAGGTGATTAGCAACAGTTTAATCTAACTAACTGTTCTGTCAAACAATATGAAGAAGATACAAATCACATTTTCGTTTTTTATGCCATCTGCTCTGATAATCTGCACTTTATCCATGTGAGAGATATTCACACAATCCAGGCGAGGAGCTCCGTTACATAGTAAACAGGTGACACAGAGGTTATCAAGTAATGGTGCTGTTTCTATTCCTCAGCGTTCTCTTCAACAGGAACTTCCTGTCCTGCACTGACAAATGATATAATCTCTGTGACTGACGAACAGCACAGTGCCTGTAACGGCTCCATCATGCAGACAGGGTTTTATTTTCTATGCGTAGCGAGCATGTTTCCTGGTGCGGCAGATGAGGTCAGAGGCTGTGTGCACAAGTGTAATTCTGCAAATTCATGAGTGTATATGTGTTTGTTTGCCAATCGCGCGCGTGTACCGGGATAGTGCTGGCAGATGATGCTTTTCGGATGCAGGGCACACCGATGTATTTGTGGCAGAGGTGGGGATTGTCTTGATGCATGTCAATGAGCTCCGGTGTCAGTCCGCTGTGATTACTGCAAGACATGACACAAGTCAGCCCCTCAGCCTTCTGAGATGCACAGCGAGACAGGAGGTGGAGAGGGTGGTATAGAAGGAGGGATAATTTTAGAAAGAGGGAGACTTGATGTTCTCAGTTAATCTTCAGCATGTCTGCACACTATTTGGTAATGCTAGTGTGTGTGTGTGTGTGTGTGTGTGTGTGTGTTCATGTTGCTTGCTGCTGCCACATCCAACAACTCTTCACAGACATGATGACCAGCTGAGCCCCCACCACACACACACACACACACCCACACCCCCCCCACACACACACACACACCTCTGTCTGTCGCCGTCCTCACAATGACCCTAGGGACAGTTGTCCCTTTTTGGCAACTTGCATCTTTTGTATAGAAATGTATGTATGAGCCTGTGTCTTCGTTCATTTGTTTTTTGTTGTCTTTTGTTGTTTTTTAATATTTATTACTCTGTTATAAGGCCACAATCTGCATGAGACACAGTAAAGTTGACAACATCGCTGTGACTGATGGGACGCTGTGTCCCTGGGGTCCCAAAGAGCTGCATCTGGAGACCACACATACGCGCACACATGCACAATTGTGCTCTTTTAATGAGTGTATCAGAGAACAAAGCTGATAAAAATGCGTGCCATGGCCCAGCCTTTAAAAAGGGAATAAGAAATGGGCTTCTGTGCAGCCATGCAGCATGCCTAATAACTCCACACAGCACATGCACCTCGCATACTGTCACATACTGTACTGGGATAAAACACACGCACTGACACACAAATGCAGATACTGATTCTGAAAATACCACCTATACTTTGCGCACAAACAAACAACTAACCTCAGAAATGCAAATCTAAAACACACAAATGTTGTCTATGTTAATCTATGTGCAGCACTGCCAATATTTCAACTTTTGCATTCCACTTCCTATGCAGAAACAAAAGCTGAGAGGCCTTCACACATTCAAACGTCCCCTACTTACACCACGGTGTATGTCTTCTAAAATAATATATCAGCCAACATATGATTACCCCCTTATCCCTCTTCCTAAATCTGTCTTCTTCACTCTGACATGTGTTGCCGATGCTAAAGACGCCTGCGTCTTTCTCTTTGTTACCAGTCACACATAGTAGCTATGACACACTGTTTTGCTAATTTCTGTAGATCTCCTTCCTGAGGCATCTCTTCTCAATCTTCCAACACATTTTTTGTGGCTCTTGCTGTTGGTTTGTTCCCCACCAGGGGGCAGTGGCACTACACAGATGAGTGAGGAGGGGGAATCAGGCCTGGTCGCACTTCATACCTTCCCAGGAAGTTTTTCTGCATATTACCGACAGAGCTGCATATCAATAAGTCATGATGAATAATGGAGGTACGAGGAGGGGAGAACATTTTGTTATTAATGTGTATCTGTTGTCTTTCATTTGGATTGCAGACGTAGTCCCTTTGTAAAGAGAGGTCTGTTGACACACTTTTATGGCAGCATGGTAATTTGCTCTCTCTCTGTGTGAGTGAGAGTGTGTAGAAGTGTGCATGCATCAGAAGCTGCCACTCAGCTGTAATTCAGGAGAGTCTCTCCTGCTTCCCTCAGATAGACTTTGAATTTACCTTGCAAAGTCTGTACAAATGTACTGTATGTTTGTGTGTAGAGCGACAACTTGTGTTTATGACTTGTTTGATTATCTGGTTTGTTTTTAGATAAAAGACTATTCTGCAGGTTCCTCTTATGTACACCCATTGTGTTTCTAGAATGTCACGCTCACTGCTGCAGGGTGTCCATTTGTGGGTGGATGTACATGATGTGTGTTTGTGAGAGAGAAGAGGGGAGAGCTGTGTGTGATGTGGGGATCACATTCAGCCTGGGGGTAGGTGAACCCATTGTAAACAATGGATCTGACAGAATCTAGGCCTTCACATCTCCACCCCATGTGCGGTTGCATGTGTGTATTTGTGTTTGTATGCAGACCTTCATACAAGGCCAGGAGGTCACTGAGGAACCCCAGGGCAAGCTGGCCTCTCTGACATGATGTCTTTGTACCTCCTTTCTCCAGAGGCTCCCTCTGTTTGAGCTGAGGAAGAGGAGACCGGGAGGAAGAAGAGCAAGATTTGAGGCGTCAGTGAATGCAGCCATGTCCTGTACCTACTGTCCATAAAGAAGTTGAACAGTGGAAGAGAGACCAAAGGAGACAGAGACGGCCAACAGGTGAGCTGACATCCTGTGTACATGGACAAAAACCAAGTAAGCATCCAGTGCTGCAACCGTTATGTCCATTATTGGTTACTGTTTTTTTTTAATGGTCTATTGAAATATTCTCATAATGTGTTGCTTCACAAGGGTTGGCCAAAAGTTTAAAACAGTGAGAATGACATTTTGAGACAACTAAAAGACTAACTGATGATCAGAATCAATTTATTTTGGCTGACAGATAATTCATCAGCAATATCGATGAATGAATAATTATCCTGAAACAGAAAAAAATGCCAACATTCACTCGTTCTAGCTGCTCGGACATTAAACCTTTCTGCTCTTTTTTCTCATATATGATTGTTAATAAAACATCTTTCAGTTTTGAACTGTTGGTCGCACTAAACAGGCTTTTTAAAGACATCATCTTGGTCTCTGGGAGTTTGTGATGGATGATTTTCCAATGTTTTTCGCCACCAAGAAGCAAACATTGTGCAGAATAATCAGTAATGGAAATAATGGTTAGTTGCGATCATTAACCATATGTTATCATTTCTGGGCTGAGCCTATTCAGGACTCATAAAGCTGACTCTTGGAATATGCTGCTGCCAGAGGAAAATTGGTTAATCCTAATGTAATGGTATGGCTAAAGCTGTAACTACTCGGCCTACGATGTGTGTGTGTGTGTGTGTGTGTGTGTGTGTGTGTGTGTGTGTGTGTGTTTGACCTGGAAGAAAATGTTCCTCAGTTCCACTCTGTTCTTGAGCGTGTCATTTTGACCTTTGCTGGTTCACTATGTTTGTTTGAAAAGCAATACTTTTTGTTTGCGGTGCTGTCCTGCTTCCCGTTTCTAACCTCTTCTAATGCCCTCTTCCTACTTCTCTCCCCTCTTTACCCATCTCTCTCCTCGCTAAGGATGAACTTCTGGGGGAGGTCAGCTTGGCCTTGGCAGGTGGCCTTCCTTGTTGCCTTGGTGATGCTCTGCGTTGACCCAGCGTCTGCCGGCAACCGTAACCATCGGGGACCGACAGGTACACCGGGTCTTGCTCCGAACTCCCCTTCCAACACCACCAGAGGTTAATTACACTGTCACTTCAGAGGTATAACACATGTTCCCCGAGTCTGTCGCTGACTGAGCCATGCACATCCTGGAGGAGGAGGAAGAGGAGGAGCAGGAGGCAGAGAGGGGACAATTTGCTCTGCTCCTCAATATGACACAACGTAATCTAGACAAGTCCTCGTTTTGGGCTTGGATGCAAACTCACCTCTGTTTGACTGATCCAGCCCATTCAGATACAAATGGCACTTAAGCTGTCAGGAGCTGTCAACACAAATAGATCAGTGTGGGTGAGATCTGATCTATTCAGAGTGGAGACATCCAGCAGTTCTGGGATGATGCTGTTGTTCTCAAATGGCTTGACACTCAGTGGTTTAGTGTGTAGCTATAAAATAGTATGTAGACCTCATGTTGAAGAGGACATGGGCTCTTGACTTCAGTTCAGCAAGCATTATTTCATTTAAAAAAGAAGAAAACGTGGCTTACTAACTCTGACTTAATTCAGCCCTGAAAGCAAAATCTATTCTCTGTCTTTAATCTTTATAAGCCATGAAGACAAGACCCCCGGAGCCAAAAAAAAAAAAAGAAAAGAAAAGACCAGCACAGTCTTATTAATATTTCATCTGTGCTGATAACAGGGACAGTTGTGCTGAGTCACAGCATCTTTGGCCACAACTTGTTGGCAGCACAGTCCCATGTCACCTCTTCCTTGCGCTTAATTATGACAATTCCCTTAATTATCCCTCGGTTTCTTCGCTCTCACCGCTCTTGTTTTGCAAGGTGACCTTTATGCGCCACAGACATGCTACCACCATCCAGTGTGTTCAGTGAGTGATGGCATTAGTTTCCCTTTGACAGAGAGCAGGCCGCCTGCTTACGGCGGGGACACTGCTAATTGCAGGCTGCGTGTGATGTGAAGGTCGGACCGGGTGCCTGCCCCCTTCTTATTTCGCCGTCGCTACGAAACAAGATGTCTTGCTCTCAAACTGACTACTGCTTTTTATTTGAAGGTTTATTCTAATTGGTGGAAGTTTAGGACTTGTTGCCTGTGAACACCAACACATCAGGCACAAACACACAAAGCAGTTCGAGGCCGGAAAATAATTGGGTGTATGTTATGACTGCTAGATACATTTTCAGTGTTTTTTCTTAAGTGCTTTTACTCCTGTTTAATTGGCTATTCAGTGAGACATTGGTTGGCTGCACGATCCTGCTGATGTTCCCGTTGCTGCCACACGGTGGCTCCAGAGGTCAAAAAATACTCCTCTGGATGTGTGTGTATTTTTCATCTTTGTCTCGTTTACTCAATGTCACTCTCAGACCCAAGCTGAAAAAAACCTCAATTCATCTCAAGAATAAATAAATGTATAATGGGAATGAATGCAACATTAACAATGCAGGTATGACTGATCATTGGGGGAAACTAACATGTACTCTGGATGCTCCAAATTCCAGTATGTGACTCAGTAATCGCTGCACTGGTTCACTGGGCAGGTGGCCTGAAGTGTCTAAAAACCAGCACAAGTCAGTTCACGTTCCTTTTCATCTGATCTGTAGGCAAAATGAGTCCATTTCCCAGGACAAAAATAATCCATGTTTCCTTTTGGTCCTGACTGCCCAGATAAGAGAAGTTAATAGAACATAGTGTACATCATTATCTCAGCGCAGGTAGAAGCCATCTCCTCTGCACCTCATCTACCTGAAACATACAGCACCTCAGAAAGACCAGCTAATGTATTAATTCTATGCACAGAACAAAGCTGTGTAGAAGTTGAGAAAACCTACAGAGAAACCTGAAGCCACCAATGCTTTACTGTTTTTGATGTCATTCATTTGGTCCCATGTTGTCTTTCATAACAGCAGCATTTTGCAATCCATAAGCAGGTCACACAATAAACCGCGTTCGAGAGCTGTCAAGGTAAAAGAAAACAAATCATTATTCACATCAACAATGGTAAAACCACTCACCGTGCTGTCACTATAACAACTGTGCCTCCCAGCAAATGAGTCCTATTGTGTTCTGGCGATGGCACCGCAACTGCAGCATGTCTATTTTTCTAGTTTGAATACTTAATTATTTAAGATTAAATTTAGCCCCAACCTGCCAGTCATAGGCTCTCTCATTACAGCCTGCTATAGGCATATGTGGCAAACCAAATATTTTGTCTCGAAACGACTGCTGATTGAGTGCCTCATACGTGTAATAAAATATATTGTTCGTGGGACCTTCTGTCCCCACCTCGTTTCACGCGAGGAACCATATGTGTAGCGTGGCACCTGCTGCATTTTAAATGTCACTGTCGCATTTGCGCCGCATCTCTGCACCCATTTCTTTGAACATGCTGCACCCCAGTCTGTGTTCTACTCTAACGATGTTTGTCTCCTTGAAAAAAAAAACAGAGCAGACCCGGCAAGGTCAAGTAAGCAGGTTTTTATAGGGGATAGATTTGTCGCGCAGCATTACCAGATCACATCAGGCCTTATAATTAGCATAAGGCCTGATGTGGGCCTGTAAAACACTGATAATGTCAGGTGGATTGATGGGCTGTGCAGGACCAGGGTAAGAAGGAGATGGGGCAAGGAAGGATAATGAGTGATCTACGGACTTAAAGAGGGACATAGAAAGAAGGAAGGAATAGAGAAAAGAAAGCACCAGACACTTGCTGTAGTAAATATGGAGTGTATATGAATAGGTTTGGCATTATTCTCACCTTGTTTCAAACATCTGATAATTGTAATCTTGCTCTCTTGAAGCTTCCCTGTGTGTTCCCACAGACATGTACAGTTTGTCACCTCTACATCGACTCTGACACTCCTGGCAGACGCCTGGCCTTTCGTAGCAGTGGACATGCTTGTCAGATATTGACAGGGGGAAGACACAGCTTTTTGATAAATTGTACAATGCTCCTGCTTGCTTCTGTCTGTCAGAATACATCAATCGCCTGGCTAACCCATCAGTTCAAGGTATCTTGGTTTGTTGGCTGCCCGTCTATTGTTACCACCCTCCACCACCACCGCGCCTCCCTTCTGCCTGCCGCAGGAATAGAAGCATTTAGCCATGCTTGAGAAGTCTTTTCATCTCAGCGTGTGCTGGGCTCTATTACACTCAGATGGCCATAACTGAATGGTTTAAAGGCAACATTGAGACATTAGATACACTGTTATTATGTGTATATCGCTGGAAGCTGACTGTTCAACGCATGAATCTTAAGCAGATGAGGTCCTCCCAGTTGAGCTGCAGTATTTTTTCTGATGTCTGGGGCTTGTTCTCTACTATTTCAATATAGACTTATTGGTTTGGAACCAACTTTAATCTGTTTCCATCAGAGACCCTGGAAACTTTCTGAAAGTTTATTTCTCAGCAACGCTCCAGCCAAGAAAATAATGTCTGCCTTTTGTTTGTAGCGGTGCGCTAAACATGAAACATTTATACAGTTGGTTCTAAATCAAGTAATCTGAGGCAATGCAGAAACATTTACACAACATCCACTACTGCTTTCCTTGTGGTGCACTGTAAAAATACTGTAGGTATAAGCATATTTGTTTGCGTTTAGCTCAAACCTACCATGGCCGAGAGAGCTCAACGCACTGCAGCTTGAGAAAACACGTGCAAGGAGACAAAACACAAGCAAATTAAGAAAACATTTTCATCCATTTGACATCAGGTGCAGTGCTAATACTCACAACACCTGCAAGCACACAAACACGCTGCAAGAAGCACAAACGACAGCAGAATTGTTCCCGGGACCCGATGAAGTGATGAACTGCCTGAGGCTAGACACACTTGTTGTTCAAAGCTTTTTGTTAGTGATGTTTGCTACTGGTGAGCGAGTAAATGATCAGAAACATAAGTTGGTTCTCTGGTTATTTGAACAATCTGATTCTTAATAAGCATCTTTCTTAATGGTGGCCAATTCAAATAATTGAAATAATTGCCCATTTTCTTTGGTCTGTATCCCACAAATCATTCATGACTTTACAGGCAGCTTTGTACGCAGTGTTGTCGAAATAGTGTCCCTACCCTCTACTTGGAAATTAGTGAATTTAAGATTTGAAAGTTAATCTTATTTAATTCAGTTCAATAATTCAATCAAAACCCTAACCTTTAAGAGAGACAATAAATAGCATTATACTTTTAGTTTCTGGGCTTTCTGATTGGGAGGCTTTGACCTGATTTCTCCCACATTTAATAGATTTTGTCTGTAAACTCTATCTGGCTTCCTATCCTCTGTTTATTGATTAAATATCTTGGATGCTCAAGGGTATAAATTATAGCTGCACCTTCAAAGATGCGTATTTCTTCTTCTTTCAGAAACATGCCCAGTATTTACAGGCTCAGAAGCCCATCAGCACATAAACTCATGCAAAACATATCCAGTTATCTTTCTTATATATATATATATATATATATATATATATATATATATATATGTGTGTGTGTGTGTGTGTGTGTGTGTGTGTGTGTGTGTGTGTGTGTTCATATTTGTAACCTCTCCCAGTCATTTTATTGAAATTATATCATTTAAGAAAAACTCTAGCACATATCATCTACAGATTGTAGTTTATTATCACCAGGCTGATATTCCTCCAGCAGTTTGTTTGAGAGCAAAAACAGCTGCATATTTGTTATATATAACTGTGACAAAGTGGGTGAGGGCATGCCATTTGTCCATATTTCTACCAACATTGCCGCACTGCACACTAGTTTAACCGTGCTTGTTAATCTTTTGTTTGTTTTAGCTGTAGTTCCATCATAGTTGCAGAGTATTGGGTTTCATTATTGTGTATTGGTTTGTGCAGGCCCTCATACGTTCATAATTCCCTCTGTTACTCTACCATGTGTTCCAGGGACAAAAAGAAGGAAACATGTAATCACATCCTGTAATTAAGCAGTGGGCAACATCATGAGTGCCGTCGATGGGAAAGACCATATGTGAGGGGGAAGGAAAATGGGAATGTGTTGTCTTTGAAGAGTTATTTATTATATGGTAAATGTGGTTGGTTAATAAATGGTGGGGAAAGTGTGTCACATGATAAACAGAGGTATGTTTAATGAGAAGAGGGTAAAATTGAATAACTTAGTCACTTACCTGTTTAGGGAAGTCACTTTGTCTCATCTGTGGTTCAGTCTAGATTGGTTCCATCTGACGGAGGGGCCTACATAAACCCAGCCATTTTTGTTGGCACATACCTGTGTGCATGTGACATTAAGTCAAGATTTGGTCAAATGAGTTGGGTTTTGTTCAGTTAAGTTTAATTTATTTTTAATTTGTTTTTTAAACTAGTTTTGATTACACATGTAGTAAAATTACCGTGTTCGCCTGGTAAACCAGTTGTACAATAAGAGACGGGAGTTTAAAATTTGTTGTTTGTCATGCCATTTATTTAACTTTTATCACCGTTTTTTAAACTTCCAGTAAAACGGTCATGAGACTACCAATAAAAATTTGTTTTCTCATCACAAATTGGACAAAGTCAACTTAAAGCCCTACACACAGAGTTGTCACCCCCAGTAAACATGACATTTTAATATTGCACAAAAAAAACATAGTTAAACCATCACGGTACAACGAACCTCCAGCGTTGCCGTGGCAACATATAGAGTGGTCTCCATGGAAGCACTGTTATTTGTAAATTTTATATTTTATGCCACTCTGGCCAGGCTCCCCACAATAACACATCATTTTATCTTGGTTAATGACAGTAACATACCACCGGTAGTGTTGTAATGTGGTTTTCGTGTGTTGTGATGTTCCCTGATGAAAGCTACATCGGGACACTCTGAAACACTCTGAAGTTGTTTTTAATGTCTTTTTGAACCGGCCATGGAAGAAAGACTCTTAAAATATTTACTTGAAGAGCACCTTGGACCCCCACCTCCCCCTACATTTACCTGCATCTGCACACCACAAGAACCGAGGTTCTGTATCCTGTCTACTTTAAATACCACAATTCACTTTCTGAGAAGCATGTGGGCTGTGCTCATACCTCAGACCAGCCCAGACTGACCTTATTTGTATTAATATATGCTGCAGGTTTTTAATTAGGGCACAAACCATAGGCAGACTGAAAAATAAGGTGCATAAATTAAGTTCAGTTGCCTTTATCATCCACTGCTCACACACACATCCTCAAAGCTTTACTGTTTTACAGTACAAACAGCCTCTGCCCAGGCCTGATATAGGCAATAAAGAGAGGAGACCACTGCACCTTCTGACCTCATTATGCCAGTGGAAGGCGAGCTGCTCTTTGTTCTCTCTGCTGCATTTGACACCACTTTTCCTCCTCCTGGTTGACTCTCCCTCTCTTTCTTTCTCATTAACAAGCTGCCGTTTTCCAAGATGGGTCCAGCAGATTGAGAAGTGTCACCCAGTTACAGCTCCGCAATAGTTTCGCATTTTTAGTGCAGATTAATTATAATAATGAGGGATTAAACATAGGAACTTGATTAACACGATTTTTTCTACATTTTTTCATTGTGCTTTCAATGTGATCATTACAGGCTACATTGATGGTTTTATTTTCTTGATATTTATCGGTAGATAGAAGCTATGTATGCTTGTGTGTGTGTTTGTGTGTGCATGTGTGTGTGTAGGGGAGGTGGGGGTAATCCGGCGGCTGCTCCAGCCTCAGGAGAGCCTGAGACGGAGGAGTGAGGGAAATGAAAGTGGAGGGATGATAGCGGAGGGGTGCCCTCAGAGAGCCAGGGATCATTGATGGGGCTCTCTGGAGAAGAGAACAAACAAACTTTAAATCAGAAAGGATGAGAGGGGCCATGGCCTGTAGAAATGGAAGCCTCTACAGAGAGTGTGTGCGTGCCATGTTTGTGTGTTTGCTCACACATTTGTGTTTCCCTGCAAAGCTCATTCAGCTGAGCATGAAAAGTTTTGGAGTCTAGGTAAAGTCACGTACATATATGAAATCTGGGCTTATAGTACAGTATAACCGGGTTTTCCCAGGGCTGTAAAGAGGCTTATAGGTAGTAATGTCGCCGGCAGGGTTTGCTGTGCTCAGGAAACGATGCCAGAGACTCTCAAGTGTGCACAACAAGCTTTGAGAGGGAAGATAAGGCAGCTGGAATCCATTCAGAAGCCATAAGCAAAGATTAGATTCACTGAACATTTTACCCAACAGTTGTGGTTCCTTTAGGTGGGCACAAAAACCCTTCTCCTAAGAGATTCACAGGGTTTAATGTGCTGCGTGAAATGCTACATTGACACAGACACTATGCAGTACACACTTCTCAACATTAACATACTACATAAGCCTATTTACACATTATTCTTTGGGCATTATCATGTACATGTGGTAGATGCAATGAGGTTAGAATATCAATACCTACATATGTGACTTCCTTTGTAAGCTGTTTCATAAAAAGAGCCTTATCATTTGTGGTGGCTGATCTGCTTAGAAAAAAATCTGGATCATAAAGGCCGACATGGATTTGAAGTTGTTTGATCGTCCAGATAATGTTGCGTTTAATATATTGTTAAGTCACATGTTACACACTTAAAGACACATTTTGCCAAAGGCCAGAACGCTTTGGCTTAAAATGCTATTTTAGTTAAAGGACCAGTGTGTCATATTTAGTGCCATCTAGAGGTGAAGTCACAGATTGCCGCCATCTTGAACACCCCTCCCTCACCTCTAAATTTCCAAGTTTGAAAGAGAACCCACGGTGGCTGTCACTTCCAAAGACCCTCAGTAGACTCAGTGTTAAGTTTGTCCATTCTAGGCTACTGTAGAAACAGAGCATCCAGATGTCTCAGTGGAAGAAGAAGCACTCCTTCTGTAGATATGATAGGCTCAATCTAAGATAATGAAAACATAATATTTCTTAGTTACAGGTGATTACACACTAATCAAAACATAATTATGAAAACTATATTCCATTTCTGCTGACAGATCGCCCTAAAATCTACACACTGGTCCTTTACGGGTGCCCTTCTGTCCCATTACTGTCAGGAGAATGTTATAATTAACCAGTCCCAGGAGCTTAAAAGCAATTATCCTCATATAAATTATGACTTCCAGGAACGTGCGAGAAGGAGTACACACAAATGCAGAGAGGCAGAGCATGCACATATTCAGAGACATAAAAACATGAAAATAAATGCAGGCAGAGACTCTGCAGCTCTGGCCAGAGATCAAGAGGTTTATTTTGTCTGAAAGGAGTCAATAGAAATTTCTCAACATTTTCTGCTCTCGTATTTTCTTTTTCATCTGCAGACAATGAGAACAACAGATCAGCCTCTGTGACAATTTTAATGAGGGCAATGGGCTGAGAATAAAAGCAAAGTATATCTACAGAGTGTTTACTTATGAATCAAAGTAAGACCGTAAGACTGCGATAGATTGAGGAGCTTAAACAAAAGTGAATTATTAAGCAGCTTTGTTAAACCCCTAGACAAGCCGGTGCATATTTGAGGCATAAAAACGTCAAAATACCAAACAACATTGCTCTCAAAGTCTACCAATTTCTAGCAAATAAGTCTGCCCTGTCTTTCTCTGTCTCGCAGTATCGTACCAGGTGAAACAGGGGACATGTGAGGTGGTGGCCGTGCATCGCTGTTGTAATAAGAATAAGATCGAGGAGCGCTCTCAAACCGTCAAGTGTTCCTGTTTCCCGGGCCAGGTCGCTGGCACCACCAGAGCCAGACCCTCGTGCGTGGAAGGTAAGGTACCCCACAGTTTGAATGTGTATGTTGAATACACTCTGTTTCTTGTGTCCAACTTCCAATGTCAGCTCCAAAGGTTGCAAATTTCTCAAATGTGACATGAATTGCTGTTTCTGGGAAAGAAATGTCGAAGTAATTTTACAATAATTATAGCAGAGCTGCTCGCTGTGAACGTAAAATACAATAACATAACTTGATCAGTTGCAACTTCTACGTCTTACATAAAGTCAGTGGTTCCAATACTTGTTATTAAGTTATGTGACAGCTACAGCCAGGGGAGTATTGTCCCTAAATATTGTGTTTCTGTTCCTGAGCCTTGAGCATCATTTCGTAGACATCTCCTCACTATACTGCAGTAGCACCTCTCCATTTCAGCCACATATTTGGTATCCATTGGAAACATCGGGAACATGACTTGAATTCCAAATGAATGTTTTTGTCGGTTTGGAAAGTGCTCGGCAGCACGACATGTTTTTGTAATAGCTGACGCGCTGCTGAGTCTGCCGGGGTCACGGAGGCTAAAAAGTGTTTTTAATCATCTTGCATCATTAAAGTTGCTACACGAAACTTCTCACCTAAAACACATCATTACCCGGTTCATTTTGAAATATTAGCAACATAAATAAATGCGTCAGTTGCAGGAAAGATTAATAGGCTGTGCTTTATTTTTAAATTGCTGCCCGGTTGGGCTCGCCTTCTTGGACGGTGCCACTCTTCTTCTAACGCAGGCAGAGCAGCAACTTTAGTGGCTGAAAGCATGAAAAGATGAATGGAAAACTGCCTCGTTTCTTTCTGTCCTCACAATGAAGAAACACAAAAGAAGTGAGCGCAGCAATAAATGTCCTCAGTAGGAGATTTTGCTTACAGTCATGAATAATTGAAAGTCAACTGGAAAGACGCTGTAATGTTTCCAAATGTCACATGCACACCAGAGCACCTTCAAAAAGGTAGCCAATTCAGTTCAGTGAATTCTTTCTTATATAGCATCAGTTACAATAAAAATTGTCTCAAGATGTTTTTCAGATCCCAGACACTGGAACACCCACAGCGAAGGTAGCAATGGCAAATTTCCATTAAGCACGAGAAATTGGGTAGAAGGACAGAAAAAGAGGATGGTGGAAAAGAAAAGAAATAAGTAGAATCAAGCAGATGAATTCACACATGCGTCTGGATAAAGCGTACGGGCAGCATTTAAACATGACAGAAACATCATTACATGGGAGATTGATCATGGATAAAAAGGATTTATAGAGCCAGCAATCAAAGCATTAATCAGAAAAGCCTATGTTACTGTTATATGAATATACGACAGCCCCAAGAAAACTATATGCAATATAGACGTTATATTACAGATGAATATGATGGGATAATGTATGCTAATATGTTAAATAGTGCAGAGATATGTGATATATTTTACTTTACACCTGCCCTGCTATAACAACAGTTTGCGGTTCATCGTGTCCCAAGGAGATTGTGTAGCATGAAAGGTTAAAGCCACTAATGCAGGTAATAGAAGCCCAGTCACAAGCGTCACCCTGCCTCTATCATTCCCCCATGCCTCACGACAAGGGGAGGCAAACATGTGGCAACAGATGTGAAATTGAATACTGACGTTTAAAAGGCTTGATAGTATTTGGGACAGAAGTCCATATCATATCTAGTCAGGTCACTTGAGAAGGCAGCAGATGGTGAAAGAGAAAAATTAGAATTAAAAAATTAAAATTTGCAGATTTAAAACCTTAGCATAGCATATATAGTACATATAATAGTGTCTGTTTAGGCTTGCTGTGTTGGTGTGGCTCTAGAGATGATAGACAGATGAAAGGTGTGAGTCGTTTTCATAGACCTTTGTTCCACCTGTTTGTCCGCTCCGAGAGCTCCTGCCCAGCAAGAAACAAGCCGTGTCACTGACCCCTATCATCCACATACGCTCCGCTGAGATCAAACACACACGCAGTGTCAGCCAACCTGATCCAATCACACTGTATTAGGCTCCCACCAGAGGAAAATACATAGTTGTCTCATACGTGAGTAGAGAGAGCGACTCTCCATAGCACATGGGTTATTCAAACTGTTAAGGTCAGGCAGGGGGTGGAGGGTGGAAGCTGATTCCACACTCACACAAGATTGGCAAATAAATCCACACAAACAGAGAGTCTGATGTGGGACGTGTGAACAGAAATAAAGTGAATCGACCAGATCAGATTGTCAGTTTTTGCTTTGTTTATTTCCCATTATCAAGTCGACAGGAATTAATTAAACTCTCTTAGCTTAGTGAGTAAAATCATTTAATAAAAACACAGACATTTCTAACATACATGGTGTTTTTTTGTATATAACCATTGCCTTTTGCTGGCTGTATTTCCTCCTTTTTCAATTCAACTCAGATCAATTCAAAAATACTTTATTTGTGCCCACAGGGAGATTTGAGGCAAGTATGTTGCAAAAACTTAAGCAAATCTGCTTCATTCACAAGAAACCTAAACAACATAGCAGTATCAGAGGAGTATAGAAAGAGGAGGAGTATAGAAATAGCTGAGATGGCTCACTCCACCACTGTGTGAGTTAGAAAATGCAATCACCAAAATTGCTGGATTATAAAAATTTTAACAATTTTATTTTTTATCATTATTCTGACCTTACTCAAATCAGCACATACAATGTTCTATATCCCTCTCCTCGACACAAACTCTGCATGACATAGATAACAAATAAAAAATAAACTTTCCTTTTCCATTTACAGTATGTTACTGAGATGTTAAGTACATCTTTAAATCTGGAGGTCCCTTTGAGACCTCTTAAAAATAAACTCTGAATAAGAAAATAACAGAGATAGTTAACAGTTTTTCATCTGTACCCTTATTTGATTATTTTATTCCATTGATTAAATGAAATCTAAGAGTTAGGTCGTTTGTTTTTCAGTGTGCATCATATCTGATTTCTGTTCTCCGTGCATTCACTGAAACTGTCCAATCACCTTCCACATCCAGTGATCATAATACAACGCCTGTCTGTCAGCCTTCAGTCACAGTGTTGCTGTTTCTGCATGCGACCAGTAGACGGTGCTTTTCCCATTGAAATGGTTCAGTCACAAACACACCTGCTAGTTCATTTCAGCACTATTTTCCCCCAATAAAAAAGTAGATTTGTTTTTTAACCTCTTTGATGAGTTCCTAGATGGGAACCATTGCTTGATAATGATAAAATCAGGCAACCATAGCAAAGATGATTGGCTTTGTAATGAAACCTGGGATAAATAAGGAATCATGTGGAACTTTCCTAACCTTTCGGAATAGCTTGCTTTTGTTCGTTCACTTCAGACACTTGGTTCATTTTGCTAAAAAGATAGAAATGCCACTGATGAGAAGCTAATAGGCTGACGGTGTGATGGAAAGTTGTTGAGTGATGAATTCTTTTGGAGAGCCTTAATCACTTTTTCTCTTTCGGCCCCGCAAACACGCACACAGCCACGCACACACAAACAGAACAGCTCTGCTTTCGCACTAGTCATGAGGTTTTCTAATTTGTTATTCAGCTCTCACCTCGGAGTCTCACCTCCTCTCACTTCCAAATCCAGTGCTCAGCAGCACTTATCTCATGAGTCATGCCTGACCTCTGAGTTCACAGTTACAAAAGATCTCACCTCACCCAACAAACACACATAAATGCACGCACACCCGCGCTCGCTGCTCCCACCTTTTTTAGGCTTGAGCACTGATGGAAAGAGACAAACCCCCTCTCAGCAGACAGCCTTTGTAGAAAAGCCATAGTGTAAATGGCGTTACATTATTGATGCGGGCTGAAAGAAGAGTAAACGGTTAGAGGTCCCATTACTGGCTGCTGCATGGTGGAGCACACATTCTGAAGTGAACTCCATTCATTGAAGCAGTCCTTTTTTTTGTTTTTATTTTTAATCAGAATTAGCCGTCAGAATGTTGTGTGAGAATAAAGACTTTGTGCCTTGTATGGTGAGGCCATTTGGACATTTGGCAGACTTGGTATTGTTAAATAAACCCCAAGAGGCTAATCAAAGGGTAAGGTATAAGGCAGCATTCAGAATATACTTTATAATTTAATTTTGTCTCAAATTGAATTTATTTCACAAGTTCACAAGGTTAGTAAATAAAGGTCATATCCTTAAAAAGCAAGCTCCATGATTTCTCTGCATCTGTTGAGTATAATTTATATTATTTGTTTATGATTTGATTAATCTAATAATTCTCTGTTACCTGCATTCATTAATTTTGTACAATAAAAGTTTGGATTAAAATCATCAAATGGAACGGTGCTAACTATGAGAATCGACCCCTTACAGACTGTCAAATAACTGATGCATTAAAGTGTAGAGAACATTTTAATATTGTAGCTGATACCTGCCGTGTTAAACTGAGCCACTTAATGTAATACTTGAGGAATGTGACACATTAAATTGACCTTTATGCGTCAGTGTCGCTAGTAACTGCAATGATCTGAGTTCTGCAGCATGTTAAAAATGTAAAAGTAGTAAAAGTGAAAGACCTTTTTGTATTAGAAAAAAAAAAAAAAAGACTTTAAATGTTTCCGCACACTCTCTGCCATCAAAGCGTGTTTTCAGGTGGAGAAACAAAGAGAGCGCAGTGACCTGATAAAAACGGAGGATGAGTGGATTTGGTCTGGTGTGTGATACAGTGACAGACAAACTGCGTTTCATTACTGGGCCAAAAAAATTTAGTTTGGCGCTCAGCACACATCGACCTGCTGTTGTTTACTGCAATATCTACCCCCATAATGTCACGCTTTTGTCGTTTTGTCAGTCTGTTCCAGTGTATCCGTGCAGCCGCTGGGCGCGTATAATCTTTTCTCTGACAGTTTTTCCAGTGCGTTTTCCGCCCCTGTCTTCTCGCCGTGCGTACCTGGTTGTGCTAGCGTGGACGCTTGAGCTGGGGCAACAGAGACACAGTGCGTTAGTAAATCATTGTAGAAAGAGATGGATGCTGCTCTCCGACTGCTTCCGCGCTCCAGCATCGCTGAGTGGAGCTGTTATAAAGCCTGAGGGTATTCATACCTCTGGGTCCATCCCCTACCTTTCTATATGTGTGCGTATGTACTTGTGTGTGAAGGTGCATCGCATTCCCTTTAAATAGTAATGACCTGGGAGCAAGGGCATGGGACTGCTTGTGAGTGTGTGTTGTGACGTACACTTACTGCACAGTGGGGGCTGCGCACACGTACACACAAACAACACAGAAATGCATTTCGGGCGCACACCAGGTATTATGCACACATACCAATACACAGGTACCCAGACACACATGCACACAGAGGCACAAAGTAAAACTCCCTGTTGCAGTTAATACTCCCGGTCACTCCACCGAGCGAGTTCAGGCGGTGCCTTTGTGAAGTATTAATGGGGAAACACTCAGACGCATGCCTGAGTTCACATATGGTATTAGTACGCCCTTGCCTTACATCAGACGGGCTACACTGTAATTATACAACGGATATGTAGAGATTGAATTTGTTATATCGAAGGCCAGTCTATTATTCTTTATCATATGTCTTGAAGGACTGTAGAGGTGAAAGACGTCCCTTTGAACCTGGTGACTTTTCCGATTTTCCAAAAAACACTTCTTAAATGCCCTCTCCTTGACACAAACTGTGCATGACATAAATAAAAGGTGGAAAACCTCATGCTCTCTCAAAGTGTTAATTGGCAGGAAGCGATGTGCTGCATGCAAAAATGATTCATACAGTTTATATTTGGCGCTGGAACCTGCAGTTTCAGCTTCGTCCACTTGATGTCACAAACATTACAATGACAATGCGAGCGGCAGCACGGGAAGACCTGAGGAGAAGCTGTGTAGGGACGAGTGCTCGTACAGCAGACATGCTTGTTCTCACTCCCAAAAAGGAAAAAGCCGCAGCCACATAATGCTGAGTGACATTCATCCGGCGCGTGCTAGATTGACATGTTGTGATCAGCGGGAGGAGAGACAGAGCTGCAGGCAGCCTTGTGGCGTGAAACCTCTGCAGACCTTATTTAGAGAACCCCTGAGAATAGGCGGGAACCTGGGGAATAACATAGCCTCAGTCCCTGGTGTTGCCTAATCACCTGCACCTTAAGCAAAGAACTGTCTAGACGTTTGCCCTGAGCCGATCTCGTGCAGAAAGTTTGCGAGAGAACTTGAAAGGGTGCCATTTTGAGCGCAGACCCCGTTGTAATGAACTGAGCGTAACTGTGATGAAATGAATGCCTGAGCTGTAAACCTTTTTTAATTAGCATAGGCACCTTTTGTGAATATAAATGTAGACTCTTAATGAGACAGATGCAATTAGTGTAGGTAGACTGAGAGGTACTCCATGTGCTATAAACCTTTTCATGGATATTGTATGTCTTCTTTCTATTCTGAGAACTTGGAAGTGATTCATTTTCACTTGAACCTGTTGGTGAAAAGGAAGGATGACACAGATCAAGTGAAAATGTTAAATTAGCTCAGTCTTTTTAAAAGCATCTGAGCCCACATGTTTCAGGTTTTGTTGCTCTTGTTCATCTTGTGCATACTGTGTATATTGGTGAGGTGAAGCAGTGGAAAACAGCCTGGCTCTGTCTGAAGGTAACATCATCTGCCTCCCAGACTACTTCACTTTACTCATTATGTTGAAACGAGGGTGTAGAGTATTATCCTCAGACTTTATAACACTAAATAAAAAAAGGACTTTCAATAGATTAAAAACTTTAATTGGGATTTATATAGTCAAGCGTATTAATACAAATTAATCACACCTTTTTTTTAAAAAATATATCAGATCTAAATGTACCTGAAAGTGATATTTTACAAGTGTGTATTATTACTCTTATCAACATCTCAGCTGCTCACAAAGCTTCTTGCTAAGTTCATAAAGTAAATGCAAATAACTTTGTTCTTGTTGAGAGAACCATCTGGAAGGGCTTTGAAGCTGAACTGAACACCCGTTTCTTTATCTATTTCTCCTCTTTAGTTTCTGCCTCTTCTTCTACTTTGGGATTTTCTGATGCTAAGGGGTGTGTTACCCCCCTCTGCAGGGTCTAATTATTTACTATGACTGCACCTCAGGGACTGCTTTCCACAGTGTTGCTGCTGCTTTGATCACTTCCTGATTTGAGGTCATAATAACAGAACATACTTGCATTACTCACGCATTTAAAAAACAAAGACAACCCTGAATAATATTAACACGCCTTCCAGCTCTGCCATTTCTGGGAACGTCATCAGAACGTCGAAAAATTCCACTTTGCGAGGTTGCGAATGCCACAAGAGAAGGGCGTTCATATGGATGTTTCTCATGAGCACAGTAAACACGACCAACAGGGCATGGCTTAGAAACAGGGTGGTAAACAATCCATTACAATCATTATGTGTTGTTTGTTTGGTTGTGATAAAACTAAGATTCAATAAAAATAGTTTTTTAACCTTTTCCTGTAGAATATATGTCTTCATTCTCGGTCAAGAATTTAGCAGCGATTCATTTTCACTCTTACTCATTGAACTTTAGTTGAGTTTTAGTGATCCTTGTTGACGGAGTGTTCTGCTTTAAGGTTAGGGTTAGGTAAGTGCTGCTGTGGCTTCATATTTCCCTACACATGAGACAATTCAATATGTTCTTGTAGAGTGGAAAGAGTTTGTCAACCATTCATACTGTAGCAGAACTTGTATGTTTTATAGTGAATCTAACTAGCAGCCACCCCCATATCCTTTATACATCCCACAGGTGATGATGTCAGAATTAACACAGGAACACAATACATGCGCAATCTTTGGATCATTAACCTGTTTAGACCCGTGTCTCCAATGCTGTCTAACATCTGAATTATCCATGACATCACAGCCCCTGTCCATTTTCTGACTTGACAGGCAGGTTCTTGTGTGTCACGCCTGGCTCTGGTAATAGCATGAGATAAGGTGCAGGGAATGCTAACTCCATAATAGCATTCAAAGGCCATACCAATTAGCTCTATATAACACTCTAGCAGTGCAAGGCACTGTCGACAACACTGTAATGGCCACATTAACAAGCATTACATAGCCATTGGGTTTTAGAACCACTTACTGCCACGGAGCTCATGCATCATAACAGTGTGTTCAACATTACGCCCTGAGATAGCATAGTTAGCTTTCTTCTTCTCGCCTATTTCCACTCTGTCTCAATTTGTCACTCTCCTTTCCTGTGTCCTCTTTGTTTAATCTGCTCATTTCACTGCTAGACCCAGTGACAGTCATCCGCACAGGGCCTCTTTCCTTCCCACCTTTCCCTCTCTGAGCTCCCCTTGCTGCTTATTTCCTCACTACGTAGATTTTTTCTTGGCGAACATCTGTTATTTAGCCTTGCCTTCCTCCCTCCTCTCTCTCTCTGTCTTTCTCTTAGTCACAGTCTTTTCCTCTTACATGATGCTTGAAAGGATTTGTCCATGTTCCTTTGCATTATGCAGCTGAAAGCCCATTTTCCTGACAGCACCACCAGGTCTCCTTCCTTTGCTGGAGACAATAGTCACCAGAGATCAAAATTTCCTCCTAAACGTCATCAGTGCAGCAACTTAATAAAGTTTGAGGAGTGGGTGCGCTCTTTTATCCCTCTCTGCATCCACTCTTGAGACAGGAGAATGAACGGATGATGAGTTAGGAGAGAGGGAATTGAGTTATTTTCAGCCATCAAGCTGTCTCCTGTCTAGACAGTGGGTCAGATGATCTGGAAGATTTGAGTGTCAGCTGCTAATACATGAGAAAACGTTGGCTTTGTAACACCAGATTAACTGCACATCAGGCCCCTTTTATCCGTATGCTTACACATTTTTGGGGTACAAAAATCTGAGACCACGTGGAAACACTGTTATAAATGTATGCAAACCTTGAAATAACTAGACACATAGAGCCTGTAGGCATTATTAAAAACATTTAAACTGAAAGAGAAGCATTTAAGACTGAACAATTCCGGGTCAGCTTTAGCATTGGTTTTGACCCTAACTCAGTTTCACCCTCACTGATGCATCATTCTAAGGACAAAATGACGATTTGTCGGACTTATAAGAGGCCATGCCTGTTTGTGTAAATCAACCTGCAGCTATTGTTCACTTGTTATAAATGTGGCTATGTCTCAAGTTTCAGCAGAACATTGCTTACGGGAGCATTGTGATAGTGGCAAACATGGCCTAAGGCGTAAGAGAAAGAGACAGAGGTCAAATTATTATTTGAAGCAAAAAGTGACTTTCTCAGTGTCGAGTCACGGCTAGAGTACAGATCAGACAGACCAAAAGTGACTACACCACCAAGGGATCGGTATATTAAACTTTATTTACGGAGGGATACAGACAGCTTCCGCAGCAGATACAGAATTTGATAAATAATAACCACACGATTCCAGTCAGCTAAAATCCTGTCAGAAGAAGTCTGTTTAGTGGCAATCTGAGAGGATCTGAGAGGAAGTATAGGTTCTCTAACGCTTCTCAACAGGGAAAATGGTTTAGAAACCAAATGCCCACGGTGAGCTAAGACATAGCAGCATTTCAGTGAGGATGACTGGAAGAAGTTATTTGCTGCTCAGTCTAGGTTTGTTAGATTTGTGGCAGTAACAGAAGGGTGTCTGTAAGGAGCCGAAAAGTAGAGAGAATAATGCTGTACTGTATCAAACCCGCAATGAAACTTTGATACACCCCCTGGTTTGCATTTGGTTTGGAGAAGGATTCGTAATGCAGCAAGATAATGAGCCCAAATACACATCAAAGCTCTGCGAGAACTACTAGATGACCAAAGTAGACCATGCAGTGCCGTCTGTCATGGAGTATCCTCCAAACTCACATGACATCATCAACACTTGAAGAAAAAACAAGCGTTCGTTCCATCATGGAAAGCTTTTTGGACATTGTCAGACCATGCTGGGATAAGATGCGCTATCAGATTTGACACAAAACACATGCAGCTTCAGTGAATGCAGTCATGAAAGTAAAAGTTGAACAAATACTGACATTGTCTGATATTCAACTTTCCACTCAGATTGCTAAACTGATACTATCATTTGTAAATGTCATTTTGTCTCAGGCTTTTGGACCCCATTAAATTCATAACTAAAGTTTTACTTAATTTTAACACATTTAAAGGCATTTAGTTACAGTCATTTTGATAAAAAGCACCTTTTGTTTTTCCCTTTATCGTTGCAAAAGTCATACAATAGATCATAAACATAAGTGTCTTGTCTCAGATAACCGAAGCAGACCGTTTTCTTTATCATAAACCCATTTTTCTCTGCATTATGCAATAAGATATTTATCATCTCAATGTGCCTCAATGTGGTTTCACAAGAACCGAAAGAGAAGTAAGACGAAGCAGCTCATCTGAGTTATAGGAAGAGAATTCCACTAACACACACATTCAAACCCGCGCATTAGCATGAATGCAAATATGCACACAAATGAACATCAGCAGCATTATAGGAAGGTCATCTCTCTCTCTCACACACATTTTTATTGCTGCTTGGGTTTGACAGTGAAGCCTTGTGTCATATTTCCCCTGCTCCTTCTATCCTTCTATTTTCATTTTCTCTCTTGTGGATGCCAGACTCCATACAGGCTTTAAAATGCCTTGTTGGGGGATTACGTTAATCGAATTAAAATAAAAAATAGAAAAAAAAAACAAGATCACTTCCATACATTTTAGCTACCGAGAAAATGACAAAAATAAGATCACAGATGAAAAACACTTGACTTCTCATGAGATACTGTAGGTTTGCACAGAACCACGCTGTTTGCCACATGCGCTGTCCATGGTGCTGATTGTATAGTTGCCCAATCAGGAGAACCAGCACCATGGATAAGACCCATGATATTTACACAGTACAAATACAGTTGAATTATTTGCTAGTTGCAGATATACAGCAAGTAATGATGGTGCCTTACTGTCTGATGTATTTTCCACTGACAGATGTTACTGTGTAGTGGTGGTGGTGTGTGTGAATGCTGCCATATTTCCACTCAGACAGTAACCTCTTGTCTCTGTTTCCCTGCCCTCACTGCTCCAACAGCTTCCATTGTAGCCCAGAAGTGGTGGTGCCAAATGCAGCCATGTATGGACGGAGAGGAATGTAAGGTCCTCCCTGACCTGACCGGCTGGTCCTGCAGCACTGGCAACAAAGTCAAAACCACCAAGGTAAGAAGGACACCTGTCTGTGTCCGTGTTTGTCTTTCTCTCCAGTGTCTGTCTAGCAGAATTAGTACTGACATGTATGTAGATCCTTCTCTTGATTTAGTGCATTTGTGCTTGTACACTGTCGCTTAAATGTATTTATATCTAGTCAGTTCCAGTCATCACAGTTTTTAATATCTTCTCATTCCTATGCGACACAGTAAAGTAAAATTATCAGCAGTCACAACGAAAGGTCCCATGTGAATTGCAATAATTCTCTTTATATTTATCAATTGATTTTTATTTTTTTCTGTGATACATCTCAGTTTGTGTTGTAAAAGAAACTTTGAACTTGATAACTCTCGCCTTTTTCCACACTGCATTCAGCTGTGTGAAGATGTCAGAAGGACTAAAGCTAATTTTGTAAACAAAGGTTGACTGGCTCTAAAAGATAACAATACGAGTTAGTCTAATTTAATCACTAGCTTCAAACATCGATAAAAATTTACAGAGAAAACCCAGAGCTAATCAACAAGCACACCCCTAGCTGAGTATTATTTGTGAGGCTGATGTAGCCCCACTAGACCTCTGTACTTCACTCTGTACCCCAAACAACCGCTTTGTGATAGCATGTAAACTGATGCTATTCAGATGAGATAAATTGATTTAAATGGGGGTCCTTCATGGCCCTTTGTAAGCCGTGTGAAGTGTGAAAGTTAATTTGCGGGACTTACGGCTGGGGTGGGTTGCGAGTATGTATGTGCCAGGGTGCGTGTCGTGGGATCGAGCAGTTGCGGTTTATTTACAGGTGAAACATAAAAAGAGAAACAGTTGGACGGGAAAGAGGCGCAGGCGCCGTACGAGTAATTGCTCCAGAGAAGGCATAACTGCACAACATCTGTCGCATTCATTAGAATGCATTATGGCAGGGGCCTTCCACAGAGGCTTTACAATTAAGAGTCATAATTAAATTGGTGAGTGGGGTAAAATAAGGAACAGAGGCACTGTTGGGCTCAGTCACAGGCAGTGGAATTAATGACCCTGGGCCTAACACCAACTCTGGGACTGATAGGTGCAATTATCCTCATTCTCTTGCATGTTGCCATCTCTCTTCTTCTTCTTCTCCCCCCTTCTCCCTGTTTTGTCTCTCCCACTCCGTCTGACTAGCCGATCAGCTGAGGGAGGAATGCGGAGCCAATGGCTGACTGCATCGGTGGACATTAATTGTACATTTGCAAGGTGCTTTGGGACCGCGGAGCAGTTACTTGGAGACTTGGTGGCAGATGTCATTGAGGATAGTTGCAATGCGACATCGATTCCCTGGCAACTGCTCACACAGACAAGCTCTTTTTCTTTCTCTGTATCGCTCTTCTTTATACTAGGTCTCTTTTTACCCATGACCTGCTTTCACCACCTCAGCATCTTATTCACCATGATGATCTGTATCTGTCCATCTTTCTTTCACTCCCACACAGCGTAGGCATGCTGAAGAGAGATGCATAGATTGCCTGACCAAGGCATCAGAGCACTGTTGAACAAGGAAAAGATACCACACAATATTTCCCTCGTGATCAGTTTCTCTAACGATATGAGCGCACATTTACAACTAGAGTTTTTAATATATGAGCATACCTATTCATTGCGTTTGCTGATGGTAAACAAGTTCTTTACATCTCCAATTATACGCCTTCAACTTACTGCCTGAGGGTAAACAAACCATTACAGCTCCAAGACACGTGAAATCCAGCTTTAGCAGTTGAGAGAGTTGGTCCCTGCAATCAGTCAGACTGCTGCTAGACTGCAAACAAACATTTTCAATTCAGTGGCAATGACACAGAGTCAGAAATAGAGAGGAAATAGTTTGATTTTAAATATTGGCCCCTGACCTCCGATTGTGTCTTTCAAATGGAAACATTCATTCGGCGAGTGTGATGCGGGACACAGAGTCACCCTCTGTAATTACGTGTCTCCGTAACACTGATTCTCTTCTCTTATCTCTTGTATTGTTTCTTTTTTAGGTCACCCGATAGCAAGAGAGCCACTGAGCCATGAGGAAACCTGAAACTTACCATGCGGAAAAGGATGGATGACTCACATATATTTACTATACGATGGGGAAAAATATGAAAGAAAGGACCTCTGTCAGGATATCCATCAAAAGACAATTGGATAAAATGCACTCATCACCAACTGTGTACGCTTGGCCATGTGGAGCCACACTTACAGCATACATACTATGCTGGTTGCTGAGACCAATGGACTACAATCAGGGTATATCTGGACGACAAATGGACGCTTATTTTCCAATAAAGGACAGTGTGGACTGACCATAAACACTGATTAAGCATTTCAAAGTATATATTTCAACAAAGTATTTGTGGACGAGTGTGAACCAAAAGCTGTGCCGAGAGTGTTGATGGCCGCGATCCAAGCCAATGTAGAAGTTACTGGAAACAGTGGAGAGGATATTTGGGGGGAATGAAACAGATAGCAGCTCGTAACTAGCAGATAGCAAATTAGCATCAAATTGCTCTTGTGGGTCAAGTCAGTACCATGAAGACTGTTTCGCGGGAGCCATTTTGCAGTTCTAATTAGAAAATGCAGTAGGATCATAACAACATATTAAAAATTCATGTAAGATATTTGCACTAGTTGAAAACCATTTGGGAATGTTTTGTTTTTCTAGATATCTCCCATGTTTTGCTGTGGATGTCACATGAAATTGAAGGTGAGCATTTTGTAAAATGTCTGACACTTGAAGTAGATAAATATGTATATCCCTCCCCACGCCCACTAATTCTGAGTAGTTATTCATTAAAAATGGCTCAGACCACTGGGCTTCGCTTACTTGCCGCTTGGTACAACACGAACTAGCAAAGTGTGATTCATCTGTCTCATTTTATTGCCCAGAGATATCTCCAACCTCAGCCTTCAAAGTTATATATCTTTGATATATTCCGTCTGTGACCTCTCTTATGTTAACTGTTAAAAGGAGGCCCATAAATATTCAAACAAGGAGGACTAGTTGTCTTTATGTTATTTCTCTTTATCGGCCACGTCTCTTTCTCTCCCATCATCTGTAAAAGCTCTGTAAATACAAAACAATCGTATGAATCGGCTTTCTTTAACTATCTCTATTAAGAGATGTGTTTTTGTGAGCACGTTGCCCATTGATTGTCTCCTGAATTCCACTCCACATCAGCGCTTCAGTGAGATCTACTGAAATAATTGCCACAGATAATGGCAGTTTAACCCTTTGCAAACATGTTTTTTTTTTTTCCTCAACAGGCCTCGATCATTACTGCACTGAGTACAATAGCGTAGAGCCCCAAACAACCATCATACGTCTCTCTATTATCTCTGTCCATTCTCCCTCTCACACTCCCTATTTCTTTGAATCTTTCTTTCCCTCTTTTATGCCTCTCTCTTGCTATTTCGGCCATCATACAAAAGATGGCACAGTTAAAATAGTTTTTTTACACAATCCCCCACACACTGCATCTTAATTTCTCAGTCATTTGAACCAGCATGAAGCTTTTTGCTTTGATGCTTTCCAAATCGATCTTTTTCTTATGGACACACATCCAAATGCAAATCTTTTTCAAACTGTATCGGTCTGCTTCTCTGATATGTGAATGTGTTGGGTCAGTGTGCCCTAGGGTTAGCCTGCTGGGGGCTGCTCCTCCGTGAATGAGAGCCTCTGCTTTCAGACATGCAGCCTTGTGAGCTATGATAAATCTGTGGGAGCTGAGCCGCTGACTCTCCGGCTCCAACGCTGAGCTCTGAGCCAGAGGGAGCGTGGGGACAGCAGGGCTACCAGTGGCAGGCAGCTCCACTCTCTCATTACTGAGAGGCCTGGATAGCACTGGGCTTCTCTCGGGACCACTGACACGGAATATTTTTAGGCTTACGGTGCAGCACTGCAGTTAGGCCAGTCATACCACACTGCCCTCCTTCCAGGAGCAGTGTCTCAGCAACAATGGTCCATCTAGAGCGGGAATAAAATGACACACTGCAGCCGCATTCACGCACAAACAGAAACACCAACGTTCGCATAAAGTCGCCTTTTTAACTTTCACCAGCACCCACTCACACCCACACACACACACTGATGTGGGATAATAAGCAGAGAAAGTGACAAGTCTTAATTACAGCAAACATTAGGCTAAATGTCTCTAGACATCAAACCATATGAAGTATCTGTTTCCTTTCATCCCCTTTGTCCCACCCCCTCTCTTTTTCTCCCCCTGAGATTTCATGTTCTGTAGATGAGCCTGGCGCCTTGCTCCCTCCGTCCTACATGACTCTCTGCGGCAGAATCAATATTTGAGGAGTGTTTGCGCTGCGCTGCTCCCTGGTGGCTGGGGTTCGACGCTGCAGCTCCACCCTCACTTTCAACCATGTTTAGAAAGACAAAGAGGGGCCTGCTAGGGACGAATTCACACCTCGTTTCAGGTCACCAATATTTAACTAGAAAATCTGCAGAATGTTCTGTGCGTACATTTATTGCTGCTGTTCAAGCTGGCCAACCCTGCAGCACACTACTCCACCTTTTTCCAGTTTATGAGAAGGAAGTGGACTGAACTTGATAAGTGGCCTCAAGGTAACTTGGAGGAATTCATATAACCATATTCACCTTTAATGAGATGTTACATAGCATACAAATTTAGCAGACATCACTGCCTTTCCAAGTTTCTAGAAACAAACTTCTTTGTTACCAGCTAGCTCCAAAAAGAATGATGGAAATCTATTGGTTGTATGAACTGTTCTGACAGCCCATATTATCCAGTGAGGAAAATAATCTTTTTTAACGGAAAGAGGATGTGTCTGTAGAGTGTCAGTGGGGGTCTGACCTCAAACGCCCCATCAAGACTGTATGCTTTCATCTCCATGGGTTAGCAACTGGTGGGACCCAGAGGGCAGGATCCACAGAAGCAAACAAGCAGCATGGAGGAAATGACTGCAGAATATCACACTAATGAGAAGAGAGGCAGTTTGACTGAGAATAGAGAACAGACTGACGAGCTACCTAGAAGAAAACCCTGAGATAAAGAAGTATAGCTATAGCGTTTGAAAGGGGCTGAGGAGTATTTTAAGTATGTCTTTATTTATGCACTAAGACTAGGCGGCTCCCACGAGGACACTAGCATCGTCAAACCAAACGCCTCCAATAGTCCATCATCGCACTCGTTGGCACTTCACACAATCAGTACCTAGAGACGGAGAAATAAAGGCATGAAACATCGTTGTCTTGGCTTGTGCATCATCTTTTGTCAAGTCCAATTTGTATTAGCCTCCAGCCATATCCAGGAAATATGGGTTCAGGATTCATGTTCAGCGAGAATGGTAATCTTCAGATGAAGTGAGTCTGTCAGAGGCAGGGGGATGTGTGACAACTTCAGTCAGCTCTAGGAAAACAAGAGCCTTGCCAGTGTTGAGGAAACAGACTCCAACTCCTGCTGTCTGTATCTGACATTGATTTAATATACGTCAGAGGCAGATTAGCTGATGAAGAGGATCTGATTGGCGTTATCTGTGCCGGATGGCAGTCGCCGATCTTGTCACTCTCACGTCAGAGAGAAAAAATCAACTCAATCTAAAACGTTTCCTTCTAAGAGATTAATTCACTCAGTCCTGGAAACCATGATATATAATTACTGAAATGCTGAAAGTGCTCAGATGTATTTACAAAAGCTCTCAAAACTATATCAGTCACACCCCATCTAATTGTATTCGGGCCTTTCATCATCAATTGGCTCACTTGAGAACACAATGCAGTAAGTGCCTTTAGCTTTGTGTGAGGCGTTAGAATAGTGCAACATGGTCACGTAGTTTTATTGGCTACCACAGCTGGTTAGCCATCAGGTGATGGTGTGGGGATTAATTGCATTAGCTTCAGTCTCTTACCCAGCAAAGAATTTGTGACAAAAACACCCTAACACAGCCTATTAAAATTCAATGAAACCAAGCAAAAAAAAAAAAGCAACAAACAATCAAAAGTGTCTTTAATATTCATTTTGCGGCAGGCCTGCGACGGGCCGATATTGACGGTGGAGTGAACGGGGGATTCATTAACATCTTCTCCCTCACTGCTTCTTCTCGCTGAGCCGTCCCTTGCTGCGTCGTCAAACTCACTTATCTCTCTGAAGCAATTAGCCACTGGAGGCTCCACTGACCTGAGCCTTTGTTAGACTAACGGGTTACATTAGCATGGCTGCAGCCTGGCAGTCTTGGCAACGCATGTGTCGTTGCCAATGTGAGCAGCACTGATAAAGACGGGCCCTGCAGTGTGCTCTCGCATGCGTGCGTGGGAAGCTTGGAGAGCTATATATACATACTATTATCATATTAACTGCCCACTACCATTGTGCCACATGCACTGAACACCTATATACTCATTATGTATGTGTATATGGGACTCTATGTGTGTGTGCATCAGGTTTAGTCAGGTTTGAAGGGAACTAAACAAACAGCTCAAGTAAGCATTTCATTTCTGTGAGTAAATATGATTTTGCCTGCGTTTGTGCAATGACACGCAAAAAAAGAAAAGAAATCAAGAGCTGAAATACACCCCAGCAGTATACATTCTGATACACAATATCTTCATTGTATCGTGCGGTAAGCGCGACAAAAGTTGCAGTGCTCGCAGGGGAAAGCATCGCTTGCTGTCTCACTTGCAGAGCAGATATCTATAGAATCCACAGTCTGGTGTGTAAATGGCAGCAATGCTATTCAAAACCCACGTCTAATTTGTGTAAATTGCATCAGCTGTCACCCTGAATGACTGTCAACCATGGAGTCAGACATGTGACCATACACTAACAGCAAGGGTTCAGTCAGATAAACAACCCCAATTTATGCTAAGCAGAGAAATAGCCTACCGGTGAGTATTACGTTGTTTAGGCCATTGACAACAAAAGCTAAAAGTGCATGCATTATTCATAATTAATTATCCAAATGGAGCTACTCCTTCCTTATTTACCAAATGAATGGTTTGTTTTCCTGACGAATGTCTCCTGCCTGGTTTGTTGGGTGGAGAAACGGTATCCTCATAAATTTCCCTGGCAGGTGAGGTACGGAGAGAGTGATGAGACAGAACAAGGGAGGATAAAACAAACAGAAACCATTAGTTCCGCTGCTTCTGTGGCCCACTGCTGATTTTTACAACTTAAAATCACTACATGTGGAGACCTCACAAGTTGTGCTATGCTGTGGTTCGTGTTATATGTAATACCCTGCCCCATCTGCCAGCGAGCTTCAGCTCCACTAGCATCTGCAACAATGTAAGTTTTTCCTTCACTCGTCTTAATGCAAAGTTACTGTGTCCAAATGTGAAGCTGAACGTGCGGCAACTACTGGATATTTGGGTGAGTACTAATTTTTTAGATTATGCTTAAGCCAAAAGTTTGCTAATGCTTCTTTTGTAGTTATCAGCTTTCAGTGACACACAGCTATGGCTGAGAAATAATATCTTGTTTGCAGCTCTGTATATTTTCCCCTGGAGGAGCTTTGTGTGACTCAAAGGTAATAAATATAATCCTCATTTATCTCTTACTGCCTGTTATGCAGACCCACATTTGAACCTCTTCCTGACACAGGCAATACGAGCTTCAGCATTCTTGAGGCCTCCTTAAAATGCCCACTTTTTTTTGACCTGCCGTCTTGTGAAAGCCTACCCTGGGGCAACGCTGGGTGGCACAACCTCATCGTCTTGCTGACAAGGTTCCAAAGTAACATAATTCAGTTCAAAATGGCAACACCTCAACTCCATTTTAATGTGTTCAAGTCCAAAGAAGATCCAGAATATGAGAGATTGGACTTCTCTCTGTTGGGTAAATATTATACTGCTGCTTATTGTGCAACATAACTGTGGATTTAGTCTTTTAACGCAATACATAAAAAATATTTCTATATATACTGATCAGCAGACAGTTCTGTGTTCTGCTGGGAAACTTGGCATTTGTGTGGATGTTACTTAGACATGTACCACCCACCTAGACCACACCAGGCACTCCCACCCCATAGTAATGAGAGACATCCCAGTTGGGGGCAGGGTTCCAATGCTGGAACAAGTTAATCAACACTATGGCAGGTGTTGCTTAATTTTCCAGAGCAAGATGGGTTTATGTATGAAGAAAAATGTTATTGCTAATTTGATCATTCTGTTTTTTTGTGGTCTTTAACAAACATGTGAACAAGAGCCATAGATGAGTCACCCAGTCCGTCAGGGTTGTATTAATTGTATTAACTTTATCAGCTTAACTCACCTGAGTACAAAGTTAGATAAAAAAAAATAATAAATATGTTTACACAGCAGTTAGAGTAGTAGATGAGTAGAAGAAGAAAAATAAGAACAGAAAAGCTTTTCATAAAGACTGATTCCTTGTCACATAGGAGCTGCAGGCTTGCTAGCAGAGGGGCAGGAACTCTTTCTACAATAAAGGCATGCGATGAGAAATGATGCTTGCACTCCCTGTCAACCAGCTGTCCTAGTGCCGTGCTGCTGTAGAGCAGACTGATATCCAGACACATATTTTCAGGGGCCCCTGAGTGTGGCTGCACATCTGCTGTGACTGGCAGCCAGATGCGTGCCCTCAGCCAGACCTCAGCCCAGACGACGAGCTCCACGGGCGGGGACTGGCATCTCTCATCGCATCCTACCCTGTTCATCCTCAGAGCTCAGGGCTTTGTGCCAGCCTGACAGACGCCCCGTCAGTGCAGATGTGAGTGGTGTGGAAGTGGTGGGGGAGGGCAGAGCAGACCTAAATCACTGTGTAATCAACGTGTGTGGTTGGGAGGTGATGGGAGGCTCAGCGGGCGCGCAAACATTTACAATTGGCCAGGCAGTCCTTGTAAACAGGAGTGGTTGTACAAAAGAGGCAGGTTGAATAATTGATAGGATGTAAGAGGATCTGGCTTTGGGGGATTTTGGAGCATTGATTCTGACTGTGAGGGAGTGAGTGCGGGAGAAAGCAAAAGCCTTTCCTCATGCCAACCTTTATAAATGCTTGTTTCTTTGCCTTAGCCCTCACCCAAACCAGCCTTGGTGATTGCATGTTTGCCAGGTATGGTTTTGCTGGTCTGTCTCTTTCCTTCTTTCTTTCTTTCTTTCTTTCTGTAAAGCTCTTCTGTGGGAAATAGTGGTTGAGCCATCTTGCCAATGCCTGACAACAGCATAGCCAGAAGGAAACAAAAGAGCAGATGGCTCCTGAGAGCAAGAGAGAGAAAGAAAGGAAAGAAAATATAAAATAACAAAAGAAGCAGGATAAATCAAAAGAGAAGAAGAAAAAGAAAATAGACAAATGGGGAGAGGGTAGAGAGATGAGAGAGGAGTAAAAGTGATAGTGTCAGTGAACGTGTGGAGAGAGCAACACTGTCATTGCAAAACATTTCATTCTGTCTGCCTCTGGCACAGAGTGTCAGGAACAACTGATATAAGTGTGTCAGATTTCCTCCTTTTACCTGGATGAAGGTGATTAATAATTCGCCCTCACACGCACCAAAACATACATAGATGCACCACATGCAGTGGTAACCCTTTCATCTCACCAGCTGCAGGGCTCACAAAATGAGCTGATATAAATAAATTCACCAGCTTGGTTTCAAGCCCCACTCTCAGTCTGCCAGCACACGCAAACACACTACACAACACAAATGTGCGGATACACACGGTCGCGCAAACACAGACACAAGCACACACGGTTTCACAGCCCCTTTTGACTTTGCACACTTCACATTCACGTCATGTCCGCAGACGGAGAAACAAGCTTATCTGTGGTTGTTTCACTCGAGCTGTACTTTGCAGAAGTGGGAGAAAATGTCTTGAAGTCTTATTCTTGTCTCCTCAAACAGAATAGATATCAAGATGTGACATTTCGTAACCGTGGTCACTGCTAAAAGCGCCTCCGCCTTGTTATTGTTGTTCAAGTGATGGGCACTCGCTGTATTCAAATGCAAATTTCCTTTTGAACAAAGGCGCACCGCTGTACCATCAGGTTCTTTGACTGTACAGTGGCTGTTTTTATCAGAATACATCACAAACATTGCACTTGAGTATTGTACGGTGTGACATCAGAATAATTTCCCCTTCAAAGTCCAACACGTTCACATCTTTCATCGCACCCAACTAAGCGCAACTGCTGCAGTAATTTAAAATCCTGGACTCGCCTTACCGTAACACTTTGCAATTAGCTATGATGGCTATGCTAATGCCTTCCTTCCTCTTGGCAACTCGCTGTGGTTTCCTACAGAGCTCATGTGTCTGGGGAAAATTAACAGAACCGAGGCCTTTTTTTTTGCAGACTTTTCTTGCTCCAGGATTTGCTTTATCTTAACTTCAAATGAGGCCCGCTTTGTGCATGAAGTAACTGAGAACAGTGGGTGGCTTCTCCCAGACAAGAGACATGTGTTTGTTTGGCATTGGGTGGGTGGGTTACATCATCTAGCTGTCCGCCTCATGGCCATGCGCTCCTCTGTGCCAACACAAAGACAACGCGCTAAGACCATCATCAGAGGAAATTAGCTCAGTAGCGTTGAAAGCGCTCGCTTCTCACAATAGCCAGTGGCCATGCTAAATCATTAGCCTGTCAGTTCGTTGGGGCTGAGTCCAATTATTCTCTCAATCCGCCTCCAAACCAAATTGCATTATTGCAATTATATCCGTTGCATGACATATTGTCGCAGTGAGGGTGTATGAGATGGGGAAAGCAGGATAGGGGCTACGAAAAGTAAGGAGATGGAGAGGGAGACTCATTTCGGTGGCATTATCAAGCACCGGGGAATGCTCACTGTTTGCTATCCGGCTCTTTAAAAGGGCACATTGATTATGTTTGCTGCTGTAATGGATGCTTGTATTTACCACATATACATCTCTCCTAATCCCTCTTTCTCTCACTTTTTGTCACTGATTAAGATGCTTCTACTCACACTTTGTTATGGGACCCATCCCTGTAACTTGTTTCAGACTATTTTCACTTCCCCTCTCACTCTATGTCTACGAACTCTCCCCCTTTGTTTTATTTTCACACTTATCTCAAAACACCTATTGCTGTCGAAGCACTCTTGTCATCCGCTGTCAGTGCTAATCAGGGAACGGTGCTGCTGATCATTGTGCATCAGATCATTATCGAGACCTTCCACTATGAAGAAAACAGAGGTGTAAAGCTGGGTACCACTGTCAAACACTTCACCAATTCTGTTGTAGTCACCTGCTTGAACTGCAGATCAAGAGAGTCAGCACTGCCACTAGGAGGTGGGAGCCTCATGCTGAGGTGTTCAGCAGTTACACTAACTGACCTCATATTGCTACACTCCAATCTCATCTTGATACACCTATTTGCTCCCAGTTGCGACAGTGGCCTGAAGAAGTAGAGGATAATATTAGCAGCTCTCTTGCTGTGCAGGCCATTTAGGAGTTTACCCATTGTAAACATTGGTTTTGTGTAGTCAAGGCTGCCTTGCTTCCTATTGTTTCCATGTTTCTTGCACTGGATAGCTTTGTGTATGTGGGTGCCTGTGTCTGTCTGCAGTGAGACCCAGATGTAATTAGACTTGATAATGATGTGGCCTGCTTAGAGCTTAAGCCCTCTGCTAATGATAAATGCACTTGACGTATGTAGACTAGACTACTCTTCAAAAAGAGGATGTGGGACAAGCTCCATGTCTGGTAGTTAGCCATTAGTAATGTGCCATTCATGCACAGAGGCCCAGGTCCTCAGAGATCCTTGGACTGACCACGGTATTGGCAGCTGCCTTCTCACTCTGGAGTCTGCTAGAAATCGCAGTGTTAAGAGGTGACTTGTCGCCCTCTGTTGGTTTGCTTTTGTGTTTGTTTGGCTGTTTCTTTTGTTGCCTCAGGTGTGTGGAGTTGAGATGCTGATTGTTATGCTGAGGCTGGGTTGCCATCTCACCTGCTTCTCTTCATCCAATCAAGGTGAACCCTGCTTAAGGACTTTCCACTCTCCCACTCATTGCCAGTTCTTCAGTTTACCCTAGTGGTACTAACACGAGAACCAGCTATTGTCGTTTAGCCTATTTCCTTTGTGCACAATCCGATGAACCTGCTTTTCTTTGTTTGCTCCACGTGCAGCCCACACTCCAGCCTTTTTCGCCAGCCAGCTCCTCCTGATCTTTTTTGTGTGTGTTTGGAACGCCGTTTGAGTTTTGTTTTCATTAAAGTCCTGTCCTTGAGCCAGAACTCTTGAGTCTCGCGCCTGGGTTCTTTCCCTCGAGTTGTCCGCACGATAACAGAAAGAACTGGCCCGGCGGACTCAACCCCTACCACACACCTAGTGATGGCATCTCTCACCAGGGCATTCTCCTCGGCCAACATGAGCGGTCACTGAACTCCTTCAGGATCAAGCACCAACAGCTCCTAAAACAAATGCACCTGGTTAGTTTTCTACTCAACCAACTACTCACCTCCACAGTTCCAGCTCAGCCACCTACCCAACCCCATCTACGCCTGCCCATGATTCCCATGTGGCCGATCTGAGCCTTTCACAAGAGGTGAACTTTGGAAACTGAGCACGGAACCCTGGGGCGGTGCCGTGGATTTCTTCTTCAGTGCTCAAACATCATTACGCTCAAGACACAGACCTTCCAGACAGATAAGTCCAAAGTCCTGTATATGGACTTTGCCGTATAGTGCCATCAACGTGCGCCATCGACCTTCTTTGGGACGCCGCTACCATCTTCAACCTTTTGCTTGTACAACCTTTCGCACCCGAAGAGAGAGGCTATGGAGAGATACATTAGCGGGTCACTTGCAGCAGGGATTATCAGGCCCTCCTCATCCCGTCAGTGCCGGATTCTTCTTCATGAGTAAAAAGGATTTCAGAGGCCTTAACAATATAACCATTAAAAACAGGCCGTTAATTAATTCTGCTTTTAAGCTCTTTCAGAACGCCCAGGTTTTTTCCAAGCTTGACCTGCATACCATCTTGTTCGCATCAAGGAGGGTGATGAGTGGAAGACTGCATTCCACACTCCAGTCGGGCACTTTGAATACTTTGACATGCCTTTTGGCCTGACCAATGCACCAGCAGTCTTCCAGGCCCTGATTAATGACGTGCTCCGGGACTTCTTGAACACATTTGTGTTTGTGTGTTTGGATGACATCCTTATTTTTTTTTTCTCCATCCCTAGATGAGAATGTGGTTCATGTCAGAGCAGTCCTCTAGCATCTGCTAGAAAAGTTATTCATCAAGGCAGAGAAGTGTGAGTTCCACGTTCGATCAGTGAGTTTTCTCGGATATATTATTGAACAGGGCACGATTAAGGCAGACCCCGAAAAGGTGAGAGCAGTGGTTGAGTGGCCTAGACCCACCACAAGACAGCAGCTTCAACAGTTCTTTGGCTTTATTTTTACTGCCACTTTATCCGTAATTACAGTCAGATGCCTCAGCCCCTGACCAAGTTAACCTCAACTGCTAAGCCCTTTCCTGGTCCTCTGATGCTGAAGAGGCATTTGAGGAGCTTAAGAAGTGGTTCACTGGTGCACCCATTTAGTACAGTTGGATCCATCTAGGCAGTTTATTATTGAAGAAGATGCTTCTGATTCTGGGGTGGGTGGGGTTCTGTCTCCTGAGTCCAACAGCAAGCTGCATCTCTGTGCCTACTTCTCCCATCATCTTTCCCCTGCAGAGAGGAATTATGATGTTGGTAACCATGAGCTTCTAGCAGTTAAGCTGGCACTTGAGGAGTGGAGACATTGGGTGGAAGGAGCCGAACATCCATTTCTAGTCTGGATTGAACTTGGAAGAACCTCTCCTACTACAGTTTTCCCCACAGGACTCCCCTCTGGGCCCGAGACCATTCTTCCTCCATCGTGTTTGGTTGCAGAGGTTAAGTGGGGGATTGAGACCAAGATCAGAGTATGCCCATAATACCCAGTCAACTGCTGCCACAGGCATGTCACCTTTTCAGGCCTCCCTGGGATACCTGCCACCCCTGTTCCCTTCTCAGGAAAACAAAGTTGTGGTGCCTTCAGTCCAGCATCACCCGCGCCGTTGTTGCTGCATCTGGAGGATGACCCGATAAGCACTTCTACGCACCACTGAGCAAAATCGTCACCTTGCAGACCGTCACAGGACTCCTGCCCGGCAGTACCAAGTAGGTCAGTCCGTTTGGATCTCCAGAAGAAATATTTCCCTCAAGACTGACTCCCACAAGCTCTCCCCTCATTTCATTGGCTCCTTTCCCATCGTTGAGATCGTTAATCCCATGACTGTCAAGCTATCTCTCCCTCCTTCCATGAGGGTCAACCTTGTGTTTCAGGTGTCTCAACTGAAGCCAGTCGCCAGCACCCCACGTGCAGCCCACGCTCCAGCCTTTTTCGCCAGCCAGCTCCTCCTGATCTTTTTTTTGTATCTATTTGGAACTCAGCTCGTGTTTTGTTTTCTTTAAAGTCCTGTCCTTGAGCCAGAACTCTTGAGTCTCGCGCCTGGGTTCTTTCCCTCGAGTTGTGCACACCATAACACTCAGACTTGGTGAAGAATCTATTCTAAATGATGCACCAGATGTGTTTCACAGCTGTTGCTGTTTTGCTGTCACCAAAATGTTTTTCTGTGTACTTTATGCAGAGGTTTATAAATTGTAATAAACATAATTATTCTCTTGTTCATACAGAAATGTCCTGAAGACAGGTGTAGAAATGCACTATGCATTTAAAGCTGGCACAAAGCCAGACAGTTGACATTATGAAAGAGAGAGATGCCATGCTGTCCAGAGCCCTAACCACCTGTTCTCTCTCCTTGCTTGCCATCCGGCCTGGGGGTCACCGTGGATGCACTCAGCAGACCTCCACTTAAACTCCTTGGGATCTGACTCAAACACACATCCCCGCATATGATTGCACTCAGCATGTGTGTGTACGGCACTGTGTGTATTTCCATGTGTGAAGCCAGGAGTGCATGTACACTTCCAAGTGTTCTTGTGTGTGTGAATGCCCACAGTCTGGCCCCCCAGGGCGCGAGATGGTGGGATGGTTGGGGCTAGGTGTGGGGTGATATGACAGCACTGGGGCAGAGCAGGGCCAGTCAGCTGAGCTCCATCTGTGGCCCTTCTGTTCCTTCACTACCCGACCTTTGACTGTCTTTAGGTGTTACATGACAAGGATATCTGAGCCATGGCCCCATGACTGCTAGAGCTGCACACTCAGTATACACAGAGGTTAGTGTGCTAGTAGGAATGTGCATAAAGTGACTCCAGAATAAATCACACATTCAGCTAAAGGTCAAATGACTGTTGACTGTAAGACTCCGTGTGTGTATGCGTAGAAGGCTGTTTCTGGACGAGATGGGATTTTTTAGATTCACACTTGACACTGTGCTAAAGAGGAAAAAAACTGTCACTTCACGGCACTAATTTGGGTGTAATATCCCAAAGTCAGCCAATTCACTGAGAAGAGGAAAAGGGGAAAATTAAGCATCTGCTTCATTTCCCTAACTGGCCATAGCCAGACTCATTAACAAGAACTATGTTCATCCAGAGAGGCTTCACTGAGGGCGGGATCTGCATAGAAATGTGCAAACAGCCAGTTAAAGAAGTAGAACATGTAGCAGGCTGTGATGTCTGTATCACAACGCACCTCTATTTGCAAAGTCACAAATGAGAATCTCTGAATGAAATCACACAGCAGATTAGTAGTAAATTAACCTGGAAGCTAGACCAACTTCTCCATCGGCAAATTTCTTTGTGGGTAGAAAGCTGGTCTGTGGTTGCTCTATTGCGAGCCGATTATCCTCCAGTAAAGATTTCCTTGGTCAATTACATCGCTAGGGTGATGGACAGAAGAGTAACGGCAACATAGTCATAAATATCATCTGAGCACTCTGGAGTTGAATTTGTTTGAAACAAAATGGCTCTGATTGGTTGTAGGACTATCCAATTGAGTGTAGAGGTATCGTTTTCCTCTGTATTGGTGGAAACATGCCCCATAATGAAATCTTAGTGGTGAGTTACCAGACTCACATCTGACACGGACCAGACTAGTGCTAACCAATGACAGTTACTTGAATGAACCCTTGCACACAGTATCAACTGGATCAAATGGATGTTCTAAACATCACTGCTCATGTGTGTTTTCAATTAGTCTGAACATCCCTCATTAACCTCCTAGCGAGGCTGGATAAAACAAAGCTCCCTATCAAGCTGGTGCTGCCTGTCCAGCTTTCTGGGTCACTGAATGTGGGAGCTGAGACCGTAACAAAATCGAAGCCGTTGTAGCAGAACAGATGGGCTACAGAGACTGTTTGTAACCGCGGCAGTTGCACAAAGTTTTCAGTTGAAGCGGTTAGCGAGAGTCAGAGGAATCAATTAGGTTCGGAGCGGGCAAAGTTCTTAAAATTCATTAGTGACAGACTAATTACAGAGGAACAATGGGCTGATAATTACATCTGCAATAATTAATACACTTACTGTAACAAAAGGAGCTTTGAGAACACAATCATCAGCTAATAGCTTATTACAGAGTTGATAAAATCAGCCATTCTGTAATGCGAGATGAGCTAGAAAAAAGCAGCTTGAGAAGAACGATAGGCCTGCTGGATGTCTCCGCGTTAGCCCTGGGATAGACTGGCGACCTGTCCTGGGTGTACCCTGCCCCTCGTCCAATGAGAGCTGGGACAGGCTTCAGCCCCCCCCGTGACAAGTGGTTACAGAAAAATTAGTGAATGAATGTCAGAATGAATGATTGAATGTCAGCTCTATAGTTCAATTTAGTTCACACTTGTACATGACCAATGGAATTCACAAGGTTTACCAGTTATCACACCATTGCAGAAAACAGGTCACAGAACCAAGCTAATCCCAAGACCCAAGACGCTCACTTTTCATCTGATGCTGGGCAAAAGCTTGGTGTGGGCAGTGGGCATGGGAGCATACATCGGTGATTCACATCCACCCTCGTGAAATTGACAATATGGTCCCTTCTAAACTGAGGGAACCGTTTCTTAGTAGAAAGACCTTAGGGCCAAAGGAAGATCCCAAGCTTGATATTCAAGACCAAAGTTAGGAGACAAGGTCATCTTTGGTGAAAGGTAAGTCATCTTAATTGTTGCAGAGTCTGCTGAAAAGATCCCAGATGTTTATATAGCAGGCGAGGTGAGGTTTTGGTGGGTTTTCAATCATTTTGGTGAACTGCACTGTGGACAGTAGCGCTAGTTACTTATGCTCTTGTCAGTTCATTGCATACACTAGTGAAAAAGTATGTGTGTGTTATGTAAATATACAGTATATACATAAAATTGTCACCTTTCTGTTTCACCGGAACCTGTATACTTAGGGCAGGAGGATATAATGCAGGATAATTATATTAGAATCCATTTGTTTTTATTAGTATACCCAATAAACTGGCTCATGAGTGTCTGTGTTTATGTGATGTTCTTTATTTATGCACAGATCGTTCCTTTATAAAATGTATTTATTACTCCTAAAATAACGACAAAACAATGAATGAGTCACTAAGAGGAAACATAGCTTCATATGACATGACAATATAATACAACATGTGTCTAACACTAATACATATTGAATGGCCCAACAGTTCATTGCGCATTGATTTTACACAGTCAATATTACATACTGTAGATGTGTTTACATATGAAGTGGCAGAAATTAATCCCAGAACATGACTAATTATTTTTCCCATATCTTTGAGGCTGCCACCATTCCACTCTGCAGAATCCCTTGAATCACCGGCAATAGAAACCCTTGAGAGGAGCGTAATTTTTAATTCATAGCTGTATGCTTGTGAGGTAACAGGCAGGAAACCCTGGGCCATGATTGAGGGAACTATAACTGCTCATTAAATAGTGTTATGGCGTAAGGTGTCCCCAGGGAGAGTCATAAACCATCTCCTCATTATTACTCTTAAACACGGTTGCTTGTGTGAAAAAGCCCATAAGATCCGACTTCGTGCCCTGTTCTCAGCTTTCTTGACAGATGTCAACATGTGAACGATTGTCCTTGGCTAAACCTCCAGTGGGAGGGTGATCTGTGTCTATATACTGTATGATGTAAGCTGTGGGAAACGTAGAGTCCTTGAAACAGCTTGAGGCTGTATTCGAAAAACATGTTATGTTTGCCTGTGATCATGAATTCTGATGCAGCTCTGAACATTCAAGAGGAAGATACATCAGTGTCTGAAAAAAAGAATAAGCATTTTATTAAAGAAAAATGCCAGTTATAGAGTAAATGACAGGAATATAACATTACATTACAACACTAGTGGCTATCATGTGAGATTTCGTTTTTATGTTTATGGATTTGTTCACATTATATTAGCTCCATTAGTAACTCCAGAAAGGGCTGCACTGGATAATTTGCACACTATCCAGAGATGAGGTCAGCTCCACAGACCTAACTGTTCACACATTAAAAACAACAAAACAACCAATTAGGGTTCTTCCTCCAGCAAAATACTGCTGAATCAGGTGCCTCACAACAGACTTTCAAAGGACAAAAGGAGGCTGGAGAGCAATGATACATTCTTAGCCTTCAAGTGTACGAACACAAATGACAAACAGGTAAATTTGTTATACGACATGTAAGACTATCCATGCAACTAAGCTGTTAAAATGTCCAATAATTCTGGAAATATATATGTAGCGCTTTGGTCCTGGTTAGTATGAATACAAGGTGTAAACACTCGGCACCAGAAGAATGGGGATAATATAGTTATACTTTATATGAATAATACAATTGTGACTTTCAGTGAAAATTATTTTATTAGATGCAAATGTAAAACACATTTTTATTTCTTTAAAGAAAGGCCAAAACAATGGTGTACAAGATTTTACAGCTCTTTTGAGAACAGGAAATGAAAAGGATGTCAGATACAGCATAATGGAGGGTGGTTTACACAAAGTGTGACTAGCAGTCCTTGTGAAACGATTGAGTGAAACATAACATAATGAAAGACGATAGACGTTATTGTTATGAGTCGCGCTCCTATTGGCTGACAGAAGTGCACTTTGCAACGATTGGCTCATTCCTGATTTCATCGTCCAATCATATCCGTTCTTGTGAGTAGCGCGGAAATTACAATCTCATGTCTGGCCTCCACGCCCTTGCGAACAGCTTTTTTGTCACAGGTGATCTGACGCTGTGTGTGCGGGTGGATGAACGTGTTGTGGATGTGCTATCCGCTGTGGTCGACCGCTATCCGGATGCCGGGATAGGAGCCATGTTTTCATGGATTCGCTTGGACAGCTCTGTAAAGGGGCCTGCTCGGTGTGATGAGTAAGTACCTTCCGTGTTTGGCGCGGTACACGTTGTTTTTTTTTTTTTGGCTGGTTGAATTGCGACAAGTGTGAGTTATTGGCGTTTGTGGCAGCTGCTTGTTCGTTGGTAATGCTGAGCTGCTGGATGACCCTTTTGCTGTTTTGCAACCGAAATCTGAATTTTGCAGTGCATCTGCAGTTGTCTTTACCTTTGCATTGGTGCCATTTTTATTATTACATAAAAAAAAAATCAGTGTAGCAGTCATCTGGCTTGCTGTTGCTGACACCCAAACTGATCATTTGTATATTTAATGTGCTGAATTAGCCATGCCCATATTTTCACATTATTAGATATATATATATTTTTATTAGTTCAGACATCTTGTACAGACCACACACTCAAAATACAAGGCTCTTGTTTCTCCATGGACAGGAACAGTTAGATTATCTAGTAGCCTACTTGTTTTCCACAGTAATAACTATTATTAACTTACATCGGATACCGGTTTGTCCAGCTCTGTCTCTCGACCTGTTTCAGACACTGTACTCATATTGTTTCAAAGAGCAAGGATCATGGCCTTTTCTTCTTGATGCTTTGTCTTACTGAATATTGCTACAGGCGTTTTTTATAAATAAAAACTAATAATATATTTATTAGTTTTCACTTTCACAACAGATTAACTATGAATTTATTCTGAAATCCACTGAAGAATGCAAATAAACACAGTAAAACAACTTAAACCCAACTCATCGGCTCAGTCACATGTACACAACCAACAATGCAGGATACTATATTTTGGAAAAGCCCTGCAGAATGACTCCAGAGACATGAGGCTCCAAAGAATTCAAACAGGCTTCCCAAACATTATAAAATATATCTGACTTTGGGTGTAGTATGCACATAAGACATTCTAGCAGCTAGTGATTATCTTATCTTTTGACATTTGGTTCTTTATCTCTGATCCAGTGTAGTAAGATGTTCAGCCTTGCAGCATAATTAAGAACTCTATCCAATCCCTTATTTGTTAATGTTACACGCTTGGCTGGGAGATCTAAAACGAGTTTCTAACCCAGTATCTTTTCTATTTCTAATAATACATTAGACCATTACCAGTGTTGTGCATGAACGCGTCCATATTTTTGTGAACTGTGAACTGAACGCATCATTTTTCCAACTGTGAGCATAGACGTGCGATTTACGGCATACAGCATGGCTGGTGCAGCTGAAAGAGAAGCAGCCTCTGGCACCGCAGAAGCACCTGATCCACACAAACATTTGAGTTATTTCGTAGTGTATACAGTCGATGGTTATTCAAAAAAGCGGCACAGATCCTTGCGGAAAAAATATCACGGGCTGGCGATCGATGGGCAGGTCAGTCAGAGATTCTATTGAAGTCTATGAACTTGGTTCAAAATTAAAAAATGTGAACTATGAACTTGAACTAGTTCACTTTTATCTGTGTGAACTGAACTTTGTACTAGTTCTTGTTTAGTGTGAACTTGCACAACACTGACCATTACCTTTGCAGTTTATGACATTGCCACTTGCTTTTAAAACTGTATTACCGGCACAGACTTAACTTTTAAGGACGGCTGTGTGTAACGTAGCCTGCATGTAACCTGTGTCTGAGAGTTCATTGGGTGTCATGGGAAGAAGATCTCTTGAAAATCCATGTTGTGACAGTGACTACACCAGTATACCACCAACCCTTAATCCAGAATAACTTCAAAGACACCTCTGGCATATAAATAGACAATACAGTTCCACAGCGGGGAAGAATCTTAATGTCAAAGGGGTTCAAACTGGTGCTTTCCTTTTGAAACATGGCCCCTCAAATCACGAGGGACCATAATTCAAAACACACAGCCTTGTTTGGAGCGTCAGAGCTCTCATTGCACTAAAATAAATAGAGGCCATTACTTATGTCAACCTTTAAGTGTCTGCCAGTAGATCTTGTGCATCACTACAGTGGATTGAGTCTCGATCGGACTGTGTGTCTGCCTGTCCGTCTGTCTACCGGACAGGTATATTGACTTTCATTCATAAGACATATACCGCCGTTTGCTCAGGGTAAATGTTAGAGCTATGCCTATGCTTGACTGATGCTGTAGATCTCCTTCAGACTAAAGCAAATAGTCCCCTCATGAGAAACCCCGGGCTAGGTTAGCCACTGGCTGTCAGCAGGACATTCACACCTCTATTACAAGAGGCAGGGCACGACACAACTCAGCCAGATAGCCTGACTGCTGTTTACACCTACTCACATTCTGCATGCTGCATGACAGCTTGGCCTGTTCCACCTCCAGCTTCATCCATCTCTTGGGGATAATATGTGTACAGACTTACCATATGTATCATCATGTCTAGTCAACACAGTTAACTATGCCCATCATTTTATATTTTTTATCCTCACCCTTATTTTTCATGCCATTATTTTTCACCTGTCAAAGTCACCCCACACTCTGCAAGGCCACGGGTAGATTAGCTTAAGACAAATACAATTTCAGAGGGGTTAAAGAGCAGGTGAATGGCACTCAACTCAGATCATCCCCTCATCTGTTTGGATGAACTTTATAAATTCTTGTATCCAATGTTCATATTGCATATACCCTGTGTCTTTGCTTTGGATAAATGACTCTTAATGTGTCCACAGAATACACTTTGTGAATTGTTTGGGAAAAGACACTGGCTGATTTGAGTCAGTCAGTTTTTCAGTCAGTCCCAAAACCGACACTTTGTGCCTCTGGCTTTTGCAAAGCCACAACATTCATGCTTACGATGACATTTTCCTCATCAGCTTAACTTCTAAAATATGCAAAGACACTTGTACACACAGCTTTACAAGTGGGCGGATAAGGAAATCCTAAATTACAGCAATGAAACATCTGCTTGTGTGGTTGCATTGTGCATTGTTCTGTAAAGCTGTGCTTAAATGGTATTATTTTACAACTATATATCCTGCATATATATGTATTTGGTAAGTCAAGCTAGTGAGAAAAAACAGCCTGAAGCTGACCAGAATCATGAAAATACAGGTAATTAATTTCTATATTGCTTAAAGGATAATTGTAGCTAAAAGCACGGATTGAATGATTCAGTCCCTGAATTACTTAACACCCATATTCAACTATAACGTACTGGATTTTTTATAGAAATGGAAATAATGAGAAATAAGTTGTGGGAAGATAAAAATATAGGTAAATTATTATAAATCTTTAAGGTGGAAAATTACATTTCACCTTTAACATAGGTGGAGAAAAAAAAGTCTATCTAGAATTGTTTGTACAGCTTGTACACGTTCGGAGATGACATTTTCAGGCATGAATCTTTAGGCTTGTAAGAAATGTAGTACAATTCAACTCACAGTAGGAGTCTGCCATTTTCATTTCAGAATGACTTTCTCAGTATTTTAGTGACGTTTCCGTGTCTCAAACTCGGTGACCATACCTCCTCCCTGGATCAGAGGAAGATTTAATTTTTCCATGATACATTTCCATTCTCTAAATACATATGAAAATCCAATACCACACTGTAGGCTTGTCTCAGCACACGCGTGACATCCTGCATATGAAATGATGGTGATGGTGTTGTCTCCTTATGGCATGTTAATCAGCTTCATCAGCACCCTCTTAAAGCTGTTAAGTGTTTAATGCAAAGTCCCCAGGTCATCAGAGTCTACTGGGACTTTGTTCCAATGTATGTCTATTTACTTATTGCTCATTCTGCTGATGGCATCACTGCAGTCTTTGGAGGGTTGATTCCACACGCCCAGGTCAGGAGGACTAGTGTCTTAGCAACAATGGGAATACTCTTGAGGCTTCCCTGAGATCGTATTAGCATTAGTTAGAGTGTATTAGTTTGTAAGTGGGTATATCTGCAATTAAATAATCAATGCCATTGCAGTTGTTTATGTGCTTTATGAGGTTAAATACATATGAGATAAACATGCAATAAGTTCAATCATTATTTTTGGAGTAGTCCATTAATTGTCTGTTTAACTTACCATTAAAAAATAAACACTAACATTTTTTTCACAATAGCATATTTTAACATCAAATCTAAACCATTTGAAACTTATATATTTTACCTAATGATACTATTCAATAGTTAAGATAAAGCCAGTGTAAAGTGTGATGATCCCTCCCGCTGTCTACCTTTGCTGGCTTTCAGGTGGAGCTGGGAGGGTCTTCTGCACATACCTGCCCATGTGGGCTCGGTCTTTAGAAGGGCATAAAATATGGCCCTTCTTAGTGTCTCACTCTCTCTCAGCCAGTCCTACAGCATCGTCCTCAGGCTGTTCCCTTGTTTGGTCTGTTGCACTAGGGCTGGGCGATAAAACGATAACGATATCTATCGCGATAGACACGTGATCAATATCAATAGAAAATACGTTCGATAGAATGTTCGATAATTTCACTTGAGCTCCGTTAGAGAAAAATAGGAAGAAAACCCCGCAGATTAAAAAGGAAAGGTCACGTCACCAGTTTGGCAATATTTTGGTTATTTTAAGTCAGTTTCGTTTCTCTGCGTATTGTGCGTAAGTGAGTGAGTGTCTGAGTGCCTTAGTTTGCTAATAGTCAAGTCGGGTAGTACGTTTTGTTTCTCTGCCGAGTGAGATGTAAGATGTTTGAATGGTGCCGTTTATTGATTATATATCAATCAAACGTGGTAGGACTCAACTGAGCAGGTTAAATAGACTCTAGATTCATGATTCTTGAGTCGTCTTTGATGGCCGGTTACAGTCATGGACGAAAGTATTGGCACCCCTGGAACTTTTCCAGAAAATGCACCATTTCTCCCAGAAAAAGTGTTGAAATTACAAATGTTTTGGTATACACGTTTATTTCCTTTAAGTGCATTGGGACAACACAAAAAAACAGAAGAAAAAAGCCAAATTTGACATAATTTTACACAAAACTCAAAAATTGACTGGACAAAATCATTGGCACCCTATTAAAACTGTGGGTAAATAATTTCATTTCAAGCATGTGATCCTCATTTAAACTCACCTGTGGCAAGTAACAGGTGCTGGCAATATAGAAATCAAAACTGAAGCCAGTTGGAATGTATAAAAGTTGACTCAACCTTTGTGTTGTTTGCCTGTGTAGCATGTTTAGCATGGAGAAGAGAAAGAAGAGCCGAGAATTGTCTGAGGACTTAAGAAGCAAAATTGTGGAAAAATATCAACAATCTCAAGGTTACAAGTCAATCTCCAGAGATCTTAAAGTTCCTTTGTCAACTGTGCGCAATATAATCAAGAAGTTTTTAACCCATGGAACTGTGGCAAATCTCCCTGGACGTGGACGAAAGAGAAAAATTGATGCAAGAATGCAACGCAGGATTGTTCGAATGGTGGATAAACAACCTCAGTCAACTTCCACACAAATTCAGGCTGTCTTGCAGACTCAGGGTGCAACGGTGTCAGCTCGAACAATACGTCGTCGTCTGAATGAGATGAAGCGCTATGGCAGGAGACCGAGGAGAACCCCACTTCTGACACAGAGGCATAAAAAAGCAAGACTGCAGTTTGCAAGAACATACCTGAGTAAGCCTCAATCCTTCTGGGACAATGTTTTGTGGACAGATGAGACTAAGGTAGAGCTTTTTAGCAAAGCACGTCATTCTACTGTTTACAGAAAACCGAATGAGGCCTACAAAGAAAAGAACACGGTACCTACAGTCAAATACGGTGGGGGTTCAAAGATGTTTTGGGGTTGTTTTGCTGCCTCTGGGACTGGGTGCATTGATTGTGTGCAAGGAATCATGAAATCTGGAGACTATCAAAACATTCTGGCCCGTAATGTAGGGCCTAGTGTCAGAAAGCTGGGTCTGCATCAGAGGTCATGGGTGTTCCAGCAGGACAATGATCCAAAACACACCTCACAAAGCACCCAGAAATGGTTGGAGACAAAGCGCTGGAGAATTCTGAAGTGGCCAGCAATGAGTCCGGATCTAAATCCCATAGAACACCTATGGAAAGATCTAAAAATTGCTGTTGCGAGAAGGCACCCTTCAAATCTGAGAGACCTGGAACAGTTTGCAAAAGAAGAGTGGTCCAAAATTCCAGTTGAGAGGTGTAAGAAACTTGTTGATGGTTATAGGAAGCGATTGGTTTCAGTTATTTTGTCCAAAGGGTGTGCAACCAAATATTAAGTTGAGGGTGCCAATGATTTTGTCCAGTCAATTTTTGAGTTTTGTGTAAAATTATGTCAAATTTGGCTTTTTTCTTCTGCTTTTTTGTGTTGTCCCAATGCACTTAAAGGAAATAAACGTGTATACCAAAACATTTGTAATTTCAACACTTTTTCTGGGAGAAATGGTGCATTTTCTGGAAAAGTTCCAGGGGTGCCAATACTTTCGTCCTTGACTGTATATGAGCCGAATCTTTTTTTTCCGCCGCTACTGAATATTAATTAAAAATGAATGAAAATTAAATGCTATTGAATATGTCATTGTTATCATTTTAAAAAAATTAAAGTGACGGGTAAAAATGGGTTATGACGGGGTTTTTATGACCCTGTCAGACAAAATGACAGACAACAAAAAAGTCTAGCGCAACCTCTGATCAAGAGGTACACGGCAGCAGTGCCATACGACAAAACATCAAAGCGATACAAAGAAATAACGGATGCAGTGGTGTATCATTTAGCGAAGGACATGCTCCCGCTCAGCACAGTTGAGAAGTCTGGGTAGAATAGGTTAAAAAAACGAATCAATAATTATCGATATCGACTGATATGAAACACTTATATCGTGATACATTTTTCAGCCATATCGCCCAGCCCTATGTTGCACCCTCCAACATGCATCACATCATACTTACACCCGCCCGGTCACGGCTGACATTACTGACTCTTCTGATTTTCACATCACACTAATTTTCTTAGTATCATAATTTTGACTGATTTAAATAAACTATTTTGATGGTTATCTCTGTGTGTGGCCTCCGTCTTTGTTGCCGTCCTTGAGCCTAGCAGTAACAAAAGCTGATTAGGAAAGATGTTGTTTACTATAGTCGGCATTAATTAGCGCAAATAGTGTTGCATCGGTTTCAACTTCAGTAGTGTAACTGGAAATGCACTTTTGTTATTTATCTGCGAAATGCTTACACTCAAGGGAAACTGCGTTGTTTGGTTCAGTACAAATTCCAAATGCATTGGAAAGGAGTGTTCCTCTCCTAGCCATTATAGCAACTGCTCCAGTGAGTCTGGAGGGAAGTATATGTTTTTAAATGATAGATTCAATGAAAAAAACAAAATGAAGAAAAACAAAACAAACAAAAAAACAACTACGGTTCAACTGCAGAAAGGTTTCTTAGCAGACATATAGATGGGCAGGCTGATGAATGTTAAAATGTTGATGACATTTGTCTAAAGATTTGGAGTTGGTGGGCAGAGCCAGATGGCGTGAAAGTGATTTTTTTTTGTGTGTTTGTTGTGCAGTGTGAACAGGTATCATTTTCTGCAATTCCAATTTTGTGTAATATGTGTTGGGTGAAATGGGCTCTCTGCAGAATTTTGTATTAAATAAGTTGTAATTTGGAGTTTTGTGACATTGAGAAGATGATGTAGATGCGTATCCAGGTTGTAATATCTATGGTGCTTCCAAGGTCTTTTTTCCCAGTCGTTTACATTTTGCGGGAGGTTATTGTCTGTGTTGAGAAGTTAACACCTCAACACACAATATTGGTTCTGTCTTTAATCTCGCATGGTGCAAATTATTAATCACATGCAAATTAATGGGATTGTAGAGACTGTAGAAATATGCATTCCCCCTGTCTCTCCACATGTAGGACAAATAAATCTTTCTCCTCACCCTTTCTGTCTTGCTTGCCTGCACCAATCATTTTGTCCAGCATCACATGAAGAGAGAGAAAGACGTGAACTGTATTATATTAGGGTGACAGCATAGCAACAGCCATGGCCAACCTGCCTTTTATAAAATATAAGCTGGATTTACGGTGTGCCCAAACTGTGTGCTGCACGGCCGTTGCAAACAGGGTTGTCACTCCATTGTCCATTGTCCATCGTCCATTGTTTGTAATATTACAAATCCGGTGAACGAACATTCACATGTGTCATTGGTCAACTGTACAATAAAACAGCCTCTGTGATGTCTCAGTGAAAAGCGGCTTTTCAATTGGACCAACTACATTTGATATCCAGTGTGGTTAGACAACACGTCTTAAGAACTGAGAGACTTAATTGCTGGATGTCCTATTTTTCGTTAACTTTAAAGCCATGGTTCTGCACCACCCATACTTTATTTCTGTGGCTCAGTGATTAATGATCTGGCGTCATTTTTTACTCTTTTACTGCTTTCATCTGACACACACTGTTCCTTGCTTCTTAAAAGTTTTCATTGCAGTCTGAAAAGCTGTTTGACTTTTTCATTCCTCCACTAAGGATGCTCTAAGACCAAGTATAAGTACTTACAATTATTTACTCACTGATGCGTACATATGATTTTGAAAATGTGTTTTATTTTCAGATCAGAAGTCAGGGTTGTACTGACCCCACCTTTGTAGCAGTGTTAATGTGTGAGAGAAAAAAAATGGAAGCATTCCTCCTGTAACAAAAAAAGGTAGTTGGACAGAATGACTGTTGAGTATTGCTTTCACATCATTCACTTAAATACTAATTATTTTGGTAATTTTGTTTTCATCATTCGCTCTCTCTTCCTCACAAAATCAGCAAACGCACACTGACTCACACACACACACCTGGGGTTGAGTGCAATTTAAATGCAGTCAATGTTTTTTTCAGTTTCCAGTGTCTTTTGACAGCTGCAGCTAAGGTTCTTTCATTGTTTCGATGCTGTGCTCCTCGTCTGTTTCTCTGGTCAGAAGTCTCTGAAGCACGGTCACAGCAGGGATCGCATCTAATGCCAAAGCATCACAGAAGCTCACTTTTCTGTTTAACTGCTCAAACGGAGCCAGAAAGATGAGTGCACTTTCTTCCTGAAGTCTTTTTATTGGCTAACTGAGATGCACAAGGCGTAATGTTTAAAATGTCCAACTATTTTAATCATCAACACTTCTCAGAGCCAAAAGACCCTTGTTAACGTTCAGCTAGCTTTGGCTGATTGCTGTGCAGCTAGCAAGACGTTGATGTAAAGTGGTATAGGACGTGGATGCAGGGGCACACCATCAGGACAGGCACCTTTTGGTTTATTTTGAGACGACAACACAGAAGCCCCCTTAAACCTTCAAAGTCCATAGGGTGCATCAACAATACTCTACAACCACGCCTAGGGGCCCCTTTTATCGACGCTAGCTTGTGGATTCGACACCTACATAAGAAAATGTTCAGGTCAAAACTGTTTTATGAAGGTGTTTAGTCCACGTATTCAGCGTAACAGTAATGTAACATTGAAGTCTTTGATTAATTTTCACTCACTCCCCTATCAGTGACTTTGTCACAAGGCTATCTAGCCGACGTCTTCTTTAATCTGATTGCTTCATGTGGATCACAAGTGGATTTTTGTTCCTCCCTGAGCCCCTACTATTCATGTTTTATTAATGTCATATGCTGTCGAGTTGGGCTCTCCTAACTGACTTAGCAAGTCATCCCTTTCCTTGTCACAAATCAAATTAGTCCAGGCTGTGATTAATCATCAGGCAGAGCACCCAGTGAAAGGGGGCTGACACCTTATTAATTTCCTTAATTACATCTTGTATTAGGTCTCAGAATCGTCCCGTCTAATTATGCCGCCTTTGACTCCCAACTCTTTCAACCTGGCTACACAAATAATTTGTGTAACCAGGGGTATTTTAAATGGATTTCATTTAATAGAGTATAGGTACGTGCGATTAATGTAAAAGGGGTGGTTAAGATGGGAGCTTTGTAGTGCTTTCATTTGCTACATAACAGACAACCGGGGGCAAGCTTGAAAGCTGGGTTAAGCACCATGTTACACACCAAGATGGCAGTTAATATTACATTATCTTAAGAAGTTTGAGGTTACATTACCAATAATCATAGAGTTTTTGCTGTAATGAAGTGAATGAATCGTGGTCATAACAGTAGAAGATGTCTTGCAGTTTGATATAAATGACCTTGCTAGATGTGAAAAAAGACAAATATGATCTAGTTCAATCCCACATATCGGTGACTTCACACTGATAAAATGTATAACTGTAATTTCTTTCAGAATATTGCTATTTAGCATGCAGTAAAACAAATATCTGCCTGCTGCAGCACAGAGCTGTGCTCTCGGGTGGCGAAAAATTATGATTCAGCTAAATGATCAACACATTTCAAATGAGCTCATGGATAGGCTCGCGGAGCTTTGCTGCCACTGTCATTATTTGTGTTTAGAAGGCAATTCTGGAGGTGCTGAAATGAAAAAGAGAGATTATGTGGCTGAGTGAACACACACTGCCTATGAATCATAGGAGAAGGACTGTGCTGTTTAATCGATGACACAGTCCAGGCATTCATTTACTAAGTTGTTCATACGGGGAATGAGTTTAAATAGTTTTGCTCTGAGCACTTTAGGAAAATGCACTGCCAGTGTTACATGAAATGAGATCGGAGGCAGGGGACATCCTTGCACTGGCCTGAGCGTACTGTGCCGGGGGATCACATTTTCTCATGGCTGCATTACCGCTTTGCTGTATTGAAAATTACTTCATGTGAAATTACTTCACATGACTGCGTTAACGTCCATGACTACAATGAAGCATAGCTGTTGAGAGTGCATTTTATATTATGATGATGCACATTCTGATACGCAATCAGGAGATTTAATGCCGGTGGTGGTACGGGGGAGCAGCACGATATGTACAGCAGGTTATCACTCAGAGCTGAAAGGTCACCACCACCGGGCCACGATGATATGGCACATGAGGTAACTTTTGTAGCACCTGTACGTATATAATGTCACAATGCTAATGTATTCCAGTCAGCATATTTACATCCACGCCAATATTTCCCTATTATTCTTAATTTGATACAGGACTTGTAAAGATCATCTTGCTTTTACAGATTTTTTTTTTTTTTAACATAAAAAAACGCATAAAATACATATGCATTATGCATCATAATTGGGCTTTTTTTTTTTTAGAGTTTGTGACGCACGGCCTATTGCCGGTTTAAGGTGTTCAAAAACCAGTTACAATTGCCACCTATTTACAAGGGTGCAAGAGGCGCATCCAAAAGAAAAATCATGGTTCTGGTCGTAAGGAAGACCTATATAGATACATAGATATATATATATATATCTTATATTTTTACATTTCATATTTGTACATTTTATGTTTAAGTTGCTGCACTGTAGGAACTTTGAGGAAAGAAATTTCAATCCTGTTATGTGTTGCACATGTCAGAATTGACAATAAAGCTGACTTTGACTTTGACTTGACTTTGATATAGGTGCAAGACTTGCATATTAGAGATTTTTTCCTTATTTAGGGTACTCTGATAAATCGTCCATTGTATTTCATCTGTTGAATTATTTTCAATTGTCACTTTGCATTATAACAGCTTCTTCTTACCTGAACAGCCTCACTGATTCAGAGGCTGTTCAGTCCCAATCCCTTGATTTCCCTTCACATTGTATGTGTGGAAAAGCTCTTACTTTCACTATTAAACATAGCCCTGAGTTCTACTGTTGTTTTTCTTAGATTTGATTTCACGAAACGTTTAAGTGATCGCTGATCACAATCTATCAGAATTTATTTCCGAAGACGTTTTCTGTGCATGCCAATGATTTGACCCTTCTCAAACGCACTAACATCTTTTCCATGACCACAGGATGTGTCTATCGACATGGTTGTTTAAGAAATGAGAAGCATTGGATCAGTTGGGGTTAAATAACTTGTTGCCAGCTGAAGGATAATCGCCCATGTAGTAATTATCCAACAGGAGGCTTGTACCCATTTGCTTAGTTAAATCCAGGTGGCAACTTTATTTTGGGGCCAGGCAGTGTATGTGTATATACACAAGTATTTTTCTCTTCTATCTGCTGTCTGCCAGAGTGGCGGAGTGAACTTGTCTATGAGCTCCACTCACAGAGAAACATACAGACAAATAAACTATATTATTTCACTTTCCAACCTGATTTGTACGTTTGAGGAAGCTATTATAGGCAGGTCTGGTGTAAAATAGGAGCATTGCTAGATATATAGCCTCCTATGAGGTTGCATGTAACCAGCTGTGAATGTGAAACCAGTTCACTTGGAATATGAAACTTTATGAGATAATAATGAGCGGGCCTGGTATGCTCTATATATCTAGTGGGCTGTCAGCTGTTTCTCATGGCCATTTTAAATTTATCAGTATGACAATCTGCAGTTGTCATGTAGTATATTTCAAATACTTGGGATATAGCATAGAGCCGCAGCAATCCTTCCATAGTGTTCTATTTGATATTAAACAGACAGATGTGACAGGCTATCACACAATAAAAATATCTAGATCAGTACTTGTTCTACCTATGAATATATAGTAAGAAGGAGGTTATTTATTTGGCAGCTGTACTGCTGTTTGGTGACATAGGCAATTTGCAGGAAAGCATTGTGATGCGTAGCAGCTGGTTTTAACTCAGCCATGTGTTACATCGGGACATTTTGTATGGTCTGACAAATAAAATGGATTGTGCTGATGGCTCAGGCAGTAGTATCTCACTTCCAATGTGGATCAATGGCCATCGCCTTGAGATGCAGACACCATTCTATTTGGGATGATAGCTTGGGGAGGAAAAACATGGTGGGGAAGGTAATACAAAATAGAAAATACCCTGGACAGTCATACCCAGGCATTGTCGTGGGAATAAAATCTAAATTGATTTCTGCACCATGCTCATGTTAACATTGCAATCTAGCAGCATGGATTTTCTATACTGGCTACTTAGATGAAGGAATGTGTTCAGCCCGTCTGTACGTTTGCATACTTGTTGCTAGGTTATGGTAATTTGCTAAACAATGTCGGCAGCTGTGACTAAATTCTTTTAGGGCCCAGATAGCACATTATGGTAATTCTCACTAAATTCTAGTTTGATATCCACAACAAGAATTGCAAAATGACTACAGGTCGCACGCAATTGTCTCTTCAAACAATGCCTGCGTGTGTTCTTGACACTGTATAGAGTTGCAAGCATAGAAACACGATTTCATCTGCCTAAGGGAAATGATTGTGTTGAATCTAAATGAGGCATTCTTGGCCCTCCAGGGTGTCTCCGTCTCCTCCTGGTCCAAAGACTGTCCTTCACAATCCCTGCTTGCCCTTGTGCCTCTCATTTGCATAGCAGAGAGAGAGGCAGCTTATTGGCTGAGAGGCAGATTGGGAAAAGCAGTTCCATCCTGCACCCATTAGACAGTCACCTTTACCATTAACCCATACTAAAGAGTCTGCTGTGACTCTGTGCTCTGACCTCTCAAGTTGTATCTTATGTGGGAGAGAAGAACAGCATACACTAATTACTGTATTACAGAGTGTATTTCTTTCATTTTAGTTTAATACAGCGTGATGGGATTTTGTGTTTTTCTTTCTTGCTTTACATTAATTATTTGTCCATGCCTTCACAATCTCTTGATGGCAGTCTACAGGCTTTTCACAATTATTTTGGCTATGGTTTCATGCTTGCTGTTTTGCAGCATATTTCAATGCCAAAGTACGGTGATTCAACTTCAGATTCAGCAGAATGAAAAGGAACTCTTGTCCTTGAGACATGATTTCATGTAGAGGAGTCTGAGCAATGGAGAGAAATAAATCTCAGATATTTATGTGTGAAACAGGTGGAGGGGGTGGTATTATTTTGTCTGTTATGTAAGCTACATCAGTATTTTAATTATACATTAACACAAACTTTGTTTGGCAGGAGGATTAAACAGTGACTAAACGGGGATTTGGCTGGCAATCAGGATGTAACTTTGCAAACACAGCACTACTTGTTAAAATGATTTACCTTTCCTACCATAGGTATGTTAATATAAGACCTTATATAAAAATACTCCATGGAAACAACTCAGTCTGAATAAACGGGTCCACATTGATATTTCAGTATATTACAGAGTGGTAGGGAAAAGCCTTTTACCATGTGAACTATGTGCTACGTGTGAACTGTGCTTCAAAGCGGGCACAGCCATTTTACATGTGCAAATAAGCTATATTGTGATTGATGCATGTACACATCTCTTAACTTTTGTGTCCATGTAAACAATTAAGTTGGAATTTCTGATCATCTCTGATTTTTAATAGGGTTGAGGAAACATTATCCATGTTAACGCAGCCAAAGTCCAATTACGAGAGAATTCAAACTGGACGTATTCATGGGTTGAACAAGGCCTCACTGTATCGCACGTGTTTTTGTGCAGGTGCTGCGGTTTCCTCCCTCATTACAAAGACCTTCAGGTTAGATTAATTGTAAGAGCTAGATTACCAGTAGTTGTCAAGTCTGGTTGTGTTATTGAGGAGATCCTTTGGCAACATACCCTGTTTCCACCCACTCATCTCCAGTAACCCTAAACAAGATATGCATGAAGTCTCTCAGTTATCAAGGTTGCAGGTTCTATAGAAGGGCTACTTCATATGAGAATTAGAATCCTTTTCTAAGATATACCGCTAAAGGTGTATAGCAGGTGACTGCCATTGAAGGGATTTGGACCGTTCCTCTGTTAGCGTTAGCTGATGCCTTTTCAGATGTGTGTGTAATGTGGTTGTACATTTGTTGTATTTCAGGACTGACTTACATATTTTAAATGTAACGGTAGAATGGGTTTCATCTTAAGTGAAATACTTCCACACACTTGATGAACCGCTGTTTGTTTGCTGCAATGACCCACCGGGTTCCTCACCTTTCTTCTCTGAGGTGTCCGTGTTGTTATTGTCACGTGATCGGCCACTAGTCAACTTTCTGCTTAAAGCGTTGTGGCGCAGCAGTAAATTCGACTAATTAGTACAACCCCTATTGGAACCTCAGCTCAAAGGTGTCATTCGGTTGTGCTGTTTGTTACAAATGTACTCACATTTAAGGAATAAAATCAATCAATCAAGAGACTGAGAGAGCGAGAGAAATCGAATCACCCCAATGACATGGCAAAAGTTTGAGGGCAGTGTGTAGGCAGGACAACTGCTGCAGTTTTTCGTTCCATCATCCAAACTTTCGATAAGTTCACCACAACATGCTGTGTGTGTGGGCAGGTTTGGACTGACGGCACAGTGCTTTGTCTCTGGCAGGTAGCCTGAAGGCCAGGCTGCTGTTGTGATCACTCCATACAAACTTAGCCAAACAACATGGAACTGACCTCCACTAAAACAATGCCAAGGTAAAATCTTCCTAGTTGTAATGAGCACTGTATATTTTTATCTTACCTGCTCATGTAACACATTTTGCTAATATACCAACAGTTTAACAAGGTAATATTTTAAACTTATTTGAAGAAGTGATAGCTTTCATAACAAAAAAGTAGGGAGTACCACGTCACCACGTCACCTTCATTGTACTACATTGTGTTGTACTGAGGTCTGTTTTCTGGTCAGTCAGTTCTGTCTTCACTTATGAAATACGAAATAAAATTTCACAGTTAGGTGCTTTTTACGCTTGCAAGGTGTGCCGCGTGCCCTCATTCTGTTGTGTGATGGTCACCAATCTGACAACTGCCAACTGTTTGCACAAGCTACCGTGAACGGAGATTAGGGCGCCCTGTGTGCCCCTGTGAAAAGGTTCCGACAGTTTCTTTGTATATTTCTCTATTACTGTACAATTCTGTACCAAGAGAGTTGTACAGGTGGATTAGATAAATACACGCAGATTTCTTGGGATACTCCCAGGCTCAGAACAGTGTATGAGCTCTTCACTCTACCTGACTTCTCTGTTTTCCAAAGTCAGCTGTTGGTCGTTCACATTCAAAAAGTTAATAAACTGAGAACCCGCATGCTCTCTGTTTAATGGGAAAGTATGAAGTATCCAAGGGCTGTGACGATATTGGTGGCCCTGGTGGGACATGATATGTCACACTCGACACTCGGGCCATTCTCGCGGGACGTGATGGATTTTAAGATCGTTGTCCTTTTGGGTTGAAACAGAGGAGGAAATAGGGCGAGGAAAACTGTAAAGCAGCAGAGAAATAAATTATCATTATGGCAGCTGCTGACAATCATAGACTGGCAAGTCATTTGGCTGACAAGTGTGTTGGTGGTTGGCGGGCATGGCATGGTGTCATGGGACAAGGACAGTGATTTATTGCTTAACCATCAGAGTATGTGCTCATTTATTAGAAACAACAGTGTTGCAACAGTTCCCTGGTGTGTTTCACTTTACTGCATATGTGCTGCTTGGACTTTTTAAACTCTGTTGGCTACTTTGTATCAACAAGGATTTTCCTCATTAACTTAATTTTACTCCAACCGTAGACTTTCTGATACTGTACCGTTGCTTTTCATAGAAAATTAGTCTCTGGTAATAATGGCTGGAAACGCAGAATAGCTATCACTGAGACCAAGTTTGAGTGTCATTAATGATTTTGGAGCGCTCTTAGTTGTCCAGATCCAGTGGATGTTCATTGTGAAGCTGATATTTCACAGTGACTCAAGCCAATAATAACCATAATTACAGTCTACAAAGCCCCCACAGGTAAGGAGTGTGCCCTTTCCACAAATTATAGGTTGCTACTCAAAATGATTAAGGAATATGAATGTGATAAAGTGCAAAGCTGAGGAGTGCTATCACAGAGGAGTGGAAGCTCCTTCCAAAAGCTCCTAAAAGCAACCAAGCCTTTCACTTCTACTCACGGGAAAAGTTTGCCTTTTACTTGAGCTACCCTTGGAAGTTACTAATGTGGGTTTTTACAAAACAACACAGTCCGACATTTTCCGCACACGTCTTGGCTGTATGAGAAGGGCTGTCCTTGCTGTCAGGTGTTGATTAGCCGTCCACCGTGATGTGGACATGGCTGTCTCCGTGTCTCAGCGGGGAAGTCGGCAGGACGTGATGGATGTCCGTCTTTGGGGATTGCGTAAGACTGCGGCGGGAGAGAGAGAGAAGGAAGAGGACCTGGCCCCCGTTATCTGTTCATGCTGCGTTCCTTTCTGCTCCATCTATAATGGGGCAGGACCTTCCTCCCCAGCACGACTCCATCATTTCTTGATAAAGCAAAGCAGTGCATAAAAGAGAATAAGGAAAAGCACCTCTTCCATTTCTGATCCCAAAGCACCTTTTAAGCAAAAATCCACTTAGAACTTGCTTAAGTAGGGAGGAGGAAATCTCTTGGTTTCCTACTTGAGCACTGAATTTGAGGATAATCTTCTCAGTATGTCGTTGCGGGACTCATGTCTCGCAGACTCTGGATACCCTCTCTAAAAATACACACGGAGGCATCGTTAAGCAGACAAAGGCACACACATAACTCCCGGATTCATTTATAGCAACAGAAAAGCACAAACTCTCTCGCTGGCTCATTTTCTTTAGCACAAGCTCAGTACGGCTGCAGGACAGTGAATCTTATTAAATATGAGAAAACAAAGAAGGAAACGACTCAGTGAGGAGGGACAAAAAAAACACGCTCATGCTCTCTCTCCCTTTGCATATTCCTTCACGATTCTGGCAAGACCACTGGGAGATTGATGTGTCTGTCTTTTTCATACCTTCTGTGACTGCTCAGCGAGGCACCGGGCTCCACGAAACTAGCCAAATTCCTAAATGATGAATGTACACAAGCGCATCCACTGGGACAAGAAACGAATCTAATATCAGCCGGGAGAGGAGGTTGATATTGAAAATCATCTGGAATTTTGCCGGGCCCGATATTGGAAATCTTTATTCTAATTGCATGAATGAATTGAATGTTCTGTTTTGATAAATCCACTCTGCCACCAAGGGAATTGCATAAATGAAGCATCACAGATTCGTTTGTGTTTACCGCACGAGTGTGTGTGTGTGTGCTTGTGTGTTGCCGTAAGTCATCCTGATACTCTTCTTGTGCCGTTGCTGATTGCTTGTTTACTCGAGCAAAAACTCACAATGTTAACATATAATATAAATGAAACTCTGACAAGATCTTCCACCCACATATCACAGCACATCAAATAGTCATGAGAGGAACATTTTTCAAAATCTCACTCACCATATGGAGAAATGGGAGACAGCATATCAGTATAGAAAACCATTTTTATTTCTCATAAGGCTGTCCTGTAATGTACTTATATCTACTGGGGGATAACTATGTTTCTTCATTGTGACTAACACTTTCTCACCGTCATTGTGAATAAATCACCTCTCTCTCTCGCTCGCTCTCTGCGGTGTGAGAGGGAGATCTACATGACCGCCCTCCACAGCAGAAAGTGACACTAACTGATTATGGTCAGAGTTGTACTGCTGCTGCTCTATGTCCTTATATTGTATTGGAGTGGAAAGGTCAGGGATTGTTGTTAGTGCAGCTTTTCTTTGTGAGGCAGTTCTATACAGTGTTTTCCTCATCTTTACAGGAACTAACAAGCATTTTCTGGCTTCACCGACAACATTGCTGAATGACAAAAGTGACCAGTACTTATTTTTAGGTTTTTTAGTTGTGGCTCCAATGCAAGCATACACTGCAAAGCAGTCCTATACACACTGTACTTTGACAACTGCCTCTGAATTATGTTCAGGTGCTAATCAATATTCCGTCGTGGTGCTTGAGCTCCTTGTAGAGTCTTTAAATATACTTTTTCAGCTTCTTGGATCTTTCGTCTTATGTAATGTATTTATATATGTGTGTGTGTGTGTGTGTGTGTGTGTATATGTACACAAATTATCTTACATACAAAGAAAAGCAGTGCTCATGAATTTACATGCCCACCGATAAAAGTCAAAATGTCCATCAGGGAGGATGAAGGTGAGGCAATGAAAGCAGACCCTAAAGCCTCCCAGAGAGTCTTCTCATCCTCATTGTAGGCTGCTAGTGGTCGCAGTGACTGAAGATCAAGTGTTTTTCAGTTAAATCTCCCACGAGTAGTCACAGCACAGCCATCCGGCTCGCGTGGCGGGTCAAATACAAATGCCTTCCACACAGAAATAAAAGGATAGTGAGGTAATTTCCCTCTGTTCTGTGGATCCCGCGTTCAGGTCTGTATAAGCTCCTCACCCAGTGCACCTTCAGGCAGGCGGGGAGAGTACCTTCCAATAATGTTTTAACAACCTCTAAATAACCCCTCCCTAAGCTGGTTCAGTTTTTTGAGGGGGAGACGGAGTGAGGGAAACGGAATGAGAGTAGGTCGGAAACTGGCCACAGCTGCGTGGAGGAGGAGAGTCACCAACATGGGGCTCATTGATCAAACAGGGGATTAGTCTGGTTTCAAATCCTTGGCACCACGCGAGCAAAGCTGTTTTATCTGGGAGGATATCCTTTCTGTGGTCCCAGGTAATCCAGTCGGTAGCTGTGGATGTAATAGTTTTTGTCCGTTCGGTGGGAAGAGAAAGGGTGCGTGAGGGGAAGAGCCTGGCGCTCAGCCCTGCAATGGGAGCTCTCTGTTAGGTCCTGGGATGAATCTGCAACACACAGGAGGAAGAGGAGAGGAGAGAAAACACACTTAGATAGAACAAAGGCATACAAGTGTGCGAGGATTAGACCCCGAGGAATTGCTTCATTCGCGGGTTTCAAAAACGAGGGGAAGCTTTTGAACTGCGGAGGCTTTGTACAGCCCTGTCTCACCTCCCGATTCATGCTGCTACTAAAAACAGAGTAGAAGCCACACCGAAAGTGGAGGTGTGTTTGGCATTTATAGGCATACCGGCATATATCAGTAAAAGTCTTTGTACGAAAAAGTCTGGTGTGTTTCCATGCTGTGTATGTCTGCTTCCTAAATTGACACTGGCATATTTTAGAATTTTTCTCAGACTGTTTTAGCAACCAATCCCACCCATCCTGCTCAGCCACCTTCATTGGGACCTTGATACCAAGCCAGCCAGTCAGAGCTGGAAGATTTTCTTTCAACCTGATAGAACAACTTTAGCTTTGCTAAACAGGATCGGGGCCCCCGCTGTGGAGTCTGAGCTGTCCCTCCGTGACTCAGGTTCAGGGACTCTCATTCAAGCCTCAGATCTGGACACATTTCAATGGCGCATTGTGCAGCCATCAGACTTGTACTGAATGTCGTGCTTTTCAGCATCCTCTTCAACGTGAAGCTCGATAAAAACAGTGTGCACGATGTCTGCAGCATTTAAAACAACAAAAGCATGTAAGTGTTTCATCATATTTTCCACATGTTTCACTGCATTCAGCTTTTGCAGTGAGGAAATCTGAAGCTCCTTGCACACTGTGCGGCCAATTAGAAATCCCATAATCCTGTTCAATAAAGAAATACAGCCATGACATTTCCAGCAGGCTTGGCAGGTGGTCACCAGGTGTGTGGATTTGATTGTGGAGCGTGCTGCTCTGTAAACTGTAGCACATGGTCTCAGAGCTCCAGTGTGTCGGACATGCTAGTAAGCAAGCCAAATGATTTTACTGACCTTTTTTTTATGTCTGTGAATAGATTGCTTCCCACCGTATTGTGTGTTATTATGAGATCATGGTTCAAGCAACCATAAGAGAAGAAGCAGACTTTTTAGACATTATAATCCTGTCTAATAAAGCATCAACACGTGTCTAAAACCTTAATGCTGTGCACACTGCTGATAGACGGTGTTTAAATAGAAAGAACAAAAAAAAGGTGTTGAAAAACTCATAATTTCAGCAAGTCATTTATTTTATTTTGGAGTCTATTTCTTTGCAAATCACTGGATGAACAAAATGTCACCAGTTCGTAATGGAAATCGGCTTATTTAAAGAAAATTCAAGAGTCAAATGTCATTCTCAAATGTCATTCCACCACATCAAAATGCTTGTTTAATTAGTCGAGGATATTGAGTATCTATATTGAGTTTCAAAATTTAAACATGTCCGTCATATCTTTCTTTTTAATTAGAAATTAGACGGTGTGTGCAAGGTGTAAATATACTGGGATTGAAATAAGGTGTAAATGTAAAGACTTACTGAAATACTGAAACATCGGTAGCCTAATAGCGTCTGCATGTTGATCCCACGTGGGAATAATTGGGGGATAATTATTCATTATCATTTGTATTTTTGTAGAGATGCATATTATCAGTTTCTTTTATTTTTTGTGTTACTAAAAGGGCAAATTATCCATAACTTTTTCTGAGAATGCTATAGCTCTTATTTAAATATGCAGAAACTAGAAAGTTTCTGTAAGAAATGCAAGGTATCCTTGAAAACAGCTACAATATTTTCTATTCAATTTCGTTAAGACCAAATGCCATGTAAAAGCAGATGTTATATGAATTGCCTGACCACTGTTAAGAAAACCGTAGTGCTGATGCATTCATCATCCCTGTTTAAGAACCACAGCTGTTCATCTGTATGCTTTAAATAGCTGCTGGGGATGATCCAGTTTTCCTCCAGGTCTTGTTAGGCCATGTTTCTCTGTAGAGATTAGCTCTTTTCTCCCATGACCCTTAAACATTGGGCTCATCTCCCCACCATTTGCATCTGTATGATCTGTGTTGTCTGACGACATATCAAAATTACCTCCACCAGGAGAAGAGCAGTAACAGGAGACGGGAGGATCACTCTCTATGTCAAACGCAATCCACTGGAGGTTTGTTAGCGGGAGAAGAGGGCTTGTATGCAAATGTTGTCATTTCAGCCCACATGCGTGTGAGCATGTCAAGAAGTGTCCTCTGTTCTTTTTTGTCCCCTTCAAGTGAACAGTGCAGCAGGTAGCAGCGGCTTGCTTAAAGATTTCCTGCCTGTTCTATCTTTGCTGGCAACTTGGCTGTCTGCATTCTAATGTGCTGGCGGCATTGAACTGCAATTTACTCAGACTTCACTTAGTAAAAAGACCCAAGGACAATTGCCTTAGCAAAGGAATGTAGTGCAAACACAGCCTACCCTTTCCCCCTTTTCTTGTTTAGTGCTGAACAAATCAATCATGCCAGCTGAAAAACCTCTTCAAACAGCACCCTCTAAAAACAGAAGACTCAGGACAACAAAATACATCAAGATCCATTTAATGTGATATTGACAATGGAAAAAGAAAAGAAAATGAGTATAAATTAACCAGTAGCACTTGGAATGAACTCCTTCACCCTAAACCTGTATAAATATATCTTAAGTTTGACAATCTGGGCACGTTTGGCAGTCTGGACAGTATCTGTTAGCTTCTCGTGCTTTTAAGAAAATTCCTTTGTTCATCTCAAGCAATGTGATATTTAAAATTTGCACATAACTTCTTGTTTGCCATCATTATGAAATTATACAGGTCTATAGGAGAAGGAGAAGTGTCGAGTACAGAGGTGGAACAGATCATTCCCGGGTGAAGATGAACCGTGTGTGGAATGGCCATTCAGAGTTCATTTCGATCAACTGCAGGGAGTGTGGTCTCCGATTTGACAAATTAGACGACGATACATCTGCTGGCAGGTCACTTTAGCTCTCAGACCGTCTCACAGATGGGCTACATCCTGTCACAGTGTGTTATTTTGCTTGAAAAAGTGCCCTCTGATCCTTTTAATGAGGGACATGTGGCTCTCCGAACAGCAAGTAAATCATGTCAGACTGGCTGAAGAGGAAACTCACTGTAAAGTGTGAGTGATCCACTTAAATTCAATGCTTTGCACTCGCTAATCTGAAGAATTACACACTCAATAGTGGTATCGCTGTATCCTTCCACAGTAACTTCTGTACATGAATAAGTGGTGATGTCGCAGTGTGAAATTATTAAAAAACGCACGCACTTAAAATTCATAAAATGCCGATGAGGGTTGTATTAGGTATGTGTGGCATTGCTGCCTTGATATCGACAACACATTCACTCTAGCACACTAACTGTGAGGCTATCAAATGAACATAGCTTTTACCACTATATCAAAAGGGGAGACGTAAGAGAAAATATTTTACAGCCTCTCTCATTCGGCCCGTCTCTCTTAAAGTGTATAATTGTTTGGAGGGAGCAGATTGGCTTGATCTATTTAGGCAGTGGAGCGGGTAATGCAGATCTAGGGTGGGCGAGTGTTTTGGAAGGTGCTCCCAAGCCTCGCTCTGACTGTGACTTCACCAAACAAAAGGGCCTGCCTTGTCTGCTGCTACAGAACAGGCAAAGAAGGGCTCCCTCTCTGAAAGACACAAAGAAAGAAAAGAAGAAACACGAGTGTCAGGCTCTGGCTTTGCTTGGCTTCTTACTTTTCATGCCAGTTGTTTTTGTGAAAGACTGAATAAGTCTTTACGTGGCCGTAACATCTACACACGCCTGCTTTTTTGTGTTTCACTGACACTTTTCGGAGCATGATAAAAACCTGGAGGTAAAATGAAATAGCTGAAAATTGTTTTTGGTTTTTATTCTTTTAAAAAAGACATTGCAGGTTTACTGGCTTGTGACGGAACCAACACAAATGAGGCAATTTGGCCTGAGAGGCAGGTGAATGAGGAATGTTGATTAAAAAAGAGAGCAGAGCACAGGATAAAAGGTCTTTCATGTAGCCTGTGGGGCTATGCTGTGTGCTGATAGCTGCTTCAACAAGAACCTCAGAGGGGGATCGGGATATCAAGTGGCCTCTGATAAGAAGCCACACGACGAAAAGGGGAAGAGGTCTGCCCGGCAGTCGCACTTTATGCACACATGAGTGGAGACATACAAACGCAGACATATCCAGCACATCAAACGTGTGTGTGCATGCACAACTAGAAACACACGCGGAGCGGAGCAAGTAACATGTCACAGATTAGGGCCTAATGGGATTGGAAGACCAGTGCAAGGCACTGTAATCAAACCCACACAGTGGCCGAAAGCAAAAACAGGACAAGGAACAAAGGAGGCAATGAAAGGAAGACATCCTGCCATTACACAATGATCACAGACAGCAGGTTTCTGCTAAGAAGTGGACCTGACTCTCTGAATGTGTCTTTATACAGTACTCGCAGAATGTGCTGGTACACTATGCTGTATTCACCGATCAGCCAAAGCATTAAAACCACTGACAGGAGAAGTAAATAACATTGACCATCTTGTGAAAATTCAGTGTTCTGCTAGGAAAGTTTTGGAGCTGGCATTTATGTGGATGTTACTTAGGCATGTACCACCCACCTAGACCAGACCAGGTAGACCTAGACCTCCTTGATGGCAGCAGCCATCCCCAGCACGATGCAGCATGACACAGGCACGTACATAAAAACGCTTTAGAAACAAACATGAGAAACGGCACAAGGTGTTGACCTGGCCTCCAAATTCCCTAGATCCCAAACTGATCAAGTATCTGTGGGGTGATCCACAGAGGCCCCTCCCCTCAACACATAGGACCCAAAGGCCCCCACTAACAACATTCTGTTGCCAGACATCACAGGACACCCTCAGAAGGCCCATGTCCATTCTCTGATGAGTCATAACTGTTTTGGAGGCACAAGGTAGACCTACACAATATTAGGAAGGTGGTCATAATGTTATGCCTGATCGGTGTATATACTCTATATACATATGCATCTTTAGTGCTGTAGTACCCTACACATTTTAGTGATACCTATGCCACCGTTTTGGCAAAAAAAATTCAGCAACTAATTATATATGGGTGAACTGCCTGTTCTGGGTGATAAATATTTACAGTGGGTGGCGGTGCAATCAGTATTTGTGTCACGCCTGCCTAATCATGCACAGCATGTAAACACACACTTGATTATTTCGCACTGAGTATTTGGGTTAATGGGAAGTCACTGAACATGAGCCGGTGCCACTCCTGCCGCCCGACACTCAAGCGCACACAGTGACGTGAGAGAGAGAGAGAAAGAGAGAGACGGGAAAACAAAAAGAAAGAACAGCTTAAGAAAAAGACTAACCTTTACAGAAGCAAGAATGCAGCTCAATTTCTGTTGACGCATCCTCTGCATTTTGCTTCCAGAAGCTAAAAAGGGGAGTATGGCTGGGTGTTCTGCAAAGAGAGGGTCAAGAAAAAAGGACACGTGTGTATTGGGTTGTATAGCAGCTTCAGGCCTGACCTTTTGGCCCTCTTCTCTTAAGAGTTTGCTATTTTACTGTATTGTTTTTTTCTCCTTTTGTGTAAAGAAATCTTACTTGAATGTATCTCAAGTGAATGAAAAGAAATGTCTGAAGATACACAAGACAATCATCATTTCAGATTTATTTTTCAAATTGTGCAAAGGACTGAACTGAGATGCATTCTTTAGAGTGAGCCAAGTACTTCTACTTACCTTGACAGGCTGCCCAGACCCCATTCGATCAACTTCTTTAGGAAATTTTAAGCCTGTGGCGGCTGTGAGGGGGCCCCAGTTAAAGCTTTATGTCAGTCTGCTGGCACATAAATTTACAGAACAACCTTGGGAAGCCCCATGCGGTCTAACCTTCACTGGCTGTTCCCTGTTTCCCTACCATCACATTAGTCTCTGCATCTATTCATTGTCACCAAGCGCTGGAAGGGAGGGAGGGAGGGAGGGGGTGGTCAATTAAGTGAATACAAATCAGGTGAATAACCTGTCACAGAGTGCTGGACTGCTGGCTTTGCGAACTTAACTCCCTTCATTATTTGCGCATGCTGTATTCAGAGTCAGTTTACAAAGAGCCGAAAGGCAGCGGAGAAGCAGAATGGCCGTTAACTTTATCTCTGTGAGGAGTGTGGCCTGAGGCAGCGCCCACCTGTTTGTTTACTGCCTTCTTTACTACTAAGTTGCTTTTGCCGAACAGAATCAACCTTGTTAAACAAGGCACAGATGCACATTCTGATTCATCTCCGTGGTGTGATTTGTGCATATCCGTTTTACGCAGAAGTTAGTGCATTTTTCATTTTTCACTGACAGCAGAAGCAGGTAGCTGACAGACCATTTAAGCATTTAATTATTCAAATACGCCATCTTATTATTTGTAGTGATTTCCTTATGACAGGTCCAAGAAGAAAGGTTAAATTTAAAAGTTTTGGCATATGTATTCTGTGGAAATGGTTTTCCTGTGGGTGTGCACACAGTCCATCCAGAATAGGCAGGTGTATGAATGGGGGACGTACAAGTGGGTATGTGTAGTGTGAGTGTAGATGTGTGCGTGCAGGCTGAGTGTAGATGTGTGCGTGCGGATAGACGCCGCTTAAGTGTGTGTGAGGTCTCACCCTTGTGGTCTTGATTTTGTTCCCAGAGGAGCACATCCATCCAGAGTTGTCAGGCAGAGTCTTACACTCTTCTCCCTCCAGACACGGTTCCATCTCACACCACCATTTCCCAATTACAATGGACGCTGTGGAGGTTGAACACAGAGTCGTAACAACGCAGGTTAGTCAGACAGTCGCATTACATATGCATGCACACACACGACAGAAGCCAGTACTGATAATAATGCAAAAACAAAATCAAATGGAAGAAGACTGCAGTGGAAAGCCGCAAGTTCAGTGGAGAAAATCTAGAAGAGGTAAAAGGCATCATTAAAATGAGCCTCAAATGAACATTAAAATGAAAATGAATAATAATGACATACAATTTAAAAACATAAGGACTCGAGTTCAGAATGTAGGCGGAATCACACATGCGGAAACCTCCCACACAAACAGATTTTGTGTACGTATTCGACGGAGGCACACTTGTATATGAGCGCACATACACAAGCTCCCACTCGCTATATTATGAGCGTCTCCAGAGGAACACCCAGCCGTGTCTCTGAATGAATGTTTTTCCTCCTCTTCGGCCTCAGAGCAATTGTATCGTTGCTTCCTGGGTACTTTTTTCTGTTGACAATAATGTCTTATACCAACAGAAATTAATCACTATTCTGTTTTGATATAGCTACATTGCATGTTGGGGAGCAATCTCATTTTTAATCAAAACTAATTGCCTCTCATTAACTTCGACTGGATTCTTCCTCCAGCTATTTGACAAAAACAAATATGTTCTCATCCTCTCATCAACAGCCCCCTCCCTCCTCCTTTCTCATTACAGTATTTGTGTCTCTGGGTGTGTGTCTGTGTCTGCATGAATATGCTTTCTTAAAATAACTCTAAATATATGGTTGAGATGTTAAAGAAAACACCTTTCAAGATATGTTAATCATCCCCTAAGAAGTCCCCTGTACATCATCTAGCAGGTAGTTAAATGATGCCGCTTATACCAAGGCCACTTGCCAACTAAACGCCATATGTAATATAACTAAAAGTATCAGTTGTTAATGTTACACATACAGCTAATTGTAATCTTGGTTTCCTGTTTTAAACACTGTTAAATGTAGTTTCTGAGCATCGTTTTTCATTTTCCTTAAATCCAGGTATGCTGGAGTAGGTTCCTCTCTTAGAATTAAATAGTGGCTTAAGATATGTGAAAGTTGTGTGAGATCACAAGATTAAACAACAGTACACTTTGTAAAACTTCTCGTTGTGTGCCTCTAACTAAAGTGGACCAACCAGCCTCAGGTGAGGAACTCATGGCAACTATTGGTGTGTTTAGGCGTCACTACTAGTGCTATGTTCACACTACGAGTGACAAAAGCACAAAATGAGACTGAAGAGTTGCTATAGCACTCACTTCGGTTGTTAAATCGTCATCCACTTAAAAATAGATGCTTCGTACCTGGTAAATTTATAAATAGCTGACACCCTGAAGAGTAACAACAACGCTGTCATACATGTCATCTGAGCATTGTTGAGATGAATTGGTTTCCAACAAAATGCCTCTGGTTGTAGAACTATTCAATTGCGTGCCTTTGCGTGTCCCTTTTCTCTCTCTATTGGTTAAAACATAATGAAATCTAAATAGTTTTCCATTCAGTCTTCTGCCCCACAAGTCCATAGACACAGATTGCCAGGCGACCACACTAAAGGCTGTTACATACTCTGTGAGAAGCGAGAACAAAATGACGTCATTTGATCTCGCAGCCCTTTTATGAGAGTTCTCGCAGCTTGCTCTTGACACATCAACCAGGCAGAACGTTTTTCTTGTGTGGTGTCCTCTTACTGCTCTGTGATTGGTCAGAAATTGGAAGTGGGAATGCTAGCGGCCAGCGGAAATGCTCTGTGAGCTCCCAGATGCTAATATTCGCAGTGTGGCCACTAATCTCTCATCGGTAGACTGGTCAAAACGACTGGTCGATATCCTTAAATAATAAGAAAAGTGCGTCTCATCGTCAGTCTCCTGCACTTCCCACAATGCTTAGCACATGTGACGTATGCTGGAGTGGGAATGCCCTATGAGGAATTCCCCGCAGTTCAGCATGTGAGCTTCTCGTGGAGTATAAGTTACTTGACCAAAACAAACTTTTTTCTTGTTCTCACAGCCCTCCGAGTGAGAACAAACTTCTCGTTTCTAGTAGAGTATGTAACAGCCTTAACTAGAGAGAGAGTGAATACCACAGCACTGTAACTTATGTCAGCTGTGTGGGTTAAAAACATGCAGCAGGCAGCTAGTGGACGGCTATTCACTGAATGAGTATATTGAAAACTGGCTCACCTCACCTTTAAATCACAGCACAAATGTAAAACGTTCTTCAAAGTGAACTTGTGCTTCATTTATTAACCATGATGTTTTTAAGAAAAACTTTTTTTTTTGGTTTTCACGCTCCTCTATTCGAACATTCCGACAGCAAATGTGGAAGGCTCAAAGCGCTTTTTCCGATGATCTTTTTTCAGCATGCATTATGTTTTCTTAAATCCGCTTCTTAAAGAGCATCTTTCCCTTCATCAGGTTGACATGAAGAGGACATGAAGGTCAAATTCTTGTGTGCGTGCAACGAGTTAAAACCAGAATCATTTCATTTTCAAAGCCCTTTCTCTGAACCGTTCGGAAAAGAGTTTTTGCCCTCCAGCATGTGTTGCCAAGGTTGCCAACATGAGTGCATGGGAGAGGACTGTTCAAGTGCAGTCCCTCGCTGCACAGGGCGTGTCCCAGTTCAGTGTGATGGACACACAAAATATACACCATAAAAAGACTGGACCAGTTCTACACTTCTCTGCTGTTCAGTCGGCTCACTGTGTTTTGATGCTTCCTTCTTCACGTTTCCCTAAATGAACCCCAAGGATACCGAATGCCAGAATGAGAGCATCAACTAACCAGCTGTGAACGCACCCTTTGGTTTCCCCAATGGCTGTTCAACTTATCCACTAATTACATGTTGGTCCATCATCCACCGTGCTTTTCCCATCTTGTATTCCACATCTCTAACCTTGTTAATATTGAGCTGAGTTTTAGGTTTTACACCATAACTGTGCAGGAAGTGCTTGTTAAGTGGCGAATTGTGACTAAGCTCAAGGAGTTGTGCTTAATCAGTTCTTCTGAGAGATGATGATGTGTTGCCGCCACTCTGTTTTAGCCGCTTCCTCTCACTTCAGACAGAAGGAAGAAGTTGTTTTTCATTATACCACAAACCGAGGAGGATTTATACCCGACAATGTGATTGCTGAATTCACTTGAAATTGAAAAATGGCAAAGCAGCACCTTCAAAACAAAAATCGATCCCTTCAAATGGAAGCAGAAAGAGAGGTAAGAAAGCAAGAATGAGGAGCGAGATTAAAACGCTGCCTCAAACGGGAGCCGCTTTGCATGAAAGTTTAATGATATTTACTGTACTTAATAGAAGTGAATTCACCTCATCCTTTCTACTTTGAAAAGCGTGCACCTGAAGTATAGATCTTTTATACAAGGGGAGTCTATATAAAGGTGGAATTAAATGAGCCTGGGGAGCTGAGAGACTTTGACAGACTTACTTATTTTTCAATTTTTATTTCTGTGATCACCAATATTAAATTTCTGTGTGGGGTTTATTTTTAGGGAGGAGCCAGAATGCCAGCAGATTGTTGAATAGTCAATTTCTCAGTCTCGGTTATTGATTTGTATGGTTTGTTTTAACGTGTTACCATGCATTTGCACATTGCTGGCAACAAGGCAGCATGGTTGTTCAGTGGTACGCGCTAATAAGGGTGTGTTGTCGGATCAAATTAGGTGGCGCACTGAATCATCCAAGTGTTTTTTTGTCCTCTCTTTCCACCTTTTCTTTGTTTTTACTGATTTGTTTGTTAGCTATTTGAATACTTGGCCTAAGACTTCCAGTTTTAATGCTGAAATTTGAGGTTTTTCACTCAAGCCCTATTTAATGCAAATTTCCTAGGAATATCAAACTGAGAATGGATGTTTAACTTGGATGTTTGTTTTTTGTTGTTTTCATGCTTTGTTCAAGCATCATTCTATGTGGTTAAAGATCCAAATGTTTTTTTACTTGTCTGCTGAGGGAGGACATTTTCTCAGTGCCCATCCTAAATCTGTTTTAAGATGCAGTTAACTAGGTTGGAAGCCAATCCTGGTCAAATATGCATCTTACACAGATGTTATGCTGAAGCCTCCTGTGCACAGTGAGACTGAGTGTGAGCGCTTAGTAATAATGAAAACTTGAATATTTATAGACAACTAGGGAGATGGGGTGGGTGTAATTTTTTGAATTTTAAAGATTATTTCTTGCAAAATAGTCTGTATTTTTACATGTCCTAAATATATCGGAGTGCTTTAAAGTTAAACACATAATAATGTAGAGCAAAGTGGTCACATGCCTTAAGTGGTGAAGCATAAAGTTGCCTTATTCCAGTATTTTGCAAAAGCTGTGAACACTGCATTCACAAGACTGTGTCTTAGTCGATGTGGATCTTTAAAAATATATATTTTATCACAACTCTAATTGATATCTTGACAGCTTTATAGGTTATACTAAAAGTAAAACTTTAATCAGCTGGGACTATGAAAAACATCATTAATACTGATGCTCACATTTGGTCTTTGCCAAAGATATCATTTTCTCTCTGTATGAAAGATATAAGACCAGTCTGAGAAGGCTTGACAAGACACTGCTAATGACATGTCTTTTCTGACAACCACAAGGAGAAAAAACAGACAGAGTCCAGCCTAATGGGAACATAGACCCTTCATGTTCATGGCTGAACCCAGGCCAGGACGTCTGGCTCTGACCTTGACCAGTGGAGAAGAGCCATCTCTGGGCTGGGATCCATGCATCACTCTCTGGTGACCACTGACCTCCAACAGTCATTTTGCTTAACTGCTCCCTGTGCAATCGTCAGCATAGAGGGTACAACCTTTGTTCCAACATCAGCAAACTTTACTCCTCCTCTGCATCTGCGGGCAAGTGGAAGGAGGAAAGGGGGGAGGGGGCCTCACAGTGGACCGCTGCCTCCCCGTTTGGGCTCTCAATTAATTTTCAGATCCATCTGTTTACTAGATGAAGGCCTTCAGTGTGATTTAAAGCGCAGACACCAATTAACACGATCCTCACATGCTACCATAAAGTAGCTGCCGTAGACTGTCAAAGATGACAGATGGGCTCGGAATAATCAGCAAACAAGGACTGAAAGATCATTTGATTCAAGATGTTAGCCATGTAGCAGGCTGGAGTCTTTAGCTTTGATGGACAAACAAACCAGGAGAGGGACTTGAATTGATTGAAAAACATGAAGCGATGGACCTTTTTACAAGAGCATCTGTCAGATCACTGGTGAGCCGGTTTGGTGATGGATTGAACTTGCTGACACGTCCCTGCCAGGTAGCAGAATGTTTGAACACCTTGACGAATGAGAAACAGAATTGATCTCTGTCTGTGTCAAAATGTGAATACGTGTCTGTGGGCTCAATGAATAGTTAATGTTAAATGCACAGTGCTTGGTGGACTTCAGATTAATAGCAGCAAAATGAGCTTTCCACGCTTTCAGCTGTTGTGTCTGCTTCTAGAGGAGAAAGCAATTAGGCTTTGAATTCTTGCACTATTTTGTTGGGTTAAATTTACAGTTTGTGGTGCAGGATCGATGCCACCCACAAGATAATTTAAGCAACCAGCTTTACTTTTTTTCTTTTACTAACTCACTCAGGTCATTTGGGTGTTTGTTTCTCCCCTTTTGGCTGATCGCTCTACATTGATGCTCTGCAAGCGCTCTGAATATTCAGATAAACAAACGGCCAATCAATCATCCATTCATCTAACTGTAGAAGTAAGGGATCAGCCTATAATACTCATCCTCCCACTTTACCGGGAAAATAGAGGGAACTGATTTTAAATAGAAAACAGTTTCCATTTTAATGAGACAGAGGTATTCATTGTGCGACAGCAGTAAAGTATAGGACAGGTCACAGGAGCATGGAGCAAATGAAGCCAGTGTATAATTACAGGAGGATTAAGACTTGTACCCCTGAACCAGGGGTTAGCTTTAGAGAGTCATTATTCTACATTAATCTTTTGCCCCTCACAAAAAAGTTTGATTAGCCCTATTCAAAAAATATTGTTTGGCTTTCTAATAACTCAGTTGAGTAATGTACACCCACAGGCTTGAAGAGGAGTTTTCATTTGACAATTCCCAGACATGTCCCAGTATTGTTTTTGTTCTAATTTTTATTCTTTTTATTTTTAATTCAAATTGGTTCTTGAAAATGCCATGAAAGTGTTTTCTGAGATTCCATTGGGCAGAGCTAGAATGTACACTTAAAAAGCAAAATGTCTTGGTGCTAATGCAAAAACACTGGCGGTCGTGGAGCCGGTACAAGACTCCAATTAAAAATATAGGGCGTCCAGTGGTATTTACTGTCCTCTGCCTAAATGTCTCATTTGAAGTGATGATTTGTTTTGGAGTGTGTCTTTGTGTTCATTTTGAGCATCAGTGTGGGTGTAACTTGTGCAGTTGGTGTGTGAGGGGGCATGTGCACATGCATGCCTTTTCATAGATGAGTCTTTTTGTTCTGTGGTTATTTCCATTCCTTTATGTGGGATAGATCTGCTTTATATTTCTTTACTTGTCTTTCGACTGACTGCATACGTGTTACTCCAGTAGTGAGAGCAGAAAGGAGATTAGATGTTGCTTCAAAAATGTGTGTGTGGGGGGGGGGGGACAAAAGAGAGACCTCTGAACTCCAGCTGAGGGTCAGATCCTCTCCTTGCAGGTCAAAGGTTAGAGTCTAATCACGTTGTCGGTACTGAGAGAGCTCAGTGGGATGTGACACAGAAGGAGGAGAAAACCTGGCTCACAATCATTATTTCCAACTTCTCCAAACACACAAACATCTTTTTTGACTCAGGAGGATTTCAAGGTTTGTTAGTATCACCTTATGTCTGCTTCTGTGTGTGTCCATCAATAAGAGAAAGGAGTTAGTCTTGTCTGTTATACAGTATTATGCTCCTTCTGTCCATCCCTTCAGGCAGAATCTGCAGCTGGTTTGCGTCTTGCCAACCACACACAGCTGCAGGAGGCTGTGGAACTGAACTGTAGGGGGCTGAGACTCAATAGTGTGATGCCTTCTTAGGTGTTATCACTTTGGAGCTTGGTGCAAGTATTGAATAAACCCCTGCCGATTACATATTTTGCTATTCTTGAAGAAAAAGCCAACAAGGTTTCTCAAACAGAGTGCGTACAATGTTCGAGAAACTGCAGCTTAATTTGATGTTCTGATATTCTGTCTCCATTCATAATTTCTGACCCATAACGATCTGGACAATCTGCAGCACTTCTTGTCCCTCCCCTCAAGTAGTGTCTTCCCTCTGGATGTATCTCAAATGTACCATGACAACCTGTCATGCTCTGCTCTACACGCCCGCAGCCAAACAGAAGGGTTCATTCCCCATCAGTGATCAGCACTGAGCGGGCATCTGCGTGTGTCTCTTGTTGAAAGAGCTTACTGCTACAGCAGCTACATGACAACACAAAGTGCTAGCATGTGTGCGTATTAGGTCATCAGCATGCATGTACTGAGTAAATTAGTGCATATGCATGCAAGTGTCTATGTCCATGCTGTGGCTGAGGGCTTACATGTCTCATACGCCGGGATAAAGGCAGTGGTGCAGTGATGAGCGCCTAATCTGAGTGCATGTGATTGGTCCGACGAGGCTGGAGAGAGATGAGCGTTTGACTTGTTAAAAGGGATGTTCTTCACTCGGAGCCTTGTGGGCCCTGACATATCTAGGACATAATTCTCCTTGTCAAAGCTAATAATCAATTCCCACCACGCAGATAATCTGACAGCAGAACCCTACTGAGCGTGACGCCTCCCACCGCCAGCCGTCGTCACATCCTCATATATTAATAAAAGCCAAAACAGTTACCAGTAGCAACTGGAATAACCCCATGTGGTCCGCATTCACAAGTCGGTAGACACTCGACAATGGGACTGATCTTCACTGAGTGCTTTGATGTTGGAGTTTGACGCTAATGACCAATAATACAGCACATCATGGAGACTGCCTGTTTCTGCAAATCTGGCTAAAGATAAAGGAGTGTTCGTTCCCCCAGGCTCTGTATGTGTGTCCAACCCAAATGACCTCTGAAGAAACAGTTTTGATTTGTGCACTGGCTGGAGCACTGGCTTTTCTTTGTTTTTTTTTTTTTTTTTTTTTTGGTTTATTTCTTGTTGTTGTTGTTGGAGCATAACCTGTGTATGGCACAGTGGCAGCAGGTGTCCCCCAGGGGGGCGGCGAGATGAGCTGAGCTGCGGCATCATTCCTCATCTGGACGGAACATTAATAATACGGGGGACCCGGAGAGAAAGCTCCATCTGGGCCAGGCTCGTGCACCACTGAGGGGACAGACCACTGACTCCACAAGTCTATAATCCCTCACGTAGGGCAGTGGCAGCCCGTGGGGCTCGGTTGACAAAAGGCCAAACTTTCAGGTGCAGCTTTTCTACACAATCAAGACCCTTGAACGAAATTCCCGCCACACCTTCCTCCTGTGTCCACTCATTTTTACACTTACAGAAAAGATTCCTTAATTAAATGCTGTGTTAAAACCACCTGATTACAAATGAGCTCTTATTTCTAGTCACTTAATTATTTCATATGCCCTTCATGCCCTGTCCTCCCCATGGGTGGGTGTTAAGTAAATATCAAACCCTTTCGAGGAGGTGAAAATTATCCAAGCAGACCGCTCTGGTGCAAAGGAAGTACAGTTATGAAGAGGTCAGGTCGACACGACTCAGAAGGGAAAGCTTGGTTCAATACTGTAGTGGTACTGCTCAGTGACCTGTCATTTCCATTTCTATCACCACCCCTTTCTATAAGTGCTTGTTAATCAATAGACTAACAACAAGTGTTCCCTCACTGCAGGAGCTTGAAGCATAGAGGCACGAACTGTTTACACCACCTTCTTTTGGGCGTCTCAAGGTAAAAAATAAAAATCAACTTATATTGACCTTTTGTTATTGCATACAGCTAGCATTTTTCTTCTTGAGGTCTGAGATGCAATTTGTAGATGTGGGCAAGAAAATGTCTGATGTCGAGAATTTCAGGTATTTTTTATTCTTTCTGTCTAGGCTGCGTTTAAAAGACACAATCTGCGTGAATATAAGAGGAATCTAAAAGTCCCTTGACTGTTACAGTAGGCACTGCGAAGGGATGGTTCTAATTCATATTCTCGGATCTCTGTCAGCTGCAGCTAACCAACCTTGTGAAACCCACTGAACGGGCCCGTCTGGCCCCCACATGTAACGCACCTCGTAATGAAGATATTTTGCACAGATTTCTTTGTGAGAAGGCATTGAAGAGATGACTTTGATCTCTGCTGAAGGTAGAGGTGAAAAGATCGAGACTGAAGAGCAATAAATGAGCTCCGTGGAGTGAAGGGGCATTGCAGTTCTGTCTCAGTAGACTTGTGACTTCCTGTCAGCTTTTTTCCCCCCTCTCTCCATGGAGCTGCTTCTGCCTGATTGTTTTTCTCAGCCGAGGTAATTCAGGTGCACCAGCCTGGAGCTTCCCTGACTTGTGTTTATTAGTTATTCATTTCCATCAGCTTGAGATGCCTTGGGCGGTGTGATCTGCTCCCTGTTCAGGTGTTCAGCAGCCCAGCTAGATCATCTTCTCTCACCCATGATGCCCAGCAGCACCGCGCTACTGGGTTCTCAATGGTTGGATGTGTTTTGTTATTAGATACACATAAGAGACAGGGGAGAGTTATATTTAAATATGCTGTAGGTCTTGGTCTGAAATGTTTATTTACGCCTGCTGAAAAAGAATTCAGTTAAAGTGGAACATAATTCCAGCTTTGAAGCATCTTTGTTTAGTAATAGAAAAAGTTTCAGATAGCAGCAATGTCTCATAATAAAAATACACTTTATCTATGTATATATTATTTATAGTATAAATACAGACATATTCTTTATTTAGTTTTAAGTGAAAATGCACATATTTGGTATCAAATCTGAAATATTTTGCTATTATGAAGCTCTGACATGTAGGGTGTATTTTAATTGAGGTGAAGCAAAATTTAGATTAATTTGTAAAAATGCATATTTTATTAGCTGAGAGAGATATATTAAGGGCGGGACTCGATTTAAAAAAAAAGAATGTAATTAATTAGAGGCTTTGTAATTAATTAATCTCAATTAATCACATTTTAATCGCATAACAATATTTGCCCCAAAAAGAAAGGCGACATTTTTTAATTTAAATGGATTTTAGTGGACGACTAAATCAAATAATTGACACAGGTATGAATATTGTAAACTCTAGCTCTTTTAATCTCTGAAAAAAATGCATTTAATTGCATTTCAATTCAAAACAGTAGAAAAATAAAGAAAATATCCCCGGCCAAAACTAAACAGACCCAAAGTTGAAGTGCCATTTTAAGTACTTTTTCAGAACAGTATTGATTTTAAATGGAAAAAAAAAAGTTTGGGCTGCCGACACGTCTTGTCCGTACCCGGACCATGACTGCTAGCTCTAACAGCTCCGGTGGTTTCTGTGCTCAATGCAACATACTTTGCATTTAGATGGCACCGTAGGGTTGAAGTGCTTCGGTGGTATGCAAACAAATAATGTACCAGCAGAGCATTTGAGTGCATTAATCTCCTGATATGGTGTCAGAGGGGTGGAACTTCAACGCGTTAATTACGATTAATTAATTATAAAAAAAAAAATGACCACGTTAAAAGCGCATTTAATCGCAGTTTGCATTCCAAACAACACGGAACTTTTGTCAGTGCACAATTTCCTGGTACACTGATTACACTGATGCACATGTCAGAGCTTGGCTAACGGCTACCAAAATGGAGGAATTGGATGAAAGCACGTTGCTAGGACTGATGGAAGACAAATTTTAATTAAAAAAAAAAAAACCTCATGGAAGCCTTGACAAAAGTGAGGTTTATGCAAATTGTGCAAAAAAAGAGTTTGCATACCACCAAAGCACTTAAACCCTACGGTGCCATCTAAATGCAAAGAATGTTGCAGTGAGCACAGAAATGCCGGAGCTGTTAGCGCTAGCAGTCCAGGTCCGAGTACGGACAAGACGTGTCGGCAGCCCAAACTTTTTAAAGTCAATACTGTTCTGAAAAAGTACTGTAAGTTCTTAAAATGGCACTTCAGCTTTATGTCTGTTCAGTTTTGGCCAGGGATATTTTATTTCTTTTTCTACTCTTTTGAATTGAAATGCAATTAAATGCATTTTTCCAGACATTAAAAGAGCTTGAGTTTACAGTATTCATGTCTGTGTCTATTATTTGATTCATTATGCTGGATCTAATTTAACTTTTTGACACTGTTTTTTAGTTCTGGTTATTTTAATATACTATTGCAGATGTTCTTTTGAATAAATGTATGGAGTATAGAATTACTACAGGCTGAATTAAATCCTTGACTGAAAAGAACATTAATATTTGGTGATTCTGCGAAAACCTTGACTATGGTGATAGTATTTTTTATATCGTATGCCAACAGTATCTCTCTGGTCTATCTATACATTGCAGCTAAATCCTCCATATCTTTAGGATCATCCTCTCTCCCTGTAGGACACATTACTTTTCTGTGTTGATACTGCATGTTGTTACCGGATGTTATTCGTAAGGGCACCTACATTTGTAAATTGGGTATAAAACTGACAAGGAAGTTTTCTGTCACAGCAGCATTCGGTAATAAATAGACAGCAGCAGCACTTAAATGAACTCACCGTCCACACAGGAGGGTTTGTTGCGTGTCGTCCCAGCCACTTTCCCTGGTAAACAGGAGCACTTGACTGTCTGAGAGCGCTCCTCAATGCGATTCTTGTTACAGCATCGGTGCGCGGCAATCACCTCACATGTGCCTCCCTCTGTAGAGATATGAACAGACACAGAGATACATGATCAGTAAAAGTGAGAGATTAATAGGAAACATGTCAGGAATGATTAACTGAAGCAATATAAAGGTCTTGTAAGTTTGTATTAATTCTCTATACATGAGTTTTTAGCAGATACCTTTTAAACCTGCAACAATAACGTGGATGAGAATAGGACCGTGTAGAAGCCACTGTACTTCAGATCATATCACGAGTCAAGCTGGAGTACAATCATTGGGCACTTATACTATAAGTATGTGTAACAAATTGGCCCTCAAGGCATCTTAATTATGTCAACTAATTGCATTTCACTTGGTGTTCACTCCATACCAATCAGCCCCTGATGACTATCATGAAGAACATCACGCACCCGGTATATATTAATGTGCCCATCTCAGAATCCTTGATATCATCCATATGTTGCCAATATGGCAAAAAATAAAAAAAGAAGAATAGGTGTTTTGTCTTCCGGTGAGGACTTATGTATCTGACATGTTTGATTTCTATGGCTGTACCAACACAATCTTAGACTAGCATTAACTTCAAAGCACAGGTGACATCAGTCAGAGCAAATACTGTGCAAAAGGTCTCAGTCTGACAAAGGAGGATGTCAAAAAAATTCAGTGAAAAGAAAAGGTGATATGCGCCGATGGCGGTAGTGGGTCAAAATAACAATGGGGAGGATTGCCCATGGGAGGGTGGGGGGTTGATGGAGCTGAGGGACATCCTGGAATGAGGAAGACAGGCAGAGAGAGAGAGCTAGAGGACAAGGTGTGTCTGGCTGCCAGGGACTGGCCATGCCAGTGAGTAATGAGGGAGCCACTGGAAGTGCCCCCTTCACACAATTATAAAGCGTGGGGCTAATGCAGCCAGCGGAGCTGCAGGAGAGAGGCCCTCCATCACTGCTCTCCCCTTTCCTCACGCCCCAGGAAAAACTCTTTATCTTCCCCTGACAGCCACAGCAACAGACACTAGCGTCCAACAATTAAACTGGAGCTCATCCCAGGACAGGGGAGAGGAGAGGAAAGGAGAGTTTAACTTATTCTATCCAATATACAAAATGGATAGAAAGGAAAAAGAAGTCGGAGACAACCAAATGCCAGGTTTCATCTTGTTTGTGCCTTATTTTAGTTGGCCGTACCACGTTTTAAAGAGGGCATCCTGTTCCACTGGCATGACAACAACCGGTGTGTGTTTCTCTGGCTGGGTTAGTTGTGCAAATGTTTGAAATGACTCAGGTCGTGAATAACGGAACTGAGCTCCGAGCAAACCCAGACAAGTTTGGCAACCGTTTTCTTTTCCCATTCCCATCAATGTCTGCCTTGGCCAGACCAAAGGCCGACGAGTTCTGGATTAAAAGGCAAACATTTGCAGTCCTGCCGGACTATTCTGTCTTGCAGTATTAATGTCACTCTCTCAGCGCTTGTTGTTGGATATTTCTGGGCAGGACGAGGCAGAACACAGACTATAAAAGGAGAAAACCCCCTTGAGTGTGCTAAAACCCCAAACCCCACAATGCTTTGGCTTGTTGAATATTCTACTGACAGCTTCCTGACCTGCAGACTCACTTTTAAGTCAAAGCAGATCACTAAATAAGTGAGGACTTAATGTTGCATCACAGAATACTGAATTGGGTTGAATCCCCAGAGTAAGCATCAGTGGAGGTTAGCGCTACAGAGATTGACCAGCTTGGCAACTCTGAAGCCAAGCTGGTCATTAGGAAGCATGAATGAAATCTAATGCCATTTCTGGTAGTGCAAGTGTTGGATCATGTGGTAGTGACCTCTGTGGTGCATTCTGGAGGCTCTTTACATGCATGTGTAAACACATAAAGACTCCTTTTGGCAAGGTTAGCACCAGCACTATTTTTTGGCCACATACACCGCTGCCCAAAATTAGCTCTTGTCTGAAGTAGAAGATAATGACGCACGCTCTGATGCCACAAGCCAAAAACCCATGTCTCCTTTACACTAATATGCTGAGATTCTGAATATCTTTACCCCAGAAGAGTTTTTCAAATATTAGTGAGTGGACTAAAGGCCAAAAAACAGTTTATAACTTTATAAAACACCCATATTCATGAGGACAAGGCCTTAGGCTTCAGATGAAATACAACTGATTTGGACGTATTATTGGTCATTATCATGATTGTTCTAATTACTGCCAGCAGACTTAAAGCACATTTTTAACATGTTGCTGTGTGTATCATTCAAAGGGAGAGGTCCAGTCATCAGACAGGTGGACATTAGGCAGGATCACTATGAACCATCTGGTCTATAGAAGAGGGAGTCATGTAGATGGCTTCATGATGACTCTACTGGGCCAGTTACTAGAGCCACTTAGACGACTAATGGCCACTTAGGCTAGACAAAATCCTATTCAGGTAGCTGAGAGCTTTGGGTGAGGTTAATGGCTGTCTATTATCTGCATATCAGTTTGTTGGTGTGTGTGTGTGTCTATGCGTCTAATATCTGTGGTATTTAATAATAGATATTTTCTGCTCAAGTGCGCACTGCATTCTGGTGCTATACGGGATCACAACAACTTGAGACATGACTGCACTTGTGATGGATGCAGTGCTCGGAGCCTGTCAGACACCTAAAGGGGTTAAACCAACCCGCTAAGATGGAGTGGGTGGCGGCGCACTCTAGCCTTTGGTGGGCTGAGGTGAAGGGCATCGATGGGACCACTGACTGGTCATTTTTCTCTCGGCGGCCTACAGTGACAGCAGCCACTAAATGACTGGACGATGTGATTATGTTTAAGGAAATCAATGCTTCATTGTTTTCAGCTTAGCCCAGTGGCCAATTAGGAGCTGTTAATGAAGGAAGGTTGTAAAATGTGGAAATGGCTAGGGGAGGATGGAATGGGAGCATGAATAACCAGCTATACTTCATATCAGAGAGTTTCCTGTAGAGGGAAAAGTTGTGGACAATTTAAAAAAAAAAAAAAAAGCTAAATGCAGAGTTGCACACATTGATGACAAGTTATTTGACATCTACTGAAACTCCTACTAAGAGTTAAGCATTTTATATTATGTGGTGTGTATGTGTAGCCTTAATGGTACTGGGATTGCAAGTGTCTTTAAGCACACTTGTGAATGTCAGGGTTTCGGTGTCAGCCCTTAAAGCTTCCATTAGTTTAACCTGCGGGAGTTCCTGAAGCTCGTGGATTGTATTTTGCAGTCAAAAAGGAAATAAAATTACAAGCGCAAACAAGTGTGAAGTGTCTCCCAATGTATGTCTGACTGTGGAGCGTATCGTATGTCCAACAGCTAGGAATTACTGCTGAGAACCTCAAACGGGCAGAAAATACTAACTGCTGGAGAAAATAATGTTGAGTCCCTCCAAGAGCTTGTCGCAAGAGTTCGTGAGTATGTGACTGATGAACAAACTACACCACTGGGATTTAGGTTCTGCTACAATGGTTTTACTTCATGTTCAGTTTTGCAAGAGGAAAGGCTTCAAGGATGAGGATTCCCTGCTCAGAACTAGTTAGGAGCATGTTGCATCCACCAAAAGTTTTGATTTAAAAAAGGATATTTGAAAAAAAGTAAGGAGTTATGTCATAATCAAGGTTGTCTGACTGTATGCAGTCAACTTTAGACGACTTAAACCCATACAGATAGATAGATCACCTTCAAGAACAAAATCCATGACTACGTTACTGCTGTGCGTATACTGAAGGTCACAGCAACATGACAGCTTATTCTGCAACACCGGAAGAAATCAAAGTGACAGTTTCTTTTCATCCTCTGAGTGACAAAGAATGCTAGCAACTGATTCCTTTTGATCTCACTACGTTCTTTATTTTTCGATGGGGAAAAATTCAGGTATTTGTGACGGTGTCACCACACCGTGAAAAAAAAGAAACTCTTTCTACTACGCCTTGGCACTGCTTCAGCGTCAACAGCTATAATTTATGCACAGTGGCCAAGAGCTGTAATCACTGGCTCACCATCAGCAAGCATTTCTGTCACCCTTTCTCTCTGTAGCTCTCTTTACCTCTCTCGCTCGCTGCTTCTTTCGCTGCTACAGTTATTAAATAATGACATAATGGCCGAGGGAAGGGACACAGCCGGGAAAACTTAAACCTCTCAAGGACTCGTCTCATCAAGTTAATCAGTGCACACTTGCCGTTCCCGCCTGCCTGCCTGTTTTGTTTTTGCCAGGGAGCCAGGTGCTGCCTGAACCACAGTCCATATTTGCTCGTAATTCCTCCATCTCTGTGGGCTTGTTGTTGTTTCCCAGTGCTTCTGTGCGACTGACAGCTATCCGCTGTCTTGGAACTTCTAATTGTCAATTTACATCTCAGGTGGCAGAAGGAATTGTGGTTCCCATTGTCAGTAAATAAATGTAGACGTGTAGAGCTTAGAAATGTAAATCTGACACTCACAAAGCGGAGTGAGAGCTGTATTTTCTGAGTTACTGCTGAAAATGATTCGCATTTTTAAGACAAATTGAGAGTCTCACAGTGACTTTCTTTTTACAAGTGAACAAAGACACTTTGTGCTGTCCCCCAGAGAAGTCGGTTCAAACCACACAAAGTTTTCTTAAGCTGCAGATTGTTTGTTGAGTTGCCTTATTTCTGTCAATTTTTCTTTCTGTGAAATCATGCATATTGAAAAATGACCCTCTTCTTCTCTTCTTGTAATTTCCGATCCACAGTTTTCCATTGGATGCATTTCATTATATTTAAGAGTTGTCAGATACGGTTAAAATTTAAACAGCTGTTCAGTCTCGATTAGATTTTAGATTTTTAGATTTTTAGATTTGAGGGCAGAAAAAAGGATATCAATGATTTGTTTCAAGAGGCATGAAAGTAGCTGTGGGCCTGCTGTCCCGCTGCATATATGTTTAATGGAGCTCATTAGAATTTAGCTTTTCATTACTTAAACATCAGATTGGAACTTCATGAACACTCCCTCTGATTAGTTAGGATTATGTTTAACCACGCTACAAAGCTCTGTCAAGTGGATTCCAAATGGAGGCCTTGGAGGCAGTGCCAGGGAACAACTTTTCATGTCCTTCCTTTTGGCAGCTGATAAGGTTTACATATTTTATCAGACATTACGCAACCCACATTTACTGCTGAGATTCTTCTACTTCTCTAATGGTACTAGTTAAAATGAATAGCGCGTGTAAAGACATCCGCAGGAGAAGCAGAATTAGACTTGGCTGCTGTATTTTAATGATGGAGTATACTACTTCTGTGACGCTGATAGTGTCTGAATTGCACCTCATGGTGAACAGAGATATTAACATGGACACTGTCTGTGTGTGCTGTACACATGTAAGAATCCTTTGTTGGCAATGGTATAAGAAGTTGACTCCTCTTATTCTTTGGCCATACACAACTTTTTTTCCAACGCTCAAGTTCTCCTGGCTTTTGAGACAAAATTATCCACTAATGCTTGAGCCAAAGCCCCCAGGAGCAGTGCTGTGCTGCGATTTGGGCATGGTTGCTGCATTTTTCCCCACACAACCACCAGTAAAGGAGTGGCAGTAAAACAGTGAATACATTTTTCTAAGCATCATAAACCCAGCGAATTGTGCTCTTTGCTGTCAGAGTTAGACCTGTTTGCTACTGCAGCTCCGCGTGTCTCCACTCTCGGATCGTACTGTGTAGACTGCATAGCTCCAAAGTCGCAAGATGGCGCCACCGATATCCCCGGGAAAATAGCAAGGAGGTGGGGACATGCCATCCATATTTATACAGTCTATGGTCCCTACACACTTGGCTCTGGACAGTGACATGCGTGCTCTGTGGGCCTAAATTTACAGAAGCAAGCCTGATGTCTGGGTATCTAACTGAAGAAGTTTGTAAAACCCTGAGGAACTTCGGTTTAAATGAATGGGTTGCAATCTTGTAATCCGGTATCCCACCCTACATACATCCATACTTACATGCTTCAGCCCGAGACACTTATTCTCACTCAAGCCCTTTCCAAGCTTGCCCATAAGAGACTCTTGCCAATGAATAATAAAAGGTAGCCTCAAGGAAGAAGGCTACGAGATCTTGCACCATTTACCACTAAACTTTGCTTAGCTTTGGGACCGGGTACTTCTAGGAATAACAAACAAATTAATCTCAGCCATTGCTAACCATTGTTTGTCCAGTCTAAAATCCTTTTGACCCGTGTGTCACTGATGGATCAGGAGCTGGAATGGATTCACCATTTATCAAGTGCCCATCAGCTCCCTGTACCGTATGGTTTCTCTGACCTCAGCCAGTGTGAAGGCTTCAGGCTGGTTTCTCACTGACCCGTCTGTGGCCTGGATTTCGCTTCCCTCCTGAGGCTGCATCATCCACAGTAATAGGAGTAGACAAACAAGTGGACAGTGGCAGCTATAGTTGTGCCTGGAGCTACCACAAACCTGAGGGAGGGAGGATAGGGGAGAAGGACACTCCAGAGCTCAAGCTGACTGACGGGAACCACTGACCCAGCTATACTGGAGTCACACAAATGAATGTTGTTTTTTTTCCCCTCCGCTTGCTATGGCTTACTTCTGAACGTTGGAATACTCGCACAGAATACTCAATCCTGCTCTGCTACAGGTCCATCTTACAGAAACCCACTGTGGTTGGGGTTTGAAGAGAAAGCAAGAAAAACAGAGACAATTCTGATGAGCTTTGCTTTTAGCAGGCATTCTTCATGCATGGAGACATGGAAATGAGCCCCAGTTTACTGAATAGGAAGAGTAGAGTGCAGTAATTGCACTATTGGTGGTAATAGTCTTGACATCTTTAACAGGTAATTCCATTAGTACAAATAAGTGATGCAAGGTGCATGCTGGCCGCGGCCCTGGTCGATTCTTAATCACCTGTATGGGTTTCCTCTCGTGGGCTGTATGACTCCAATGCTCACATCTTTATGGTTATTAAAGTTAACGATTGCTGCGTGCCTCATTTACCAGGGCTCTATCAATACCAGTTCAGCACCATGAAATTACCCCACTCCAGAGGGAGCAGTGTGACAAACTGGATTAAGAAGGGCTCTGTAATACTCCGGCATATATAACTCTCCTTGTCATGGACTGCCGCAAGAAGACCCACTGCCAAGCTCAGGCCCAATGGAGGGAGGGCCCCGACTGACGACCATTATAGCTTAAATGTCAATTCAGTCTTTTATTACCCACATGGTTGTTCTGAAAAGCGATGAAAACTAATAGCGCACAGGTATATATATAAAGGTTAAAAAAAACAACAACAAAATACACAGCTCTGGAGAAAACACATTAAAAGTTCTCAGAAGTTACCGCATAGATTGATGGAAAAAGAAGGGAGGGATTATGGTAAATATATGCAGGATGTAACCTACTTCTGTAGTCTTTCAGGTGTAAGCATAACTTTGCTGCATACTCTTTTATAAACATGGCAGTTATATTTTATACCTCGAAGGGTTTCATTGCATTTTAAATATGCTATCAAAATAAAAGAGATGGTTTGTGTTTCTTTACTTATATCCTGCTTGTCTTATCTCCATGTCTGCAAATAGCCAGAAATAGCATGGTGCAGAGCTACAAACATCTATTTTACTCTATTTACCGTCACACATTAGATAGTCTGAAGTCTGCAAACTTCTATTTAGCGTTTCTTATTTATTTATTTATTTATTACTTAATTCCTCTCATCTGTTGTGTGTCTGTGTGCATCTAAAGCACTGTCATTACAAGCTAACCCGACCGCTGAGTCCAAGCCTGCAGGTGTAGCTCTACCTCTCTGTGTTTTACTGCACCCTGCAGTAGAGTTAGCGGTGCCTGACCTCTATTCAGTGTCCATATGACACAGGTCACTGCTCGCTCTAAATGGGAGTCGGATGGTGAAATGAGCAACTAAATTGTGCATTCAAAATCACAAAGCTGCCTTTTTGAACAGCACCATAGAGCAGCCTTCAAAAAGTGACATTACCTGGAGAAAACAATTGGAAGCTGTGAGCCCTGAAAAGTGGCCTCAATACACACCATGAGGTTCAGTTCACCTCTTCTAAGAAACAAAGAAAAAGAAAGGAAAAACTGAAAATTGCTAAAAGTGAAGTTACAAAAATTCCATATAGGATTTTTTTAGTTCAGCCCAGGGTGTAGCGACTGTCTGGTCAGAGGTCCACTCCGAATACTGTGTGACACACAATGACACAGAGGGGGCGGTGAGGTGCTTAGAACATGGTGGCTGTCTCCACCAGCAATCATGCCATATTGGGACTTTTGCGTGTGGGGTTTCAAATGGCATGTCACACTGGGTTCAGGCAAGGTCTGAATGAATTACACACAATGCATTATCTAATGTGCATAATGCATCAGCAGGCACTTAACATCAAATTATGGATGCATGCAAAAATTCTCAGAGCAGTGTATGAAGAAAAAGGGCATTTTGCTGTGCAAATAGTCTGCCCACTTTCTATAAAGCCGAACAATCCGGCTTTTGCATGATTTTGCATAAATAGGTCCATATGTAATAAATGTTAATAAGCGTGCATCCCTCCCACTAGCATGTTTGTATGTTTTAATGCAACTTTTATTCATGAATTTATTTAACACTTGAAGTCACGAACAGCATCACAAATGTGATATCACAGGAAGTGACGCTGCATTGCCAAGTGGTTAAGGTGGACTTAAGCCAAAGCAGCCAAAGTATGTCTGCCAGTATATTAACAAATACTGACAGCTCTTGCACATGCTCTACAATTCGGTCCCTGTTTTCTGCGGTCCAGCGTCTTTGCCTAACACGTACATGACAAAGTGTTTTCCCCGTCCATATCTTTTAGATGGATATTGCCTTTCAAATGATGCATTAGTGAGATGATAATTGTATGGCAGACTTCCATGTGACGATCAATCTAAGTATGAAAATATGAAAAAAGAGGAAAATCGATGTGCTAAGCACCTATCTCCTGTTTGACAATGCGGAGTAATGATGTCAGATTTGGCATTTATCAGCTGACCTTGCCTCACCGTGGCAGCAAGGACGAGAGAGAGTCGTGGGCTATGAAAAAGACGGGAGCATGAAGCTGTCATAAAAAACTATAACCCGTCATGACTGAAGAGATTTTCTCAGGCAACAGCCATTTTATTCACACCTTATTTGATGAAAGGCCATACACTCAAAAATCAGTAGTTTTTTTTTTTTTTTATCATTAATATTAATCTGTCAAATGACACCAGCTGCACTTCATGACAAATTTCAAGATAACCACCATTTGTCCTGAGGTTCCTCTGAAATCACCAGTAGACAGTTTTCTGAATATAAATATGTAACAGTTTTTTTTACCTTTTCAAATACTGCATGTACAGTACTTTTAGTTGACAAGGTGATTGAAACTATGAGCTTACGTTGGTTACATATTTTTACATAAAGCAGCAGGACTGTTTTATGGCAATATTTAATTTTTACATGATCATACCTTTGACTTAAGTTTCTCAACTCATTTTCCATTAAGAGCAATGATGTGGATGTCGTATAGGAGGGACTGTATGAAATGTGGGCTTCACTTTTTCACCAACGGAGAAAGAGTTCGGTTCACATTCTTGCACCACAAAACCAATCGCACTGTAGTGACTGACACATTTTAACTATTCCACTTTCCAGACCCACAGGTGTAACAACCTGCAAATGCAGTGTTCAGAAAGTCATTTTTCATTTTTGAGGGGGTGTTCAAGCTTCTGATGCGGACGATGGACAACCAGCTAACACATTACTTCTCTGAGTTCCGTGTTTGTTTTGTTGGGTTCAGTACATCCCCACTTATGTCATCATGATTCCCACTTGGATCTAACTGTCATTTGGTCCTCACTGTAGTCCAGTATTATATGTTCTGAACCACCCTACTTTTGGTCTGAATCACCAGATCCAGATTTGGACCCTGCATTTCTGAACACAAACCACTACTCTGTCCAAATTTGGACTAATTTTTCAAAGAGAAAATACTGCATTTCTTGCCTGTCTATGTGTTGGCAAACATTTCTGTCTGCCTTCTTTTGTAGCCCTTTAGAACAGCTATAAATAGTTTTTCCTTCTCACGTGGTTGAAACATCACATGTTATTATTATTTTCCAGCACAATAGCTTAAGTTTCCAGCATAACAGGCTTCATAAAGTAAGAACCTTTTCTATACGTACCCACACTAGTGATTAAATGTAATTATAGCAGCAGACTGTGTGGAAATTATCTGATGAAAGAAGCCCTCACTGTTAATACTCACCTCCCTCTGAGGTGTTTCTTTACGGTAGAAGCTAATTATCTCCCTCATAAAAGCTCTGCAAATACTGTAGAGATATGTTCTCAGTCCTATCAGAGAGCAGAATGGCTGCTATTGAAAATACAGCGCAGTACACAATGTACAACAGATTAACTGTGGGCCAAGCAGACATCGGACAATGATCATCTATTTTTGTGTCACAGAGCGCTTAAATGGGTTTTCAACCTATTTCTCTACCTGTGGGAAAGAATCATAGCTATGACAAATGATTATCAGCGAGACGAGACATTGGTGGGGGTTGGGGTTGAGGTTAGGACTCAAAGGGAAAAAGGGAGCGCAGTTATTTGCAGACTCTAAAATCGGAACGATATGAGATCTGGAACACAATTTGGTATCAGATTACTCACGGCGATATCCATCAAAACACACAATTCAGTCACTCAATATCATTACTGTCTGCTTGATAAGCTTTTAAGCAGGAGATAACATCTTGATGTGGTAACGCAAGTGGGAGAAGAGCCTCATCTGTTTCTATTGTCGAGGCCACAACAGAAAAATGAATCACGTACCAGAGCAACGAGTGAGATGATTCATTACAAAAATGATTGATGAGTTTATCATTAACAACCCGCCATCTCCACATCCCACAGGGATGAAGACAAAAACAAACTTTCCCCCACTCCTGACATCCCTTTGAATCAATACCTTCATATTCTGGAAGCAGTTATTTAGGGTGTTTTCATGTGATTCACACGTTTAATCTAGAGGCACACATAATATTGCAATCAACTGTTTTTAAGCTTCCTGTGGATTCTTATCAAATGTCAACATTGGGAAGACACTGAATTGACTTGATGAATGATGGAACCCTGCGGAAAGGAAGAGCCCTAACATTCACTCACAGTTTCGTTTTTGAGTGAGAGTGATTGCTTCATCTACCAAAGCAATTCTCTGCCGAGAGGAATCAATCATGAATTGAAATATGCTTTGATTCAGTCACAGAAACTGTCCCCCATCTAGGAGATTAAATATCAGCCGTAATGAATGACACAGGCTGTTGTAGCCATTAATTATAAAGATTAGAATCACGACTTTGTTTTGAACTGGTTCCCACGTGTGATCTCAAGGTCACTCGCTTATATATGGGGTCTCATTTGAGCAAAGCAGAGATAGAATTAATTAAATGTTAAAAGTGGCATTCAATGCAATTTGCTGTTGCCTCTGAAGTTGCTTGTGCAAAGTTATTGCAACTAAACGAGTCTTGCGTCATCTTTAATATGTAATGCTCACATACATTGCATCTACCTTGAGCATTTTATTGTATTGTAGCTGTGAACACCTCAAGTAGAGATGAAATGATAAAACCTGAGTCTCCTCATCAGTCTTGCCTCTACATACCTGTAAATTTGATCTGTGCCACCAGGGTGGACTGTGAAATCATGTGGCTGCACATCAAATTGTCCCTGAACTCGGCGCGCATACTAATGCCACTGAAATGCATGCACTGAGCTCTGTGATGGAGAGAAAGAGGGTGAAGTCGGGAGCAGAGAGCAAGAAAGCAGCCAGAGAAAATCTCTCTTCAAAGAAAAATAAACATATTGGGAAAACGGAATTGTGTTGACATTTACTGAATATTTTATCCTTGGAGGAAAATTAGGTTAAACACAATTTTCAGGTACATAAAGGTCCATTTTCACTACTTTTCCACACTGGTATCTACATTTTATTCCAAAACTGGACATGCTATTGGAAGAGATATGGCGCGTATGGTGCCAAAAGCAGCAGTGTGCATCCTCTTTATCCATCATGTCCACTGCATCATTTCCCTGGTCATTGCCTGTGTACTGGTGGAGCTGCAAGTCGTGACTGTGGGATCACAGCAAGGAGATAAGTGATTGTCTCCCGGCAGACACACGCCGCCTTGACAGGCAATGAAGAAAGGAGCCTCTGCACTGCACTTCAGTGGACGCTCTCCCTATTTCTCTCTGTTCCCTCTCTCTCCATCCATCCACCCATCTGCCCATCCATCCATCCATCCATCCATCCATCGCTCTCCAAGGTAGGTCAAAAGAAAGATCCTGCTTGGCAGCTCATTCCTCACTTTGATGAAGCCGCTTGTTAGAGACTCATCAACTCCTCTCTGTATCTCCCAAACACACACATACACACAGAATGCAGCACCATCTCTCACTCTAATACTTTTCCCGGAATGTCTCCATTTCTCATGTTTCAGGACTCTCGTTAAAGACAGCGGAGTGTACAAGTTGGGTACAGAATCTGGCTGTGTTCGTAGAGGGCAGATCACATCGTGCATGGGCTCTCATTACTCTACATTACTGACCAGAGGTCGCTGAGGTTGTCATCGGGTTCAGTTAAAGTACATCTTTGAGATAAAAAAGCTACCGTTGCATGAAAGATGCATTCAGACACTATGGAGAAGAGGTAAAAAAATATGTGTATTGCTGGTGTACAGGCACAAAGATTAGATCTTCAATATTACTCTTACATGTTGTGGTAATTATTGCAATTAAGTCTTGAGGCTGTCATCCAAAGGAGCACAACTTGAGTAAATGCTCTCAAAAGTCATCTAATGGAATTGAGCTGGTTGTCTTTTGCTCGACACTGTTGTGAAGAAGTGCGTTTGATTAATTTCATCATGTGGTAATTTGTACATTAATTTTTGCATTATTGCTCTGATCTGTCAACACCTATGCTCTCTAAATGGAAGAAAATGCAATAACGATATTTGCCAGCTGTTTTCTTGCACACAAATCAAATTAGAGTGCAGCTCTCAAGACTCAGCAACAGATGGTTGATCACAACAAGAGGAGAGTAAATCCCCAATAGTTACTGTACTAAGATGCTTCTTTGTTTATCTCAATGGACACTTTGGAAGAGGACTATTATTTACCCATTTTCTCAGCTGATGGCATTTTGTAACAGTAAACTGCTGCGCGCTCTAAAACAGGCAGACTTATTTAGCTGCGTGCGACAGCAGCTTGGTGAGATGCGCTCCTATCTTTCTTTCTCATAGCTGCTGGACTCGAGGCAGATGCCAACTCATTTCAAAGCAGAAATGTCTTCAGACCCGCCTGCTTTCTTTGGAATTTAATTAATCACCTTCAAATTGGCATGTGGCCTTCTGAGAATTAGTGAAGCTTTTTTTGACGTCACAAATGGAGCTATGCATGTCCTTTCTGGTGTACACACCTCAGCTGGAGGCCTCCGATAAGAAGGAATGACAGGATGTGACACAGATTGTGATGTATTTTTAGGTCAGGTTTCTAACCCCTAACGGTGAATGTACTGTAAAAGCATCAAGCTTCAAAAGCATGTCTCACTGAGGGATCCATAACCGGAAAGAACAAGCTGCTGTTTTAATTAAACGCAAAATTACAGTTTCACACAACATCATTGGAGCTCCTATTTGTCCTATTTTTGTCCAGTAATTTCAGTGTAGTTTTCACTGCTAGGCATAGAAGCATCCCAATTTAACAGTAATGGAAATGTTGAAAGTCATGTGTAAGCGATGCATCAGCAACATCAGCAGAAGCAAAAGCTCTTTTAAATGTGAATGAATCGTTGTCACACATGTATCTATCGGGTTTGAGTGTTTATCTAACATCAACCAAATAGTCAGATTGTCTATGAAACCCAGTCTACACATGCAGACATGCCATCTTATGTCTACCAAAATACATCTGCATATTTAACAGACTTGGTCTGAATAGTTTTGATTCACATCTCTTATAGTGTTCATGTCTTTCGCAAAGTCTGTAAGATTGATTTTAATTTATGGAAGATATGGTACAAACTAAATATATATTACCCACTAGCACAACCCCACTCTCCCTACCCACAGCGTCCTGTATATGGAAACCTATATGTTGGCCTGTAGGAGTATGTGCATGGAATTTTCCAACTATTATTATTTGCTAACAAGCATAAACCAGACAAATAATGCAATGAGTACAGATTATAATAATGAGAAGAGTGTTAGTTTGGTCAGGTATTTGGACCTAAAACATTAGGCATATTTACATTTTGGACTCACATCCAACATAACCCTAACCCTAACCCTAAGCAAAAGGTGTTTGCAGTTTATCCTGAAGGCACCACGATAGTGAGCACAGAGTTCCACAGCAATCCACTAAAAAAACAAACAAGCCTCATTGGAGTTTGAAAGATAAAGGGATCATGTCAGTAATCATCTCTGGTGACCATGCATATCTGTGTAAGATTTTATGGCTGTAGATCTAATAGTTAAGATATTTGATAAGACCAACTAATATTTACTAAAATATTTCAATGGTGACTGGCCTTCTTAGAGTTTATTTTTTTAAAACGTTTCAACCACTAACCTGGTGTCGCCAGAATATGAGTCTGGTGTGTTTCAATCGATACAGAAAAAAAATAAAAAAATAGCTCAATTGGATAGTCCTACAAACAATCAGACAATCAGAGCAATGATGTACGCTAACACTAAGCAATTAAGGCCTTCTCAACAAATGCCTTAATCACTGTCAATTGTTTGTCCCTTAGAGGACAATTTCACCGTCAATCTCTTCTTGCAGACACAATAAACTATAAGCAGCTTACTTGTCTGATGGCAGGCATTTCATCACTTCTACTTTTCTGTCCATTACCACCAGAAGCTTTGATTGTCCTGGCAGATCTTTGCAGCACCATAACCTGTTCCCAGTGGAGGGATTCAAAACTAACTTTATACCACAAAAATCTGAAGGTGGGGATGTTGGTCTGGCTTCCAGGCTATACCACCATCCATCCAAGTGGCTTCTGCAGTGGTGAAGTGTTTTTAATGCTAACAATAACAGTTACCTTTGCTTTAGAGATATACCATGACCATGTGTTTTTAATGTGCCATAAAAATAATGACTTAACTGATCACAAAAATGGTCCTCTGTTGCAGTTCTGTAATAGTGGCAGATGAAACGGATGGAAAGAGACAGAAGAGCAGGCAGTTGAATTAAAAGACAGATGGAACAGGTTGCGAGCCAGCAAGCTCACCATACTGTTAATTCCCTTCATATAACTCATCACAAGGCACAGTCTCCTTTCTTTATGAAGCCTGGGTCTCTCACTGACCTCTTCACAACTTTACCTCAAACTTGCTTTTTTTAGAGGACACAGTTTAACAAAACTTTTCCACTGTATTTATTTGCTTCTCTTTTAGGAGATAAACAGGGCTGTGAATATGGGTCAGCCCTGCTGGAATACTAAACACTTTCAATCTAAAAACTATTGATGCACAATCTGCCTGCCAAAAAGGCTTTTGTAAAACTTATTAATCAAAAATCGCTACCTCAGATCAAAACCAGGAAAGTATTACATATTTTTCTCTCGCTAATGTTATTAAAGGGGAGGGGAGGGAAGAAGATAGGGAAGAGTGACCCTTCCCGCAGCACTGGCAGATAATTCAAGGAGAAGAGAGCCGAAGGGTGGCATGGAAACCCCTTAACATTAGCTATCATGAAATCACCTGTCAAATGTCTCCCTAATCACATCATTCTTGACTTGCACCTTGGTATCACACGGGCCTTGGGAATGACACGAGTTCTCTCATGAAAGCACAAATTTTAAAAGGACATAGAAAATTCAACACGCAGGAATTTCTCAACCAAGCAACGCATCAGATTATCAATCGGTGCATAAAATGTACTGTACTGTGAAAGGCGTCCATAACTCACATATGGCTAAGTCAGTGTAGGTGATGCATAAGCTACATCAGCAGAAGTAATTTGGAGTGCTTTACTTTTCAGTGTCTCAGAGAAAAAGCTTTGTTAAATCAGAATCTCTTGTCATATTATAAAACATTTGCCATCATGTTGGAAGCCATATGGATGAACTAATTAGGAACGCTCTGTTCTTTGCCACAAAGTGCTGCCTCCAGGCAAGGGGCCACTGGCTACACTGCCCAGCTAATGAGTTGAACTAGCATCACCCTGTATGCTGCTACAGGGGACGCCCAGCTAAGGCCTCCATGCTGGAGACGTGCTGTTTCAGCACGTACAGTGGCATGCAACAAGGTATGCCACGCTGCCCCCACAGCACAGCACTGTTCATTCAGTGTTAATGAATCAATCAATTTCTCCCAGATAAATCACAGTGAACGCCTCGCAACGGCCGACTGTCACCATGATGAATTCCTTCATCTCATGTAATAAGCTAGCTGGGAAGTGATTTATCCCTGTTGCGCGGGCAGCCATATACAGCAGTGGACAGAGGCGAGAGACACAAAATGAAGTGTAATATGTCATTGAGATATTTCTCATGCACTTAGTGAATAAGGTTGAGCCACGGGAAAAACACTTAAGTCCAAAATCCAGCCGACGACATAAGAATTCACTCCTTCCCTGGTAAAAGCAGCAGCAGTCCGTTCGGATATTCGGTTGAATGGCTGGTCTTGTGATGAGTTACTGTGGGCCAGGCCACATTTCCTGACACAGCTTACATCATGGACTGAGCTTCCCAAGGCTCCCATCCCCTCTACTTCTTATATTTCAGAATGAGACGAAGATAAGAGGGAGTAAGAGCTACATTCTAATGCTATTGATTTCCTTTGCTCTGCCTTTGTTCAGGGCCAAGATTAAAAGCTGTTGTGATTTTTTTTTAAATGCAGACCTCCTCTTTGGGTAAGTGGGAGACTCTGTGTGCTAATCAATTTAAACCACTGCTGAGCTCAAAGCACCACACATAAAAAAAACCCTGCCCGGTTTGTGTTAAAAGAGTTACGGGTGATTTGTGTGAAAGAAGCAGCGTTACGGGTTTGCACTCATCCCAGATAAGTGATGTGATTACAGAAGTCCATCTGTCATTTGGCTCGCAGAACTCTCAATATTACATCAATAGCAGGGCGAGTGGCACCTACCATATCATTAATTTCACTCTATAGGTGAATATAGTTTCTCCACCTCATCCTTTTTTTCTTTTCATTTTGTTACATTTAATTTTTATCCGCTACAGACCTGACTTTCAAGTTTTGAAGAACAATGGAATAAAAGGCAAACTACATGATTTAGTAGAGCCATATCAAACTAATGGATAATTCTGCATGAATAAAAAATGCCTGCGTCCATAACCTTTAATCATCTTTATATTAACGTTACCGAAAGATTTATACTGACCAAACTCCACTGACGATTCCATTTGTTGAAATGGGAAAAGGTTCAGTGCATTTTTCTCCCCGTTCCGCATGTCAAAATATCCTGCATTTTAATTAACAGCTCATTAGGAACCTATGAAAGTGAATGCAATAATAGTGTTTCATTGGATTCTGAGGAATGAGATCACTGGAAGCAAGATGTTAAGTGGCAAGTGGTCAGTAAATGGAAATAATATAACTTTCTAATATTACTTTCTAAAGATGTTCCAGAAGTCTTGCCCTGACTAATCTGTTTCAATTAAACTGCTATGAATTGATGCTTTGTCAAAAATACTGCATTTTAAATAGATATAAATCTCTTTCAGTAGAGTGATGCAACTTTCCTGACTCTTCTTTATCCCAAACTCCAAGTTCACAAATTTAATATCCCCAAATTAGCCCCTGAAGAGCCGTCAAGCCCTCTCCCTCGTCATTACTGCCACCTTTCTGGTGCTTTCTGGTAATTAATTAAAAATAAATGAGATGTTCCTTGAACTTATAGGCTGCAGAAATCGAAAGGTGGTGTAGGAGGCTGCGCTTTAACGACTTAGGCAGGGTGATAATTAAGAAGCTGTCACTGTTTGTTACATTGTCATTGCATGTGTGCGGGAGAGAGCCCTGCACATCTGCTTGTGTGAGCATGTATGTGAATAGATCCAAGTCCCCCAATCACTTAATATGCGTCTGAGGTCTCATTTGGGTTCAAAGGTCACCGTTTAATTATACTGCAGCAAATACTTAATTTTCAATTATGATGGCGCCAGGGAGCTCACCTTGAAAGAGGACGACTCAGAGATGGGGCCCCCTTCTAACCTTTTCAGAAACGCTTTTTTTTTTTTTTTTTTTTGGAAACACTAGAGATTGTCAGTGTGGTTGATTTGCATGGAGCTGTGGTATAATGAAGGTCCTGTGTTGGAGACCCTTTTCAGTCCTGACTTAGAGGTCGTGTTGCAGGGAGGAGCTCAGGCTGCGAAGGAATCTGCTTTTCACTGGAGCAATTAGTGCACACGCACACAAAAATGTTTGCTTGCACACAAAGAAAACATTTATACCTGTTCTTAGAAAAATCTAAGTCACGTGCTACTCTTCCCTGCAAGCAACTGAACACTGAACAAAGGAGATCTGAATTTGGAGCAAGCTATAAGAAAAGAAACAGGGTCATTGCGCAATCGCCAGCCAGTCATTATTCAAAACACAATTTTCACTATGGAAGGTCACCTGGAGTGGTGAAACTGCTACTTAATTAAAATGTCTCGTTTGAACTGAAGTCAGAAACAGTGAAAGGAACTGAAATGTTGTCAAGTGGCAGGTATGACAACGTACTTTTAACTTCTGCTCGGTCCACAGGCACCGAGTCACACTGGCAGAAAATGAAAGTCTAAAGGGCTAAAAGTGGCATTTTTTTTCTTGACTAGAAAAGTTTCGAAAATTTCTCCAGCAGAAATGATGTTAGCATTATGCAAACTTGCCTATTTCTTCCTCAAATCTGCTCAGAGTGGCAGCCAATAGACAGCACTCAGCAGGGCGCTTTCCTTCGAGCAGTTGGCATTGCTGAGCCTGAGCAGTGGGGCAGTCTCACAGCACAATGAGTGATGAAATGGTTCCTAAACCAAGTTCACTGCCTCTCTCGCTCCCCCTCTTCTTCCCTGTCTCTTTCTCTCTCGCTCCCCCTTTCTCTTGAATACTCCACTTCAAGTGAAAGGTTCCCTTGTTCTCAGCATGGACGAGCGGATACAGGTTGAAAGACATTTCTTTTTTCTTCATCTCAGTGAGAAAATGAGCCTGTGCCTGGCATCAGTAGGAATACGGCTTTTTCAGCTTTCTTCTGCTGAGAGCAGGTATAGCACAGTGCTGTATGTGAGTGCCAGTTCTCAACATTTCCATTTAGGCAGAAATTAAGATGCCTCCATACACTCTTTTTTCACCGCCAACACTGTCGCCTATCCTACTTGACTTTTTCCATGCCAAGAAAGGCATGCATTAAAGGAATGTGGAAAGAAGTCAAGGACTGGGAAACTTTTTAACGGTTAAATGCAATATCCCCATCTCTGTTTGTCAAATTCAGATGCTGCTCATTTGTCAGGCAGAAGTACCTGCTAAACAGGAGTGAAAAAACACAATAACAAAATCCCCACAGAGTTACAACGAGGAGGAAGAGGAGGAGGAAGGAATGCAGCAACCAGCCCCAGTTTCATTGGCTGACTCACTTTTGTCACAACTGATCCCTCTTTCTCGCTCCTTCTCTCCTCAGTGATGCCTATACTTGAACACCTACTCTCATTCTAAGGTGACATCCGTCTGCATTAAGAATGCAAGCTGCGCGGAAACAGGAAAATAGCCGCGGCCATTGATGCTGAGTAAGAGTTTGCACATACAGGTTCTGAAAATAACAGCCAGTGGGTGTGCAGCATGTCCTTCTGTTATGTGTCAGCCTCGAAGGAAAGGTTTATATATTTTCAACTCTTCAAGTGCAATTTTCTCACGTGTTATAAAGAATAAAGTCCCTGTCGCAATCATTTCTCATCCATACTGGCTGCAAAGGAATCTCCTCCATTCATTGGCAGATTATTATTATTATTATTTTCTATACAAGGAAAAACGTAAATATATTTTGTTTGATCTTGATTCATTTATCTTTTTATATCTTTCATAAATTATGTTTCTTCAGAAATGTAATGTAGCAGGTTTACTCGAAGGTAATGTCTAGCTGGTGAAAAAAGTAGATTTTTGAAGAAGCTGGTGGACACCAAAACCTTAGCGATGGAGCGATTATTCAGATTTACATTTACCAGGTGACCAGAAACATAATTTTAAATGTGTCTGTTTGATATAAAATTCCAGTGTTTTGTTTATGACTTGTTTTTGCTGCTCTTAAATTAGTTCTTGCGTGCTGAAAACACCAATGTATCATGACCCCAGTGCTCCCAAAGGCATGCAGCTCTCAGAGGGTCGTTATTAATCACAACAATACTTTGTGTAGATGAAGCTATTATCTGCCAGTGTTGCATCCTGGAAATAATCCTACATGCACCTACCAAGTTGTGATGAAAAAGAATGACTACATCAAACAATAACTCCGTGAGCAGATATTGCAAACGAGTATTGTAGACAATCAAATGTAAAAATCCTGACTGTCCAGTTTCGAAACTGTGCAGCATCTCTCGCCTTTTCGTTGGAGGAATTGCTCATCTACTTACACCAGCTGGCACTTTACCAAACATTTTCAAATATGTATGATATATCCAGCCTTTTGTTTCACTTTGTTCAAAAAAAGCACAGCAATTTAGAGAATGCGTGTATTCTTCAGCGACACGAGAATTGTCGGTGCGTGCGTGTGACTGAGGAGACTGTTGCTAATTTCTTTTTTCCCTTTTCACCTGTTTTCTTTCTTTATCGCAGAGGAGACCTTGAGGCTCTGCCTTTTCTCCACCACTGGGGAGCCTTTACACAACCAAACAGCACCTGGACTGCATGCTAAACTATGTGGCAGCTGTCTGTGATATAAACTACAGACGTGAGAAGTGAGGAAAGCCATGCATAGCGGTCACCACTTACTGAAACCATCAGTATACCAAAAAGTTTTTTTTTTTTTTTTTTTCTGTACACTAATCACAGGAAATCTTTTCGTTTATAAACCTGTGCATAGTTTCTTCCTTCTTACGTGTGAAAACCTGCAGGGGTGTGAAATCTAAAGAGGTAGGAGGTCTGACAGGGTCTCGGTTGGACTGCAAATTGAAATGCACTATTTAACCACAGCAAATAGTTGTAGACGGCAAGAGAAGCGTGGAAGATGATGGAGACGGATGTGCGGTGATGGGGAGGGGGATTCTTGTCAGTTTCCCACAGAGATTTATCACTGGGTGTTCAGAGAATCCCAGGGTGCTCCCTTTTTCTCCTGTTAGCGGTTTAATTAGAGATTCAAAAGCACTGAAGAGGATGAGGGAGTGTCGGAGAGGGGCCGATGTGGTACGAGATAGAGGGAGTTACTGAGCGCTTTGCGCTTGTTCTCGAGGCACAAATTGCAAGGCCTTGTTTGTACTGGATTAATCAGCAATTGTCCTACAATTGAGAGGGAGAATATTTATTCTGCAGACATGCTGATAGCACTAATGATGATAATAATAACAACAATAACAACAGTCGAGCCTCTTGGGAGAGCCTTTTCTGTGGGCATTTCTTCAATAATTACATGATGCATACCCATAATTCAACACTAATGTGTTTAGAAAAATAGCGGGGGCTGAGGTAGGTTACACAACTGAGGGAGGCTGGAGTTTGAAAATAAACCAGGCAGAGCTACAATGAGGCTATACTAATGTATGGCTTTGTGTATTTAGGAGATAAAACAGGCGAAAACCAACAATAATAATCCTACTAAAATAATAATGAATAATTGCTGAAAACGCAAATGCTGTTGTTAATTCTGTGGGACTGGTGCCCATGACCCTGACGCTGTCCCCTGAGGTCAGCCCAAACTGCTTTGACAGAGAGGGGTTGTTTTTATTTTTATCTCATGCTCGGCTTCATGCCAAGCCCATGATCGATGCAGGTCTTTCAGAACTGGCATCACTCATTATTTTAAGACCACACATGTGAATTCTGAGTGTTTGATTGAGGTATATGAACTGGTCTCTCAATGAGAGCCTCCCCAAGAGCACGGAGGAATGGAAGGTTCTTGCGTGCCATTATTGTGCGTAGAGACCATGGTTGATGCAAAGCAAATAAATTGTCCCTTTCTTCTGAATGTTTCTGCTATTTTTTTAATCACTCCCTATTCTTGTTACAATAGTGGGACAAGTTCCTAAAAACAGAGAAATCACGTGAATTGTTTTGACAAAACCAGCACAGCAATAGATCCATCTTGTTGACTTGGGAGATGTGGGGAATAGTTTTTGCTGCAGTGACACGCTGCCCTGTCGCATTTGAATCTGGGCGAAATTTATCAATATAACATGTGCTGCAGCAGCGGCTGACAAGTCCTGCTGTGCCCCACTGCGAGGTCTTTGAAGTGGGAGGTGGGGGTTGACTCGGATGGAATAAAACCACAGAATCAGTAAGTTACCCACCTCGCGCTGCACTCTTGACCTGACCCCCCTCTCTCCTGCTGAGGTGGGGAAGAAGCACAAACACTCTCCAGGTTAGGAGTGAACAAGATTGGAAAAGCAGTCATGCATGGGCCAAGAAATGTCACGTCTGCAGTAACGTGGTTTGGACATACGTGTTTGATGCGAGGTGTGACATACGTGAGCTCCCCACTGTGACAGGCAAATCATTTTCTTTCGCTGGTGTTCCTGTAAACTCTGACGTCAAGTCCCATCCATGCCGTACAGTTTTCTCACCGTGAGCAGATTGTGGTTTGTGGCGAACTGAGGCACACTAGCTGCGTAATGGAGTTTAACAGGATGGAGGAGTCACATTCTCATCTGGCAGCAAGAGACATACACATACACAGGGAGGCGGATTGAAAGAAAGGGGAAAGAGAGAGAGAGGGAAGGAAAGACAGAAAGAATGGGAACGGAGGAATCTACTGAGATGTGTCAAATGTTGTATGAATCACTAAATGCTTCCTGCTCTAATCACTGTAGCTCCATTGAGTGCATCAGTGTCCCCTGTGGTGGGGGCCAAATGCCTCCCATTTCATGTGTGTAAGTCTCATATCAAACACTCACAGTGATGGGGATCAAAGGATTGCCACCGTGCATCCAGCGAGTCAGGAGGTGACATTGTCGGCTTCACTAAGGCTCTGATCCTTACATGCAAACGTATGGTGAATCTCGGGGCTACGGTACAAGAGATCTGCAGAGTTATATTCCAACAGTTAAAAGACTGCTATTGGTGTTGACATTCAAAGTGAATACCAGCAGCCGTTGTCCTCGCCTGCTGCGTTAAATGTGCTCCCGACGCACAATCACGTATTAAAACCAACACTTTGTTGGATGTACTGTACACACCACCGAAGCGCAAATAAGACTCATAAGGACAACCAAAATAAAAATGATTTGGAGACGTAAAACGCTTCAGGTTTAACTGTTCTGACTAATGGCTTTCAGTACTTACATCACCATTACATCAGTTTTACCAGACACTTATTAAATATTCATGGATTTTCCAATCCCTGCATTGTTAAAGTAACCATAATCTTCCTGCTGGGTGTGCTACAATTGGAAGTGACAGAGAAAGATGCGACCCACTTCATGTTACTCTAACATTAATATTTTAGGGAACATGGGTCACAAGCAAAATGACAGAAGCTATAATACAATGTAATCAAATATCATCCTTAGGCGTACATGCATTCAACATTTATGTAGTGTATTTATGAATATTTAATATACAACAAATGTCTTTTTCAATTACTTTTGCAATTACAGCCGTTGCATTGAGTCGGACAGTGGTTGCTAATTCACATTTATACTCTCTGAATACCAGTGATAAATGATCATTTGTTTCAGCTCTTTGATGGCTTGTATTCAATTCTCTAATTTGCAATGCAAGTCCTACAGTGCAGCCTCTTAGCTGGTGTTTAAGCTTATCCACTTATCGCATATGATGCCTATAATGTATATGTATGAGGATATGTAGTGTGTGTGTGTGTGTTTACTCTTCCAAATGTATAGCAACAAGGATCCTTCTTCAAGGATAAGTGTGCCAATATATTATATTCTTGGTATTGTCAACAAAATCGAATTAAAAGTTCCAAACCAGCACTGAATCCATCAAACAAACAAGTAAAGGTATTTTTTATTGTTTTTCTTGTTAGCCATAAACTGATATATTATGAGCTTTTAAGCCGTAGACCTCAGCTGTTTTTGTAAAACTATATAAAAACATGAGTGAGCTACACTTAGGGCTTTTCCACAGAATTAGCTCTGGGTTTTTCCCTGGTTTATCTCACGTGTCTACCAGTTTTGATTGGTACAATTATCACTTGCATGCAAGATGAACGTATGTAAAATATTTTTATTTGCGGAGACCTGCAGCCAACAAGAAACTCTGTGATGGAAACTCTGTGTAGAGTTAGCAACAGATTTCATCACAGTTTGGGTAAAGCAGATCCTGCTCCTTTCCAGTTCTGAACTAAATCAGTTTTGTCCGAAATGGCCCAAAAAGATGTTCAAAATTAGGTGTGCTAAGCGAAACAGAGCTGATAATATTTCGCAAAGCAGTTGATGGCAGTGGCGAATTTACAAGTGTATGGACCACGGCTGTATGACACATGATGACTGTCACCGACCAGGCAAACTGTTTATGGAATTTGTTAAAAGAGGAATCTTGAAAACTATAATTGTAGGAATAACATCGAAATACAATATATTATGGTATAAGCAAAAAAATAGCTCTTGAGGAAGATTGCTGGTCTTTGTTATACAGCCTCAGATTACAGGTATTACAGTGCATACCATTTCTAAACAATACTGTGTGCGTGTACTGTAGCGTTGAAAGAACCAAAGTGTGGTCCTGTTTTTCTGTGGTTATGGTACAGGTGCATAAGGAGACAGGATTTATTTCCTATTTCTTTTTTTTCTTTATGAGACTGTTTGCAACACAAGATGTAACTGCTGTGTCTGAATGAGAATGAATTCAGAATGAATTAACTTAACATTTCCTCTAACAATAAGCCCGTTGCCTATTGTAAGTTCCTTTTGTCCTTTGCTCTTCTGCCAACAAGCAGGGTTTATAGAAGGGAGAAACGGGAAACAAGTGGGATGTGTGTGTCACATGTTTGCGGCAGTGTATTTATTAAAGGTGAGACATCAAACTTTAGGTGCAAATGATTCAAGCAACCAGATCAGACCATTGGTAGAGTTTTTATTAAGCATCGTATTCCAACAGATCTGCTAAACTATTAAAAACATAGTATAGCTCTCCCATGTCCACCTACAAAAGCTAACAAAAACATGTGATACTGTTAGATATGCTGCAGAAAGAATTGAGGAAAAGTGATGGTTGCTGTTAAAACACCTATTTCTTTGACAAACCAGTGAAACCCCTGGCAATTCTCAACTCTCTGACCCCTGCCCTCCCTTTCTTGTATCTCTCGAGGCTGCTGAAAATAAACCTAGAGGATCATGGTGTACCCTGACCACTGTGTCTTAGCTGAAACTGCCAGGCCTCACCCCGAGAGAGACTTGACATCCTCAGATGAACAAAAACTAAACCCTCCAGGCATTTGGCTTTCCTTTACCTATTTGAAGGCCCTTACAATCATCGCAAACATTCACTAACAACAGCAGTCCAGGTAGATAAACATTCTAGCTACAGTGAACGCTGGCAGGCCACTTGTGTACACAGTAACCCCTCTTTTGTGACCATCAACCTCTAAAACTCTATTTAGTATAAGTTTGCTAACTCAACTTGGCTTCCCCCAAGCCATAAAGCTGGCAATGATCAGAGTGGAGTCATTAAAGGAATAACACTCGGGGAACATCAATAAGTGCCCAGAAGGCTCTTAGTTCAGGTCAATCATTCCAGTCAGTTAACGGTCTCCAAACAACAGGGCAAATTCATCATAGGAACTAATCACATTGGGCAAGTCCACACTTCGCCTCAGAACAATATCCGCTAACGACATTAGTGAGGGGCCAGTAATATGATGTGATTTCCTGCCGTCAAACAAAGGTGCTGATCGATGGTAGGGATGAGTGGAGCATAATTCAGGGAAACCCAATGTTCCCACACAAATGTGCCTACCTCCAGTGCACACGTAGTTATGGGTGGTGTCGCAAGCAAAATGTCTTCGGGCTTTCGTTTGTGTGTGCGTGCGCCACACAGTGCAGGCTTAAAAGATTGTAGCATCTGTGTATAACAGGTTTAAAAAAGGCAGTTACCTTGTTTTGCTGACTTCTGAAATCTAAGGCAACTCTAAATGCCACAGAAGCATGGCTGGAAAACGTTGGTATATTGATTTAAGTTTGTCTATTTTTGGTCTTTGCTGGAAGTGAGACTAATATGTTTTTTCCTCAATAGAGAAAAGTATTTCTAGGGTCCACAGATTCAATTAACCTTTAAGCAGAAACATGTCATACGGAGAAAGAAAGCAAAGATACCCCACAGTGAACACGTGGATGCACACTTGCGGTATATAGCACCAGCCCCAAGTCACTCCTTTTCTCTCCACGGAAGGACAGTCCTTTCTGAGTCCCAGCAGTTGTGCATCAGTTGTGGAATTAATTACCCAATTTGCAGGTTGATACTCTGGAGCTGAGCTCAACTGCAGATCTTAGACATATCCCCAATTTGCTCAACATGGAATGAAGCTTTGTCACGGTCACAAAGGCTTTCCTGATATATCTGCAAAGACTGTGACTGAGGCTAGGGTGGTGAGACAGGAATTATAATTTCGCTGTCATTTTTAAAAACCCACATCATCAGCCATGTAGCTTTTCATCAAAAACGACTGAATCCAAGGCCAAAATTTTTTCTTTTCAAAAGGTAGATGAATCATGAGCATGATGTGCCTTTCTGCCTCACAGCGGCAACTATAACCCACAGGCCAGCGATTTTCATGTGCAAAATATTTAATCTAAATATTCAGTGTGGAGGCGAGGCTTTTCATCTAACCCGCGGTTTGTGTAATAAAGTACTAAGAAAGACGGCCGTTTGAGCAGTGTCTTCAGTTTTGAAATCGGCGGTGCACATATTTATTTATTATCTCCTGTATTAGTTACACTTGGCTCTGCTGAGCCTCTGGGCCAAGTCTCAGATGTGTAGTCCTGTGCTGAGAAGTCACTGAGCAGTAACGTTTTTGGATGTTCCATGGTGTTTAAGCGTTTCTGGGCTCTTGAGCAGGGAGAGCTCAGCACAGAGGCAGGCTGTCTGCTCTGCTACTTCACTGACAGGCGAGCAATGGTCCCTGGATTTAGGCTTCCATGGCTCCCCTCCTCCTCCTTTTTTCACCAAACGCCACCTACATGTCCATCCATATTCACAGCCGCCTGCTTCCTGTCATATTCGCCTCCCTAAGCTTCCACTGCTGCCCAGACTCATTGTCACTCAGCTGGGGATGGGTGACCAGGCAAGCTGGGAAAGGGCCAGGGCCTGAATAATGCCTACTCTATCTCTGACCAAGAGAGACCAGCAGCCCATTTGGAAGCAATCTTACTGTTTCTATGAACACAGATTCCTGAGAGACACGCACAATAAAAGTGTGAAAAACAACAAAATGGCGCAAAAAGAACCCAGCAGAGAGCTGACAAAAAAAAAACAAAGGAAAATATGTTTCTCCTCTAACAATCTCCACCACTGTCATTACCTGCGACTCTATGCAATTACCACATCATATAAGTTATTCAGCAAAGCAGAACATGTAACACCACAATACAATACTCTGCCACAACAGAAACACTAATGTTGTAGTGTTTGGACACATTAATGTCGCTATTTTGTTACAATGCGGCACAGACAAGCAACTGAAAAAAAAAAAAAAAAAAAAACAGTATGTGGGATTTCTTCAATCTTCTTGCTCTGGATGTCTGATGTAGTGAGCAGCATGGTACAGGACATTCCTGCAGCTCTTGTCTGGGCCCTGCTGCCCTCTGATGGTGGTCCCTGCTGACTGGTGAGCGTTACTGGCCAAGCTCCCACTGATGTCCCTCGACAAGCTCTGATCAATCACAGCAGCTCATTATCCAGCATCCTCCCTGTAGACAACGGCAGTCGGTGGAGCGCCACCTTGGAGTCACCTTAGGCAAACAATTTCTCTATGTACTGTATATCCTATCCTGCACAGGCTTACTCTGCTCGATTTTTTTAATGGGCTTCATACACCGATCAGGCATAACATTATGACCTCCTTCCTAATATTGTGTAGGTCTCCCTTGTGCCTCCAAGACAAATGTGCCTCCAAGATGTGACTCATCAGAGAAGACATCTCTGATGAGTCCTATGGGTTCAGGGGAGGGGCTTCTGTGGATCATCTCACAGATACTTGATCAGTTTGGGATCTAGTGAATTTGGAGGCCAGCACCTTGTGCTCTTTTTCATGTTTTTTGAGTTGTTCCTAAACAATTTTTGTGTGTGTGCCTGTGTCAGGCTGCATCCTGCCGGGCATGGCTGCTGCCATCAAGGAGTGTCATTGTTATGGGGTGGGGGTGCCTGGTCTGGTCTAGGTGGCTGGTACATGTCTAAGTAACATCCACATGAATGCCAGGTACAAAAGGTTCCCAGCAGAACATTGTATTTTGACAAGATGGTCAGTGTTACTCACTTCTCCTGTCATTGGTGATAATGTTATGCCTGATCGGTGCATACCTTGTAAATAAGCCTCCTTAATAATCGTTTTCCTAGTACCGGAAATCTCTTGAAGCTTTCTCCATCCTAATCCGGCTTTGTGCCAGGGAAATGTTGCTGTCAGCTTCCGACTGGTCAGCTGGTGGGCTGGCAGTTAACAGCACCATAGCAGAGAGGGCTCACTGTAGCTCACCTGGGCACTGGGGTTCATACCCATCTATCTTTAGCACTGAGTTGTGAAGTCGAGGTGTGACAAAGAACCTGTCACACCTCTGGTGGAAGGGCAGCCTTGATGGAGGGTGCCCTGCAGCAGATGCTACAAGAAGATGAGCAAGGTTAATGTATCTGACTTTACCCTGGGGTGCACTGCCCGGTCAAAAGTTAACAGAGGACAGCTCAACTGAAGCTCAGAGCAAGCAGGATGTAGACAGGTCTGCAAATTCAGAAAGATGACCTCAGCTGTGCTCTATAAATGTTAGTCTTATGTACGTTTGCTCGCATGTCAGTCAGTGATATACTGTATATAATAATCTTGTGATATTGTTAAGGTTTAGTTTAGTTGACTTGGCTTAATCATGACTTGATTGGGGTAAAATATACACTAATGCTAGTTATAGTAGTAGGATAAAAAATGATTAACAAACTGATTACTCAATGAATGACCAACACCAAGCAATAAGGATAAGAAGACAAGATCAAATCAAAATTTCAGGTGCGATAACTAGCTTTTTTAGTTCTTTGTCTGCTGTCTTTAGAAAATAGAAAACAGATACTATTGGGCTGTTGTGGTTTGTACTGCTTTAGTTTGGATCATTGTTTAAAGAGTGATTGGACAACTGTGTATTTAATTATGAGAAGAGGCTGGAATTAACTATGACACTGACAAGTTTAAAGAGTTCACCAGGCAGTCTCAGGTGGAGGTTTTCACATGGAGTGGGAGAACAGTAAATTAATTGTACGAATAATTTCACCAAAGGTCCTCATAATTAAACGACACAGTGACAGTAACCACCAAAATGACATATCTGATTGTTTGCAGATACAGCATGTGTAGGCATCTACAAATCTTTGGGCAGGGAGGTAGCACAAAGAACAACAAAGTCCACTTTTGTAGATGGAGAGATGAATTATGGGATGAGTACTATGGCGTGCATTTAAACCAGGAGTTTGTGTCCTTTTCCCAAACCATTTTCTCCAGTCGTTGTTTGGTTGGGTTTGGTTAAAAAAAAAATAATATTATTTGTTGGGTTTAGAAAAAGGTCATGGCTTGTGTTGTTAGCGGTCATTTTATAAGAAAAACCTCTCCAATCTGCAACAAGCGTCTCCTCTATTTTATTGGCTTCTAGGATGAGTCCCGCATTAGATGGGAGATTTTACATGTATAAGCGCTTTACTCTTACACTTGAGAGTTTCTAGCATTCCTAAGAACTTGCTCATACTTAACCAGGATAGATGTACAGTGCTCACTACAGTTGTCGTGCTAGCCTTTTTTCCACTTCCATGCTCATCATTTTGTCATTCTGTTCTATTCTTGTACATTCGATCTGCTGATGTATCAGCTTGTTTATTAATATAGCTGCTAAAGCTAGAGCCATGGCTTAGCACCTTTACAAGAGAGGCTGTCACACTCTCAACAAGTCTCCCTGGGACTTTCAGATAAAAACACGACTAGAGCGCGCCAGATAGTTCCTCTTGAGATGACTTGTGCTAAGGTCAGTATCATTATGCAGACATGTACTGCTGTAAATTAACACAGCTTCTGGAGTGAAAGATTAATAAGGAAATAACAATAGTTAAAGGTGCAGTAGGCAGGATTGCAAAGCTCCAGGACTTAGCCAAAAAATTTGAACATCGACAACTTCTCAGTCCCTCCCCACTTTCCGCTAAAGCCCAAAAAGGTCTCCCAAGCCCCTCCCCCCACAAGGGAGAGCTGTGCACGATAGAACGCGTGCATATTGGCCCTGGAATACTGTGCACGAGCAGAGAACCGAGAGAGAGCGAGTAAACAAACTAGCATGGAACACACCGACGTAACAACAACAAAATAGTTTTTATAATACCCTTCGTTATTGCTAAATAATTTTAGGTCAAAATATTTAGCAATAGTCAACTTTAGGACAAAACCAAGGTTAGGATGTTTCTGAAAGTAGCCTACATCGGTGATGTTTGCTATCAATAACAGTTAGAAGCATTCATTGTGGCGTTTTATTCCACAGTTTAGATTTATCAGTTTGCTATGTGGTAGATATATGACCGCTACCTGTTGATGTGGTTAGACGTTTGAGAGTGAAGCTGAGGCACAGGCCTCAGACGAGGATTACATCCCGGCTCCTTCTACACGCCCACGGACAAGCAGTGCGAGGTGGTGGAGGGAGGGGAGGGCGCTATGAAATGCGTGTCCATGAGCAGTGATTGACACTCTGTTAGATACACCCCTGGTCTTGATTGGTGCATCTGAATGTGGAGCGGTGGATGTCTTGCAAATCGCGCTACAGGCTCTAGGTGGGGCCACAGGAGCCGAATTTTTTTTTAAATGACCTGCTTCATGCAATTATACTTGAACATAGGGTCAGTTTCAGCAAATATGACAGAAAGTTAGTTTTATAAAACTTGCCTACTGCACCTTTAACTTCCAACTACATATTTCCTTTGTCTTCAAAAAATCCCTCATATGATGAAGAACTGGAATGAGAGACGGATACTGGAAAAGGTGTATTATACACAGTGAGCTGGAATGAAATGGTAAATATTGCAGCACCAAGACAATGAAATGAGTGGCACAGGGGGACCTGTGTGTCCACAGCTGTAGCCTGAAGGTACAACAGTGGAGTTCAACACCAAACGGAATTCACTCTCTCGCTCTCCACACTGAAGTCCAGTCTGCTCTATATAAAGCGCCATGTCAGTGAAATTCACTTGGACAGCTACACGTTTTTCTATTTTTTTTCCTAGGGCTGTATCATACTCTCAGATCATTTATAAATGAGTTGGCGGGATCTCTGCATCAAAAGACGTGCCGGAGCATTTGGAGAGCACGATAATAGACACGCTAGCTCTGACTGGGCGTCAGTTTTTCTCTGAGAGTGTTATGGTGAGCGTTATTATGTAGAATCACGCTACCGGTCATGTAAATTGCTCCCCTTGTGTTGGGCCTCCGTGCCAATTTACAGTGTGAAATGCAACAGCACTCATAGGAATAATGGGTAGGAGAATGCATCAGTGCTCACACACGTGCAGTTTCGGGACACACTTGGTGAGCATGCATGCGCACAGCAACCATCGAGCCCAGATCTGAACAAACGTGCCAGCGACTAGAGAACAGAAATGGTGAAAAGAGAAACATCACTGCAAGAGCAGGTCAATATAATGACTTCCACGGCTCAAACAGTCATGAGGAGGAGGATTAAGGCAATGAGGTGTAGGTACAGTGAAACTGATGGAGCTGAACTGCGTGTGTCCATGTGTGGTCATAAACAGTAATGAGCAAAGGTTTAAGTCAAGTAAAGCGAGGATGCTTTTGAAACCTTTAGTTTTTATTTATCAATACACTTCTAACATAGCGCAGAGTGCTGGAAAAAGTCTGGTCAATAGTTTGTGTGACTATCCAATTCTCCTATTTGGATCAGGGCTTTTTTGTGTTTTGGGCAGACACCACATCCTTGTTGCTGACGTGGTGTCTGACTTCAGCTGAATGCCCGGTGTAGTTTCACTAACCAGATGGATAAAAATGTCAACTGAAAACCTTTTGTACTGCACACAATTTGTTGTCAACAACTTTAGTTTTTACTCAGCAGCAGACATCTGATGCTCCAGTGTCATGACATAATATCTCATTCAGACAAAATGTGTGTAGTATACTACAGGAACGCTGCCATGCTACCTGAATGTTAAAGGTGTGCAGGAGTCAGTCATGTCATTTCTGTCATGACAGCCATGACATCTGTCCATATACCAAGGAGCTACCAGTTTCTGCAGTCAAGGTTATATGTGCAGCAGGGGTCGGTGGGCTCTGTGAAAATAAGAGTCTACGGCAATATGGAAATATGTTGAGTCTGCCCGAAAAAGCTGCTTGTCAGCGGTTTGCCGCACAGAAGAAGGGAGGAGGGGCCAGTGCAACTGGACATGCTGCTGGTGCTGCTGCTGATCACAGGCAGGGGGCAAGGGAGGGAGGCACTGTGAAGGACACACAGTTCAACATAGGAACACAGAGTGACCTCTCTGGACCAAGCCCCGCCCTTCTTATCGACCATCATGGCACCTTCTTTCAGAAAGAAAGCCTGGCTAAAAAAAAAGTCGCCACCTGGATTTAACTAGGCAAATAGGTACGAGCCTCCTGTTGGATAATTACTACATGGGTGATTATCTTTCATCTGGCGATAGGTTATTTAACCCCAACTGATGCAATGAGTAGCTTCTCATTTCTTAAACAAACATGTCGAAAGACACATCCTGTGGTCGTGGAAAAGATGTTAGTCTGTTTGAGAAGGGTCAAATCATTGGCATGCATCAAGCAGAGAAAACATCTAAGGAGATTGTAGAAACTACTAAAATTGGGTTAAGAACTGTTCAAAGCATTATTACAAACTGGAAGGATAGTGGGGAACCATCGTCTTCGAGAGAAATGTGGTGGGAAAAAAATCCTTATTGATTGTGATCGGTGATCACCTAAACGTTTGGAGAAATCAAATCTAAGAAAAACAACAGTAGAACTCAGGGCTATGTTTAATAGTGAAAGTAAGAGCATTTCCACACGTACAATGTGAAGGGAACTCAAGGGATTGGGACTGAACAGCTGTGTAGCCTTAAGAAAACCACTAATCAGTGAGGAGAACCAGAAGGGTAAGAAGAGAGGCAGATGAAGTGATGCACCCATCATGCCTAGTGTCTACTGTACAAGCCTGTGGGGGCAGTGCTATGATCTGGGGTTGCTGCAGTTGCTCAGGTCTAGGTTCAGCAACATTATGTGCCCAAAGAATGAGGTCAGCTGACTACCTGAATATACTGAATGACCAGGTTATTCCATCAATGGATTTTTTCTTCCCTGATGTTCACGGGTATATTCCAAGATGACAATGTCAGGATTCATGGGGCTCAAATTGTGAAAGAGTGGTTCAGGGAGCATGAGACATCATTTTCACACATGGATTGGCCACCACAAAGTCCAGACCTTAACCCCATTGAGAATCTTTGGGATGTGATGGAGAAAGCTTTGCTCAGTGGTCAGACTCTCCCATCATCAAACAATGCCATAGTGAATGCGTGCTGTAATCAAAGCTAAAGACGATCCAAAGAAATATAAGGGTATGACTTTTTTTTTGGCCAGGCAGTGTATGTACAGTAGATCAGTGGTGAGAGACAAATAATTTCAATTTAGCCTTGAATTTTATACACAGGCTTGTCAGTTTAAACGATAATTTTGCAAGTAACTATAGTCACAACTTGTCATGAAACTGTTGCAGTAAAGGCACCCAAAAATCATGTACATGTGGTTATCATTTCTTTATATCTGCAAACTGCACAGAGCTGCTGAAGATCAAGACTGACAGATAGTAGATTTGGATAGACTGTCAGCTTCTTTTAATAATTATATTTAAAATGTGTCATGCTGGTGTGAGCCGTATTCTGTGAGATTCCCTTCCATTCAAATCTAAATGGTAGTTTATTTTGTTAATATCACACTGAAACTTCCTTGACTTGCAAAATTCTTATTTAGGGAAAAGGGGCGCAGGCGGGCAGTACATATTGTTTCAGAAAAAAAGTCCCAAGGAGTCTCTGGCAGGGACGGGACTTGATCTCTCTACTGGCGATCATCCTTTTCAAGATGTGGGAGAAATGATCCTCCCCAGGCTGTCTGGGTATGTCAGGGCCATGTGTTTTTTTAAGTGCTACTATAAGCAACTTTTTGCACGCATAACCGTCTTTGGCCGGAATTGAGTCCTAAATGGCAAAACTAAAACTACAAACTTTTGAAACAGCACAATAGTGTATTATTTCAGCAGACTACAATGGTAGGAGAAGTGAAACAGTTGCATAACAATTGATCAGCCCCCTCATTGTAAATGGCTGAGCCTTGCTGTCTTGCCAAATTTAACTGGAGGCTCGAGACTGGAGTCGTGGGTGAACGTTGGGCCTCTGCTTCCCCCTGGCTCTGACAGGGGCCCGTGGGCTGCCCAGGGCCACTTGAGAACATTTCTAGCCCTAGTTCTCTTTCATCTCTATTATTTATAGACTTAGAGCTGAGGAACAGTCTCCCTCGCGGCAGCTCATTGGGCTTATTTCTCTGCCCACCCCTCCTTCCCATTGCACGGAACTTTTATTTACACAGACATCACTGGTTAAGCACTGGCCTCACAGGGACAATGCTATAAGCCTTCCTTCTTTGCCTTCTGTGCAATGTGTTACAATATGAGGAAAAGGGAACAGGGACTTAGCGTTTGAGCTATTCACTGAGCAGCAAGAGAATTTATCAAGTTTTGAGAAACCGCTCTTTGTGCGTTGCGCCCTTGCAATCGTTCTCAACTAGATGTCATCATCTTGCAATGTCCTTGTGTTTTCAAAGTCTATTATTCTACAGGGAGAGCAAAATCAGCTGTGAGAAGTCAACTTCAAACCTGAACTAATTACACTACAGTTCCATTTGAAATTGTCCATCTGTCACATATAGATATCACAAACAAAAACATAATCAAGTAACTATGAGAAAGTTTAAAACAGGAAAAACTCATGGAATGAAGAGCCTGGTGGAGAAGGGGGATGCGTTGAGCGCCGGGCTGCCAAGTCTCTTGGAAATACTTAAAACAGCATAGAGTTTAAAGCCGATAAATGCAGTGATGGCAATTGAGAGGATGGGGTAAACAGACTGTGGAAGAAAAATGCCAGCATGTGTATTGTGCATCCTACTTTATCTTCCTCTGAAATATCAAAGGGCAATGTTTGGTGCTTTTGTCATCCTGATTTTAATACAAAGCAGCGAGATGGCTTTGTAGGACAGCAGGAAGACACAGTTTTCCCCCTCAGGGTGACACATCCAAAGCCAAACCCATCAATCTCCAGAGCTGGTGCATCTGGGTCTGCTGTTTGGGAATTCGTTGTGAATACAAACACTGATAAAACCTGATGCTGGATAATTTTACTTTTCCACTTTGTATAATCAGGTAAAATGGTGTGATTGCATGATGTATTGCTTGCCAGCCTAATTCCGTAGGACCAGGTACGTATCTGAATGAGTCCTTCAGCATGTGCACATACTGTATGTGTCAGTGGCGCCGTGTGTTAAACCATGTATGAAAGTAATTACATCCCTGAAATGAACCAGTGTAAAAACTTGAGCATGCAATTATGCTCCCATTGAATAACTCATCCTTCCTGGCAAGAGCTAATTGCATTAAAATGGATTGTGTATAGTCCTCTAGCGTGAGGCATTAAGATTAACGCCAGGAGAGTTAATAGTGTGTCATCTCCAACCAACTCCTCGTCCCCTCCCCGCATCTCTAATATAAGATTAGAAGCCGAGAGAAAAAGAGAGTGCAGGAGGATAGAAAAACATGTTCTGTTTCTCCTCTCAGCATCTGCTCTCCCAGCTGGGAAAAGACCCAAGCTATTCATCAGGCTCCACGCTGCTGTCTACATGTATTCAACTCACTCAAAGGTCACACCGTTAAAACACCAATCTGAAATTCTCTGGCCTGTTTTTAGAGCTGCCTCCCTTCAAATAGACCAATCCTTTAGGCCAGACTTATTTACATAAAACACAGAGGGGGTGTGGGTAGATATGGGCATTTCTGCATCATTTATCAACTTCTATTTTTCATCTATGTTTGCCTGGGGTCCTGTTGACAATATGTCTTCTCCCATTAATTAAGTTGTTTTACATTTTTTCTTATTCCGAGAATTCAACTTTTGAAGGTGTGAGCTAGATGCTGGCACTTTTGTCGCTGCACAGGAGTACTTCAGAGATATGTGTTCTTTCTGAGGTGTTAGGTGTGTGATCTAGGTGGTAGGTCACACTCTCTCACACACACACACTTGGGGTCCAAGAAATGTGTGTGTTCACTTGTAACGCTCCCAAGTGGCTCAACGCGCTGTGTCATAGTTCCCTGTCAGGCCCTCAGCGCTCCACCAGGCAGCTAATGCCTTGAAGAAATGGGCTCCCGAGCTCAACATTAATCCCTACAGCATTTCTGTCCTCACTTCCCTTCTTCCTTGCTGTCAGAGCAAATTTAATGTGACACATATTCACAAGAACATGGGCCCTTGTAATTGTTTGAGCCCGAGTTGTGATAACGGTGGTTAGCCATTTGGCTGTAATGCAGACGTACCAAAACTTGTACCAAGCAGGGGGCAAATCCCCACTAATGGCTGCTGAGATATGTTGAAAGAGAAACACAATTTCTCAGTTAAATGATGTGTAAAACTGATCCCACACAGGGGATGTTCCCCTCTCTCTCTCTCTCTCTCTCTCTCTCTCTCTCTCTCTCTCTTCTAAGAAGGGCCATCTTAGAAGTACTTGGCTCATATCCACAAAGCATTTTCTCACCCATAAATACTGTATCCGGAGTATTAAATATATATACAGCATAGTATTCAATTCAAGAACTGAGTGTGATGTTACGCTCTCAGCTAGCAACTTTTAACACGTTCTTCTAATTCTAAAGGTTCTAATTGACGCTGAAGTTTTAATCACAGAGGCATTACAGACACTAAAATGATGAAATGTGCTGTCACTTATTAATATTTTTATCGCAGCGTGATGTGATTTCACTTAAAAAAAAAAAAAAACAGAAGACGCTTGAGACGAGAGTAATTCTTTTTTAAATATTCATCATTTAGTAAACTGTAGATTTTCGTGTAACTATCATGTTAAATCTGAGCCTGCAAACATCTGAATCCATTACACTGAACTAATGAAGCATTGCACCAACATTGATTTTTAATGAAGTTTACAAATTACCTGCTGCTTAAAATTAAATAGTGGGATAATCGATTTGATTACTCAAAATGAGTAATGTTGTCGGATCATTGTCAGCCACAGAAATCCTTTTTTTTTTTTTTTTTTTTTAACAGTGTCATCCAACAAATGATACGAAAAGGGCCTAAAAATAGATTGACTATATGTACATAAGCTGTTCCCCTCGGGCACATGTCTCAACCAATATACCGTATAGTTTAACATTACAGCCTGTTATGATTAAGTATCTATGAACACGAGGGACTAAAGCAGGAATTCTGCAAATGAGTAAGTGTGGAAACGTTTGAGATTCTCACAATTCATCTTCCTGGTGTCGCGATTTCACAGGGAATTGATTCTCGATTCAAAGTGGACTCTCGTTCGATAAGTAATGAAAAGGATGCTAGTTTCAAACTCTATTGTCCTGTGTGTGTGTGTGTGTGTGTGTGTGTGTTTTTTTTTTTTTATCAAATCTTTTATAGATGCGCCAGGAATGCAAGTCATTACATTTGTGTTTGTTATTTCTCATTTATCTACATATTAGTTTGAATTAGGATTGTAACCAGAGATCTCATTTTATCTGTTAATAAATTCTGGCTAACAGTAACCGTGGCTATAGTAATACTTGTTTAGCAGCAAATATTTTTGGTGTTTCAACTGATAGAACTAGGTCTGTGAGTGGTTAATGAAAATGCTTGCTAGGAGAGGACTACAGCGTCGAAACTATACTTTAATTTAAGGGATACCTTTTTCATTTTAATGAAGTGGACGATATTGTTTAGTCGTGTTCTCCATCTGATTAAGAAACCGTGTGCTGCTCCAGTAGCCTGGGAAAAGATGAGGTGCTTATGTGGAGCGTAAAATCTTATATCTACAGTAGATTTATGACCATAAGTCAAAACATTCATTCATTCATCTTCTTCTATACCCACTTATTCCTGTGAAGGGTCGCGGGGTCTGCTGGAGCCTAACCCAGCTGTCATTGGGCGAGAGGCGGGGTACACCCTGGACAGGTCGTCAGTCTATCGCAGGGCTAACACAGAGAGACAGACAACCATTCACACTCACACGCACACCTACGACCAATTTAGAATCACCAATTAACCTAATGAGCATGTCTTTGAACAGTGGGAGGAAGCTGGAGAGAACCCACGCAGACACAGTGAGAACATGTAAATTCCACACAGAAAGGCGCAGTCGGCCCATGGATTCGAACCCGGGACCTTCTCGCTGTGAGGCTTTTTTTAGGTGACCAGATAGCTTTCTTGTTTCTCTCTGCGACAGATTCAACCCATGGGTTATCTATTAATAAACTGTGTAAACTGTGTAATAAACTCAGCAAGAACATAGTCTCCACATCAGATTTAGAGTCGTCTATAACTCTAGCATAATGATCTTGAAAAAGGGTTGTGAAATGTCTGACTTCAACTCACAATAGTTGAATAATATATGAGGTATTCATAGTTTATTTAGTTGTCATGCAAGCTAATTGCTAGAGAAATGTAGTGCGTGTACACCAGCGTCCTTCCCTGTGCCCATAAGATTGAGCCAAGCCCTTCTCCGCTCTCTCAACTACAATGCTAAGGATGTACAAGAATCCATCAAGGCTATCATGAGACATGTCGGATCACGCTGCTTCTACATCCATTTATTATGAATATGTTCATGATCTAACCACATAGATCAGTGTTTTATTCATTGATCCTGTATCTACGTTCAGGGTTTGCTCGTCTTATAGTTTTCAGACTGCGACTGTGCTCAAGGCTAAGACGGACCTCTGACTGGTCAAGCTGTTAGGTTGAGGAAACACCAATCAGAGGCATTAAGGCTCTACGGTGCAACGAACCTGAGCGGCTATTTAAATTAAAAAAATAAAATAAAATTACTGGAATCTATAGGGGAGCCGTCTATACTTGCTTAACATCTCCTGGTCTGCTAATTAGTCTGGACAGCACGCACCTTTGAAGTCTGAGGGTGCGTGTATTTGTATGCAGTGCTGATAACTGAGTGCATTCACCTCTTAAGAGAGAATAAAATAATAGATAAAGAACATTCCAGCTATAGCTAAAACCAAATTTGTGTTAGATTCGAAGGCAAAGAGGGAGTAGAACCTTAATAAATATAGGCTGTGAAATTATATTTTGTGTGGAATTGTAAGGAATTTTTCTATTCTGTTAAAAAGTCATCCTTACACTGTGATACAAATCAGTCTTTAAGGTTGTGTAATATAAACCTCAGAAAATGGAGAATGAATCTATAATTAGCTGCGCAAGCTGGACGCATATTTAGCACTCGGTAGTAATTCATACTCCCAACTACACCATGCTGTAAAACCTTAGTTGGCCATCTAATTGCTGGATGACTGCAGGGCAAGGTTATAAACCAATCCCCATGCCTTATTTAAACCCATTGTTACCGTATGATTGATTGCATGTATTGTCCTCGGGTTCTAGGTTTATTGTGCTATGACCACAAGCACACTCTGTTTCAAAAGAGCTGCCATGTGGAGAGCTAACAGGGTTATTTTCAACATTATCAGCATAGTAACCACATAACCTCGGTGCATGGGTTCACTGTGAGTCACTCAAAGCTCTGTTAAATGTCCTCCTGCTGCAGTAAGTGACTTTCTAATATATTTGAATCTCACTCCAGTCCAGGAAAAATAGCAGATTTTGCAAAACAATATTCAAAGGCAAAAACACTGAAAATATTGCGTGCTTCCAGATAAAATGTTACCAGTTCAGCAAATTAAATAGATATCTAAAGGATAAAAAAAGTAAAGGGGAAAAGGGCCAGCGTGTTGATTTGAATGACCTGACAGCAATCACACCCAAACAGACACTGGAAGACAACAGCTGTAGTTGGTAGGCATACCAACTGACGTAATGGCTTTCCAGAGAAGACATTTGCAGCCCACAGCGTGTCACTTCCATGTCGCTGAGGCGGAGGTGCTCGTGAATGTGCCGCCATGAGCAAGGAGCAGGCTACTTTTTATGCTATTAAGAAGATCTTGCAGCGGGGGCAGAAAGAGTCCATGCTCTCACTATTGATTTGGCCCTGGGTTCTCCTGCTGTGGTTGTTTATTGGCTCTTGACTTCACTTTTGTGCTGAGGAGACACCTGCCGAGCCCTGACTGCCAGCTGACAGACCAGATTCCTGAACTCATGGCTGGATGGCAGCCCACCCAATAAAACCCACAGGAGCACACATGCTCAGGAAATGTGTTAAAACTGTCGGTCTGTGCGACTGAACACATTTGAGGCTGGTGCGTGTGGATATGTGCGTGTGTGTGCAGAATTCATATCGACTAATAGCGGCGTGATGAGAGTTAAACCTAAGCAGCCTGGGGACGTGTGGATTAATCGAAGGAGCTAGCAGACAGATTCTTCTATGGCTGCAGACAGGACCAGCCAGACAACTGGTCAGTCAATTCTGCTTTTTCAATACATATCTGACCATATGTGAGCGTGTACTGAAAATACCTTCTCCCTCGCACCCTTCATGGTGTATGAGGTCCAGGCACAGTTACTCTGGATAAATAATGCAGTCAAAATGTGTCTATTAGTTGAGAGGCAACATGATAATCCAAATCGAAGTGAATGTCGATGCAGCATTTTTTAAAGAAGCTGAAGCAGGAGGCTCTTGTCTGAAGGACGAAAGCCCAGGGTTTTTTTTTTTCCTTTACCTCAGAAAATAAGGGAAAGTAAATTTCTTGCCTTCTCTCACACTCTCCCTTTTAGAGTAAAAACCCATTAGGCCTGGGACAAATGGCTGATGGGACAGGAAGGACTCAATAATTCAGCAACCATTGTTTCCTCTGATGTGCACCACGCTCTCAATTGACCTGCGCTCCTCTGTTGTTTTTCCTCTTCCGACTTCTTGATGGATCTCCTCGATACGAAACAACTTTAGGAAGACTCCGAAGACCTTAAGAATATAAATAAAAGCATAGCCGCAGGCAGCCGCTGTGGTGACTGCATTATGTGTAAACATGCAGGGAAAGAAAATTATAAGCTCTGTTCGTGTCAGACAAAATGAAACGAGCAGACAGAGAAACGCGCGCAGATAAGCGCACATGCGCCAGACTTCTACATAAATCAACTCCTATCTGTTTATCAGCAACGCGCGAGCTTCTGCCCCACAGCTTAACTGTCACTCAATGATAAATTAATTACTTGAGTACTTCTAGTCTCTCCGCTGTAGCTACGGGCTTATCCAGGCCATACGATGAACTTGGCATGCTTGCATGCATACGTGAACAAACAGCAGTCCAAACGCTGTAGCCCCAGTTGGAACGCCATAATCAATTAGCTTTTTCTTCCATTAAAGTGCTTATTAAGTGGCGGAGTTTGTTGGCATGGTTGATTTCACTGGTTTAATAAACTCATCAGCAGTGTGCTTGTGCACGGAAATAAAACACTGGTGAAGTGACAATTAATAACGGCCGGCACTTCAACAGCTCACCTTAGAAATGCGCTCTGAGAGGCTGTGATGATGTGGCAGGACTTTAAGAAAATACTCACATTTTTATTCATTTATTGTAAAGCTGCCTGCTGACAGCTTTGACTAAATTAAGGGCTGCCGTACAAGATCCAGCTCTAATTACTGGATGGATGATTTGTGCTTGTAACATTTGGCCCTGGGCAGCCAGGAGAAACATCGACTTCTACAGGGCAATTGGGTAACTAGAGGCTGCGTCTGAAGAGAGGTGTTTTGCGTGGGCAGTTTTCACATTGAATTTCCTTTTAGGCACCTGAAATCAGATCTTTAAGGTGGATTCCGATAAAAAAAAAATGCTAAGCTGAAGTGGAAGCTCCACCAAGCTGTCACATACAGTTTTTATTAAGTGATGGACACAGAAAAAGGGAGATGACCTGTGAAGTTCTCGACTTGTCCTTCAAGTTGAATGTTATCCACTTCAGCACTTTGACAATGAAAGCTTATCAACTTGCTGAGTGCAATTCAGCATGGGGCAGCTGTAATTATTGCTTTGAGTAATTATTTTTTTTCTCCAGGAGGCAAAGACTAATCCATCATATTGATGGTCCACATAGATCCCTATGGGAAGTGCACGCCGAGTGAATATTGATACGCTACGAGGTGAGCCATGTTTTACTGAGTCATTTGTTGAAACTGTGTGAGGTGATTTTCTTTTGCCTCAACAAGGATTTGAAACAAACAATTTTCCCCCAAAATGTAAGAAGAAAAAAAACAGTGTCTGATTAATGGCTTATTGCCTGTGAAAAGGAATATCGCCAACTCTGGCTATGAAAAGAGCTGTTCAGAGTCTCTTTTCTTTTGTTACCTTCCATCCATTTTAGGGAGCAATTCTTTTGGGACTGATTTCAAATATTATTAAATGCTACTAATAAACCAATACTGTGACTGGGATAGAGGAAAGTGCACTTTACCACACAACCCAGAAGCTAAAATCTTTGAAGTAAGATAACACAAATACATGCTTCTGCTCCCATCTAGCCATGGCCGACTATATTAGTTGAACCAGCGATAAACTAGAAAATTCTTTCTCTGTGTAGCACCAGCATGTGCACGGCAGATTAAAAGCCCCCTCCTCTTCATAGAAATGCAAAAAGGCAAACAAGTAAGACAGAAGAAAAGATCCTTTTAGTGAGAGTTTTTTTTAAAAGAGAAACTTTTAAGACGACTTGGCTCACAATACATAATGTAAAACTAGCTGGCTGTTGAGGCTATGCTATCATGAAAGGCGATGCATGATGGATGGAGAAGCTTCTCTGCTCTTAAAAAAACGTTGTCGGCGAGGAAGCTGCGAGGAATCTTAAATTCTGCCTACCACGCCGCTATTGGCTAACGTTTTTTCCCCCCTCCGTTCCTGTGAGAATTATCTTCTACCTACGGGACGAGGTCAAATTTCTGTGTCAATGTTTCCCCGACTCTTTAATGTGCGCACGAATAAAAGCTTTTATGATTTAACCTAGAAGAGAGTGCTCTAAACGCGCAGCACCAGCCGGCTCCGTATGCTTCATCACACACACCGAATGTCTGCTGAATATAATCGTTTTTTTTTTGTTGTTGTTTTTTTTCCCACCAAGTTGCACAAAGTGAAAAGAGTGTGAGAAAGCTTTATTGTGCTCATATAATTCTGATTAAGTCGAGAGCAAAACCTCGTGGCTATAGAACATAATAAAATGTGCACAATAAGCCTCAAGGATCATAGATTTACGTCTTTGTTTTATATAATAATGCATCTATGTGTTGCACATCCTACAGATACCAGAGAAAGCCACCGAGCCGCACAACTCAGACACACACACCTACTCCATCTCATGCACCCACACACACCCAGGCAGTGTGTGTTTCCATTACGCACTTTTGTTCCCATCTCCTGTTTTGTTCTCGACTGTAATTGGAAAGCCAGTGAAGGCATTCTGGGGAAACATGGCCATGTAGTCAGGGGAAGGCATCCAGGCAGAAGGTATTAAAATGTATAAGTTTCAACTTTTTTTTTCTCTATATCCTCTCTTTTTGTGGCGACAGCTCAGCGTCGGGTGGGGGAGGTGGGCGGGGGCTCTCACCACGCTCTGCAGCGTAAGGGGACACCCATCTTCTCACATAACCCTCTGGAGTCTTCCCACGTCTGTCCCGGATGTTCTTCTCGTGGGCACGCTAAAGTTTAACGCTGATGAAAGCTGACTGACATCATGAGAAATTAATGTTACACATCAGCCAGAGTGCTCCTACAGCTCAGGGTGGAGGAATTTGGATCTTTTACTTTTCCTGTGGGGTTGTGGATTGCTGGTTGACAGTTGTCTGCTTGTGTGTGTGCGTGGTAGGCTTGTTTTGTACTGTGTGCTCTTCATGTGAGGTTAAAAGTGCCTCTGACACCAAAACGTGTTAATCTCCGCTCATTCTCAGAGCATCCCGTGCCGTAGGAGAATTTTCCAAATGAAAACGCACAAGTTCATTAGTAACAGTGGCCACAACCATGCCAGTGGTCTCCACAGATTAATTAGTGCACAGACATCTCCACCTTCAGACTAACACCTAACTTTGGTCTCGTTATGTGCCAAGTCTTTAATTAGCCAAGAGGCTTTCTGTTCTGTGTTATTTTCACCGCCAAACATTTTTGTTTTGTTATCTCCTCTCATTTATGCCGCGTCAGCCGCCACAAAAGCAACGCAAAAGAAAAAGTTCAAATGGCCGCTAAAGATCTGAAACCTTAATGTGTGCGTTGCTTCTGTCTGGCTCATTTCACAGAGGAACATTACGAGTTATTTCATTGAGCAACTTATATACTGGATTTAATTACTGCTGTAACCAAACTGCCCATCGTCAGCGTTCAGTGGGAGAGATCAGAGAGTTGACTTCTTTGTTCTCCTGCCTAATTAGTATGTATATACAACAGCAGAGGAAAACAAGTGTTGTAAAAAGCATTATCACGAGGGGCATGAATCTCGAAACACATGATTATTTTACACAGTGCTCCCACCCTACGCAACCTTAATGTCTTAATTTCACCGTGACAGATGTAGATTTCTATCTGCATCTACATAACTGCTTGTATTTCTTTGTTTTTAACTGTCAGTCTCCCTGCCTTCTTCACTTCAGCCCCTTGAAATCACACATTAAACAAAAGTGGTTGTAGCGCTCTTTTCGTCTTATTAATTCATGCCCTGTTTTCTGGCGTGGCAGCTGGTGAGACAAGAGGGTGGGGACTCCTATCTCCTCCGCTCATTGTGTAGCTGTCTGCGTATTACTTTGTAATCTGTTTTTTTTTTTTTTTTTTTCCTCCACGCTATCTACAGCAGGGTGGGGCGGCGGTGCAGAGGGGAGGTGCCGGGGCGGTGGGCTGGATGAAAGCTCGTGGGACAATTTATCATTCTGTTTCTCCCTTGTCAAGTCAAAACCCAAGACTGTTCTTCTCGAAGCCAAAGAGCGACGATAACAATAGGCAAACAGTGGAGCCATTTCTAACATCTGTATTTCACACACAATCCCCCGCTGACTGGGGTTTGAACAATCCCCCTACAGCCCTTGACACAGCAAGCTGCCTGCCTCCTTACTTTGGCAGCTGCTGCACACAAACGTACACAGAGACACACGCCAGGAGCTCACGCATACCCCAGCAGAGATGCAGATAAACCGTTGAGCAGATAAGGAGCCAACAAGATGAAATGTAAAAACAATTTGACTTGACACCAAATGCGTGCGTACACTCCTGCTCCTCCCTCTCTCCTCCATCCCTGCAATAAAAGCATCATCTCTGTTGTTGTCTTTGTCAAGCTGAGGCGCAGCGAGTAGATGCTTTTAGAAATTAGATGAGTGATGACGAGTAATTAAGAGTGAAGCACTGCTTGCCTTTATATGTTGAATATAGCAAAAATAAAATACCCGCAATTCTCTGAGAGGCGGAAAAACATGTTCAAAGACACACGTATCACTGAGGATTAAGTGTCAGACAAGCAGCGAGGACCCATCGCAGAAAGAGAAATAGAAAAATACAACTTTGGTGGAATTTAAGTGTACTTTTTGCTCACCATGCAACTCTATTGTTTCCTGTGGGCAACATTTTGTCATTCACCGCACAAAATATGCCTGGAGACATTTTTTAGTCTCCCTCTTGAGCACACTCTGTGGTGGAACTTGAGTTCCTCTATGTAGTGGAATTTGCGGCCCTGAAAGTCTGGATGTTTGTGTCAGCTTGCCCTTGTCAAAAATTACTTACTTGCTTAAAAACACTCACTTAACATTGCGAACCAACATATTTTGACTCAGGCATTTGAAAAAAATAATAAAAATATATTTTCTGCAGTGAGGAATACCAATGTGGTCCAAGATGTGACTTAGAATAAAATGTTGTATTCAGTGCATCATGCTGCTATAACCAAACATCAGACCAAAGGCATAATTGATGAGCTGTAATTTCTTGTTATTTCACCGTTAGCCGTTGAATCAATACACATCAGATTTGGAAAACATCATACACATCAAGTGATTTCACCCTTGGTGCCAGAGAACTTTTACTATAGTACTTGTAACTGAGTACAGTTTGGAGTTACTTCACTTCACTACATCAGTTTTGCATTACTTTACACTTTTGTCCATTTCACTAGGAAATAATGACAAGACATACACTGTGAGTTCAAACATGACTGTATTAAATGGTGCTTACAATGCTGCTAATGTAGTCCAGTGTTGCAAATGCATAGCCTGGCATAGCAGGACTCAATTCTTCTCAGAATGTGAGTCCGGTAACACACAATTTGGATTTCATTACGGGGCGTGTTTCAATTGATACAGAGAAAAAAAAAACACATGGGCACAAAATTGAATAGTCCTCCAACCAATCAAATTACAACCAGTTTTGTTGTAAACAAATGCAACCCCATGGTGCTCAGATGTATGACTACTTGTTACTTCTTACTACTACTATTTACTCTCCATCTACAGCGTACTACTTACTGTCACCTCATAAAGGCCGCACTAATGATTTGACTGGCCCAACAGATGTTTGCAGGGAAACACTCAGCTCTCAACGGTGCAACTCCAGACCAACTTTTCCCCATAACAAATATGTGAGCTGGGGAGGCTTCCAGGCTAAATTCAAAAGATATACTGTATATAACTACTCTTTTGATTAGAATGTTGTGCATGTAATGCTTACGTGCTACAAAAAGTTAAATGCGTACATCGTACTTAACAGTATATTTTATAAAATACTGTAGAGGGTTGCAGAGCATGGCTATTTCAAGAGGCTGTGTGACCATGGATGTAGGATTTGTTGTGTTTCATTTCTGTTGCATCAAAAACTGATAGAGTTGAGGATTTTCAGTGTTAACTTGTGAACAGTGTAACTTTCTGATTCATTGTTCTAATCAGGCAGTAGTACAGAAATATAATTTCCGCAGGACTTTTTCAAATCTCATTTTGCCCTTGTGATGTAGACAAGGAGACACATTGTGTTTCACAATTTTGTGTCAGTGTGTCTCTGAACCGTAGAGCCCAAGGTTGTTCATTAAATCATTACAATTGTGAAGCTATTTTTGACTGAATTTGGAGGTTTTTCAAAGCCTATGTTGAAGGGTTCAGGTAAAAGCTGGCAGTACTTCTTCCACTACTGTGCATTTCAACCGGCATAATCAAAACTCCTTTGGTGTAAGAAAAACCTTTATTAAAACAGGAAATACATACAGTGTATTCTGAATGTTCTGCCATGCTATTCCCAGAGCACTGCATGACCCAGGTCTGAACCCTAATGCCACTTCCTAATGCACCTTTGTTTACAGCTAATATGCTACTTAAAGAGTGCCCAAAGCACATTTCCTCGAAGCTATAAGAGAACAACAAAGCAGGAATGCTGTGGTGCTTTCACACTGCATTAGACCCTATCAGCCAGATTTCTTGGCTGCGTATTCCCCCCTTAGAGGTTTAAAGAGAAGCGATGGTGACTACACAGGTGCAGTTTGTGGCAGCAGATCTGATCCATTAGGAAACTAGGGACTCCTCTTCCTCTCTATCACTACATCTCCTGTTGTGCTCTCTTCTCCATCACACTATTTTCAATAGCTGTTTCTTATATTTATATATTTATGATTCCCCCACAATACCCAGACTATGCAAACACTTTTCACTACCTCAGGCGGTTCAGACTGAGACTTCTTTCCCTAAAGTGAATAGACTATATAGTATAAGTATTTGGATATTTTAGTTTTTTTGACACCGAAGCATGAATTATTTACACATTCAGGAGTTAAGTCGGTGTCCTCCACCCTGAAACAATGAGGGGCAGCAGACTTTATAATACATGTTTAAGTTGGGTCATTAGCAGTTTTGTTCTCATCGCGAAGACAGTTTATTCTTTCCCAACAGTACGTATTATTACCATTTTAATTTAGACTCCAGTTGCATTATCTTCGACTCTTCACATGCCACTGCACCATTAAGTTCATAAATATGCATCGCCACATCAAAACACACTCCCAAACTTGCTTCCGTCTCATCCCTCACTTGAATATATTTCGGTTTCCACTACAATGCATTACATTGAAGTCGAATAAACAAGCAGCACAAACCTTCAGTTAGCTTTGTGGAGCTGTCCCATCAAGTGAGCAGGCTGTCCCTGCCAAATCGACGAACAACGTGAACGGTACAAGTTTCTGCCAATTTGCATGATGAGAAAATGATATGCTGGGCACCGGCCCTGGTGTTGATGAAAAGAAATATGGAAAATGGTTTCTATATTTAGCCTGCCCGTGAGCATTCGGTCGGGGGTGGCTCTGGCTCAAACTCATGCTTTCGTTGCTTTTTGCGAGCGGGATGAAGCATCAGTAGTGGCTTTTTTAAACTCTTTAATTTGACAGGCACGGTAATGTGCATTTCTAAGAATCGCTCCCTTGTCTTTAAGTGACATTGAATCATGCATTGGATATGAAAAGAGGAGGTGTGTGAAGTATGTAATACATCAGTTTTTATTTTCAGGATGAATGTGGCTATGTGGGGGGGAGTAAAATATGTGCAGCAGTGAGGTGAAGGCCCCCCAAGCTGAGCCTTAAGTGGGCCCCTTCGGTGCCATCATGTAGTGGGGCCATCATCGGTGCAATTTGTTGCCTGTTTCTGCCTCTCTTCTACGCACCGAGGAGAGCGCCAAGCAGCCTGATTATAACCTATACAAGTACAGGTGCTGTGTGTGTGCTTGTGTATGCCGCATGTGTGTGTTTAGACAGATTATAGTGTATACTCTGCAGACGTACTGCTGAAGCCTCCACCCCTGATTAACTCGGTAGGGGTAAAATGACTGTGAGGGCTGCATGGGGACCGGAATGAAGAGGGCTAGAAAAAGAAAATAATAGTACAGAGTAGAAGTGGTGCTGGCTGGGAGGACAATTTGATGAGATTGGCCACTTTGTGTGTGTCTGCACAACACTTTGGTTTAGTGAGAATAGATATTATAAATCATACACAAATACTGCTTAACATCCAGCATATTTCACGTGGTTCATTTTTAAACGTCTTTGAATAAGAATTCAAGTGCAGTTTTAAAAAAATACCAATTTGACAAATCCTACTTCTGTTTTATTACCGCCTTGCTTTAGAGGCAGGGCACGATGGAGTGACTTGAACTTTATAAATATTTTCTGTTGCTCTGTCTGTGTAAAACCATCATTGCAGAACTTGGCATTTTCCATTACGGCTTGACAGCCTCTCTCTGAAGTTTGAAAACATCGTCTCATATTTTTCTCAACCCCTTTGGTCCGCAGCCTCGCAACCGTGCGAGGAAATTCCGTGGCAACAAGTTGAACTTAATAGGCAATTAGCTTTTCAATAAACCCTACTCCCTGTGATTACTGGACTACATTAGCCTCCAAACTAGATCATCTTGGCTGTGTTCTTAAGTAATTAAAGTTGTGGTGTTGTCAAAAGTATTTTACATAATGAGGTATGTGTTAGGAGTGTGCATCTGTGCACACAAAACATCCAAGAAACAGAATGAATGCAGAGAATTTACATTATACTTTTTGTTTACCTCTACACCAAGAGCATAGCATTCCCTACAGGGGTGTTCGGTTCAGGTTCACTTCACACATTTTGTGTTGTCTCCACGCAACTCTCACTGACACAGCCCTTCCTGCTCTCATTTGGAGAGACTTCATAGTGCGTGCCTCTGCCTCTCAGTGTCCCTGGCCTCTCCTTGGCCCCCATCACTTCCTGTTTCCTCGCATCAGCTCCATTTTTGTCTCAGAGTGCCTGTGCGAGCTCAAGTCATTGTCCCGCTCTAGGCTGAGCCGAGGAATCGATGAGTGACCGGGCCTCTTACTGTAATCACTGACCCATTCCCCAGCCACCATTTGGCCCCTGACCTCCTCTTCCTCAGCTCTGAGCGCAGTGCTTTATTTCTGCAGAGCCAGGTCCAAGAGGTCGCAATGACTCCAGTGCACTTGGGTTACAGCCCCCAGAGCTGACTCCAAAAGTCGTGACAGATTTCTCTCCTGCTGTCATCCCCTGCTTTGTCTTCACACTGCTGACATAACTCAGCCAGGTTAGCTGGTTGAACATAGATTTAACAGTTGGCAGGATGTCACCTTCACTTCCGTCCCTCGACACCAAAGGCGTCTCAAAGGCTGACTCTTAAACTGCTATTATGTGTGTGACAGATTCACAATCCACTCCTGACTGACCAGACACTTTGTGTAGTTTCGTCCTCTGAGAGCCTCAAGTATCTAGGCTACATACCTGAAGGTGTTTTGATAAATCATAACTTAGGTAGTCCGGATATCTGTCTCCATGGCAACACTCAACCCATGTGCATAGAATCCGCAGCACTGCATTGCATTGTATGGTTCTCAGTATCTAAGGGCAACAATTATAACACACTTGCCTAGTCAATACGAAGTCACTTGCTGCGCTTCTAGCTTGGAAAATCATGAGGTGAAGACTTCTTGGGGAAATGGTGCAGCATTTGCACAGGCCCAAAGATGATCTTTGGATAATATTTATTGTTCAATAGCTGCTCAGAATCAGATGGCAGACAAAAGCTTCTACCTAATTAACTGTTAGGCGATAAGGGCATGGCTGTCAGAGAAAGCTTTGCCTCTAGAAAAGCGGTGAATAACAACATACTGCAACGTTTGAAGTTTAGTGTATAATGCAAGAGGCTGCCATGCTCATTATTTACAACCGTACTCTCCCCGAGATGTTGGGTACTTAATCTCTCATCTGTGAATCATCTACGCAGAGTGATTTACTCCTCTCCGACAGGTGCTGCAGGTCCTCTACGGCGACAGATGACAGCAATCATACCAAATAATACTGGCTTTACATTTATGACGGTATGTTGCTGAGTCTCTGTAGCATGTGCAGCGAATCACTAAATGACAGTGTGAAATGAAAGGAGTTCACCACTCATGTGCATAGAGTGGATCTCCTGTGCATCTTCATCTCGTCTGAATGTTAAGTGATCAGCGGTGAATGAGTATTGTGCGAGAGCCTTTAATCTCGCACGCGTTTACTCAGTGCTTGTTGCACATAAATTGATTCAGCTGAATCTTCGAACAGACTTAGAGATATGTGCTGAGAGAGCATTGAATGAGTGAAGAGACTTTACTTGTTGTTACTTGACGCTGTTTAAGTTAAAGGTTTTGTTCGTCATCCTGATATTTTATGTCAGAATCTATTGTGTCTGGCTCTGATATTACAATGATTTAACCGACTTGAGGCAGTTAGTGCAACACCTTACATGTTTAAACATCGAGCAACGCATGTTGACAATCACAATAATCACATTAAACAACCCCCTCTGTACACTGAAAGGTTTCCATTTCTTGGTGTAATTTCTGTGCGATGGGTTTAGAAATATTAAGAGGGCAAAATTTATTAAACCTTAATGCTAATCTGTGATGTGTTGCAGTGCATGAGGCACTAAACGAGAGTCCCTTATTTATCGGTTCATAAACATAAAGTGAAAGAATGATTCTGGTTACGATGCTTGTGAAGGAGAAGACCTGTTTAGTTACCAAAAGTCAATGGCCTGTTGAGCCCCTCAGCATTAACTGCACCCTATCTGTCACCCATAGGTGATTCAGAGTCAAAGCTGACCGAGGTTGCTACACTGCCAAGATGCTTTCTGTTCCCTTCTTTTCCTGTTTTTTTTTTATGCCTTCCATCTACCTTCTTCCAAAACCTCTCTTTCTCTCACATTCATAAATAAGTCATATAATTGCAAAAGGCAGACAATGTTCTTTGCTTTGTGAGTGCATATGTTTTTAACGTTCCTGTCTTAAAGAGCGCAGCGAAGACAATGGGGAGGAAACGCAGAGACTGGATGCAGAAACGGAGGGCTAAAACCAGCCATTGTTTACTCTCTGAGGAGCCTAGCTTAGAGGTTGCATTAGGTACCTAAAAAAGACATTTGTTTATCCCGGTGTATAGTCAGTAGATAATAAATAATGAATTAATTGATTCCTTTCTTCAGGGTTCCTTTGCTTTGATGCAAGGTGGGCTTTGAAAACTTGAGCATCAGAGGGAATTTTTCCAGGTAGCTGCCTAATTACACTTCCAAGGCCTGGTTGTCTAATAGATTTTCGTTCTTTAACAATCACAAAAGCTACTGTTTGCCCTCTGAGGCACACGTGTCCTTTTAAAAACCTTAGTAGGGATTAACAACACTTCTGTTATTATTATTTTTAACAGATCCCATGACTACACAAGGAGGGTATTTTTGTACGGCTTTTTGTAAATCATATAAGGTGACATACATAAGTTTAGATGTGTATCCATTAATGCGTGGCGGATCAGAAGCAGGCTTCCCATGCACGGTGCTTAATGTTCCAACCGAGATAAAATGCTAACTTTTATTTGTAATAGACAACGTCTGTTCTGAAAATGTATATCATTGAATTTGCACTGCTCATTTTCCTCGGCCTTTTCCTCTTTCAATAATTTTCTGCTTTACCCTGATATATAATAAAATTTCACACCAGAGTTTTCTTTTCCCCAGCAGGACTTGTGTTTGCAGAATAGAATCATAAAACTCATAATATCCTCTCTGGCTAATCAAGCGTTATTTGTGAATTTTTGAGTGGGAGGTTTGTCAGTGTGACTACTAGACTGACTAATGAAATGTGACATTCAGGCAGAGTGTCTTAACGGATATGTATCTCAATAAGTAATCATCAGGGTGCTTTGGAGAAGAGAAAGTTTCAGTGAAACATCGCCAATTATGAGTAATTGTATGCAACATTGTGTCAAGGCACATGGCTCCCAGAAGTAAAAGCAGGCGGACAGTTATGGGGGTTAGCATATGCAACATATGATAACGAAGGAGACGGGGTACGAATGCAATGACTATAATGTGACAATAATGTGGTACAATTACATGTGGATGAGTCATTATTTGTGTGTTTGCTCATCTCTAAGATAACAGCACTTCTGAGGCAAAGCAGACCGGCTCGTTTAATGAGCTGGGAGGCGCAGACAGACACAGCATCACCGAGTGAATGAGAACAAGCTATCGGTGGTTGAGGCGAGGGATCGGCTGCGCAGACACGCTGCCGTTTCTGAAGAACGATGCGTCAAAATGCAAAAATGTCCAACGTTAACATGAATATGCTTCTGTGCATAGGAGCACGCACATTCACACACGCACACAAGAGCGCCGCATCACACGAGACGGAGCGCAGCATGTCCGCTTGCAAGTAAATGAACCAGCAAATGTCTCAGCATGCGTGCGTCAATGTTAAGCGTCTTACTTCAACGGGGAAGTTAAAGCGCACCTGCTGGCTGCTGTAAAACTGGGAGACTGCAGCATCTCTTAAACTGAGCAATGGCAGGAAAAAATATTAAATGATAACACTGCTGCATTTTACATTGATGCCACACAATCCATTAACGCTAACAAGCATTCTTGACTTTCTCTTGACATTGGCCAATTCACTTGTCTGAGTCATGCTAATGTGAGTGGTTGTGAGTATACCGATGTGGGTGTGTTTTATGTCCCAGCAGTTAAGTCTAGTAGTGTAAACAGGCAGCACAGCACCATCTGTTTCTTTATGATCCTTGATTTGATTGTGACTAAGTTACTATCTCTTTTTGCTTCCTTCTTAATGACATCTCTCCAGAGACAACTCCATAACCGAGGCCTTACTTTTTAAAGGAACGCATCCACTGTACCATAAAAGCTTAAACTGTCTCCCATTATAGCCCAACCTGGCTTGGTGGATCATCCCATGAGCTGTAATTGGTCTGCAGGAGTTAACATCAGGAGAGCTGTGAGTGTCTGAACTTGCATTATTTGCAGTTGTGCACTGACATGCTGTGTCAAGACTCCAACTGCATTTCCTATTCCTGCTTATACAGTATCTCTCACCCTCACTCTCATTATTCTGATTTCACTCATGGACCTCTTAGATCTTCCCTGCCACCCTCTGTGCCACCATAAGTCTCCCTGTTTAATCTATCATTTAAGAGCATTTGTTAAAGATGAACCTATTAAGAAGAAAAAAAACACCCTGCGCGATGTGCTTTTTGGCAAGTATGTTTCTTACTGTGCAGATAATAGTCGGTGTAATCTCTCACACTTTTCCGGGGGTGCTTGGTTAAGTAGGTTAGCAATGATTTGGCATTTTAGAGTGCAGAAACAGGAGACATTAAAAGCCCTCACTAGTATGCTACATATTAAGATTGGATTCCTTTAGAGTGATTGTTATTGTAGACAACCAAGCAGCAAGGGAGGAAAATGTGGAAGCAGTGCTGAGCTGTGAAAAAGGAGAAGCATATCAGGGTGCTGCTGATTATCCCGTTGTTCTGTTCGGATTTCTCATATCAAATGGATTTGCAGCTTACAAGCTCTGATAGCTCGGCTGCTCACAATATGAGTGAGCGAACGTGGCCGCGTGTGTGTTTGGGTGTGCAGTGCATACGTGTCGGTAATATCTTTGCTTTCGTCTCTGAGGGGCCTTAGCGGCTCATATGTCTCCAAGATGACGGACAGGGCCCAAGCGGCGTTCCCAGCGTGCTGCTGATCCCGTCACATCAACGTGAAATGTTGATAGTGCGGCAATCGGGAAGTCGAAGGCTGTTTGGTTGGGTGCTCCTTACAGGCAGCTCTGCTCATTGATTTGTGCCTTGGTTTTTAAGGGTTTGGATTTCCTAACGATTCACCTGCGGTTCTTTTCCTCTTTGACCAGAAAGAGCGTACCCTTGGGATGTCACTGTATGCTCTATTGGTCTTTCTGTTTGGCCTATCTCTACTGCATGAGGTCCAGACGCTCCTGGACACTGTAAAGTAAGATCAGCTTTCTATCCATGAGGGGATTGCAAACAGCTTCCTATATTAACCAATAAAAGATCCAGTCTAGTGTTGCAAAAGTGGTTGCTGTTGTGGATATAAATGCTGCTAAAAAGTTACCTGCTATTCTTTCGCCTTTCGTAAACACAGAGGTCTTGAGCAGTCACATGAATTTGAACGGCACGATCCGGAAAGCGTGACTACCTTTCATGAAAGGCAGCTGTTGTGTCTTTATAATGACAGCGATGACGTCCAGTTTGAAAGAGGAAGTGGGTATCTGGGAGACGGGACAGTGATTGACAGAGCCGCGAGAGCCATCTGATAATTGCATCTGACTCCTTCGACAAACACAAAGAAGACAAGGTGTCGAGTGGGAGGATAGCAGCAGAGGACATCAAGCATTAGTGGCAGCTCCAAAACTTTGCATACAGAGTTTGGCATTGCTGCTATCAGAGCACCATGTCGCTTGCAGAAACCGCGCCCATTAACGGCCAATCATACTGTGACTGAAGCTCTGATTTGTGGTAGCTGTGTGGATTATTGACTCCAAAGTAATCACAATGTAAAAAATCGTCTATTTAGAGTAATAATCCTGAAGCGCACAATAGCCAAACCGCCCTGTTTAGTTGACACAACCTCTGAGACCGAAGACATTTCTGGTTTTTTTGGGTTTTTTTATGTGTGCTATTAGCTGAGCAAAAAGGAGTCTGATATAAGTCTGTCTGGTTCTGTAATAGCCTGCTGCCACAGGGACATGGGTTTGTTCATTGGAAATCTTAAACAAAGCACAAGGTCTTTTGGCCCTGTCTGATTTGGGAGTGGAGAGAACTGGATTGGCTATTATCTCGCAGGGGCTGCCGCCGAGTAGCTTCGGGAGGCTGCAACCAGACCTCAGGTGCACTGTCGTACACAGAGGAAATTGAGCAAACAGGAGATAAGTGAGATGGAGGGCTGTCTCTCTCTGTGGGGCCGCGTCACGGAACTATCCCTCACCATTAGGTTTACGCTCCTTTCTGCTCCTGGTCTCTCCTTCCCGTTCATTTCTCCTCTCCCTTTCTCTCCTTTGCCATCTTAAACATGAGGAAAAACATCAGTCCAGACTAAGTGTTTGGTGTTGAAGGACATCTCGGGCCTTTTTGATTCTTCCTCTATACATAGCATCAAAGTGCATTACCCTGAGACATCAACCTAATCAAAAGCAAGCACTGGCTGATATGCTGTGCTGTGCATACTCTGAATATGACATACTGACATGGTTGGAGGTGGGAGGCAGCGACAGAAGCGGCAGGGAACGCGTTTACAGTCTATGCAGCAGCTTGTGCTGGAACACCCCGAGGCGTGTGAATAAACAGACAATGCTCCGACAATGCCTGTGTTGGCAGAACAGAAATGTTGCAGACAGGCAAGTCAGAGTGCAGACAGACAAGTTGCATTATGGTGGTCTGGCCCTGTCTACCCTGGCACATAAACGAAGTGAACATGATTAGAATCGGCACACGCGCAAACATCCACGCGATCCGTGTCAGCTGGCGGAGGTGCACCCGCGCACACCCGGAGGAGACAGGGACATGAGACGAAGGCTGGCCTGTGGTGGTCATCACTGCAGTGCCCAATCCCACTGGAGCTGAGTGGCAGTGGCAGGTTCCAGATGTGGCTATGAATGCACGTCTCCGCCCAACACAAATGACCCCCCCACACACAGACACACTCCCACACTCAGTATTGTATCATAGCTGATTCTGTGAGGAAAAGATAGAAAACGTGGTGACGGTTAATGATTTGTGTGTTGTACACTTGAGATATCTTTGTGATTCTTCGTTTAGTAGTTAGTTTCAAAAAGGAATGGGTTGTGAAGAGAAGTTATCTCAGTAAAAAATTGAACTCTGTCTACTGCATTCAGGAATGACTTGCATAAGGACAGATGATAAAAATGTCACCATGTTGCATCACTCTGGTGGCCAGCCAACCACTTCTGTCCTACTGATAAAAAGTCTCTTCGCTTTCATTACCAGATTCTCTTTTAGCCTCATTAAAAAATAATTATAATGAAACACAGTACACACAAAAGACTATGCAAACGATGGGGATTGCTTACTTTGTCTAGCAAGCCCTGCAGAGCATCTCATCTTAATGTCCCCGTTCAGCTGTGTGTTAAATGCACCAAGCTAGTAGTTGTATGTTTCAAGCCCAATAGTTATCATTACTTGGTGTTACCTTCCATACTTATCTTTCTTGTGCTTGGGTGACAATATCATGAAAACCAGTGAACAAGTGGGCGGCTGCTGGGCCTGCACTGACATGTGTAGTGTATGACAGACTGGCGATATGCTCATTACAGCGACAGTGTGTAAGGATGCTACATCCACATCATCCACACGCCAAACCATGTCAGTATTTCCTTCAATTTTTTTTATTTTTTATTTATTTGTGAAATTATTTGCTCACCATCGTGAGCTTACATCACCCCATTCGTGGGCTTAGACTCATGTGCCATAACTCCATTCCAGCTCTTTTTCTCTGCTTTCCTCCCTTTATCCTGCCTCTTCCATCCATCTCGTCTCTGTCTGTCCGCACATCATCACCGGCAGAATTTATTAGCCCCTGGAAGTTGTTATGCTCGTAATATACTAGGCCGATGTTCATTAGTCACTGGTCGCCGTGGGTTCAGGCAGAGGTTAAAAAAAAAAAGGCTCCTGTCACCGGCAAAGATATCTAGGGCTGGTGGCTTGAATAGATTCAGAGATGAACAGACCTTTGCTGCAGTCAGTGACGCTTCGGGGTGGGGGATATGGAGGAAGGTGACTGAGGTGACACTTGGTTCCTGCTTATTGAGCGATTCTTGGTAAATCTTTGATCTAAAAAGCACGAATCCATGCAACTGTATATGTTTGACATCTCTAATGTGCAAAGGATCATGGGTGGTATTATTCTCTGTTCACGAGAAGAATGTGAGAGGGAATTCCAGCTGTTCTAATGACTCCTGATGAATCCTTGAGCCGAGCTGAGCGTGACTGAACATAACACATGCAAGACTTCGAACAGTGTACGTTCTTGTATCACATCCACGAGGGGCTCCGCAAGTCAAATCTATCCAGTTTCTCTTGTTTGTTTGATTCCACTACAATGGCAGTCCACCTGCTACAAAAGCCTCCGGAGCTTATCCCACATTACGTGTGTGTGTGTGTGTAATGACGAGATTATGTTAAAACTCATGTAAAGCACAAATGTATGGTCTCACTGTGTGCAGAGATGTCACCACACCAACGCAAATTAGCTCCATGAGTCACACTAAGACAGTCAAATAAGTAGAGCTCTGGAGTTTATTACTTCACCTATTATTGTAAACAAGCATCCAGCTGGTCCTGCAGATGAGCCGGTTATGCCCAAGTGTGTGCGTGAAGGGGAATTAAAGGCAGAGCGAGGCACTGAGAAAGAGCATCAAGGTGTAAAGCGGGGATTGAGAGAAGCTGTAGATAAAGAAGCCATAAAGTGACAAGCTGATTTTCCTTTCATTTTGTCCCAAGTGGTGATTTTGCAGGCCCGATCGATGCCGGCTGATAAATAAATAACACAAACATAATGTGAATTTTTTTTTTCTTTAGGATTGGCGCACAGTAGAACAAGGCCTCGCCTCGGGTAGTAGTGAAAAATTCTGGACTTTGTTCTGATAATGGAAGGTAAATAAAGCGCTCCCTTGTTTCCTGTCTGCTAAAGCTGATATTTTGCTGTTAGTCACTGGTAGTCTGCAGCAGTTTTCCTCCAGCAAAACACGTGTGAATGCTGAAAACACATTCCCTGGGAGAGCATTTGTTCATGAATACTATTTACTGACATTATGATCCCTCAGCGCTTGCATGCAGCGTGTGACGAGGAAGGAAAACTTGATTTTCATCTCGTGCTCCACACTCCACTTCACACTTCTCTCCCGTTCCCTCTTTTTTTTTTTTTTTCTTCTTAACCAAGCCAATAGGAGAAGCAGAGTGCAAGTATCGGAATACAATTTCTGAATCATTAAGAGAACCGGCGCATTAATATTTCATAGCCCTCAGACCACCAACAAGTGCTGGAGTGGATTCAGTAAACAGGCGCGTGCCTTCCCGCGCACATGTGCATGCGTCGCAGCAGTATCCTCAGCTGCATTTATGCAGCACTGGATGAAATCACGCACAACCGCGCCCTGCACCATAATGTAACTCATATGCCCAGCCTCTCTCACACACATATACAGTAAATACGCACTCAGATCCCACTGGAGAAATTTTAATTGCCGTCTGTGGAGGGTGACACGGCGAGGAGTTTGAAATCAACCCCCCAGCAAAGTCTCCCTCGCCCCCCTCTCTTTGGCTTCTACTCCAAAATTCACACTCCTCTCTCTCTCTCCTCAACCCTTGAGCATAATTACTCCTCTATCTACAGACAGAGTATTGGTTTCCTCTAACTAAAGAGCAGCAGGCTCCTGCTTCCTCCTATCACTCTAGACCTTAGTTCAGTCGCCTCTCCTAATCATCCGCTAAAAGCCTGGAACTATATCAAAGGGGATTTGTGTGTGTGTGAGCGTGTGCTGGCTTTTGTGTTTCTACAGGTATATGTGTTTGCACGGGCGTTTGAGGGAGAGCCGTGCACTCATTTGTGTATGTGTGCTCACACGCTGGGTATTGTGCGTTAGATCAAAGCCATAAACCCCTCTGGGCTTGACACACTCTAGCAAGGCTGCTGCAGTGTAGAATCCGAGCCGCGGTAATTCTGCTGATACTGTATGCTGCTATTAAAAATAAAAAAAAATAAAAAGTTGAGTTGGGGAGTCTTTTGTTTTTTTTGTTTTTTTTGTACACCGGGGATCACAGAATTCTCTCATCGTTCTGCGGAGGTGGTGCACATGTGAGTGTGCGTCGATGGGAGAGGAAAGGTAGAGGGGCCAGCTGGGAAAAAGAAAGTGATATGTGTTCAGTTATAGATCTCACCTCTCATACTCCTTTCCTGAAACATTCCCCTGGGTAGCGAGGATGTCAGGATTTCTAGAAAGGCCGGATAGCGCAGGTCACTGTTCACTGAGAGCTTTGCTAGCGGCTGTTGCTAAACCAATGCCACCACGGGAAAAAAAATAAAGCAAGCTGAAACAGCCACAGCATTTACAATCTGCGGGGAATACAATACAGAAAGCTGAACAGAATGTGCAACACGGCATATGACACATTTAGATTTCACAAGAAAAGTGTGAATTTTTTTTCACCATATCCAGGTTTAGAGACTGGGAGAAAAAGTAGTTTTCACTTCTTTTATTTTCTTTACAGAGAATAACAGGTACATGCTTTACTGAAAGAGGTGAGATGACCTGATAACGGGTACTGCTGCTGCTTGTGTCGAGGGTAAAGCACATGCATTTCATATTGTTATTCTCTCTAATCTTGGCAGCTCTACTCATCTTGGCCAGTATTCGAGGGTCTTGGAGCGAAGGGGTGCTAGGAGATGTGGACATCAAGGTGCCATTGAAGGTGTCATAGGGAGTCTTTTTGGTCTCTTATCTCAGGGGCTTTGGGTAAGAGTCAGGAGAGATAGCTTAATCAAGGGAAGGGTTCTTTGAGGTTGTGGGTCAGGCCACACAGCTCATGCTCTTTTTTTATCTGCTGCTCCTTCATTCATTTTGCCGCCATCCTTTGTTCCCTATCCCACACGAAGACTGAAGCTTTTGGTATAGAGAAGGAGGACTTTTGACAGAGCTCTCTATGGGAGTGCATGTATAGAAAGAGGAGCGCCTCTCTAAACCAATCTCTCAATCTCTCACTCTGCCTCTCCTTTCTTTCTTAACACTCTCCAGCTTTAGTATGGGAGCCTGATGAATAATGGAGTGAACCGTGACCTTTGCAGTGTGGGTTCAGGCCTGGCTCTGGCATCCTTCTGATCTGACGATCACTTTTGATCCAACCCCGCACTGGAGCGCCAAGAGACATGGAGAAGCAAAAAGCCTCCAAAAGACAATACTGTACGCAATTTGCCACTCGAATCCCTTAAATGACAGTATTTATCTCAAAGGGAATCCACCAAAAACTTCAGTTGCAACTACAGGATAGCGAAAAAAAGCAAAAATTGTACAAAGAAGTTTTGGCTTCAGCTGTCACAGCAACACAAATACTTTATAATACGGTTTGGAACAACATTTGTTTGTTTTCTGCTCCTCTGAATTGTTGGCAAAGAGCTAATATGACAGCCTTGCACCTCTAAGTGAGGTGTTATGGCAGCATAGTGTGAACATAAACTAAAATATCACCCTCGTGTCTTTTGCTTTAGCATCCTAAGCCATATGCCTTTGTTCACAGTTGTCAAAGTGTCCGTCGGGGTGAATTGCACAATAGCAAAGTTGTGATTTGGCAACGATTAATATTCCTGTAAAGGATTTGCTCAGCTCAATTACAGTGACCTTAGACTGCGCTCTGCTTCACAGCCAAATCTCTCTTTTGTTTTTACACCATACATTTTCTCTCTACCTTTTGACCTCGGGAGAAATCACACAGGCAAAACTCAGAGGTGGAAAGTAAAAAAGAAGACCTTCCCTGAGTCACGGGGAGCTGGTATTCCGATTAAAACGTGATGTAGACTCTAGAAAACATTGATCACACAAAACACTCCTTGCCCCGGCCACGGAGTCCCAAGATGTGGTAGATATTAAAAAATCATGAAGACTCGTTCCCCACAGTTATGTCAGGGCTGGAGAAAGTGAAGGTGTGAGAGAGAGCGGAGAGCAGGTTTACAGATGGATTGGAGAGAGGACTTTAAGTGTTCCTGCCAAGCCAAGCGTGAAGTAAGGTCAGGAGCGCCGCATGCAAGAGTGCACAGAAGAGGAAAGGTGAGGAGGGGACTCCCCGACTCCATCGCTTTAAAAAAAGGAACTCGCTGATCCTACACTGATTCTCATAACGCACACGCTGGAACAAATCTGTAGTAATCCAGAATTATAATTAGGCCTGATACCAGGGTCATGCTACAGCATCCAAGAACCCAACCTAAAATTTTTAATACTAGGTTATTCTGGAAGAAACGTACTGAACCTGTGTATGGAATGCGACTGAATCTGGATTTTGCTGCATGCTATCAGATAACAGATTGAAGGAAAGTGACTGATTTCGGTACCGATGATTATATTTTCTCCGACTCTGCTCTCCATTTAAAACACGCATGGTGAAGCTAAACAGACAAAGTGAGGAATTCTAGCACCTGTGTCGCTCTTCTTCCCAAATTGTACTAAGAGTTGCAGTGAAGGGCTGGAGAGATTGCAGTCAAACCAAGCTGTGGAGAAAAAAAACAAAAAAACGACAGGTCCAGTCTCGAGCCTCTGACATTATCCACCTTGCAGGAGAATCCCAGACTCTTTTAATTTATACAGTTATTTGCCAGTGTGCATCCATCATACACACATACACAAGCAATCACAAATGGGATCATAGGCCTGATGGCAGAGAGACAGAGAGCCCAGTAAACGTTGTTGCCCCTGAGTAAATGAGTGACAATTTACCAGCGTCGTCGTCGCTGCTGCTGTTGAGCTCTGTGAGCTTTGCGATTATGTTGAAATGCGGGGAAATGGAGGGGGCAAATGGATTTTACCAGAGAGGATAGCTCTCGGATCCCCACCACACCGCTCACAGCCAAAGCCGCTGGCCGCTGGCCGCTGAACGTTGCTCTGTGACAGACGCCCATTGCTGTTTAATTGTGCCATCTGTAATTTCAGTTGCAGCTGCATGTGCGCCAAAAACATGTGACATTCGGCTGCGCAACCGCCGCCGAACTGTGAATAAAATGCAAGCTGCAACAGTTGCACAGGTTCAAGTGTGGAGCTCAATGCAGCGACACCTTTGTTGAGATTGTCGCCATTGAAGAAAACCGTCACACTGTCAATGTGGGAAACTAATTGACGCCACTTGTTAGATTCAGGTTTGATGCTCACAGTGAATTTACAATTTACTGTCTTCAGAGTGAATGAAGAAAGACTTTTAAACCAATTATAGTTCTGAACCAACTTGAACGCTGTTCCTTCGGGGGAATTTCTTATTTTAAATGAAAATACAAACTTTTGTGGTGGTTTCACGTGTCAATGATCAGCTCTGGAGCCCTTGCCTCTTTATTCTGTGCGCCATATGTTGCCACTCTGTTCCTGCTTAGTCCATCCACTCTTGAGTTAAGATCCTAGAGAGACAATTTGTGCAGTCCATTAAGGGTGATGAATTGGATTTATACCAGCAAACTGGTGTGAATGGAGGGCCTAAACACACAGGCTGACAGCCCCCACTCCCCACCCGTTTGTGCAGCTCTGTGAATAATGTTGGCCCTCAGCTGTATTCACAACAGTAACACAATCGAAACGTGTCTCTTTATCGAGATACACTTATTCTGTGTCGTACAAAAAGGTTATGCAGAGATAATTCTTTGTTAAAGGAACAAAACACACTTTCATCTCATTGACGTGTTAGTGAATGACGCCGTCTCAAAAAAAAATAACAGCCGACAAAACTCGAGTTGTGTTGCTAATATGATGTTGTGCGTCAAGCGAACAGCTTTTAATCTAAGATCAGGAATGAGCGGGAGCTTGACACGTTAAAGCTTTTGATATGCAAGTGTTGCACGCTGCTCTGAGTTTTAATATATCAAGTGCATGAAGGCAGAGTGTTAGGAAAATAACAGTATTAAAAAAAGGATTAAAGGTAACTAAATAATTAAACACCAGAACCTGGTTTGCCACAAAAACAAACACACGGGTGTGTTAATGTCCCGAGCCAACTTTTAAAACCACATTTTCATTCAGACCGATCCTAATCATATGGTGGTAATTTATTAATAAGGCTAAGTTCCTGATGTAAAAAATCGGATCTAAAATTGAATCATGAGGCCCCTAAGAAAAAACTAGATGCTAATGAATTAGACACGTGTGAGGAATGCTGAGTAAAATCCCTCCTGGCTCTTAAAAGTGCAGTCCTGACTGTGTTTCATTTAAACAGAGTGAACAGTGGTTACACATGTTTAAATACCGACCGCGTGTTTGATACCGCTGCAGTTATAGGGGCTGTAAAGCAAAGCCGCCCGTGGAAAACTGCCAAGAGCGTTCATGTGGTTTCATGTCTGATGAATGAGTTTTAATTACAAACAAGTAGAATGAATGATGTTTTTCATAAATATGTCTGCTCTAAATTGGTTGGTGACATTTTCTATCAGCAGGACCCTCCATTTAGTCGTTGCATCTCAAACTGTGAATGTTGCTGATGGTAGGACTGTTAAGAAAGCTGAAAGCCCTTAAGTGTCAGTTTCAGGACTCGGCAGCTAATTTTACAACCAGCTAAACCCTTGCACACATTAACCACAATCTCTTGCATATAAGTTCAAAAAAGTGTGAATGTGTATGCACAGTGAAAAAAAAGGAAGAAGCTCTGCAGTAAATGTGAAACGGAGAAGGGAAAGTTCCATGTTTTAGATCAGCTATTTTTTGCAAAAAGGAAAGTCAAGTGGTTAGTTTGATACTGTCAGACCTACTGCAAGTTAGATGCAATCACCCAGGAAGTGTCTGTAGCTACTCTAGCAGAGGTATTAAATATTAATTTCTCCACTTAGGCTCTACTGATTCAGAGAGAATGTGGAAGCCATAGGGCACTTAATGGGATACTTATCACACTTACCCTGATAGGCCTAGTGCTTATCTTGCCATTTAACATTTGCCGTACTTGAAATCAAGCTATCAACATTAGAATGAAACATCTGCTTCGGGTCTGTGTGTGTTGGGGTTGTGGGAGTTCAAGCACGCATTTGCACATTTTGTTTTGTGTTTTTTTTTTTTTTATTTATTTATTTTTTTCAAGCAGGTGGATAGTGTAAAAGCAAGCAAGTGGGTGGGTGAGTACATCTGCGCGTGCTTTAGCGCCTCACTATAGCTGGCTTTTTACAGTGGCCCGTTTAATGCCCAGTATCAAAACCTGGCCCCGCAGAGCTGTCAGACACACGGCGGGCATAGGAGTTATATCTCACATGGGCCGCGGATTAGTTTCTGTCTGTTGCTCGTGGTGAGATGCGTAATCTCATATCTGAGAGGTGGGAGGGAGAGGAGGAGGAGGAGGAAGGAGGGGATTCTTTTATTAACGCTATTAACGTCTAACCTTTTAAAAAATGGATTTGCAAGTGTGACGAGATAAGTGTGATCCCGGAAATATTTTCACCCTGTTACGCGCAACGAGGTTAAAAAAAGAAATGAAAAAGATAATCGCAATCTTTGCTGTAAAATCAAGACGCCCTGCGTTTCAGATGTTGTTTTTTATCTCGTCTCATAATCGAGCACAAAGTGACAACCATAGGTGTGGCATAGACAGTGTGGGTGTTAAAGTACATATTGTTTATTAATAAAGATGTTTCCCAGCAGGTGAGTGTGAAAGCGGTGGAGGGTGGGGTGGTTGTGGTACTGGAAAACAGCGAAAACTCACTGACAGCTCACATTTACAGACTAAATGAACAAATGAACTGCTTTGTAAAAGTAAGTAATCCGTCAGTTGAAAATAAAACACTACATGCAGTGTTGCATAGAGGCTTCTGATATTTGTAAAAAGTGTAAAATTGAAGACGAAGTTGTTGTTTTTTTCTGCTACTAACCTTACTGACAACACTGAATCCATACAACAGAAGATGTCCCAAAACAGACCGAGACAGGCCGACGTTTTCGATTCCACTGCCCACATCGATTCTGCCTTCATTCATGTCTTTAACCGCCACACTTCTGTCCCTGACATCACGCTGTCTGATGTTTACCACATGTCGTGCAAATGTGCAGAAATGATGTATTTATTCAAGCATGAGCGAGTGTTAATATGGTTATTATGTGCTAATATTTTTCTGTTGAACAGATTATCATAAGGTTTAAACACGCCTCTCAGTCTGATTGAAAACCCCTGCCAATCAGGCCAGTCTGTTCCGGGTGATATTTTTTTTTTCCTGACTGGGCTATTATTCTGATTATTAACAGAATGTCTGTTGTCCAATGATTATTTTGAATATCCTGAATGCTTGGAGCTCTCAGAGAAGGATTTTGCACCTCAGCCAACTCATCCTTTGAGCAGTAGGGGAAAAGAGGGTTTCGCTTTTAAAAAGGTTAAAGTTTTCACTGTCTGGCAGACGGGGAGTTTGAAGACCCAATAACAGCCTCTCTTAGCGTGCTCCTGGCCCACCATTACAGCGGCTCAATGATCAAATGGACGCCATCTGTCTGGCCGGGGTTCAGAAACAGCAGCGCAGCAAGCTGGTTGGCTGGCTCAGCTAGACACATCCTATCTTGTCCTTTTGCATATACATAAGCTCATTGTGTTATCCCACTCTTTTTTTTCACAAATACACACACATAAATAGGTGAATCCAGCCAAATGTCCGGAGGAAGGCGTTCTGGGGCGGATCTAGAATCTTGCTCTGGATAAGATGTAACAGCTAAATGATGATCAATGGCACTCTAGTCACTGGACAGGGGGGTTTGAGATTGATCGGCTCAATTTTCTCATTGTTCAAACACACTGGCATCTCCGCTGACTGGCTACACGGCTTGAACAAGATCCACACATATACAGAGACCATGAATTTAACTGTCACTCTTGTATTCAGCCTCAAAGCATAAGCATAAGCATTCAGCCGGCTAACAATAAGAGCTTAGCAAATGATTACCTTGTGATGCTTAAATGTTTTACACTATTATCAACGTTAAAAGTACAATTTATGCCTCTTGTATTGATTTGTATGTATACAAGAGCAACATTGCTTCTTTAAGTTTGCTTAACCCCCTCTTGCTCATGAAAAGGAATATGAGCCTGTTTATTGCTGCCTTCCCATGTGTGAGACATGTATTATGAGTGTCCTTGCAGAGGGAGCTGTGATTCCTAGAGTGGACTTACAAGATATGTACTCATTCCTTATCCAATTCACCTCAGGATGAAATGGTGCGTTCACGAGAGCCTGTAAGACCTTACAAGGATCTTGTATTTATCTGCCAATATCACCAATACCACTAACATTAGTGCAGCGTGCCGCTGCTAGGGTGAAAGAGGTCCCCTCCTCTCCAGCACTGGCGTAAGATAACATCTGCTGGGCACAACTGTAGGGCCTCCATCTCCTCCAGCTCCCGAAAATCCTCCCACATTGATTCAGTGCTCAAGTGGTGCTCAAGTTAATTCCATCTTTATTTTTCCTTCCCCGGCAGTGTTAAGTGAAACACTTATCACACAGTGTTGTTTTTTGGCTGTGAGAGGAGGGACCCTGCCAAATGTTCAGCACAAATTCTACTACTGTAAAAAAAATCTATCTATCTATCTATCTATGACTGCAACTAAAGGTTGTTTTCACTATCAATTAATTTTTTGGCTATTAAATGACATCATTATTACAATTTCACAGTCAGTGGGGACATATTTAGATTCCTTTAATTATGCAACGAAATGCATTTAAATTTAAATCTAAACCTATTCAATTTCATATCATTTGAGGAAGTGAAAAGTAAAAATGGAAGCAAAATGTGTTTCTGTTTGAAATATTATCTTAACAAACTGTATAGCTCTAATTAATAAAAACATCTTCATCTTAATGAATCAGAGGAGATAAATCACAGCACATCCCTGTGCAAAAGAGAAGACAACACAGGCATTTTCACAGTTCAGAACTTGTTGCAGAAACCCAAAAGGCTGACACATTTTAACTCTGAGTCCGACCAGCCCCTCTCAGTCAACAGTACTGGCAGAGGAGCGTGTTTCTCCTCTTTATTAGCACAGAGAATATGCGACGATGCCACAGAGCTGTAGGAAGTTTATTGAGTGGAAAGCTTTCGGTGTCCACTAATTGGTCCAGCTGTATGTGTAGTTATTCTATTGGTTTTAGTAGCCTGTGGCTTAAAGCTTGTCAATAAGGCAGATAAGGTCTGGTCATGAATTAGTTTATATACTCAGTAAGGCTATTTCAATAAAATAGTGTTTAGTTAAATCCAGGTATGATGAAGAACAGTAATCCTGTCAAGCTACATAAACATACATTTATGTTTCTTCTGTGGGTGACATTTTCTCATAAGATTAATTATTGTTTAAGGATCAGCTACAACAAACAAATCAATATATACAATACGATATCAGTGCATTCATCTGCGTTCTTCTTAAACATGCTGCCATAAACTTCATTTACACGTCCTTAAACCGTTGTAAACCAGAACAGCAGGTAACTTCCAGATAGATTTGACATTGTGAAGTTTGTCCTGGAAAGCACTGGCACATTATTATGTTATTATGTATATTACACACAAAAAGAAGTAAATGGTCTATTGCGGTGCTATTTTTCTGTGAGAAAAAGGTAAAGTGGTCTGTCAGTATTTTGTAGAAGTGGAAGGTGTATGACACGCGTCTCACACGAATGAGATATCAAAAGGCTAAGGTGCCACCGAAGAGACGGTTCAAGGTTGAAAATGTGATAACACTTTTGCACTTCAGTGGGTGCTCGAGTGGAAATAGCGTTCTATTTGCACGCCTCAGCCCAAGGCGCGGTGTTGTGATACACATACACAACATGAACACACAGCTCTGTGAATGTTGGAAGGGTGAATGCCACAACAGCAGAAAGCAACTTTTAAGTCTCTAATGAGGCTCGTACAGGGGTTCCCCCCTTCTTTGCAACTCTTGCCTTCCTCTTCCCCTTCATTAGCTAAGTGTTTCTTTAACACCACCCTCCTTAGCATTTATTCCTCTACCCTGCGGTAAATACCACCAACTACATTACACCAGTGGAACAAATAGTCATAGCTCTTTGAATTTGTACCCCCTCAAGCCTGCCCCAGTTGCAGCTGTGGGTGACATTTCTCATTTGCTGAAGAGCTGAGAGAGAGAAAAAATTGCTGTCTGCCCTCTCATGTGAATCATCCAAAATTGTAATAACATCACTACAGCAACATGCTGTTGCACAGGGACCCGGTCTGGTGTGACTGCGCTGACAGCATGTGCGCAGCTCCTCAACACCCCAACAAACTGCGAAAAGCAGCGATTCCTGCCAAAGCCATGTATCATGTTATGGTGATTGTCTGTCATGTGCAAAGAAATATCGCCATGCTAACAGGATATGAACAGATCCAACATGCAACCAGACAGCAGATTAATGTATAGACGTGTGATCTCAGTGACTAAGGTAGTGTTTGAATAATGCTGCTGACTGTGACTAATGTGAGCGCTGAGACAGAGACAGCGTCGTCCCTTTCTACCAGCTCTCTGTCTGACATATATTCTGGGGAAAAAGGGACAGCATGTAGCATTAAGACAGACATAAGAGCAGCTCACTTCCTTGAATGTACCAGAAATCATTACTGTATTTTATTCATACTTAAATCAAAGACTGATGCTTTGATTGCATCTAGGAGAGAAAAGGAAGTTGTTTTGAAATGTGAGCAGAACTCTGCGCAAAGGCTTGGTGAGGTGGAATGTAATACTGAAAGCTCATTCATATACAGTAAGGAGGCACACACTCGAGGAGAGACTAGACGTGTGGTGACAAAATCTAGTGAATGGCCTAGTAGTGATTATATGCAAAAAAAACAACCTTAGTCGATACAAAATGGATGGCAAGCTGAACTAATCTCAGCGCAATTGAGGCAACAAGGCAGAGTTACCCAAAACTTACCACAGGGAAACCGTGTCATCATCAATTCATCATGCTGATAATGGGCTTGCAGTGTCTGGTGACTGATTTTTCATACAAGAGGGTTACCTTGGCCACCATTAGAATATCCAAAGTAATGGGCGATGGATGTAACACTTGACATGAGAACGGGGGATAAGTGAGCCCTTGAGTGAAACGCCTCACTGTTACTGTCCTTCTTGGATAGACATAGTACATGGATATGCCAAGTCACCCACATAAAGTTTACAAGAATATAAGGCAGCAGTAGTGTACTACGAGTTGCGGGTTGCAGATTTTTTAAAGTCGACTATTATGTGAAAGTGATACTTTGCAACAATAAAATCTAGTGCTTCATGTGTGCTGCAGATATGTATAACCTATATAAAAAAGCAAATTCTTGATGTGCGGCCTCCTTCTCTCTGTTACCTCAGGACGTTCAGTGAAGTCGTTAAATGACTACTGTTGAGAGGATTTGGACCGTTCCTCTGCTAGCGTTAGAGGGTGCCTTTTCAGATGAGTGCACATTGCCATAGTACCTTCGTTGTATTTTAGGACTGACTTACATATTCCGCATGTCACGGTAGAATGGGCTTCATCTTTAGTGAAGTATTTCCACACACTTGATGAACCGCTGCTCGTTTGCTGCAATGACCCACTGGGCTCCTCACATGTCTTCTTGGAAGCGTCCATGTTGTTATTGTCATGCGATCAGTGACTAGTCGACATGGTGCTTAAAGCGTCATGGCGCAGCAGTGAAGTCAACAAACTGACTACTTGACTAGTCTGTACAACTATGGGGTACATGCAAAAAGGCTTGTAAGAAATAAAACACCATGTCTAAGGAAATCACTTTTAAGGCATGGAAAATATGAAATCCGTAAATTAAACCTGAATTTCTAACTTTACCATGTGCTTGACAGTACAACTAACCTGCGTTGTTTGCTAGCAACGCTTCCCTTCTGTTAATGCAAGTGACATAACAGCTTTACCTCTTGACCTTTGCCTAAATGTCCTACACATGTTAAGGCTCCGCTGCATTGCTGCAACATAAAAAAAAAAAAAACGATGTCTGTGTTTGTCTTTCACAAAGAGGTTAAAGCTGGCAGGCCTTGGCGTGAACTCCAAGAGGGTGCGGAGAAAATGATGATAACAGATGAGTAGAGGGATACGGTTATGCATCAGAACAGATCCGGTACTCTTTATTTAGCATGCATGCGTGCCTTGCAGTTTATGCCTTTGAGAGTGCATGGGTAAAAGATGTTATGATCAAAGACGGCATGTGGAAAGGTATTCACTCCTAACAGCTCAGTTCTAATAACACTCATATTGTGTACACATGTATGGCATCCTCAAACATTTGTTGATGCCTTAAGGGAAAAGGTTGAAAAAGTTCCTTAAAGCAGGCATTAATCCTAATTCAAAGTCGTCTCCCAGTACTTGGAGAAACAGGTCAAAAGGTTCTGTTGGAAAATCTCAGTATCTGTTACCACTTAAAGGATGGATATGAGAAAGAGAATCTCCTACATAGTCTGCCTGGCTGTCCGAGGCTCGAATTATATTTCTTTGTAAATATATGCTGTAACATTTAAGTTAAGTATGTCTCATTTGGAAACACCACAGAGGAGACCAACATATGCAGGTGTTTGTGAGTATAAGAAGAGCAGTAGGTGACCCGAGGCAGATGAGTTGTGTCGCTAATAGACAAAATGCAAGACAATGACAAAGAGAATTTGAGAAAAAAAAAAAAAAGAGGAAAGAGACAGTGTGTGAGAGGCGACGCTCCTCTGGGTCATTAGGCTACAGACAGACACATGCAGGTGCCACCTCATCCTTCATTCTCTCACTCTCCTGGCCAACAGGCACCAGGGTATTGAGCCATGTTCAGTGAACCTGACATGTGCTGGAGATACTGTGGCAAATGAAGATACACTGCAGGGCCTCTGGACACTAATTGTGCTCCTACATTTTCAACAGTCTGTCACCATTCTCCTCGCTGTGTACAGTATGAGTGACTGGCACATTTAATACACGATTCACAGGAGTGAGAAAACATGGTGGCAAAAGCAGATTAAAATAAGATACCCTGTCTATTTATTCAGGCATTTGGCCACGTCCATCTCATGTGTCGCATTGTGTACAGCTGTGATAAACAGTTAGCTGTGACATCTCAACCTAACTTCCTTTATTAGAGCGTCTGCTGTCAGATAAAGCCGTGATAAGACAATACGGTGCTGCCTCGGCACCGCAGCCACACAGATTCACCCGGACACATCAGACAAGACAAACAGACCTCAGCTAATGCTGACAGAGCATCACGGGTGGAAATTTTTGACAGACTTTCAATCATTTGTTTGACAAGTGGAGACACATTCAAGCAAGAGGATTTCTGTTTCCATAATTCCGAATCCCATGATCCATTTTTTGTCCCTTGTCAGCGCTCGAAAAAAGTGATTCACTGGACTGACCTGAAAGTCATTTTGACAGCTAATTAAATACATGCATCTGAAATGTGTGTGTGAAAACAAAAAGGTGCAAAAATGAATGAGTTGTATGTAAGTGAGGCATCTATATAGAAGGGAAACAAGGAACATTTAATTAATTAAATTAGTATGGTGGTCTATTTACAGACCCAGCAGAGACTTGTGTCAACCTGATGAATGTAAGTCTAATATTTAGTATATGTACAGTATGTTTAAAAAATGTATTTCTAAAGTGTAGATAATGACACGTCCGGTGATGTCGTCACGGCTCGCAGTTCAGGTAACGTAAAACCTGTTATGTTTTGTTTTGTTTCCCGTATGGAGACAACTTTTAACTGGAGACAACTGTTTTTTCTAAACTAGTTAAGTGACCCAGTGTTGCTGGAAAACTGTCCAATGAGAAACCTGAGATGAAACCAAAACAGTTACCAGATCAAATCACTTTCATTTGCCATGTACATATGTACACACACCATATCCCAGTGTGGAGTTTTTTATTTCTTATTGAATATTCAAGGCACCTCAGACATAGAAGGATTGAATCAGTGACCTCATAGTCCCAAAACTGCTTTTTTTAAAACCTAGACTACACCCCCCAGTAACACTGGAGGCAGGAAAATCTGAAAAAATAATCTGAAAGACACTATAAACCTGTGCAGGGCAGAGGAATACTGCACAGTTGGCTAATGACTCACTTTCACAGTTTGCTTTAAAGCAGAAATAAAGATTTTTTTATCCATAAATACTGAACAGGCTAAAATGTCAGTGAACAACAAAAAAGTATCAATTCAGACCAGAGGCAAAAGCTGCAATTCAGGATAACTTGTTATTTTTTTATATGTGTCTACTATAGCATAGAGTATCGGAAATAAACCCAGATGAAAAGCATGAGTTAAATATCCCCTTCTTTCTTCCTGTGACAGAACCAGCCACACGTGACAAACCGATGAGGAGACTCACAAAAGCTGGATTATCTTGGTTATCGGTTCACATTTCCAGAAATGTTACTAAAAATACATTGTATATAATATAGGTCCAACTAAAGTGCCTGACAAACAGTAAATGAGTGGCATTGCTAAGGCAGCCCGATTAGACTGCCACCGGGTAAACGAGTTGCTCGGGCAAAGTGAGTCCTCTGCAAACAAAATACTGATTGAGTAGCTTTTGTCCCCCGCAGTGGTTTTAAATGATGCCACACAGTTACTCTTTTGCATCACAATTACCTAGCAATGTGTCTGTGCTCCATTAACATAAGCTCTTCAGTGAGATGCTACAGAAAGGCTTGAGGAGCCTAGAGGTGATAGAGAGACTGCATAGGATATTGGATGAATGAAGACTGCAATAGTGTGGGATACAGTGTAAATGTTTAGTGTAAATAAAAAGGATGTGCTGCATGTAGTTGGAATGAAAAATCTGACAGACACACACAAAGGACTGTAGGACACAGATATATTGGAAGACATTTAGGTGGTTTAAACAAATGTACAACTTGTTTGTCTATTTTAATACTCCTCTCGTTATTGAAAATAATTGGGGCAGCTAGTCGCACCAGTCGGACACAATTACCTGACATGAGGGTATAACAATCTCTAATCTCGCATCTAATCACTCGACAAGGGAGCGAAAGCACCAGAGCGCACGCAGTTGAAGGCTTAAGATGAGCAAGACCGCTGAGTAAATAAACACTAATGGCACAGCAATATTGCCACAGGTGAATCCAAATGTGCCAAGACAGAATGTGAAACAATCACGGAGGCATGTGAAATACAGGCACAGCTGGCTGCAAATGCATCAGTAATATGCTGAAATGAGTAGGTAGAGCGGCACGTCCATCACAGTCGTACAGTGCATACGCAAAAAGAGAAGGCTTGACGGACTCTGGAACATACTGAAGGAGTGAAGGAATCGTTGAATGGAGTGAGAATATATAGATTTTGGTCTCCGTTCCCAGTTTGGACACATCAGTGGAGCTCACCTCCAAATGAATATCTGATTACGTGTGGAGGAAAAAGTCAAGAAATGGTACATAGGCGACAGAAAGCACCAATTCAACCTCCACTCCTTTCCTCCCCTCTTGCCGGCCATAAAGCGCAGTGTAATAGGATTCCTAAGCTTTTCCAGTGACTGCTTCCACTATCACACAGACATTTAAGTGCACTAATCCATGACAAATTGTCTCATCTGATCCATGACAAATCGTCTGAAGGGCCGATAGGGACGGGGAGATGAGGCGGGGTTGGGAGTTGGGGGCAAAAGGAAGAGTTGAGAGGGGGAAGGGAGGGGAGCCTGGTGCGAGGAGAGTGCCGCTCGGTCGGCACCTGAATGATCAGCCAGTTATCGCCTAGATTTTAGAAAGGTTGCTTTCATTACCTTGAAGGGCATGCTGTGTGGTAAAGAGCGAGAGATCACATAGCGCTGATGAGCTCTCTACCTAAGCCCACAGTTTTCAAAGCAATTATAATCCCATGTGGAGGTAGATTATAGGATTTGAGTTTCTTTGCTGGCAAAAAGGCAGGATTTGTAGATGTCATGTTCACAAAATGAATGTTTCTAATTAAATTTGAGTCATTTATAATTTATGATTTCCATCACCCTGTGGTTTAATTTAGCTTTTTAACAGGCGGTTTAACATTAGCATACAAGTGAATGTTTAGTAAAATAGAATAGCAGAGATAAAAACAGAGCGGTGCCCGGTCCTCGGCATGGTTCTTGACTGTCCATTTGACTATTTTGTGCATGTCGATCCCATTTCTTGTTTCTGCCTTCAGTCGGCGAAAACAAATCTTTAGAAAGACATCTTTAACCTAAAAGAAATTTTTTTTTTTTTTTTTTTACTAACCTTAAATAATTCCACAACCCTGGGTGGTAATAATTTCCATAACATGTACTGTGTTGCTGCATCTCCACATGAACCAGCACCACCAACCAGATCAAACAGTTCCCCCTCATCCACTTCACAAAAATACGATTATGTGACTGTAATTTAATTGAATTTCCTTTCACCATCAATTCTCACACTAATTACTCCCCACAGCATAATGAGGATGTAAATAAAGCTGATTCAATGGCAAGAACAAAAACGCATAGAAAAGTGGAAAGAAGGTTCTTGTGGGTACTACGGACAGATCCGCCGTTCATTCTCTAACACCTCCTCCGCAGCAGAAGCAAAGCAGCAAGATTACCACTTTGAAGATGACTGTGAAGAAAAAGGGCATGTTGACTGCCGTGTTGCGGCTGCTAACGCTGAGCTATTGTAATGAGGAGTCTGACAACTATGGAAATGAGTCGAAAACTGGGTGTGCATTCAGTTTGTGAGACAGTGATGTTAATTTCTTAGCATTCCCAAGAAACACTGCCAGAAAAATCAAGAATCCTCCAACCAGCCATCCGCTCAGCAATGGAAAGAAAGAAAAAAGAAATCAATTCATACTGTGAGTTTGCACTACTTCCAGACGTCTTCCATGTCCTCATTTACCGAAAAGACAGCTATCCTAAATCAAGATTTAGGTTTTACACTCTTTATCTTGTCAGATTTTTCCTGTCCTAGGATATAAGGGCAGCCTCAATAGATACAGCACATAAAGTCAGAGTTCAGAAGTACTGCACTGTTTTGACAGGATGTGTTGTTAAAGCCGAAGATATATTTCTTAATTCACCAAACTCATCCTCGCTTATGATCACGCTGTTGCTCTTATTTGACCATATGATTCATCTCGGCTAATCAAAGTAATTACATGTTATCTTCCACCTCAAAGAGTTTTCTACACTGAGGGAGCTTTATGGCACAGTGAACAATGAGCTCATTAAAATGCACTGCAATCATCTGGGATTAGACTTTACAAGCCATTTCAAATCAATGGAAGAAAACAGAACAGCAGCAGCATCACTGCATTAGTTATCTGGCTTTTCAACTGCAGTGAAAGTTTGTGAATCATTTAAAATGTTTTGTGTTTCTGCTTGAAGATGACCTAAAATGGCAGATTTAGGCTGAAAGTAGATATTCGCCACTGAAGAAATGAGTACTTGGTATCTATTTATTGGGGTAAACAATCCAATATTACATATCTGAGAGTGGCAAATGTAGTTTAGATGCAGGTACAATACGAAAACCTGACAATGATTTAGTTTGTATTCATGCAGTACTGGTGTGGTGGTTAGCACTGATGCCTCACCGCAAGGTTCTGGGTTCAAATCCGTTCAATTACATTGGCCAACTTGGGTCTTTCTGTGTGGAGTTTGCATGTTCTCCCTGTGTCTGCGTGGGTTCTCTCCAGGTACTCCGGCTTCCTCCCACTGTCCACAGACATGCTCTTTAGGTTCATTAGTGATTCTAAATTGGCCGTAGGTGTGAGTGTGAATGGTTGTCTGTCTCTCTGTGTTAGCCCTGTGATAGACTGGCAACCTGTCCAGGGTGTACCCCGCCTCTCGCCGGATAACAGCCGGGATAGGCTTCAGCCCCACCGCGACCCTTCACAGGACAAGCGGTTACAGAATGAAGTTGCCATGGGTTATGTTTTTCTGCAGGCCTGTCGCTGCCACTTGCTGCTGGATCACACTTAACTTCAGCTTTTCTTTTTGATACTCCTTCCAATGAACAGCAGGTAACTTGCATAATAGGGAGTTATAACATGTGAAGTTCAAACAGTTCAAATAATGCACATGTACACTGTTCCAACTTGTCGTGGTGGCTGAAACATAACATAGTGAGATAGTACGTCAGCAACAGACGGCTATCAAAGGGTAACAGGCTAGAGTTAGTTTTACAGCTGCACCTGTTCTATTAGAGCTGGGCCTCTCTTAAACTGCCCAGTCAGAGTCATAATAAAACAAAGCAGCAGCTAAAGAGCTGTTGCATTCAGACTGCCCCTCTGGGTATTGATTTATTAGGAACTGCATGTGTACTCCAGCTGAACACGAGTAAATAGGTACAGTACCTGCTAATTATAACTCAATGACAAAACCCACGGCAGATAACACATTAGGGAACGCTGTGTATTTTAATTAGAGGACGACAACATTAAATTCTACGAGAATTGCACTGACAATGTAAATTGGTTACACTTTTACTGACTTGTGATGGAGTCCAGTACAATGTGCTGTCAAGGGTGGCCTGGTTTGTGCAGCAGCAATCTTGGCAGCGAGTACTTCAGCTCACTGTGTTGGCAGGTGGGGAGAACGCATAGCCAGGCTTGTGTGTGTGTGTGTCATGTCACATTCGGCTCATCTGTCAGTGTAGTGGATTATTTCTTGAGAGACCAGAATTGGCTGCCCAGAATCAGGGCGCCATCAATCTTCAGCCGCACGAGCAGGACGCAGGGGAGACTATGCGAAGCGGAGGCTCATGGGAAAGAGTGCGGCGCGCTTCCTGAGCAGGTGACGAAGCAGTCAGGCAACTCGTTACTCAATCTCCGCCTCAGCGGTGACTATGCCGATTTGTCACGGAAACATTTGGAAAAAATAAACAAATGCAGTCTTGAAACTTTACCTCTATAGTCAGTTTTTTTTAGCATGCACTGCCAGCTTACTGTTACAAGAGGCAGAAAAGCTGATTTATCAAACAGTATTTGAAGCTTCAACAGGCCGGAGGATAGTCTGACCTTCACTTCCCCCTCCTTAGTTGTTCTACCACTGCCAGGCTACATTCCAAGATTTATAAGAAATAATTTCAGAACATTGTTTCTTACAAGGTACCAGCCCACAATTCACTCCATAACTTAGCGTCTGACCGTCCGAAAGTCAATGATGGGGCATGACTCACTAGCCAAGCATAGACAAACTCAATTCTGATCAGAATGAGTCGGGTAACATACCAAATTTGGATTTCTTTGGATGTTTCAACCCATGGAGAGAAGAAATACAGTACCTCTGCATAGTTTTGTGTAGTGGGGAAGTCGGGCTCGTTTTCAGGCTAATGACTCACTGCAAGGTACAGGAAAGCGGATTCACCTAGTATTTTGTCATCAACGAATCTTAAAGATATTCTCAGCAAATGAGCTGAAGTTTGTTCATCAGCACAAAATATTTAAAAATCCTGTATTTCAAGTGTGTTATCAGCAAAGCCATTCCACAACTTAATTTGCACCGCATAAGACAGGATATCACAACATAGAAACATTATTTGATTACGTAAAACTGCAAAGCATGAAAGCCAATGGATTTTCCAAGGCAAGACATCTCTTTTTTGCCACGTCCTACATAGACATATCTATTTATATCTGAGGGTTCTGGCCTCAATGAAACCAGAGAGCTTCTCAAATTATAAAATCAATTCTAATTCAAATATTCATCATAGCATTTCAATTCTGAGAGAGCAGTCCTGGTTAGATCGGTTAACGCCACTCCACGGCTGAGTAAGATTGATGTCGGCTTAATCCTCTTAAAAAAAAACATGATATACAGTAAATTGTACAGTCGTAGCGCAGCAGTAAGGGGTGGGGGAGGGTGTCGGGGGATATGTTTTCTGCCAGCAGCCAGTTGCGACAGACCATTACCCCTGGGAAGCCAGCTGATTAGGTTTGTAAAATATCACAACATATCTTCAGATTATGATTGTCAGCACCAATTATAGCTGTCCTCCTTCACCGTTTGTTAACTTTAAAAGTTTTTCTGGATGGCACAAGAAAAAAAACAAAAAAAACAACACAGCCCGGTCTCAGTGTGGTTGCCGCTCTCTGTTGATTACCTCTTGAGGATGTTATTCAAAATTGAGTGGCTCAGCCCGGATCATCCCGCTAACGTAAATGAAATCTGAGACTTTAAAAGATCAGATCAACAGAGGGTAGGTTTATCATCCAGTGTAAGCTTGCATCCACTCAGACCTGGCGTGTCCTGAACGCAGCTCCAGTATCCCCACGGGGCCCATGAAAATGCCACACCATAATGGCCTAAGTGAGAAAATGGTGCGTAAACATGCGAGCATGTACAGTACATGTCTGTAGCCTCTTAAGTTTAGTGTGCAGAAATAGTGTGAGTTAATCTGTCTGACAGGAAACTTTCCAGAACCCTTCACCATCTTTTAGTTTTTCTAAATATACAACAGGAGAAGGTGGGGGACAACAACTATTTTTCCCCCATCTTCCCCCTTCGGGACCGCTGCATTATTCAAAAACGACACTTACTGAGCCTTGCACTTCCTTGTACATCTTTGGCACCAAGCTTGACTTGCCAACCATTCAAACTCCCCACAAGAAAAAAAAGAAAAACAGAAGCCAGCCTTTAAAAATTCATTCTGAGCTCTCTGTTGCTCATCCCTTACCCTCTTGCTCCAATTAACGGGGTTGGGATACTTTGAGAACTTTCTATCTATCATAGCCGGGATTTTCATGTGTCAGCTGTTCCACAGCTAAAGCAAGCCAATTCTCTGACATGCCGCTTAAAGTCACCAGTGTTCCACACAAGCATAGAGAATCCAGTGCTGGATTCTGCTCCTCTTGCCGTGCTTCAATTACTGTCTTTTTGCTTGGCAATGCAACACCACACAAAGGGAATCAAGCAGAAGATAGCATCAATGTTTAACAGCCGCCTGGCATCCGGAGAAAGCCCCTCTCTGCACGCAGGTTCAGCGTGGAAGTCACACTCATTGTTAGAAGCTTAAGGAAAGCATTTGCTTTGCTCTAAAAAACCTCTGCCTTCCCTGTAACTCCCACATACACCATAAGCAATTCTGGTAAGCTTTTCCATAATCAGAGAATTAGATCCGCCTCTGCGTCTTCCCTCCCCTTTTGCCCCTACGGTGCAGGAGGCGTCAGGCTTAATTGCCAAACGTTTCCAGTGCAAAAGAGGGAAACATAATTGTCATCTCTTTCTAAGCCACAGTGATCAAAGCTCCCTTGGCTACCAGCAACAGTAATGGGGATTTTTGCCTACAGCTTGTCCTACTCGTAACAGTCTGCCAGCAAGATTCAGGGTGCAGTAGTCAAGAATTCCTCATACATGAATCATCTCCCCACTAGCTAACTTAGGAGATGTTCTAATAGGGTTTTTGTGCTGAGATCTAAACAGAAGCATCCTGCTCACCACGAGAACAAAAGTATAGCTATTACATTTCTTCCGTAAATAGCATAAAATGTATATGGATGCATAGATTTGACTATGACTAAATGTAAGTATGTAACATGCAGTTAGAAGCAGTCTTCCACATTGCTTATCCTGTGTGACTGCGAGCGTAGTGAATCATCACGTTACAGTACAGCACCATGGCAAATTACTCTGACATACTGCAGCAGTCTCTTGCTGTTGCCTTCAAACAGCCGAAGCTGACAACTGCTGCCCCATAGAGAGGGCAACGTCTCGAGGTGTGACGCTGTGCTGTGAAGCTGAAATCTGACAAAAAAGCACACGTACCCAGGGTGAGAATGTCAGTGCGACCGGGGCGGGCCACATGGTGCTGCTGGATGGTCTGGTAGAGTGTGGCCTGGCACAACAGCAGGAAGCCGAGGCTAATCCACATGGCCAACAACCAGGACATGGTAAGGCCGAGTCTGCAGGACGCCGCACAGCGGGGAGGGTGGAGGCAAACAACAGGAGAACAGGGACAAAGTTGTATTACAGCGTGTCTCCGTACATATTTACAGCATACATTGTTTTTGTTTGACGTGCCAAAACTAAAGAGACAAACAATACTCATATCAGTTAAAATGTTCAGAGGACTGTATCGGCTATTGTGATTTATTTAGAGCTACGTGCGTGGATATTTCCTCATAATAACACAGCGAATGAAAAGAAAAAAGAGCCTTCAGTGTTCATCTTGCACAAACCTGATGTTCTATACAAATATTTCCACCACAAAAAAAGAGCAAGAAGTCATACAGAAGAAAGGATAACTGAACAACCAGCTGCAATGTATTTGTCATGAATTTTATAAAAAGCGTAATGAGACATACTTTATTTTGGAGATCTACAGAGGAAGCAACAATTGAGCCCTATATATTTTAAAGTTTTACAGGGGAAAAAATTAAAAAATCCAAGCACAAACAGACCTCTCGCAGGTTTGTTCAGCGACTGCCTAATGGCTGCTGAGGGCCAGCATATGGAGACACACCTTATCTCTTATTGAATAATGAGGCTCTCCTCCTTTCCAGGTGTTATTGGAGCTTCTGTCAATTCAGAGCCCCGCTGAGGGAAGTTTATAAAACATCACCCCACCTGCTCTAAAACAGATCGAGCTTTCTGCCTTAGACTTTTAGAACTGCACCCTAATTAGTTTCTAGCTGATCGTAAAAAAAGAATAAATAAACCTCGGATCTCAAATGATTTGAAAAACTATTTAACTTGACCACATCACTTAGATATCCCATACATTGGGAGGGTGACTCTGTTGTGTTATGAATCGGAATCTCTAATTTGAATTTAATACTCCTTTTATGTTTGTTTCTCACATATTTTAATACACAAGACAAGTGTGTTCAGTGTGAAGTTCCACGTTTAAAAATGGAGTTATATACAGCATTTCTTGTTTCAGTAGTCTGAGAAAGTGACATGCAGCAGGTCTGAGACACTGCTCGCTTGCTCCTTTGTGCTTTGGTGTGCATCTGAAATTAAAGCCATTAGGCTACTAAATGTTCCCCGCGTGTTCCCTACCCTCCGTGACATTGAGGCTGCTTAATATTCAACGGAAATTAAGCATATAATTATTAACAGCGCATTGTAAATCCCCACCCCTGCACTAAATCCATCATAAGCCGCGGTTTTGTGCAAATGTGAACTGGTCCCGCGGGTTTGTTTGCCTCTTGCTTTTCTTCCTATTTTTTATTTTTTTTAATAAACCACACAGTATATTTTCCTCTCCTGAATTTTTTCTAACGCTTTGCATAGTTGACGGCACACAGACTCGGACCCACTCCTGGTCATCGGCAGGCGTAATAGCGCAAATAAAATGGGGTTGTTTCCCCCGCAGCCTTTTAACCAAAGGTTTTTAAAACGCACCGCAGACTTCCGATAAAACACACAAGCAGGAGCATCGTCTTACGGGAACTTCAGAAGAAGAGAAAGCAGCTTTCAGGAAGAAAACAGATCCAAACTCTTACTGGCGTGGTTGTAGTCCAGATTTTTATTTTGCGAATAAGCCCTCTCAAATATCCGTCTTGCTGTCCATGGGAGAGGAGGAGAACAAACACAGTGGAAAGGACTTGCTGTCAATTTCGTGGCATCGCCTTAAACGAGAGAGGAGATCTCCTCTATGAATAGCCGGTAAGTCCAGCGTGAGATTGTAAACGCGGTCGGAGCAGAAACATCAGGCACACCTGCAGGCGCAGAACCCACCGACGCACCTGCGCGCAACATCGATTTAACAAAATAAGACGGGTTTCTGTTCTCCTCCTCTCCTGTGGAGACAAGTTCAGCGATGTCTGATTATAACAGGGGGGAACAACTCACAGGCTGAACTAGAATTATATTTAACTCCTCTCTCCCTCTATTTTAGCGTTTGTCTGTCAGCGTTAGATCAGTGTGAACATTCTGGCTCCCTGTTATTAACATGCTAAGCTGCACGTTGGTAAAAAAAAAAAAAAAAAAAAAACCCAAAACAAACTGTGTGTCACAAGTAGGACTTCATTAGAAGCTGATTTCCTTCTTTCACTTCTCGCATACAACAACAACCCAGACATATCTTTACTCAAATCACACACATTTTTCAGCAGTCTACAGTTATCTCAATAAATCAAACACCCCCCTCCACACCCCTCCCACCCCCAAACACCAGAGGTATTCCTCGAAAGTTCCACACCCTTACCTGAGCAGTGTGTTCAGGAGGAAAGGAGTTTGGTCAGAATCACCTCACTGCCCGCCTGCCCAGCAGACTCACTCCTCTGTCTTAAATCCATCCATACTTTGAAGCCAGGGATTTCCGTTTTCCGAAATTCCGGGAGCAGATTAGCCAAGGACTGCAGGAAAAAGGGCTAAAATGCTGCTCTTTTTACCCCCCTTCAGTATTCCCTTTTCTGGACCCCCCGTTGCTCAGGTCTTTTTGAAATCCTTGGCAACACAAATAGTCACCAAAAGCAGAACACCCGGGGGTCTGTGTGACAAACTGGCCAGGATTTGAGGGATGGGAGGCTGATCATGTCACTGCTGTATCAGCCTCATTCGTACAGATCTCCTTCCTTCAGAGTCTTTTCTCCATCAGTTAAACTCCTATGTTGTGATGACAGGGAGCTAATTTACCCTCCTCACTTGTCGTCTCCTTCTCACGCGTGCAGCGGAAGGCTCCAGTGGAATGACTGCTCTGTCTGCTCTTGGCTGTGTCCCCCCATTGAGAAGCTGTGCTGATAGTGTGAGCCTCAGTCCTCTCTCCAACGCTCTAAGTAGAGAGTCTGTGTCAGACAGGCAGAGCGAGTGCGAGTGAGCGTGCATGTGTGTGTGTATTACAATGTAGCCCAGCTGGAAAGAGAGAGAGGGAGAGCGAGAGCTGAGAGAGAGTTAGATCACATGTCTTAAAGCAAGACTACCCACTTCTGCATCAAGACTTCATCAGCAAATGAAGCATCCCTTATTAACCCACCCCGCTTTACATCCCAGCCGCCCGTCCACAACGTCAGGAGACACGCGAGTGCAGCCTTCAGCTCACTCTGGATGTGTCTGTATATGTGTGTGTGTGTGTGTGTGTGAGAGAGAGAGAGTTGGAAAGCGTGCTCCTCTTTTAGTCATCCCCCTCCAGCATTTCAGGGTGAAAGTGAAATGCTCCAAGCCAGGCACTTTTAATAGAAAGCAGAGTGCCTCATCAGAGCTCTGCAATCACCATATTATCCATTACGAGCTGGCTCTGCTCTTTCTGCCCATTTTTGTGGCGACGAGTGAGAGTTTGTTTTCTTTTTTTTTCTTTTTCTTTTACGGCCAGCGCCTCAGAGGATGTTTCCCACCACTGAAACAAACTTGCATCTGCAGCGGCAGCCTGACAGAGAGCCTGTGAGCAGCTTTCTGTCACAAAAACCGAATCTGCTGGCTGTGAAGGAAAGACATCCGTCGTGCCTGAGCTGTGCAGGCAGGTGAAGGCTGCCAGTCTTGTTTGTGTGGAGCATGCTTCCCTCCAACATATTTCCTTACATATGGAGGATCTCCCCCCTCCCTCCCTCCCTCCCTCCTCCTTTATCTCATTATACTGCTAACTGGAGATTCATAGTATGTGCCAATCCCACGCACCTGCCGTGGCTGACTCAGTCACAGTCTGACATTTCACAGAAAATCAACCCTATGCTGCTCGCAACAATACACAAACAAGGGACTAAATAATCTGTCAGTCAGTGATTGTAGCTCTGGTCCTCTGGGGGAGTAAATACAGATGAACTTGATGACAAACATCTGGATAACATTTGTCTAGGAGCTGTTGCCACGTTCTGCATCCTGTGAATTGTATGAAATCCTTGTATGCCTCTGCACGACCCCAATGGTGTATAATGTTCAGCTACCCGATTGGCTGTCTTCTGTGTCGTGGGTGTTTCTTTTCTTTTTTTTTATGGTTAACAAGCCCTGCAACTGCTGGTCACTGTGCCATGATACAGGGCGTCCTCGACCATCTCTGCCGCTGCTATCACCTCTGCTCGTACTTTACGCGCCATAGTGTGATTTGACAGACTGATGTCCACGGACTCACAGCCTGCAGGGTGTCAAAACGCACAGTGTAAAAAATGGTGAAAGAGGTGTGTGAGTGGTGGCGGTTGTGGTTGCAGGGGTATATTTTTCACTCAGTTGGAAATGTCATGTGTGTATCTGAGTGGGTAAAAGAGGCGTTGTTAACGGGCATATGGTTGCAAATTGAAAATAATAACAGCTGTGTGGTAGGTATTCCTGCATGTATTTTAAGCAGCGCGTTGATGTGTTCTTGCCTTTGGACTACGCCCTTTGGATTCACGTAGCTCTGCAATAATCTAGTGGGAAGGCAGCTACGAATCGTGAAGCTGCCATCTGGATCTCTGCTGGGTAAAACACACCACATGTTAAGTGACCAGATTCGCGTTAAGCATAAACTGCAGAGTAATTACCACATTGATTAGCGTTTCTGCGCTGTCAGGGCATATCTGCACAAAATGGCTTGATTACCAATAAATAGGCTTATTCGTGTTTGTGTGTGTGATTTTTCTTTCTTTTGTAGGGAGCATTAATAGCATGCACGCTTGAATTTCATTTTGTCTTCAGTGCTTAATGTCTTTATGATCAGTCCCATTGGACTAAGATGAAGGCGTGAAATGAAACAGGCCCACAAACAAGCCTCAGAGGAGAACTTAAGATTGAAGGCATCGAATTAATACGTGTCCCTTTCAGCAATGTGCGTACTGTATCTCTTCATTTTCATTTTTTATCCTTTTGTTGATTTTGTCTTTTTCATTCTGCCTCGGTCTGAGCCGTGTTGGGAGAATGGACAGGGACAACAAAATTTCACAGTAATTCTGGATTGTTGTCGCGGCCTCGCTCTTCCCTGTATCCCTTCTCAGGGGTTTCCATCATTTCCAAACAGCTGTCGCCGTAGCCCATGCCAAGACCTAACCACAACCGACCAATCACTGGCCAGCTCTGTGTTTGGATCTGGGCAGCCCTGTTAAACAGCGGCGTTTGCCAATATTGCTCTCTCGCTCCCCTTCATTCTTCCTCATTCTGTCATTCTCTTTCTTTTCTTTCAGTTTCTCCCTCTGGCTAATAAAATTCTTCCTCCCGGTGCAGCCAACAAGCTTCAATATGCACCCGCTAGCTGTACCAAAATACCAATTTAAGCCCCTGCTCCTCCACCCCAGCCGCTTTCTGCTTTCCTTTTAAACATTAGCCCTTGTCCATACTATTCCTGCATACTTGTCAATGTTTCTCACTTGAGCAAAGCATTCCTTCATCTGTGGGGAGTTGTTGTGTTACCTATCCTCCCGAGTTTTACTGGAGTGACGCAGAAAGGCGGAGAGAGAAAGAGAGAAGTAAAACAGCGAGAAATAGGAAAGATCAAGGCAAGCAGGAGAAATTCATTTGGAAGAAGTATGCAACCATACTATTGCTTACTGGTGGATGGTGAAGGAAGGAAGATGATTAATGAAACGAAGGTGGCTGATCTGTAGTAATAATTTATTTCACATTTATCAGCAACAACATAGTTTAAAAGGTAGGGTTAATGGAAAATACTGCTCTCTTCACAGAAACCTTTCGGGTGTCAGCGTTTCTCATGTCAGTATCAACTATAAAAGGAAGTGGGACACAATTCCATGAAAGCAAATTGTTCACAACTATAAAGATAAATGATTTCTGCTGTCATGCCCCTAATTACAAATCCAAGTCAGTTAGTCACTGACACAATTTACTTCTCTACAACTGGACTATTTGTCATTTATTGGGGTTTACGTTCAGTTGCAAAGATGGAAGATGTGAGATGTTGTGCCACTGTATCAAGTCTTAGAGAAGAGGTTGTGATAGTAGGATGTAATATGTACAACTTTGCAGTAATTTGCTGTTTGCATACACGTATGATCTGCCCGATCCTGTTTGTTTTCCTAGCGTTCAAGTCTCAGTTGTGTTTTTTGCCTGTGCCTTGTCTCACAACCTATTTGCTTGCTGCTGCTGCCCTTTCAATTTGTTTGCTTGGTCTGACTGCCTTCACACTGCCGACTATAAACCTGCCGCTCAATTGTTAATGACTTCTTTAACTACGCCTGCTTTTTCTTTTCAGGCTGCTTTTTGCATTCAGCTATGTGAGCAGCTTTTATAACTAACCCCTTTGTTCGGTATGTACCTTAAAAGACGTTTCTGCACTAGGGATTTTCTGTTGGATGACCAAAGGTTGATTTTCAACATTCAGTACAATACTTGAAATCACTCATTTGGATCATAAACCACCTAGAAGCACTCTTACTCTCCTCTTTGCCACCCTTGTGATGTCAGCCAGCATGAAGACTCTGTAGAGTGTGCAACAAACAAGATCTCTATAATCCACCTCTACAAGTTCCAGTCAGTTGTTCATCCCTGCTTCTAACTTTATCAGCTCCTGATATTTGCCCCTTTTCTTTTGATAACTGTGAGTCCCTAAACCTCCTGACGCACTCAGCTAAAATTTGAGCTCCTTCTTTGAGATTTCTCACTGCAGGACACAAAGTTCTACTGATGTCGATGTAAAGGTCCCACGAAACTTGGTCCACACATTGCTGCTTGACTGCTGCTGTAGTAAGTAGGCCTGCTGGCACCCTGAGCTGTATTTGGGGCAGCTCACCTGCTAGCGCCACTGATGGGATGTGCTCTGCCGCTGCCTTCAGCACTGGGTCATGGTGCAATCACCAGCCCCTTCATTCAATACGTTTACTCTGGATGTGATCCTGGTGCCTCAAGTTTTATTTTATACTTACTATTCTAATGGCTCATGTCTCATCAATGTCTGTGTATACCTTCTCTTGGACTAAATGCATTTTCTTGCTGTTATTCATCTTGACTTAACAAATACTGTAGTGGTAAGAAATAAGAAAAAAAAAAAGATCAGATGAGTCAACATGAACTCGTTTGGTATCCAGACTAATTCACTAATGACACTAATTTAATTCTTGCTGTGAGAGGTCTGTTTTTCTGCTTTTTTAACTGCTCTTCAGTTAATGACTTCTTAACTCTGTGTAACTGACTTGGTTTAGAATTAGGTCCTCTACAGTTTTGTTTTTGTATGCTGCTTCTTGGCCAAATAACACATTGCCCCTTTTTGTATTTGAAACTAGATATCATCAAATGTATAATATGTAATATCACACTTTCATACACTGCTAAAAAGACTAAAGGTAGAGAATTCAAGTTGAATGGGTTTACATGTTATCTAACTTTAACACCACACAAACTTCACCCCCTGCTAAGATCATTCATCACTCATCAGTTCAGTCACATCAAAAACAGTCATGGTACACATCATTGGAAATTAAATATTGCATATCATAAAAAGGCAAATTCATACACATACATAAAAATAAAAAAAGCAAAAAATGTCACCCATACTTAAATGATCCAAATACACTCTTGGATGTATTGCATAGATATTGTGTTCTATTGTTCAATCATACTGTTGTCTGCGCATGCATTTATATAAAAAGGTTCATAATCATGGTCTTTTATGTTCATGTGACAATGGCACTATAAATCTTAGCACACATAGTAAGAATTCTTTTTCTTTTTATGCCAGCAGCATCTAGCAAGCTGTAAAGCTCAAGTTTTGCATCCAAGACACAAATGCTATTCAGAAAATAATTAGTAAATTACTGAACAAAGATATCTGACTACACTATACATTTAAAGTAGAACCCAAGAATTCTATTCAAGAATTATACATTTTGCATGCATACTGTATAATCCTACATATTGTTGAAAAACAGATAAATGAATCATATCATCTGAGTAAAAATATGCCACTATGGCATGGACTGAGTATTTACGTATGTTTATTTGAGTTTAGAGCAGGTTTGCAGGCCTAGGAAAATGTTTTACTCATGGCATCTTTACACTTACGCTTGCTTAAATACTGTTTTGATGCATTGTACAGAAATGCATGCTCTTAAAGAGACTCTATGACCATCTTGATTCAAGCGCCTGGGGAATATTACTCCCCACATATTCAATCACATACTGTTGGTAGCAGTGAAAATAAGTTGTGGGATTTTTGTGTTTGAAGTAGGTCAGAGATTCTGTGCTGGTAATGCACTGAGACTCACCAGGTCTCAGCAGGGGACATTTTCTTTCTCTTGCCGGTCCAGGATGGAGGAGTAATTGAGCACTAGACGACTCTACTCCTAGAGACGATGGCAGCCATGGAAATGTCCCCTCACAGACCAATAAAAATGTCCTCTCCTTCTTGCTGTAATTGGACCAGGGACAGTGGGGTTGGGCTCTGGTCCGAGGAGACCACCTGTGGAAATGCTTTGCTCAATACACTGCTATTAAACTGATGAGACAGGGGACTCGGAAAGAGAAAAAGGCGTGATAAAAAGAGCGATGCTGATGAGAACCAGAAACTGCAACCAAATTGGAAAGGTAGCAGATATACAGTTGCTCAAGGCTTCCCCAGATTGCCAGCTGTCAGTGTCTGTCAACACTATTGAATGGATACTAAAAGAAATCCAAAAAAAAAAGGTGTCAGTGAGACTTTTGGGGAGATTTCTCTCCCATTGTAACCATTCGTAATAACTTTCCCAGTGACTATTTTCACATCCAGCTAGTGTTTAGTGATTTTTAGGTCAGTATATTTCGCCTGCCTGAGGGGCATGGCAACAAGCTGTAAAAAAGACATGAACACCTCATAAAGTTATCCACATGTTGCCTATTTACACATTCGGCAGACATTTATTTGAAGTCTCTTTCCTTAGTTAGGTATTTTGCACTTTAGCAGCTAAATGCTTCAGTATATTCTCCAGCTAGTTGCTAACTCTGTGTGATGATGGGTTCTGCACAGTAGGTTTGTTTGTTTTCCACTGAAAACAACTACATGCTGTGTCTAGAAACAACACTGCATTTACAGCAAACTAATATGGCAAAGGTGAGGAGAAAAACTATAAAAGGTAAAAGAAAAAATACGTCCCTGTCAAAGGATTCAATTACAGTAACTCTCCTGACTTGACATCATCTGAGTTCTGTAAAGTTTTTACCTTCACAATTTCTTATTTGGTCATGACCTTGTTCTCATTTTTACATCATTTAGGAGCATGAACCAAAACTATAAACAGAACCAATAAATGTATATGAATTAACCTCTTTAGATACCATGGTCTCAAGATGAAAAGCAAAGACATTTTATATTTATGGAACGATGCATACCGATCAGTAATGGCACTTTGGAAACACAAATCTAAATATACTGAGTAACTAGATTCTAATACATATTTATTCATAACATTTTGACTCTTGCTTTTGTAATGAGAGCCGTGTGAGTGAACCAAAATCTAATATAGTCATTAGTTGAAAACCAAAACAATGAGCTGAAAGGTACTAAAACAGTACACCCAGGGCTCCAGGATGTGACCAAATACTCACAGAGCAAGCATTTTTTTGGAACTATTTGCGTATGTGCGACCTGCATTAACACTCCGGCTTATGGACAGTATAGTGAATCCCTGTCAGCTGCATAGATCTTAGACCGTTCCAGATGGCTCGAATAAATCTCATTTGCCAACTGTGTTAGAATTTCAAGCACGTAAGCAAATGATGAAAAACTAGTAGAGACCACCAGTGTTGATGAAAAAATGCTGTTTGGTAAACAGCATAGGAATGGTTAAAAACTGAAGCTTTGGTTGACACTAAAGTGAGCCAATCAGATAGTTTCCTCCGGTTCAGGGTAGCCAATCAGATAAGATCTCTATGCCGATTGCTGATAAGTTTGTTCAAAACTTTATTGAATAAAAATGATTTAAAGGACTAGTTCTGCAGTGCTTAGCTGCAGTTTGAAGCTGCTGAGCGGTGAGTGAGATGGAACTTGTCAAGAATGTATTTTGTCTTGGAAAGTTATTGGAAAAAGTCTGCAAACCACTATGCTAATTCATTAGATGTAAGCTGCCATAGAGGTATGCTAACTGTTTTAACATGCAGTGCTAAACAAATGAAAACGACAATAACATGGTTTTGGAGAAGAACTTCACAGAATTGTGAATATAAATTGCTATATTTACACTGGTGCAAAGCAAAGAATTTTGTATTATTTTAGAACAGACCCCTTGTGCTTGTGTAGCAGTTGATACTGGATAAAACTGCCTTTTGTAACAAGGACAGGACAGGAAAGTCTAACTCAGAACATTAACGCAAGGTTGTGTTTTCGAATATGTATTGTAATGTTATATTGAACAATAATTATTTGAATGAAGCTATGAAAGTTGTTGCTCATTGGAAGCAAGAAGAGATAACATTTTAATTCTAGCTTTCACTGGTTCTTAGCGGTAACTAATGCTAATGGCAATTTAGATATGGCCTATAAACAAGTCTGCAAAGGGAGCAGACACTTCAGTTTAAACATGAAACACAACAGCAGCTTGAAGAATAATGTTGTTTACTGACCACATTCATGGCTTGTCTGAATCTAGCGATGTACATTTGCTAAGCTGTGATTTTTGTACTGTAATGACAGTAATTCTACAGACCACATCCATGTGAACTTCATCTTCTTCTCCTGTACCCACTTATTCCTGTTAAGGGTCGCGGGGCCATGTGAACTTAAAATAATTATTATTATCAAAGCATTTGTCACATGATAATTACACATGATAATTTCATCCTAAAAAAACAAACAAAAACATAACCTTACTGCACCTAAGCATTTATCAATCTTTTGTTGTCTGCATTTATACATCAGGACTTTGAACACTTTAAATATATAGGGAAATATAGGTAAGAGGTAAAAGCTGACAGATTTCAGCACCACTAGAATCTTCTGTCAAATGGTTTACTGTATTCATCTGGATACAGTTTTACAGCAGCACAGGTTTGAGGCAGTGCTGACCTGTACAAAAGGTCGCCATTGATCGGTTTCAGCTAGACTCACTCGGGTCATCTTGAAAACATATAGATCACAGAAAGGCAATGGATTCAACTTGATGAACATAACGCTGGTGAACGTGTGGAAGAACAGAGATAGAAGTAACAGAATGAGAGAGAGAAAACAGAGTAGAGAGAAAGTGGCGGTGGATGGAGTGAAAAAGGCATTCACACTCGAATCCCATTTAAACATTCATCTGGCTTCTCTCTTCTGCTGCATTCATGCTGCACAGCCAATTCCGGCGCGATAAGCCAGCTGTACACTTCTCAAGGTAAGAGAGTGAATAGAGCAGTACAATCTTTAGCGGATGCTGGGGAGGGACAGAGCCTACATGCTGACCTTCCTTCAGCGGCAGAGGAGGGTTTCATAAACGGATTATTCCGCTCAGTCACCTTTGACCTGTCTGGCTTCCTTCCATAACGGCTCAAGCCGCGTGTCCATCACTCAAAGAGAAGCAGAAAGAGAGGGAGATAAGAGTGAGGATGGTTTCAACCTGTGGAAGGGATTAAACCATCCGTTACTTTTCCGTGGAAACATGGGGAGAAAAAGGGGGGGTGCGGACAACTGACTTGTCAGCCACTGCAGCTGCCTCTGCCGGTGACTCAGTTGGTCAGGGTAATATGGAGGAACTGAGGTGACCTTTTTCGTCAACCATGAGACAAGGGTGTTGAACAGTTTCTCTCTGCTGACAATTATGAGCTGTCAAAGTGGCCGTGAAGCCCCGAAGAGAGATACTGAATGCCAAACACCCAGAGTTTCACCCACAAAGGACTGCTTTCTCCAGTGAAACTCGCTGGAGCTGGAGAGGAACTTACTAGACGAACTTACTACGTACCAGAGATGACTCAGCCATATCTGAAAGCAACGTTATACAGCACACAGCACATCTGGTGAATGACTCACCAAATCTAGATAATAGCAACTGTGGGACCTGAATACAGCCCTGAGGAGCTCGCTATTACAGAAACACATGTTCCTGTCCCTTAAATCAGAACAAGAAATGTAATAATCTATTGTATGCCGTAGACAAATCATATTACAAGTGGATGTACTGTATGGTGAATCACTTCTGTTGTCCTGAATCCCTTGAACTCATAAAGGCCCATGGCCGGCCATGACTGACAGTTGATGTTTTGGATGACGGTGAGCCGCAACAACTCACTCCAGCAAAACAAAAACCCCTCCAAGTCTCAAAGGAAAGCTCTGTGAGGGAGGCATCCATTTCCACCTCCCTTTCAGCAATCACCCGCCAGGCACGCAGGAATGAAAGGAGCAGGATTGAGAGGGAAAGAAAGCAAAGGAGATTGAGACGCACAGAAGAGAGATGGGGGGGTCCTCAGGAAGGAAGCAGGTGAGAATGAATGCATGACGCATTGTAAGCAGGAAGCAGAAGCAGAAAGCAGATGAAGAAAGAATGTGAGAGGCTTTTCTCCACTCCTCTTCTCTCCACTCTCCCTTTCTCCCTCTGGCGATGTAGTGGTTATTTACTGTGGTCTCTCCTCTCCCGGTGGAATGAGAGGGAAATGGGCTCTTAACAGGGCCCCCATACATCACCTGCTGACACTGATGCTTGTAGTTCTGGAATGCCTACATCTGATGTTTCTTTTTAAAATCAATTATTTACAGGGCATCCAAAGAGTCCCGCAATTCATCACGGCTAATTGCAGTGCATCACCTCCATCATCGATCACGTCATGCCTTCTTGTTCTATTTCAAGAACTTTGTTTTAAATGTCAGAATGTTTCTGTCGGTGTCAGCTGTGAAATGGTGGAAAATGAGCTGAGCAATTTAGCTTTCATCATCTTGAACCCATTTAACTGTAGAACAACAACAACCTATCAATCATTAGTAGATTAGATGGAGGTCATAGTCATTGGTTTTACCTTGTTTATTGTGTACTGGTGTGTTGAATTTATACCTAAAATAAAATTATTCAAAAATGAAAAATAGTTGTAAGTGTGTAGCTGGAATCAATAAGATCAGTTACACTGTATATAAACGTGTTTAATATTGAAACTATTTATCAACATGAATGAGTGAAGTAAAGACACCACCTCAGCTATGTCCACAAAGAGTAAATTTGCATCTGTACGCCCTGTACCGTTTCTTTTCATTGACTTCTACATACAGCGTTTAAGTCTATTTGGCTTTTTGTTAGATCGCGTCTTTTGTGAGAAGGATGTGTGAATAGCCGTCCAAATATTTGCTTGTGACCCCACAGTCCACTGGCCAGCAGTCATAGTATCGCCTTACTGTGCTTTTTGTTGCCTTACAGTATACTTCCATTTTTATACTTCCCATCTTTGACGGTTTGAATGATTTACAGGGTTAAAAATGTTTGAAACTGGTCCCGTGTTGAGTGAGAGCCCTAAGCAATGAACTTTGATTCATAGACAAGCAATAGAGCACACACACACACACACACACACACACACACACACACACACACACACACACACACACATACAATCCACCCCCATAAATCTCTATATGTTACATTGACTAACTCACACAACCCATGCCTATGTAGACTATGTGGACACACTTTTTCTGTTAATGCACAATCAGTACAGTTCCTTTTGGTTAAAGCAGTTCTCTTTCTTTGTACATCCAGACTTTTTCTATATTTCTTGTATATTTTATATAGATAGATAGATAGATAGACAAGCTTCTCTGCCTGAAGTTCCTACTTAGACTTAGATGGTTATTGCACCAAACACCAAGACAAATTCCTCGTATGTCCTGAGCATACACGGCATTAAATGTGATACTGATTTTGATAACCAGCAACTGCAGCTGCACTGTAATCAGTTTGTGAATTTGTCCAGACCTTAATCCTACAGATATAGATGTTTACCTAACACGCCTAACAAATCTAACAATGTCTCAACTTCACAGAGAAGGCGATAGCTAAAAATATAATCATCTCATTTTCAGAAGCAAGCAAATCATAACATGTTTAAATATCTAACGATTCCATTAAGATAGCATTAAAACTGGCAAACCTTTTATTTTTTATCATTTTAGTAAATAAAGGGAAAAGGTAAAAAATGTTGCAATTAACAAGTTGAGATTTCACCAAAAAGTTAGCGATCACCAGTACTGACTGATTTAAGAATATACGCAATCTACCTCAGTGATCCAACCACAGAGCTTCATTGATTAGCAGCCCAAGAGTAGCCTTGATCAGGAAAAATAGCCTGGAACACGGCCCGAATTTTCCCTGCCCACAAAATTTTGGGGTGGAGAAAGTTGTTCTGGAACCCCTCTGATGGGGAAGATCTGCCAGACCAATCAAATTGTTAGCATGGGCTTTATTTGGTGATGGACAGAAGAGTTACAGCAGCGTAGTCGTGGAGTTGAATCTTTGTTCAACACAATGGCTCTGATTAGTTGTATCCAAATGGTGAGTGATACCAGACCTATTCTGCTAACATTTTAGTCTTTCTAGGCCTGGACGTATCCTCACTCTGAAATAAATTGCAGAAAACCAACAGACATCCTGTTTGCATAAGCTATTTTAACTGGTATGGGTACTGCTTTTCAAAAAGTACAAGAAATCCTCCATCTAGACACTTGAACCTCAAGAGAACTGCTGTTCCAAGAGTTGAGGGACCGGCTGGAGACACAGTCGAGATAATGATATTAGGTAAAATTATTTTGTTGACATGGCAACAGTGCATTTGAAAGCATGGCTCACTCAAAACAGTATGTGAAAATGAACTGAGTCAGTCTGTGGCAATAACAATCAGTGTTAGTGGGCTACCGACAAATGCACCTTTGATTATATTGTTGTGGTTTCATGGTTGATGGTTATAGATTTCATGTTCAATATTAAACTGATTCTGAATATTTTTGTTCCCATTACTGGGAAAATGTGGCCCGGATCTTAAAATACAAAGAATTCTTTAACTTGCCCTAACCTTACTCAAAGGGTATCAGATCAGAAAATATCCATATGGGTTGCTTTGAAACGCAGTGAAAAATATCATGTTGTGTTCTGTTTGTGTGGCAAATTGTTGGAAACCAAGTTCCCAGCTGGAATCCAACCACATGTCATCAAGTGGTATTTGTTTTACATTATTAGGCCACAAGGACAGCCCAGCATTCTTGTCACTTTATGTCTTGTGGCTTGTTTATCTCATAGCACACAATAATGAGCCTCATGAAGATGTCCTTCCATTTCGAAGAGAAGCTCTGTGCACCTGTATCCCACAGCGTGGATTAAGCTGTCATCCGGTGTGGAAATATGTTCAATTTTCTCCTCATTGTGCCTGCCCCCTAGCAAGAGCGTTCACAGTCTGATTGCTTTTACATGAAGCTAATGAAATATGATTGCATTACCAGCCGTTTCAATAAATACATTAACCTTTACAAATCAAAACATGTCATCTCCTCCTAGCTGTTGCCGTTTGCCTAAAATGGCTGGATTAAACAAAAAAACCATAGTTGTTCCTTTTTATTTTTGCTGAGCTGCCCCGTGTTTATTCAGCGTGTGGACGTGTTGCTCCTGTCTTGTGAATGGAAATGCTTATGTTTATTTCCACATGATTAAATTAGAATGCCACAGAAGCTCACTTCCAACACAGTCAAAATCTTAGACATGCAATATGTTTTCATAACTCACACTGATGTGAATTGATGAATTTGACATGTACATGACCTTCTGCACACCCAGCATGTAATTGAAAGTGGATGAAGTTCTGTTCAACATGTTTGGACAAAGCCAGCGGGCAGGCAGCAATTGGGGCTAATATGCAAAAGGTAGTAAGAAGATGAAATGGGGAGTAAAACCTGGGTGAATTATGGCCAGATGATCACGGGGAACAACGTGAAGACAGCAGCAAAAGATGGCAAAGCATGAGGGGAGGAGAGAGAGAGAGGGCTGATTGACAATTTGCATCCTCTTCAGAGGGTATCAGGGGACATGATTGAATCCAGTCAGGCTGAACCCATTAGGGGCGCGCTGCTGTCGGAGGCCGAGCAGAAAGCCATTCACTGGCACCCGGTCCCTGCTCTTCACTGGTCTCCATTTATATTCATGCCGGGGTTGAGTTATTGAGGGGGGAGAGCACATGTGAGAGAGAGAAAGAGGGACTGAAGCGGGCCTCGTCCAGCCATCCATTTGCTATTTGTAAGCCGTAAAGTTCTTACCCGCTGCCAAGATCGCTCACTTAACCTGGGCCTGACTGATCCCATTTGCATGTGATTTTCAAGGGTCAATATGTCTATAAATTGGATTCAAATTGTGGACATGTGGCATCTCAAACCGCTTAAAAGCACCGGGAAAAGCCATTTAAAAGCTCAGGATAAATTGCAAAGGACATTTGCATTTTAAGCAGTTTAACACTCCTCTCTTCATTAGCCTGCCTCCACAATGTTTCCATAACTGAAACCTATCTGCTGCATTTTCTTGGGAGACAGCCACGTGGCTCGGTTGAACTGAGGCAATCATTTTGCTGAAGGTTCTTCTTTGTACTTCTCAGCAGATCCCTGGGCACGATGAGAGCAGCGGAGATATAACACACTTGAGGGTGTGATAAGCCACAGCGGCCGAGGGCTGCTGGGAACACTCCCTGACAGCCGTCCCGCCGCTCGTGTCTCCATTCACCTCAGCCAGACAGCCGATCCAGAGCAGCCCCAGAGTTTGACTAGGTGACAAAGGAGGTGGAGCGTTGTTGAGACTCTTCCACGTGTCGCCATTTATCTCACCAACACAGCACACACGCCCAAAGCTACGATATAACAGCAGCCTTGGTTTGTTACAGCCAGCTGTCAGAGCAGAGACGGCGGAACCGAGCCGACAGATTTCACTTTCTTCTCCAGAGAGGAAAAAAAAAGAAATCACAAGTTGATAGAGAAAATATCATCCGTTGTTTGCGAGTGGTTTGAGCGGACTTGTGTTACACTCTGCTGTTGTGCGTGACTGGCATTTAAAAACAACTGCATTCTTATTTTAGTTTATACCTTAGAAGTGCACTCAGGATGCCAAATTGCCCATTAGGCTGTTTTCATAGAAGCTGCCATGGCGCCACTAATCCAGTTTTTATACTTTTCCTCCCTGCTTTGATGTAATTATCTAAACACAAATTTGATATTCCCATTCAGGACATTTTAAGAAAGCAGAAGCACAGTCACTGAAATATTATTTAAAGTCAGGAAGTCTCCAGTCTAAGGTCATTTGAAAGAGACACAGTCAGATGGATACTCTTGGGACTACTGCGGAGAGGACTGACTATAGAGGCACAGTCACTTTTCATTTCACTTTACATGTAGTAATACATCTGTTCCTAATGTGGCTGTCTGCTTTTGCTTCTCTTCGTCTTCTCTCTCTCTTTCCCTCTGTCTGTCTCTTGTTCTTCCTCCCCTGCCTCTTTCCTCTGTGTCCCTGAGGTTTAAAATAGTCACAGAGGGATCATGTTCGAGTTATGAATGTCCCAATTAGCGGGAGGTGGAGGGAGAGGGTCTCGAAAGTGGTACTCAAGTGACTGGTGCAAAAACATTGCCAGGCCATAGTTTTTATTTAGGCTGACTTAATGCGAGCTATTGACTTCTCAGTGAGGACCAGGATTAGGTCAAATATACTTCACTCACTAATGCATGCCTAATGGTTCTGCTATAGATTAGCCATAAAAGTGGATGATCATAAATATTGCTGGATTTTAAAACATTTATGAGTGAAATCCAATGCCCTGCTTCCAAAATTGCGAGTCACTAAGCAGCAGCACCGGGAGCAGATATATGCCCCGTGTTAAAAAAAAGTAGTGGAAAATATTTGGACTCAGCGCGGCTACATCAATTCCAGCACCATTCAGTATCACTCTCTGAGATGTGTTGTTGTTTTGGTTGTCTACTGCTTCTCATATCCATGGCGGAGTAATGAAAGTGGAGGAACTGTGTGTCTTCCACGGTTTGACATGTTCATGCCGCATTGCCATGGTTACGTCTGCGTCTGCGGCTCAGCTGCTGACAAGTGCTTGCTACACCTGTCACAGACTCATCCGTCACCTTTGACCCTCGGCAGAAATTTAAGCAAGGGGCCAGCTGTCATATCTCTCAGGCACACACAATACTGTCATTACTGTATGATATGATTTCAGAGTGAAACACAGTACATGGCAGAGGTGCAGTCAGCAAGAACTTCACGACAGATGTTGGAGATGGTGGGACTGAGGGGGAAAAAATGTGCGAGTTCACGTCTAACTTAGGCCTTGTTAAATCAGAGTCGGTACAGTGGACGGTTTAATGCGGTTCATTCAGGCTGCGTTCAGTACATGCATAAATAACGTTCTACACTCAGTCTTTAAACTGTATTATCTTGAATTACCATTTTCAATGAACTAATCAGCATCTCTTCGCAGAGGAGCTCCTCTCTGTGGTGAGTAAGAGCACCATTGTCAGTTGAGCCATAACTCACAGGACATTACTTTCTCATTAAAAGCTTATTAAAAGATCATGAACGCCATAGAAATAATCATAATATAGCTCAGTTGGCAATAATGGGCTGCTGAGATATTAACCTTATGCGCTCTAACAGTTTTGTACTGAAGTGAGTGTTACAGTCTAGACAAGCAGTGAAGTGCACATACTACTAAACTAAAAAGATATTCAGGCATACTGATTGCATCATAAATGTGCAATATACGAACATAGTGGAACGCACTCCAGCAGTGATACAACCACGCTAAGAACTGTATTCTCTGTTTCTACATTTACATGGACACTAGTATTCTGCTTATAATCACAGTGATAGCCCAATCAGTACACTAATGTCTCATGTAAAAACCTCAATCTGAACAGACTGGTCCTGTCTGGATTGAGAAGGGTGGGTCACTGTTGCTAATTTGTTGAACAGGAAAATATTAGTGCCTAACAAACATGATAACATGTGATCTGATCATTTCTTTCTAGAATAAACACATTTGTTCTGCACATTCGTGCCCCACAAGTGTTTGAAATGATGACTGAAGCCAGAACTGATGTGGGCAGTGCCGTTCAAAACGTCAGTCTGCCATGGTCAGCTTGGAGATGGCCATGGCTCAGTACGTAGAGGGGGTTGTCCACGAATCGGATACGATACAGAGGTTTAGTGCGTACAGTCCTTGACACCACAGTGTGTGTGTGCATGTGTGAACGAATGGGTGAATGTGTCGTATGGTAGAGTGCTCTGGTAGAAGATAGAAAAGTGCTACATAAATACAAGACCAGTTACTTTCTCCTCCTATTGACTGAATTCATTGTTGTCAATAAAGTTGGGGAAAAAAATTCCTCTTCTTTGTCTTTTGCCATTCCACATTTTCAGCACATTTGATGCTCTACAGCCAGCTGGACCCCTTTGCATACACTGAGAATCTTATATTTGGTTTGTGTTGAGGTAAATGCACATGTTTTATTTGATCCCGATAGGTCGGAATCTCTACTCAGAACTTGAATCAGGTTGATGTAATATCATTTAATTGCTTGAATCCAAGCTCAAAGTGTCTTTTGCGTCACTTTCAACATGACACACAACAGCGATGTCAACTCAGATAAACTGAGCTGGGGTGAAGCCTCTGCTCAGACAAAACTAGAAGAAACAAGAATTGAACAATTCCAAGTTGCATCAACGTAGCTTTTCAGTTAATCATACCTATGTCGTTACCCATGCAGACATTTTGATTATGTCTGGACACACAAATCCAATCTGATCAGGACATTCTGTCCTAAAGATCTGATTTGAGAAACAAATGTGATTTGCCTGTAATCTGAACCAAGCCTTAGAATCTGTAGAGAAAAGTTGAAGACAGAAAAACTGGTCCAAGACTGTCTGAACAGATCTTTGTCTGCTCCTAACCCCCTAACCCTAACCCTAAACCAAACCCGTGATCCATTATTGAATCAAATAGGCAGAGGTTTGTTGTACTGCATGTCATACAGTATGAATGAGTAACCACACAGTAACTTTTCCCTCCACTAATACTGCTCCACCATTAGTCATTTTTATCGACTCTTTGTGACCGCGTCGGCCTGTGTAGCTCTGATGACGCAGAATCCAAGTTGGTTAAACTGTCCAATCAATACGTCATCTGCTGTAGAACTGTCTTCCCAACTTTTGTCCTCCTGGGTCAAACCTGACTGTTTATAAATCCTAAAGTAAAATGCATTACCTTGTTCTGTGTTCTGTGTTTCACGTTTTAGCCAACTTCTTCTCAACTACTGTATACTGTATATTTTACTCTTCTTTTCAGAATTTATGGGCAGTAGACCACATTTATATCAGATTATGTGGTATGGAAACATTTGAGATAGGTCAAGTTTGACCTGGTGGACAGGAGGAAGGTTAGACCTCATGATAATGACTCTGTGCTAGTTTGTAAAACACCATCATAAGCATAAACTGGACCAGGACTAAAAGTCAATATCCCTGTTCCCCTTGGTCCACACCATCTGTCTGTAAAATGTTGCATTTCTATTTCCACCTGATCTTGTACAACTAGTTAAGAGGCTGCAGCTGTCTATGTATTAGAGAACTAGACATGTTCATTGCATATTTTCTCCTTTTATAGAGCTATAAATCAATGGCAGACTTATATTAAGCACATTCTCCCAGCAACATCAATCTCCCCTCTCACTTTCCGCTGCCGTTCTCATCTTCCTGTTAGCCGTCCTGCACGTTATCGCTGGAAGCAGATAAATTCGTCTCCCTCTCTCTTCCTCCCTTTCGCTCCGTTTTATCCACACAAACGCCATGGACAGAAACAAACAGTTTGTTTAAACAAGTGCTGCTCTTTTGTTCCCTGCCGTGAGTGGGGTCAGGAAGAGGTTGGCAACAGATAGTGTGTGTCCAATGGATCACTGCTCCGGAGTCAATTAACTAGGGTCTGTGCAAATGAACAGAACAAGGGCGTAATCAGCTCCAATCTCCCGCTAAGTCCAGCCTCCTGACTCATCTGTTAAAGCATGCTGGTAAATTGACTGCTCTGGACTTTAATGGGATGAATCTTAAGTGGTGGAGGTCGGAGAGTGTTAAGAAACACACTGCAGACTTTTAGAGGAGGCAGATGATAACAGCAGGAGCGATGCGGAGAGAAGATACGGAGACCCTGACTATGCAAGTCTAATGTAATGAGTTTCATGGTCTGCTCAGATAACCCCCTCCTTCACCACATCAGTGTAAGCATTATGAGACGGCGCAGGGTGCGTTACAAGCGTTTTTAATTAATTACCTTCCCATGGCCACAAACACAGCTTCAAGTCACTCCGCACCGCCGCCCCCGAACACTAATCCAGGAAATCCGTGCTGACAATCCTCTCAAGGCTGTCCTCTTCTCTTAACGTTCATCCCCCTCTCCTGCCATTTCTACTAGTGGAAAGCCACTGGTGACACTTTAGGTCAAAGATGATTTCCCAGGTGTGATTTAGCTGCCCCTCCTCATGAGCATGTGCAGATCAATGAGTTCGCTGTGAAGGTATTTACCAGTTCAGCAACCAACTCACACCTCTTGCTCCCTATACATTCACTGTATGTATAACTAATGCTCTGTAGAGTTTATGTAATCCGCTGCCTCTGTGCAAGATAACGTTTCCTGCTCTTAAAATAATTTGTCTATATTTACACAACACGTGGTCTGAATAATCACCTTAATCTGCATAAAGCTCATGTCATTAGAGGCAACTTTCCAGCTGTGTTCCTCCGCTTCCCTCGCCTCCAAGTACAGTAAGTAAATGCATCAGAACTGCATGTTACTGGCATCTTGTCTCGAATGAATCTATAGAAGGCCTTCCTCTGTTTCCAAAGGCTGCTGTGGCCTTGTTTTGTTTTTTTTTTCTTTTCTTTTCTTTTTTAATCCACACTGCGAAATAATCAAAGCACTTTTCTTGATTTAATACATGTCATGATCGTCTACTTTTATCAGTGTCCTTTAAAAGTCGACCTGCCTATTTCCTATAAATACTAAAGTGTGTTTTAACAGCCTTAGTGAAAAGGGAATTAAAAAAAAAACTAAAACAATGACCTTACATTGAGCACAGCATTGACATTAGAAGTGAGTAAAACTTTCATATAAAATATGTCTGCCTTGTTCCTCCTATATTTCATTTCAGTGGTGTTCTGTTCGCTGAGCAGTGCAATAAAAGTTTGAATCATTTTTAAAGGCCTGTAAATCGAATCTGTGGATTGGACACAATAGGGAAAAGGGGAAGAAAGGGCACAGTCATCAGCAGGCTGCGAGGTATTAGAGGCTCCTCTTAGAGGAAGGCTTGGGGCTTCTGTCAATGTCAGCTGGCACAATGGAGCTGGATCTGGGCTGGAGAAGTTCTCGGTTATTTCATTGTTATTTGGTCCCTATTATTCTTTGATCATTGTCCCCGAAGAAATGGAAGGTGCAGCTTTGTTGTCACTGTCTGCACTTAAAGATGCTATACATGCACGTACGGAGTGCATTTCCAAAGGTGTTAACACTTGTGGTTGTCTTTTCAGTTATTTTTTCACAATGGATAATAAAACTATTGAGGCACAACACAATAGTGTTAAAAGGAAAACCAGTGGTTTCCAACCCGTTGCAGGCGTGTGTACTCAGGGTCACATTTCAGATGTCCACAAGCTGTTGTACAGGTGCAACAAATAAGTTTTCTTTTCCCTCTAAATTTTCTCATGGTTTAATTTCAGCGAATGTTCAGATGATCCGAAACGTCATGAAAAATAAAAGATTAAAGGAAAAATCCAAAAACTGAAGTCCCAAACTTCTCTCATATTTATATGCGGTCTCAATTTGTTTATACAGTTGTTCAAACTAGCTTCACCAGCAGCCTTTAAAACAGTAACATGCTGCTTAAACAGTGATGCTTCAGTATTAACATTCTAATCATGTCATATATGATAACGAAATCAGTACACGTTCTTATGTACTTTTCCTTTGGTTGGATTTTTTTTTTTTTTCTGATTACCTTTTCCACCCCTGCTTTCAGGACAACTAAGGAGAAAAAATTAAAGAGAATCTTTCATTAAAAAGGAAGTTGAAGGTTGCCAGGTACTGGATATCCGTGAACTAACAGAGTCCTTACATTACTTACTCTAAAGTTTTCTACTGTCCTGACAGTAGACAGCGAGAACTCAATCAAACTAATGAAACTGCAATGTTATGCTTTTGTGTTTGTTTAGTCAAACAAATGAATCATTGGTACATCTCTGTGAGGTGAAAAGTAAGTGAACCCTTGTTCTCAGAATGTGGTGCAGCAATAACAGCAACTAAATATGTCAGATAACATCTGATCTAGACTGGCTGAGGGGAATTTTAGCCCATTCGTCAGTAGAGAACCACTTCAGTTCTGAATGTTGCTGGGTTTCCTCAGATGAACTGTTTGTTTCAGGTCCTTCCACAACATTTCTACTGGATTAAGATCAGGACTTTGACTTGGCCATTCCGAAACATTCATTTTGTTCTTCTTTAACCATCCTTTTGCAGAACGACTTGTGCGCTTGGGCTCGTCTTGCTTCTTTGGATTCAGCTCACGGACAGATGTCCTGACATTTTCTTTCAGAATTCACTGGTATAATTCAGAATTCATTGGTCCATCAATGAGGGCAAGCAGGTCTGACCCACATGAAGCAGGCCCAAGCAAGAACATTACCGCCCTCATGTTGCTGTTAAAATGAACTCGTAAAGCTAGAGATGCATCTGCTTTTACACCTCACAGATATGTAATATTACCTCATTTTTCTAAATAAACAAAAACAAAAGCATAATATTTCTTTCATTAGTTTGAGTTGGTTCATGTACTTTTATACAGCACTGTATGTACATAGGCAGGTATTACAGCGTTGGTCAGCAAGGATGGGGGCCTGAACCCACCGGCTGGCCGAGGCCTTTTTGTGCAGAGTTTGCATGTTCTCTGCTTGCATGGGTTTCCTCTGTGTGCTAAGGCTTTCTCCCACATAAGACATACCCCTCTTCTTCCCAATGCTCGCTGGGATAGGCTCAAGCCCCCCTCTAGAGGATATGCAATAATAGATAATAACTAACACACACATGCAAGGACTTTGCTCTGTGCATTTAACCCATTGAAGTGAGCACACTATGAGCTGTGAGCAGCAATACAAGGTACTCAGGGAGCAGTTTGGACGGGTTAAGGTGCTTGCTCAAGGCAAGGGTATCGAATCAGTGAACGCACAGTACCCAAGTTTCTTCTCTAACCACCAGTTGTTGCATTGTTTTCAGTAGTGTTGTAAAAAATTATAGAAATATATTGTCAGTCTAAGCCGGTGAAAAGTATTGAATCGTTGAATTGTTATCTTAATTCATCAGTCAATACATTTGTTTTGTGTATTAAAACACGACAAACACTTGATCTTCGTCTGAATAAGAAGATGAAACATGATAATCCGAAACGGAAAAAATAGTTACAACAGTTATTTTAATGTTATATATACATATCTATACATGTGTGCACATGACAGTTTACATGCAGGAAATGTTTGTCACACAATAACAAAAGTGACGCTGCGGAGACACGCAGACCCATTGAGGTTGTCTGCGTTGGACTGGCTCTACGTGGACCCCAGGGGATCCATCTTTCTGTTACTCCAGTTCCCCGAGGTGCTGTGCATCTCCGACCCAATAAAAAAAACCTTACAGAGCGCTGACAGCTCTGTGCTGCAAAAGGGGTCTGATCAAAAAGAGCTACAGCCATTCTAATAGCCACATCTCATTGCATTATATTTCACACAGTAAATACGGCATCAACCTGTCAAGGCCCACTGAAATTTAGGACACCGAGCTGGCGGACTTTTTTTTTTTTTTGATCCTGGCAGGAGCTTTTCCATGTTAAAATGGGACAGTGTGATAGATTTATACTCACCTTGGAGATAATGGCGGAGGCACTAAGCAGCAGCTTCATGAGACATCCTTTATTGACCTGCTACGTAAGGAATCTACATAGTTATAGAGATATACATATACTGTAGGTCCATTCAGATAGAAAATACTTTCTGTTAAGTAATCAAATCTCAAACCCCCTTGTCTACAGTTGGCAGATGCCACTGGGGAGCGTATGTAATAATGTGCAGCTAGAAAAAGATGTTTTGTTTTTATTCCAGGAGAAAGATTTGACAGAATCTTTCTTTACACTCCAAATAGCACACTCTCTCTCTTTAAGGTTTTGCTCCAGTGGAAGCATGAAGACTTTCCTCCTGTATTTTGTGTGCTATCATCAGTTCATTCCCCCCCACTTTTTGGCAGCAGAGACAGACATAGCAGATATCAAGGGCATAAGCAGATAACCAGATAATCTCACTTCAAGCTCCATTCCGGTGAGGTAGCACACAAAGTGTTCAATTGTCTTCGAGAGATTCGGCTGAGAAGGAATCCAGCTGCTCCTCTGACAACTTGGCTGACACAGCTCTCTTGTCTGAGGATGGTGTTGTTAGGGTTCATTTACTGGTTGTGAATTCGCACGCACACAAAGACTGCTCTCCTTTCCTAAAAGCAGGTGTGCAGTTCCAATCAAAATTATTCAAATCTCGGCACAGCTCACCACAGAGGGTTATTCCCATTAAACACTTTGTGAACATCTAAAAGTTTTACAGAATTATGGAAAAACACAGGAGCTTTAAGAGTTTTTCCAATAAGAGAAATGTCATAATCAACAGCTACCTGATACTTTTTGACATATTTTTTTTTGTCTCTCACTAGAATGTACAGCTCTGTAAATGTTCCCAAATGCCATTAATCTTTTGGTAACTCAGACTTTGATGTTCTGCTGCCCACACTTTTTTGGTGTAACTGGACGTACCTTAGCACTGAAACCCATGTACCAATACTTAGAACAATACCCAGTTAAACCAAATTAACATGCCAAATTAAGACTCAGCGTATGAGATGTGGATGTCAGTAAAGTCAGCGGTGTATGATGTGCATGAGTGAAGTGTATGTGTGCAAATGTTGATGAGTGTAGGAGACAAACGGATAACCTAAATGAACAGAACCAAACAGGAATGTGAAGTGGCTGGGAAGAAGAGCAAAGAGAGACTGATTAGACAGGTAGGATCTATGCAACCTTGGCACACTGGGCGTCACAGGTGCTCCCATAACATACCCAAAGATGACACCAGGGGTCATCCTAATTATGACCACCTTCCTAATATTGTGTAGGTCTCCCTTGTGCCTCTAAAACTGTTGTGACTCATCAGAGAATGGACATGGGCCTTCTGAGGGTGTCCTGTGGTGTCTGGCAACAGGATGTTGTTAGTGGGGGCCTTTGGGTCCTATGGATTGAGGGGAGGGGCCTCTGTGGATCATCCCATCAGGGATCAGTTTGGGATCTAGTGAATTTAGGGGCCAGGTCAACTCGTTGTGCTGTGTCATTGCTATGGGGTGGGGGTAACCTCCACATGAATGTCAGGTTCAGAAGGCTCCCAGCAGAACATTATATTGTCACAAGATGGTCAAAGTTATTCACTTCTCCTGTCAGTGGTTTTAATGTTGTGGCCGATTGGTGTATAACTCCTGTCTATGTGGTTGTTCAGGCTGAGGAGCAAACGGCAAACTGGCCAAGATAAAGGAGCTGTCTCAAAAGATAATAAGAAAGAGTAAACTATTTCATTACACCCTAAAATTATGTTTTAGAAAAAAGAGACGCTTCAAGTTCCAAGAGGCGCCACCATTGACTGCACAGACGCAGCTTTAAAATGTGTCGACAGGACAAATTTTCCATTTCCAAATTTCCAAGCTGAATTGGGTGTCTGAGAGCATAAAAGAGGACTTACAAAGACAAACATGTAAGAAAAATGTGGCTATAGAGTGCTGAGTGAAAAGACTAAACTGTAACTGGTCAGAAGCCTTGAAATGCAAGAAGCAGGAACAAGAACTGCAAGAAGCCATTCAGATAGAAATACCAGGTTATTATTGTTGAAGGAAGTCAGGATGTTGGTGCTAAATTAAGGTTTAGTAGTCACCATGCGTCCCACTAAAACAAGGATTCCAATCTTATGTTCAAGTGAGCATTCTCATATTTTAGTTCTCAAAGACTACCATGGCCGGGATGACTGGAAATCTGAGCAGACGTTTACTCAGGAGTTATACCTGGGACGTCCTTGAACAGCTATATCAGTGCTCAAATTTGAATTCCACTGAAAATCCTTTGGCGGAATGGAAGCCAAAGAATATTAACGACCTGGGGGCTTTTGCAAAACGAATTTCCAAGAGAGTGCTGTCACAAGTTATGAGAAACTATCAGAAACATTTATTGGAGGTCATAAAGCTCAGAGGATACTCCTAATAAATAATCACAACGGAGTTTGAGTAGTTTTGCATTGAGTCTTTAAGGAGAAGAAATCGCGTCGGTACTTAATTAAGTATAACATTGGGTTTGCAAAAATCACAGAGCAGCCTTATTGTGTTGCATTATTGAACTTTCCTTGACTGCTTACCAAAGCCGACTGGATATGTTTTCATTATATTTTATTCACATCACCAGAATGTCTCGCAGGCTAAGGGGCCTGAATAATTTTGATTCCAAATGTAACAGAGATTTTTATACTATGTTCCATCTTATCTTCCAACTTAGGAACCCCAGCCATGAATGTTGTTTTAGGCTTTTCAGATCTGTACATGTGAATATTTATTCTCCTACGCATGGTGACATTCAGGCAGCGGAGATCTAATATTTTCTAAATTGAGCTGAAATCAGGTGATTTTATCGTTAAATGGAATCTGCGGGGAAAGCTTTTCTCTAATGAGGCAGGAAAAGGGAATGAAAGAGAGCTCAGTCGTGTATGGAGATAAACAGTACAGTAAGGCAGATCTATCTATTTAGCAGAAATGGTGGGAACACCTTCTTAATTAAGCAATCGCTCTATCTAATCATTGTCTCTGTGATAGCGGTTTGGTTCTAAAACAACAATCAGTTAAAGCAAAATCTGTACTTCTAACTGTCCCTGCTGCATATTTAACAAGTGGTTTTTTTTTTTTCTTCTTCCTGTCTATGAGCTAAAACGGTGCGATGAATGAGACGCCGTGGAGCTAGAACTGAGGGAACCAAGCTGATTTCATTACAGGCAGAGGAGATATGACAGAACGAGGGAATGGCACTTAAGGGATCCCGCGGGTGCCCCGTGTTCTGCCGCCACGCACCCGCACCCTTAATGGAATCTGTGCACTTCAGGTTTCCGTATCAGTGGAGCTGAAATGTCAGAGGAGTAATTTGGACATCCCCTCCTGACACTGCAGACTTAATTAAAGATCCTGGATGCAACTCGTTGGATACTGAGAGGAGAAACATTATTTTGATTTGAATATTAACATATACAATATTATATAAGTATATCTATTGTGGTGGCGGGTTCTTTTTTTTTTTTTTTTTACATGGTAGCTGCAGACATAACATCGCATGTGGACAAAAGAGCCGATGTGTGTCTACTGTGTCACTAATGATGTGCCAAGGACGCCAACGTCACGACTTGTGTTGTTCCTCTCAGTTTTATGAATAGCGTCTAGAAGCCTTTTGTACACAGTACACCATGGCTGCAGACTGTAATTGACTGCACATCAAAGCTAAAGGCTAGGAGTGATGGAGAGGCAGCAGAGGTTTTGGGGTAATGTCAGATGCTAGCATGAATCAGAGGTTAAGTTAAAATCCTTTTTAGATTTTACCATATGTTTCCGATTTCCCTTGATGTCAACATTTGGGTAAAAGCTCTGAATATGTGTGCTTGCCTCTGCTGTATACATGCTCGCTCTCTTTCTCATTTTGTGTAAGACTGGATCGTAGCTACGCCCACTATTAGAGAGCTGGATGGCTGACTAGCATCTGGACAGCGGCCGTGCTGCAGCCAAACACCCCAAGGTTTGTTGCCAGCTGATGAACTTGCAGCCACATTGATATTCTTCCACTCACGTCCGCCAGTATACTGGAGCACCTTTCAGCATATGGTGGGAGACCAGGAATAGTTCTGACCTAGTTGGAGCTTCTGTACTTCACCGTCCAACTTCTCTCTCCCTCTAGATTCTGGGTTCCCATGCCCTATGTATCAAGGCCAGATATCTTCGACAACTTTACTCCGTACCTTTTTAAGGTTCTCTCGTCACTCAAGATTTTACTCCTTGCAGTTAAGCTTTCATTAATGTATCCAGACAAAGCAGAGCATCTTAAGCACTAAAGGCCACAAGTCAACCTCACCTTTTCATAAATGCAAGGTTATTATCTTTAGATGATCAATATTTGAACCTTATTCATACATCCCCTGTCATACATCCTTTTGTAATTCAATACAGATGTTGCTCTATTACATAGAAGGCCTTGAACACACTCCACAATATGACTGAAGCCAGTGCACCGAATACTGTTTTTCATTACTTTCTGATGTGGATCGAAATATCCCCATGCAGTTCTGACTATTGACTGACAAGCCGGGGGGTTCCAAGGGCCCTGACAAACAGGTGCAAGTGGAAATAATCCATTGCGAGCTACATTAAGGGTGTTGTCTATTTATATACGAGAAGGTCAGTCAATCAATAGTTAGTATTAAAACAAGAAACACACTGTGATGCTTTGTCAGATCAATGTGTGAGCAATCCATCGCCGCAAGTCCCCAACGTTCTGACCTTTTCAGTTAAAATCTAAATCGGATCACTCGTTTGATTTAGATTTTTTTTATTTCCAGTCTGATTTGAGCTTTTTAACAAGTTCCCACTTTTGAAACATATTCATATAAGTAACTTAAACATTTACAGTGAAACACACGGATTATAATTCATGTGAACTTAGATTAAAACAAAAGAGATGAATTATTCACCAGTCTTCCCTGAGGCTGGTATTATGGATGTGCAATAAGCTAAAGTTCAGGTTAGATGTCACTGAGAAGGATTCACCTGTCTTCATATTTGTTGCCAGTGATGGAGCTTAAGCGCGCCGCAGTTCAGCACCACGGACAGCCCTCCATCAGCCGCAATCGATGTTGCTGTTTGAATTCAGCACAATGGACAGCTCCTACTGCTCATTCTATCTGAGCTGCGCTCTCTTCTCTGTTGCTTTCATTGCCTGTTACATGACCAGGCACCATCATCGCAGACCTTGTGGCTAAACTCTCCTCTTGTGTCCTATACCGTAGCTAAGCCTTGTGCGCAACATTTGCACCCCCATTAATGTGACCTTCGTACTGTGAATGCCCAAGAAAACTTTTGAGGCAGCCTTTTAAGATGTTTTATTGACAAATGTCCAGCAGATCTTTGAGAGGATTCTAAGACAAAGTCTGAGCGCAATGCTTCCGTCCTTGTGCGTGCTGTGAATACGATCTCCTTCACAGCACTACAGCCTTGTCTGATTCTCATTCAGTGTCTTTGCAGACACCATGAGTCACACAAACAAGCCCGCTGCAGGTATCTTCACTCCTGAGTGGTAGAAGCTATTGGTGAAATTTTTAATATACATATTGTGTCATAGCGGTGTGTGTGTCTTTATCTACCTGCGCTGGACAGCAATCCATCAAACACACTAACAGAGAACCAGGCCTCCTAAGGGCTGCTTCATACCTACTCCAGATAGATATTCTAATTTCCTGACATCTCCATCAGATGCTAATTAAGTACCTCTAAAGACCTCGAGGCTTACAGTTTCAGAAATATTAGGTATGTTGTGGACACTTCATGTAAATGGCCAGCGTGTAACCTGGAAAGAAAGGAAAAGAGGTCTTGAAGGTGATGTAAACCCCAGGTGTAATGTCTGCTGGAGTGATAAGGACCTGTTTGTGCCCCCTCCTGCATACTGCAGTAAGCTAAAAATTGACTGCCGCTATCTAAGCCCTTGGCGATTATCTGACGTGCCAGAGGGTTTATGCCGCAAAGACTAATTAGTTTCATTAACTTGCGCCCGAGATAAAAAACAATTGCTTTCATGTAATTGAAATGCTGATTTTCTTATCCCTCAGCTCTCCCCTCATCGCTGCCACGTCTCATTCTTCTCTGCGCGCGATATCTGCACCCAGACCTGCCCCTCCGCCTCGGCACTTTCAGGCTGATCTCCCCTTCACTCCGCTCTTGGCGTTTTCTTTGCTAATGAATTTTGGTTTGGCTCGCACACTTCATCAGTTTTTCTGAGCTCCTGTTAAAACTGCTCCGGTGTGTGTTATTTTGGGGCGGTGTCACATTCCCTTCGGCATTCTTGGCAGCTTCAGAAACTGAAACTCTGTATTAGTGTTTGCTACAACTTCATGAAAACACCCAAACGCTGTAGAGCACCCTGAATCATGGCCAGGCCTGTACAAGAAAAAAGAGAAAGAAATCTGCTGACAGAATATGAAACCTAAGGCAGCCAGATTCTGGCAAATCAGATTTTATTTTTATTTTATTATGGTGAAATACACTTTTGTAACCAGCATTTTTGCTTCATATTAATGCATCATTATTTTTGTTTAGTGCTAGCTGTACATGCAGCCTTTCAAACGTCAGCAGTAGAGAATGAAACAGACATTTCCTGTGACGTATGAAAATGTCACTTCATTGAATCAGCAGCCATGTCATTGTTGTGTTATGAGATCGTGTATGATTGAAAGTCGTTATTGTTACCATTCCAATCACCGATCACCGCCCCAGCTAGCGACTCCATCATTAATCAGCATCATCATTATCGTCTCTGTAATGAAGGGAAGCAGCAGTAAAAAGTTGCAGCAGCCACGGCGGCGGAAACCGCAACAGAAGCAACATGGTGAAGCCCGTGTTAACAGCTGGCGTCTTCGTAACGAAACGTCACTTTTCATTCAAAAGGAAATCCAGAGATTCCAGCCAAACAATGATCCAACGAGGCAGCCTAAAGAACATGTCTGGGACTTTAAATGCACACGGAAGACTCGTGTGAGAATGTGCTCGGCGCCAGACGTCTATATATCAGCGGAGCCGCATTCAAGGTCACTGCAAATGCCCTCGCTTTACTAAGGCGTTCATGGCTCTCCATCTACGTCATGGAATGTGCCATTTGCAAGTGAACAAATGTCTGAAAAGTCTCACCATTTGTTCAAAAATTCATAGTTATAACAGCATTTAAATGACTGTGTCAGTGAAACCAAATTCACAGACTTAAAGTGGAAATCTTAACCCCTTGACGCCTGATTTGATTTACAATTGTATAAAAAGATTAATTATTTGTGCTTTGAAGCTGATGCTAAATTAAGTGGAGATTGTTAATTTGTCTATAGTACACAGTATAGATATAATTTTAGGTATGATGCAAATTAGACAACAGGCATGAAAGGTAAAAACGGTTACACATTTACTGAAATTACAAAATCGATATGTACAAATACATTACAAATTCAAATTACACACTGTACACTATAACACCAACTATTATAATCTAATTTGAAGTTCAAGCGTTTCACTTAGGACTTCTAAACTTTGAAACGTTAATTCACAAATGAACTTCCTATTCGTTAGCTTCCATTAACCGGATGTAGTTCCCACTCTGACTGGTCCTACGAGAAACGAGTGCTTGCAAAAGGTTCCTAGGTATGTATTGAATGTGCACAAACCGACAATGGAGGATTACACGCGTTATTTCAGCTGCAGTCTGAGCGGAAACAGTGCGTCAAGGGGTTAAAGATCTCTGTGTTGTTCTTTTTCATAGAATCGATGGTATGAAGTGGTAATTGCAGAACAAACAGTTTAGCTAGCTACGTTTAGCCTATTTGAACAATGTTTCTTTGTTAACTTTTTTACATGGGTTCTAAATAAAAGGATCAAATGGGATACAGTATATGTGTCTACGTGTGTGGCCTTAGTAATGTTTACTTAGCATTGCAGCATTAGCTCTGCCTACCTTCTCTTGTAGAGGGATAACTGTTGATGTGATACTGATTCCATCCTGAGTTATGGTCACAAAACTGCTATTGACAAATCTAATTTAACCTGGTTTTGTCCTAGATGCACAGATCATTTTTTAGGCATTTTAGACTACATGTGTGAGTCTAACGATGGCAGTGTTTGCATTTTTGAATCAATCAATCAGATGCCATGTTCATTCAGATGATAAAGTATAGAATTGCGTGCAAACATTGTGTGAGCAGTTTAAGGATCGCCTGACTTTTCATCACTGGCAGGTCCAAGTTGGAACATCTGCTGTGCTTGATCAATTGCCACCGTTGTTGTAAGATTTTTTCTTGCATTTATTTCCCCATCAGCATGAAAAATCACTTTCCTACAGGGGCAAGTTGGTGGAGTAGTTGATACAGTGTCACTTTAGAAAAAACAAGTACTCAAGTATAAGTAAGAGTAGTCATTAAAATAATTACAGTACATGAGATTAGAACATCTACTAAAAAAATAAATCGTGACAACTTTGTGAAGTTAACTGCTGCCTTTTATCTGCTTTTTTATTTGATAACTGTCATCATTGTCCTCATGTAAAGTTGTGTATGTGAAAAAAGCATCATACTACTGTATACACCAGCATAATATTGCAGTTTCTACCTCTGAAGTGCGGTCCATTAATTTCCACGTGATCAGTGTTGTATTCTGGTTATACATTTTTAATGACTTGACCTGCACCCAACTCTGCTGCGAACTCCACCTGCTCTCTTTGTCAGCTACTTCTCCTTTTCCTTAAGCATGCAGTGACACTGTTCACAATCAAAACTGGTTTATCTTATTGAACCAAACCCGCCTACCCTGCTCACTTTGCTTATTAGCTAGCCCTTTCCTTCCCTCTGCGGGGTCTCTGGTGTTCTATAACAGTGCAAATGAGGGATGGCGTGTGCGATTGTGTTTGGTATTGTTCGGAAAGTGACACACTCGGGGGTTTGACTGAGAGGCACAGTGGGGAGTGGCTCAGACTTGTTGGCTATGAAGAGATATCGGCGTTTTGACCAAAGGGGTCCGTGGCCATCATTAATGACCTTTTCAGACACACAGAGTGAACGTATTGTGTTGAGGCTGCACTGTGGAACCTCTTGCTAGTGCAGGGCTGCGTTGTTCCTTGTGGAGTTAGGGAGGCATTTATCCTAGAATGAAATAATTTGATATGCTACAACACCACAGGAATTTGCAAAAAAAAAGTTCATGTGCAAGTGGCCTGCAGAGATAAAAAAAACAAATAAATCTAAATGCACAGGAAACTATCTGTGACACGGTAGTCTTTATTTGTTTGCAGCTCCATTCAGCAGACTCTTCACATGTTTATAGTTTTCAATAAATTACTTAATAGTATGTTGTAAACATTTATAGGATTTCTATGAGGGTGGTAAGACAATGTGTTGCTTTGTTGGATCAACAGAAAATCCCTCAAACCATCTTCTTGTTGCGCTGTTCAAATGAAACCGTTTCATTTAATGAACACTGACAGATATACACATTTATTTCTCAGTTTTTCCTTTAATAGCTGGTCCGAGGAAACAAGAACTTCTCTTGATACAAAACGCTATACGAGAAGAATCTGTGAGGAATTCTCTGCAACACTTTTCTTTTTGTGTGGCTTTCAGAGCCGAGCACAGTGAAAAGTGATTATGTGCCATGAATGATTATGGGTTAATGCGAGGAGAAAGTGACAGTAATAAAGCACCGCAGGGTGAACAGACAGACAGACTGACTGGCAGGCAGAACGAGACACTTCCTCCTTCTGAGGCATTACTTCCTGAATTTCCATTTCAATCAGCGGCGGCCCCCTGGGAGGCCCCAGGCTCCGCAGCCTGGGTGGGAGGAGTCAAGCCCCCTCTTTGCCAACAGTGGTTAGCATCGAGTAGCACAGCCTGATGTCTCCGCATTGTGCGCCTCTTCCACACCTGTGAGGGAGCATACAGTTTTGCATGCAAGAACAATCTCCATCATCGCGATCCTCCACCTCCAGATCGTAACTATCTCTCCTGCAAACACCCCACTGTCTTTAAGCACACTGTGATAACATCGAAGTTGGAACTCGTGCTAAACTTTACTTCTACTTTCCTATAGTCATCACTATACTAAGAGGAAAAGATATGAACTATAAGGACTACTGAGTAGATTCTGCCCTGGAGGCTTGTTTCCTTTTAACTCAGTCATGGGTCATTTGAGTTAGTCATTGTGTCTTCTGGCCTTGGGAATGAATGAAGATGGTATTCATGGATGTAATCTAGCCATATAATATGGGTTAAAAGGTGGGCTCAGCTCTCTAAACAATACAGCCGTCTCCTTCATATACGTGACATGCAGGCTGCGTGCCAAGGAGTCGGAGCAGCACTTTCTGTCTGTAAGTGGGATGCACTGATGCTCGCTGACATAAATAGGTCCTGCATATTTGGTAACACATCGCCTGGATATATTTGGATGTGTTGCAATAAAACCTCTGTTTGCTCTCTCTCTCTCCCGCTGCGTCTTTGTGTTTTATATAAGACTGTCACAACTGTTGTGTTTAATCCTTCGCCCAGATGAATTGCGGTATAGCAACTTTCTAATATTCACATACGGAGGAGCAGTCGCACATAAATCCTCTTGAATTCATCCTGAGATACAGTGATCAGGACAAATTATTGTAGAGAAAGTGGTTCACTGGCTCTCTCCTTCTATGTCTCATTTTCTCTCCCTGTGTGCTGTCAATACAGTAAGTAAGATGAAAGGGCTGTTTAGGTGAAATACAATAAAGACATTTCTGCCTCCGGGTCCTCTGGCTCGGGATCGATGGCCGCCAGGAATTTTTTCCTGTAACTTACATACATCTGGGGACGGCTCTGTACTTAGTCAGAATGTTTTTTGTTTTTTCTCACATGATTTGAGATCAGCCATGCATGAGGGGGAACATTATCTAACAGGGCTTAACTGTACTCCTTTCTGATAATAATGCTGGAATTTAAGGGAATAATTCTACTGTTGATACCTGTTATATTGGATTATATTTGTTTGCTGAAGGAGCCTGTGCATTGATGTCTGCTGCTCAGCTCCACAGAAAAACAATTGATCCTTCCCATTGCTTATTAACACAAACAATGAGGGTCAGTAGTTCTTTCTTTCTTTTCTTAAACATGCTTACATTTCCTACTTTGAAAGATCTGAAAGAACAGGTCATGCCAGCTGTACAGACTTTGCCACTCTGCCTTTAGGTTAGCTTACAGTTATACATTCATACCAAACTATCATGCGTAATCTTTCGACCTGCTTACGGATGTATTCACCTGTAATATAAGGACTGTCATCTCTGACATTGTCATTTTCTGCCTCTGTGCCTTTGTTCATTCATATAACAGCAACATTATGAGTGCACTGGATACCCAGTGCCACTTTCATTGCTGCCATTAGCCATCCTTTTTTACTCATTATCAATGCCCCATGTTTCATGAATCATCTATAAGTTGTCAAGTGTGTAGCAGGGGAAGGGAGGACCTGAGCACAAGACACACCATCAAGAGAGACATCTGTAAATCTTACGTGAGAAGGACTGACAATTTACATTAGAACAAAAGGTGAAGTACGCATGCAAAATCCAGAAACACAAATCCGGAAAAGGGGGGGGGGGGGGGGGGGGATAAAGAAACACAGTAATCAAAAGTAAAAGCAAACACCAAGGTACGTGGAAACCGTCTGTTACAACTCACAGATGTTTTGGCAAGGGGAAAGACGGGGGCCGACACAGGAGACAAAACACAAAAGACACGAAGCAAAACAGGTGAGTGTAATCACAGAGGCAGGAAAAGAGAAAAGGTAAAAGTAACTTGAAGCAACAAGAAACTAAATTAAGAAAACACAAGGAAACCAAACTGGGTTACAAAAGGTACTAAAACACAATGCAATGGCATAGGTCTCATGTACTGTGTGTATTGTGTATATATTCTGTATGTGTCCTGCACCCAGATACATGCATGAATTTATCTAATTTTTTCTGTCTCTCTCTATCAGTTGGGTTTCTTCCCATCTTCCAGTTTGTTCTTTTTTGCATCTTGAGACAATTTGGAATAATTTGGGCACTATATATTTAAAATTGAATTGAATTAGATGCCAAAAATGTCAAGCTCATTACATTGCCAAGCACTGAGGTCAGATTTGCTTAAATCAAAACATCAGGCAATAAAACTAATTTAAAAAAAAGATTTTGCCTCAGGAATGAATCGATGTCAGAATGACAGCAGACACATAGGGCTGAAAGATACATAAAGCTTCCAAACCTGTTCCCAGTGAAATGTATCGTTTGATGAAATGTGGTTTATGGAGTATATAGATCAATGTATTTTTAACTGTTGGCCAGTGGTAAGGGTGCATGATATCTGAAAATTCTCCAGCCTTGAAAAACGCTGTAAAATCCGAACTAACGCACCAAATATGTTCATCAGTAATCAACTGTTCCACTGCGCGCCTCATTTTAATTTACTGAAACTCATTAGCAACACTTGCTCGGCTGTATTAATTAACGTGACAGAATGCATTATGTATTGACCAAATGTGGCGCGGATAAACATCCTCATCTTAGCTAAGTATTGAACAAATGCATTTAAAAGGTCTTAATGTGTTTGTTCCATAATCCTCCCAGGTTGAAAGTTTATGTGTGCTCTGCTGCACAGTGCGTACCTAAGGCACACAAGGTATGAATTTTTCTATTTCAGTCTCCAGTAATCACACGGTGGCATTAAATGAGATTGTGAATAAACTGTGATAATGTTTATAACAAAACTTAGAGATTTCCTCAGTCTATCAGAAAGACACACTTCAGCGTTCAACCGGATGCTCAAGAGACTCAGACACAGCAACCGGAAACACCATTTGAAGGGAAGGAAGAATATTTGATATACATAACTCTCTAACTCTCAGCTGCAGTTCACGCTGATGGCTTTTAAAAGTGTCAGAGCTCACTGGAGTTTCTCTTATTTTCTACACTTTTAGTGAATTTGCCAGCTAAGTTTGATTTCCGTACCTTCCACATTTCAAAATTCAAATGGAATAATACAAATTCGGAGGTCAGGTGTGGGCGAACCCTGATAAACGCTCTAAGGCGTATGTGTCTGCAAGGTAGTGATGGGGAAACTCAAAAAATGAGTAAATAAAAAATCTGAAAGCGGAAATTGATGGCAGATGTTTCACAGGAAGCAGCCTGAATGCGAAATGTGTGCTTCAGCTGGAGCACAGGAAATCTGTCCAAGCAACGATATAGTGTCTCTCAGTGCAGACACGCAGTTTTGAACAGGAACAGAGCAAACGTGTGCATAAGCAGGGATCATCTGAGTACACAGACAGGTTTTTCAAGGACAGCTTTTAAATTCTAATTCTCAAATTCAAAGACACTGTTGAATAAAGAGAGGGATCACCCCCGTGAAGGTCTGCTATCAAAGCTAAATATTTGTTAGTCTGTTGCTGCCAAGTCTAGCTGATTGTGCTTGTGTGCATGCATGTCTTTGCATATGACTGCTCCTGTTCTGGCGGATTCTACATAGTGTTCATATGTTGCTGCGTGTACACCGTGTGCAGATACAGGATGCTTACGGGACAGGATTCCTGTTGTTATTTGCCTTTTCTCTGGCTTCAGAAGGCACCTCATGAAAACACATGCCTTTTAGACAGAATAAAAAAAAAAAAAAAGTGTTTGATGTGGAAATGCGTATTCCAGATATGTAAATAGAGAGAATGCTATCAGCTACTCGGTGTCTGTCTGTCAGAACTTTGACTTGTCACCAATGTTCTTTTTCTTCATCTATGCGCACTTCTCTCTTCTGTACTTTTCCTCTCTGCCTTGACAAGAAAGCGAGCTGGCAAGTGTAGCCTGAGGCAGAGCAATAGAGCCTTTGTTTAAAAGGTTACACATTTGTGCTCAAGCTGATAGCGAACTTACAAGCCCACTGGCATCGCAACTGTTTAAAGCCGTTTCATCGAGGACAAAGTAATCACTTATGCACCTGAATATGACAGAGCATTACAATTTTATGTTGGAGATGTTCCGACTTGTCAGCTACGGAACAACTTTGTTGCTTCGACTCAAAATTGGAAGTCTCACATGGATCTGTGTAACAATAACAGACACATACGTGTACAGGATTGTACTCATAAATCTTTTGTCTCTTGTTTTGTTTGCAGACAAACATTTATACATCATGTAAACTGCCAACAAATCGGGCCCGTCTCTTGTTTCTATAATAATTAAAGTTAATTCTGGTAAGTTCATTGTAATCTTTGTTGCTTACTTTAAGTTAGAAGGTATTAAATACATGTACATTTGTTGTTCTCAGCTTATTTTTCATAGCATACATTCACAGCAACAAAAACATATATGCATGAATGCACCAGAGCACTCAAATGGATATCTAGCATTAAAATGTTTTTCTTTAGTATTTACTTAAACCATGGACTCCATGTAAGGAGATGATTCATTCAAGTTGGAGACAAGAATGTTCAGCAAAGACTCTTTTGTACCATGATGATTTTTTTTTGCAATATTCACAACATTTTGACACCGAACCAGTATACTTTAGACAGACAAATTAGTAAAAGATGTCTAAGTAGGGTACTTAAATCTGCCAACACCAATATCTGTTTCAGAAATAAATAACACTGCCAAAACTATACTGAATGTGTGCTTCCATTTTTTCCTAAACATACCAAAACTAGCTGCTGCTAGCATTAACATTAGCCATGTAAAGATTTGAAGCTAAAATCATTTTAAATTCCTGACCACTGTAGCTAACTCATGTGATAGTTAGCTGTTTAAATATCACATAAAGTTAGCCACAGAAAATATAAACCTTTCATCCGTGCACACAACGTATAACAAGTTTACTAGAAGACAGGAAGTGTATACCATTTCTTACCATTACTGAATTTCCCACAGGATAAATTATCTATCTATCTATCTATCTATCTATCTATTAGTGCAGCCTGTGTGTGGTCACCAGTTTGGCAGTGCCTGACTGCAGAGTTGCCAGATACTGCTGATGGTTTCCAACCTAAAACCTGTTAAAAAACTGTGCAAAAATATAAACAAAACTGCTTAAGGATTTTGACTTTAACCACCCACATTGCTTACGTTAGTGCAGCCTGTCATGTAAACAACACAGTCGAAGCAGAGAGGTCATCCAGCAGCAAACTTCAGCAGCCAACAACCACAACTACTCACATCTGACTACCAGGGCCCGTATTCCTAAAGATTCTAAGAATCCTCTCAGAGAGCTCCTAACTTAGCCTAAAAATTCCTAGGTAGGAGTCTTAGCTTAGGAGTGATTCCAGAAAATTCTTAGAGAACTCTGAGCAAGGAATGGACAGAAACTCTGATCTTAGTGAGGAGGTGTGGTTGACCCCGTTGCTAGGTATGAGTCATCATTTCAAGAGGTGTGATTGGTTGATCCTAAAAGCTAGATAAAAATACACTTTTGGTGATAATTGGCCTAGAATGGACCATCAAATTAATAGACTTGATAACAGAATCTAATCTCTATGAAGACTGTATAATTATAAATAATACTTTACATAAAAATAAATAAATAGTAAGCTATACTTTAAAAATGATCCTATAAAATGTGTGATTAAACTCAGGCCCGCTTGCACAGTATTCACATGCTGATAGTTCTATTTATTTGCTTTCATTCATTTACCACACTGGTAACATTTTGCACTTCACCTATTTGGTATTAACGAGGGTAAAATGGCTCAGCTTTCATCAATTTCTGTGATTGCTAACCGGCCTAGAAGAAGCAGTGTTGGTTGATGTTCAAATCTTCCAAAAACCAAACAGCAGTGGAGAAGAAATGAAGTAGGAAACCCAACTGGACAGAGGAACAGTGTTTGCTTCTGGATCAACTGGTCAATAAGTATAAAAGTGTTTAAGACATAGATTTGGCCCCAAGTCATCACTGCTGCATTGTTGCATTTTTGCATTTTTCCTGTTGCTAAATACCTCAGTGTTGTGAAGACTTTCATTTCCGGTGATACAGTAGTCCCTCGCTATAACGCGGTTCACCTTTCGCAGCCTCGCGGATTTTTTTGGTGCAATTTTGCATGCTTTTTTTTTTTTTTTTTTTTTTTTTTTTTTTACAGCGCATTGTTTTCTGCGTCCTGGTTGGCTAAGGGAGAGGCTGCGTGTCTTCTTCTGCGTCCTGATTGGCTAAGGGACTGTAGACCATTGTCAATCAATCTCCTCCGTACCGTGTCTACAGAATTGTTGCACATTTACATATACAGTATCTTTGATCGCTGGCAGTGTGACTGAAGTGCGGTATGTTTGCAAGTTATTGAGAAAAGTGTATAAAGTGTGTAGTGAGGGGTTTTGCAACCTTAAAACATTTATAATCATTGTAAAAAATAAAGCTCACTACTTGCTCACTACTTGCGATTGTAACAAGCTTGATTGTCATTCAGTGTTTGGAGAATATCTCTCCTGTCTCTTCTTTCAGCCATTTTCTCCTCTGCTTAAGAAATTCCTAAGCCTCCTAAAAGTCCTCCTCCCTGCTCTTAGCAGATCTCACCTTAGGAGCACTCTTAAGAGCTAAGATTCTTTAGGAATACCTTTTATCTTTACTAGGAGCTACTCCTAACTTTAGGAGGGAAACGTCATGATTCTAAGAATTTTCTTAGAATTTGGCCACTAGGAGCAACTCTTAGCGCTAAGAATCTTTAGGAATACGGCCCCAGGAATCCATTTGATGAGGTCATGTAATCCACTGACAGGATCACAAATGCACCTTGGCTACTTTTTAGAAAATGGCACAAGCAGTGCTCAATCAGTGCTCTCATTCACAAACACATGCATGCACTATCGTGGGAAGAGTATCCAAAATGCGTTTTAAAAAAGGCAACTGGACTTGTAGAGTTTCTTGAAGATGAGTGGGAAGTTGAGCTTTAAATAGCACATCGGTGGGTGTAGCAGCCCATCAGAATGTAAACCTCAACTTCCCACCAGTCCCTTAAAACTGAAGAAGCTGCTCGGATGAGTGGTGAAATGTCTTCAAGAAACTCTACAAGTCCAGTTGCCTTTCTTAAAACGCTATTTGGATATACCATGACCTGGTTGACTGAGAACCTTCACAGATTTGATGAAGAGTAAATGCACATTGGTTTTGTATCAAACCAGCATAAAAAAATGAGAAAAAATGCCAAAATTATACCTTTCATTCATCCGCGTAACTCTGTTGTTACCTGCAAAATAAAATTCAAAAACACTCCACTGAGCCTAATCTGGCAACACTGCTCTAGTGGTCCTTTGAAGAACTGCACTATTTGGCTCTTTCAACATTTAATTCAGCTCTGGAGGCCTCCACTTGATTTAAACATGAGTATTAAATGATTATTACCACCATAAAGCAATGTTTTAGCATGGACACATCTATAGAAACATTAGTATAATACAAGTCTTCATACATCCAGTATGCTCCACACAGAACAGCTGGGGTGGGCCAGCTCTCTTGACCAATGAAAGCGCAACACAGAGTCCTGCTCAGCATGGTTGTTAGTTTGGACTCTGTATTCAGACATAGCTTGGCAAAAACCTGGAAAATTGTGATTTTGTGGATTATTTCATTGATTAATATTGATCTGACTACATCTTCAGGTTTCTGGGAAGGCACAAACATAAAAGGTTTTCCAATTTTGACAAACATTACTGTATGACTTACAACCTATAATTATATTCATTCATTCATTCTTCTTCTGTAACCGCTTGTCTAGTGAAGGGTCGTGGGTCCCAGCTGTCATCAGGCGAGAGGCTATAATTACATATTATATGCATAATAGCTTTTAAACGTATACAGTAGGCATACGTCCACTGCTGGGAGGATGTCCAACTACTCAGCTTTCAAATGTAAAGAAAAACAAAACACACACACACACATTATCTGCACTTCTATTGTCATAGCAGTTTCTGGTTCATAAACATAGCTAGGCTTTACTTTATAATGTTGAAGAATCTGTTCCTTAGTCTGACACACTCTCTTAGAAATGCATTCATTCACTGGTGACATTTAAAAGAACATGAGTGAAAAGAAACGGTGGTACAGTTCAAATCACAAGAGTTTATTACACAGGTTCATCTCTCTGTAAGTGCAACCTTCAAGCTAAAGAACTACAACACACAAGGTAAACCTCTGAACAGCCTCTACCCACTTTCTTTCTGAACACCCACCACAGGTTCAAACTATATTTACAGGGAAAGCAAAATAAATACCCCTTTAATACCATCAGACAAGATTCCCGCATGAATTTAATGCCTAAAGAACAAGATTAAAAGCATACATGTACATGTTTTTACATGCCTTCAGACGCTCTCTGTTGTAAAAACCAGGCATTGAAATCAGCTCCACATGAGCAGGACCCCTGCTGTTTGATATAAAAACCATCTAAAGGTCACACACAGCCTAGCCAGACTCCCTCACTCCCACCACTGCTGTTTACTTCACAACCCAAAACATTTGTACATTTCATTTGTGGCTTTAACTGGAACTAAATATCCCAGAGATGTTTAGGCCTTTTTTCGATGTCTGATCTTACCATGTGCTCATTAAAAATGCATGATCTGCGTTCCAGCTCTTGCGGTTGGATAGCTGCTTTTCTATTTTCCTCCCTCTGCCATCTGATGGAATTAAAAAGTTGGTATTAACACGACTAATTCCACCCTCGAGGGGATTTGCAGTATGTACATAGAGTGTAACGGCAACATGTCAGGATGCACTAGTCAGTGGCCACTGTATGTACACACTGTACACACTGTGATGTATTTTCATCATTGTGATGTCACATGAAATGTGCCATGGACTTAGATGCTATTTTGTTAATTCCATATAAATGAACATATGTATGTATAAATAGAGAGAGTTATAGCCGATAAGTCCTTATATATATTTTTTTAGTACACATTTAAATCGAACACATCTCTGCCAGAGTGCTCCACACTGAGATTAAATATACACTCAGATAATTATTCCCTTATTCTGGGGCAGTTAAAGGGCCTATATAATGTTGAGCTTTTAGAAAAGATTTAAGACGGCCATTGAGAGGAAAGCGTATTACAACAGCAGCTCCAAACAAGTCCACGAATATGTGACACTCACAGAAAGTAAGAAAGGAAAAACGAGATATAAAGCCCAAATGGACCAAATTTACCAGAGAAGAAGAAGAGAACAGTGGCTGGTTGTGTGAGGGGGTCAAAACAAAATACACTGACATACTGTAGTGACCTCACTCAGCACTGTCTGGGGCAAGTCATGTCACCATGAGAGGATAATATAATATAATATAATATAATTAGGGCCGGGACTTTAACGCGTTCATTAAGATTAATTAATTACACAAAAATAACGCGTTAATTTTTTTTAACGCATTTTAATCACACTTATTTTTGCACCGCGGAACGTTTCTCACTGGATGAGTTTCGGCGGACCGATTATACTGAAGCACCAACTAGCGTTCATTACCAGTGTCCTCAACAAGCAGCGGGTGCTGCCATGAGCCCCTCTCCCGTCCCAAAGCACTCACAGGTAGTAGCCCCGCGCAGCAGCGGTCAGAGCAGAGAGGGAGAACCACGCCACCGCGTCCAGACTGCAAACGAATGACGCATGCGCAAAGCTGCCGCTGATCGCGCCCTGGTTTACAGAGCGGGATGTAAATGTTTCTTCACTGTCACACTAAAATAAATAATAAAATAATAATCCATTTAGATTGTTAATTTTGTCAAGTAAAAACCGTTTGTACAAAAAATGTTAAAAATATTCTAGTTATGGCAAAAAATGCTCATGTTCTTCTGTGCCTGTGACTTGTAGGCTAGAAACTAAACCAAACTTAAGAAAACTAAAAAAAAAAAAAACTTAAGTTACTGTGCCAGAGTGTCTCTTTAGAGTCTTTTTGCCAATACCAAGCCCGGATAAAGGAGGCGCGTTAATAATACAGCGTCCATCACAATTACATCCAAAAGGTAAATTATGCAAATTAGCCGATGACGTCATTAGCGACTTCTAGCGACTTTTAGGACAGCCAATAGCTACTTTCCTTTCCTGAGGAGTTGGCAACACTGTTCATTACTTCAGACAACAACAAACCACAGTGAACATGAAAGAAGAAGCTGATGAGACCGCTTTGGTTGGCCCCGTGGATGGGAAATTTAGTCATTATTCAATGGTATACTAAAAATCCATATGAAAAAAATTACTTCTCACTGTTCTCAGGTGAAATATTTATATGCGATTAAAATGCGATTAATTTCGATTAATTAATTACAAAGCCTCTAATTAATTAGATTAATTTTTTTAATCGAGTCCCGGCCCTAAATATAATATAATATAATATAATATAATTTCAAAACCCACCTGTTCCAGAAAGCTTATTCCCCGTGACTGCACTGTTCCATTTTTTATTTATTTTTTTCTGCTCTGTCTTGTTTTGTGTCCTTGTGTTTTGTAAAGTGTCCTTGTGTGTCTTGAAAGGCGCTTATAAATTAAATGTATTATTATTATTATTATTATTATTATTATTATAATATAATATAATATAATATAATATAACACATCTTTGGGCCCACTCAATAGGATATTTTACTCTGGATCATGTTTAAATGAATAATACGTATTGCTTTTGGGAAATTCCTGATAACACCTGGATTTGGGCTGTGAAATAGGTACTTTTTTTACAATTACAACAGCTAACTACAGGTATCTTCAAATAAATAAGCCTGATGAGCAAGTGATTCAAGTTCAAGGTGCATGTCTACAGCATCTACATCTGAGAGAGAGAGAGAGAGAGAGAGAGAGAGAGAGCGAGTCTAGTTTCAGTATTGACATCCTACATTTCACACACCAGGCACCAAACTGTCTGAACACTTTAAAAGAAGCCCCTTGCAGCAATAAATCCTCCGTCTTATGCCAACAGAGACTCATATGCGTCCTATCAATGACTGACTTTTCAACACGTCTGAAAAGCTTTTGCTGCTGCGCTGCGAGCGGAAGAAAGTTTGCTGCCGACGCTTACCCAAAGCCAATACCTGTCCCTTTATTTTCCGTGTCTTATGGCTTGTTTGGAGCCCACCTACAAACTATCTAACACCGAGATCCCAGGTCAAAGGTGTGAGATCAAATACTGACGGATTAATAAAACAACAGAAGGCAGGGAACTCGTCCCACTTCCATGAGCTGTTGCATCCATAATACATGACCCAATATCAAGAACCATCACAGTTGGGAGAGACAGACTTGGTACAGCACAACGGTCATTCCAGGTCGCAAATCCAGTAATCTATATTTCAGGAGTTATCTTGTGAAAGCGAAGCCCCTCTGTTCTCTATGATGAGTTATAAAAGAATCCTTTTTGTTTTCCTCTATACTTTTTTAATCTTAGTTTTAAGTGCCTTATCAATCTTTCATGCAGCCAGTCTTCCTTTCTTTTGTGTGATGGCTTTGATGTTAGCCTGCACTTTCTCTACCTGAATCACATGTATTTTTCATTTCCCCTCTGACAAGCAGTTATGCATTCGCAATGCATTCTACATTATATTGTCAAGCGTATTAGCTTATGATAATGAAGTACTGTCTATATACCGAGTGAACATCGAGGGAGCTGAACATGTATCACTAACAATGGGAAAATTGGTTTGGGTGCTGTTCGACAAATCATCTAAATCAAGGTCAAAAGCCCCTGTTTCACACCACTTGCCTTTTAGAACAGAACTCCATTTTCCCAGCACAAAGATGCTATCCTTGAAGGTTTGGATAACGTATTACAAATAAAGGGTGATCACACTGAGAATAATAAGGCCAGTATTGCCGCAGTCGTTTGCATTTCATTTGTTCCGCTCAAGGATGGATGTATGAAGCCCATGCAGTGCCAGGAAGGTTTCTGCTTCCAGACCTCTCTGGCTGTTGGATGTACAGCACAAAGTAGCACAGTGTCATGTGGGGGTATCATTAATTAAAGGCATGTGCTCCGCGGAAGCGTCCCTCTGCAATGCAATAAAACAAGTTTATAGGCCTCAGCTGCCCACATTCTTTTTCCCCACTTTTCATCTCTATGACAAAATGGTCTCTTGCTGCTCAGAGAATAACTCTCTGCGCGCTGACAGCTCTGGGATTATGACTGTGAGGAAGAGGGTGAGGTGAGAGGGAATGGGAGGTAACAACTGGGCTCCTCAAAGTCATCGTGGCAGCTGTAGATTACAGAGGATCCTCTCCCTCACTCTGCCTGGCAGGCGGACGGTGTGCAGCAGCGTGCATGCTGATCAGTTGTGAGAAAGATGAGGGAGGAAGGACGGCAGGACAGGATCGTATGGCCGGGGCCCTGGGAAGAAAGGCCACCTGATCCCACAGCTGCTCGTGCAGCCCAGGCGCCTCTCACTATCCCATTCAATAGGTGGAGACAGGAAGGACCGGTGTGAGCTGAGCGATGTGATGGAGCCTTAGCTGTGTTTAGATCAGCTCTTTGTGTCTGCATTCACACTTCCTATCACATCAGTGCTACCGTACGTGGTACTGTCAAGTGTTCTAGCCCTTGAGGCTAAACACTAGCCAGCATACTACCTCCGCTTCTGATTGAAGAATAGATGGCCCATGTTGAACACATTTTGCCAAACATCTTCTCCTCTACTCATACAGCCCTCCGCATTGTTGCTTTTCTCACAGCAAAGTATTCAGAAATGACTGGGGCTTCTTTTCTTTATCACGCATCACACACTGAAGGAGAAGCTTCACAGATATTCTTCTTTCCAGTCTCAAACTTGCACGCACCACAATACAGGACATTATTTAGATTGTTGTGAATTGTTGTGCAGGAAGCAGTGAATGCACCACATCACGTCATCTCACGGAGAAGCGGATGTCAAAACAAAAATGCTGATAAAACAACTGCAAATCTACAGTACTGATCCACACTACAGTCCTGTATGTGGTGGTAATGCACCTGCAACTGGTTTGTCACCTGCCAGTCAAACTAATATACTACTACTAATAATATTAATAATAAGAAGAAACATAAAAAGAAGATAAATAAAGAAATCCCAGTAATTTCTGAATACTTTGCCGTGAGAAAAACAGCAAAGCGAAGGGCTAAATGAGCATAGACGAGAAAATGTTTGGCTAAATGTATTAAATGTGACCCATCTATTCTTTAACTGGAGGTGAGATTTATGCTACTCCGCTTTTCCAACAATAAAACCTGTGGCGGAGTTCATCAGTGAGAGATGTCTCTGATTGGCTGTTCATCCAGAGCATGAGAAGAGAAATGGAAATGACCAAAAACAGCAATCATCCTTTATCATCGTCATCTCATCTGAGCTATGCATGAATATTTTCACAACAGCATGATCATGACCAAGAATGAATAAACTGTTGCCCAACTGATGGACATGATTCAGGAGAGGCCAGCTTTGTGGGGTGAGTCATAGCATCTCTTCTGGTTTCCCCTTTTGAATGACGAACACAGACTACTGCCCCCTGCTGTCTGGAAGAGTTATTTCCTTTTACTCTAGTTACTAGTAAGTCATCAAATAATTCAAAGTACTAGAGTCTAGTAGTAATGATAAAATAGAAATGCACAGAACCTATGTGCCAGCTGGCCGTTGGCTGTAGTCTATGTGTGCAGCTGCTATTTTCTGGCCCAAACGCAGGCGTCGTGAGGTGATATCACACGCTGCTTTCGTTGCCAGTAGTTCCTTGATGTCGGTTTGGTGTGTCTGGGCTTTTAGAGCTAGCACGGCCGAGGCAGACAGAGACAAAACATTATGTCAGCTGTCCCAGGTGAGCCACAGTCTTCCCTTATTGTCATTCTAACACTGTCAAGTTGTATCAGGACCTGATTTTCTCTACGTGTATTTCCTGTGGTCCTTGGGTTCAAATAGAAAAAAAAAGTCATGCTGTGCTTTGCGTCACATTGACAAGAATATATCAGATCTGTGTCACACATGATGTGTGACAAAAATCAGAATAGAGGGCTTTTCAGCCTCAATGTGAATGTGCCCTTGCCCTTCCATCTGTCTATCCTGGCTCTCTCTATCTGTACCCAGTTGGATGTGTGCGTCTGCCTGATTCTGTCACCTTTCTATCATTTTCTCAATGTCTCTTTCTCCCTCAACTGGTCTCCTTCGCCGTCCTGTTTGAACCAGTTCCCTTACCGTCTCCGCTGCTGTCTGTGCCTCTCTTCTTTCCTCTCCTGACGCCATCATTTTGTCCCTACAGAATCCGTCTCTCCTCCCAGTCTCCGATGGATTAACATACATTACACATTTCACAGTGGCTTGGTAATAAAAGACTGTATTCAGCGTGTTTCTCCATGAGCAGAAACCAGTATGCACATCTCCCCAAGGTCAGGACAGACCTGAATAGCCCACCTTAATTCATTTTGGGGGTGTGCCAGTACTTTGGCATGTCGTCTGTTTTGGATCGCCTAGTGGCCCAGGTGTTGCTTTTAGATTACACTGTGTGCTCACAAAAGCAAAGAGAAGGCCTGTAATCAGGTTAGCTGGATAAAGACACACGGCTTCTCTCCCTCTTCATAAAATTACAGCCATTGTCAACACTCAGGGCCATTTATCCTTGAGGCTCTCTGACAAGTAACACAGAGACGTGTTTGTCAGTCTGCGTCTGGCTGTGAGTGTGCGAAGGTAGACGTGGCGGCGATGCAGCTGGAGATGCATCGAGGTCGGAAGAGGTAGCACGGCAGGCCATAGGAAAGATGGAAACAGGTAGCTGGGTCGTGACATGCAAAAGACAGGCCATGTTTCAACATCCGCTCAGACCCTTCCTCCACCCTCCTAGACAGGTTTCTCCGGAGACGTTTAGCAGACAGCAGAGCATCTGCCATTATCTCCAAATTTAGTTAGGATTCCCTCGCTCCCTCATCACCGGTCCGTCTGTCTCTGTTATGCAATGGCACAGCAAACACACACATATACGGTATAAACTGCAATTTAGTTTGCTGTCTGTCTATTAGGGAAATCACTCAGACACACTGGAGCGGTGCCATTTTACAGTGACCTCACCACCCACGGTCAAAAAATAATTAATAGTGTCGTAGGAAGACAAGGCCGCACATCGTTAACGGTTATCACAGTGTCTCTGTGGCTGGACTAAGCCTGGTATAAAAAAGGGAGTCATGCAGTCTGATAACAGAAATGACATGCAGCAGACTTTCTGTGCTTTCACATTCACTTAGGATTTTTATTTATTTTTTTATTTATTTTTCTCTCTTTGTTCCTTTGGACACCCATTGTCAAATTTGGTTCTAAAAAATAAAGTGTGTTCCTGCCATATTGTTATACAAACCTGGATCCAAACTTCTAAAGTGTTTACTCGTCTCAATGTGAGATTGCTGAATGCAGCAAACCCACAAAATTCCAGTAAATTATTTTGACAAAAATCACAGTATGAGCTGTTTATTTTAAAAATCCACTACATTTTACACGCCAACTTCCTGGTTCACGGCTGAGCTTTCATATGCGTCTCCGCAATAGCAAACTTGCTGCTCACCTACATATCAGCAATTACTTTTAATGAGCAGCCTTTTTCCTTTGAGGTCTGAAAAGCATGAAGTGGCCATAAGCCATGATAAACATCCATTTAATCTGAGCCAAAGCAGATCTGCACGAGTTGATAGTATCTAATTGAGCAAAATATTCTGACCTTTAATGTACTCTGTAATAGAGATGAGGAAAAGAACTGAGCAGAGGGAAATGACAGAATGAAGCGAAGGCCCCGTGGAGTGTTGAACACTGTACATGCAGCAACATCTGGGGCTAAAAAATGAAGTACAGTTCATCCAGTGGCCAATGGCTGCTTGAGGCTGCCTCCAAAGCATGTCGTTTGACATAGACGTCCATGTCGAACTTCCCAAATTTTCAGTTTTCAGCCTCATACAAAGAACTGTTTATTAGTTTCCAAATTCATGACAGCTGTTAGGAATTTTAATTTTTATATAACTCAGTTGTTTGAATTGTATCAAGCCTCAAAGTCATGCATAATTACATACATAATACATAAAAGTTGCCACCCGGAGTGACAGGTGGATGCCATCAAAGGTAGTTAGCTGTCTGGTTCTCACCCGTCTGCCTCGGCTCCGTTCACCCTCCACCTCTTTGCCCATTGCACTGGCGCGATAGTGAAGGCCTAAAACAGCACAGTGAGTTTCAAAGACTAACAATGCTAAGCACAGACTGAGCAAACTGTCCAGCAGTCCAACATGAACATTTAAATTCATGTTGGACTTTGCTTTCTGTCTAAAAACCACTTAAGAGATATTCATGAACAAATCAAAGCCCACTTGATAAGGTGGGTGTGTATAAAGAATAGATTACATTAGGTTCAGGCAGAAATCGGAAACACCTTGATGTGTCAATTGTGGCGCAAGCAGTAGCTTGGCTGTTCACATCCGACATGCTGTGATAATGCATGCCTTTTTATGTATTCCTAAATAACAGCTGTATATACATGGCCAACTTTGGAGTTCATTTAGTTATCACGCAGTAGGAAAACAAATCATGGAATTGAAACTCCAGGAGAACAGCAGGGATAGAGGTGGGAAAATCAAAAGGGTTGGCAAGCATGGGATGCATATTTTATCATAATCAGATCATTTATATCATATATATCATTTACATTTGTTTGGAATCGATTATTTGTGTGTTTTCATGCCAACTTTGCTGGCAATGGATATGAGAGCTGTAGGCCAGATGCGGAGCCGCAGCACATCCTGCTGAACAGCCCACTTGGTTAACATGAGCTCCAGGAGGAACAAGAAAACCAAGTGAACATTTTCTGTAGTGTGTGTTTACCATTTCTGCTCCCTGTTCCGCTTTCCCCCCACCGGCTAATCCCATTTTTCAAAACCGTGCCAGGTTGTGTGGTGTAGGCACACGAGCAGGAGACATACATCTGCAACATTAAGCCTCATTAAACCTCAGGATGTTCACTTCATGCCGCAGTTGTTTCACAGCTCTTTGCCTTTTCTCGTCACACCCTGTGACCACAGACACGAGAGCTCTCAGGGATTTGTTTTGCTTATGGAAATAAAGATGTGGGGGGAAAAAAAATCCCCTTTGTTTTTAACTCTTGAGGTTACTCAATCAACTTAATGCTAATGTAAACCATTCTTTACATTCAGTAATTGTGTAAATATGCGCTGCACAAGACATTTCGATTATGTATGATGAATTATGTTGAAAAGAACAAGATCCGTATGCCGTCCCCACACAAGCAGAGTTGCTTAATAATTGGTTTTATGTAATAAAACTTTTCCCCGAATGGATTTCTTCTCCTCGTGAGTGCAGTGACCCACCGTTATCTACTGACAAACAGACTGGATTGGGGATTTAAGATGAATAACGCAAATCAGCTTACTCACAATAACACAAAAGGTCTGCCGAACACAGGGAGGCTCCGTCAGCAATTTGTGGGAGGTGGCGGCAGGAAACGAGCCGCACTGACGGTGTAAATCATAGATCAGTTCATTAACAAAAAAAGGCACTGATGGATTTACATCGAGGTCAGAACATTACCAAGTGCCTGGAGGACCCTGACTCTTTTCTAAAACCTTGTGTAATGTTCCACTTCTGTATCCTTTTTCGCTGAACATTTTAATTCTCTGTTCGACACCTCAGGCACAAGCACAGGAGATTTTCACCTAAAAAAAAGAAAAAAAAAAGAAAATCCATGAGTGAGAGACTCTTTCTTCCGTTTAAAGTATAACACGCAAATTCATGGTACAACATAAATGAAAGGAATAAATGCAGAAACACGGTATTTATTCTTATTTGCCCTTTGTCAGAGTAAATTTGTCCATTTCTGAATCTTCATTGACACTAGTATTTGGCTAATGATCAGAATAAAAATGCTCGATGTAACCACCTCAATCAGAACATACTGCCCTAGCTGGAACTTTGGTAACTTTATCCTCTCGTGAACAGATTGAGAGGTTGTTTTTTTAATCTACTCAAAGGGAAAGGGAAGTACAGTATATCATTATTGTATCTCATATATCTATAAAAATACATGCATATAGATTAGATTAGATTCAACTTTATTGTCATTACACATGTACAGGTACAGAGCAACGGAATGCAGTTTAGCATTTGACCAGTAAGTGCACGTGGCATACATATTATGGTATATAACCAGTATGGTACAGGGTTTGTTTTTTTTGTTTTTTTGCAGCATATGGACAATATTTACGGTGAAACCCTATGTACAGATGCAAATATCTATCTATATATACTGTATATGTAAACTGTGAAGTTGGAAACTCTAAACAAAATGACATTAGACATCAGTAAACTTTTAAGTCAATTAGGTTGTCACATAACTTTCCACATTCCTTCTCCACAGAAAGCCTAAATATATCTATAGATGTAACCAAGCAATAACACATCCATGTATATATATATATGATGCATATATTTTCATGAAAGCAAGCAAAGATGTGAGGCTGAGTGGGCTGCACTCATCACGCACTGAGCTAGAAAGCTCAGGGTGTGTGAAGTTTTCTTGTTTGCCCTTGAATTTATGTATCAACATGTGTTGAATGCGATTATGTGGACTTTAATGGGCTGTCAACCTTCCAATGTGCCTTCAGCATAAAGCATGCTGGGTGAGGGCCACTGGTGAACACACATAGGTGGACAAGGCAGACAAAGCTGAACGACTGAAGACCCAGTGCTGATCACTCATAGTGCGCAGCTCAGGCCTGTTATGAAAAAAATATGGAATTTTGAGTAGTTCATGTTCATTATGTTTATTTGTGGCCCGGTATAAGAAGTGTGCGACAGTGTGTGGAGTGTAGAGAGTTCATCTGCCTGCATAAAACCTTCCTTTTCTTCTCTGGCATGAATTTCCTGAAGCCCTCTGATTTGAAAGTCAAGAAGGACGTTGATGTGGCATGCGGAAACCTTTCAGAATCACATTTCTATTGTGAATCACACTGTAACTGCATTTGATCTTTGAACAATTTACTGATCGTTTATTTTCAAGCTTTAGATTGTATATCTGGCTGTGATTAATGACTCACTTAAATGGTTTATTCTCATGACTTCACACTCACTCCTTTTTTATTTTTGTATAGGGCGTTACCTTTACCTAAACCCAGCATGTAATACCATTCGGTCACCCTGAGGAGATGTCTGTGTGTGTCAGTGTTTTTTGTCAGAGCTGTCCAGTGTTCACCGTGTGCTGCTGTGGGTCTGCCATGGCTGTGTTCTGGCAAGGAGTATTTCTTTTTACAGCAGCAGCACCCGGCCACTCCCCACTGAGAGCAACTTAGTCCAAACAAGGTCGAGTAAAGGTGAGGCGCTAGTCTCTTCTGCCCTGGTGTGTAGTCAGCTATAGTACAGTGTGAGGAGTGTATTCTAGGCTCTGCTCTCACTTCGCCAGACTAGAATGAGTGTCACTCCCCTGAGAGGAGCTGTCATGGGCAGGAAAAGTGCTCTGAGAGGAAGAAAGCCCAGTTTCCACAACCGCTGACCAAAAGATGACACGCAGGAGTGTGAAGAAAATGAATGAAAGCCTGAAATGGAACAGCAAAAGACAATGTCCCTTAATTAAGAAGGTGAGGGGTTTTTATCAAATCTTGCGGCAGGTGTTTATTAGACAGGAATTGGATTTTGTTCAAAGCTGAACACTCTCTCCTTCAGGACATGCAAGAGACAGTAAAAATTACAATTATACACCAGGAATAGTCGGCACAGGCAATGAGCAAACATGATTAAAATTTATTAGATGGGAGGTGGTCGGAATCTTAATTTAGGAAGGTACCGCTATGGGGAAACTTGTTGTTATGTGATCTGAGTTAGATGTGAAATGCTTATATTGTTACCATTATATGAGTTTGTCAGGAAAGCTTCACATTTCATCATGTGTCATTTCAAGATGTGCAAGATGCCCCAGTATTAATAATAATGTGCATTTTAATGGCTTTTAAAACAAATCAGCGTTTAATCAACAAATGTGTGGATTTCTATGGTTGAACTCAAGAAACCCTAATGCCAGACTAAAAAACATCTATCTATCTATCTATCTATCACAGAGCAGTCTTTTTAGTGCACGGTTCACACCGAACAATGCGTTTGAAGAATAGGAGGCGAGAATAATGCCATGCTTATCAGGTTATTCATTTTTCTCCTCTGGTAAGGATTCTTAGAAGGGTGGAAGTATTAGAAGAAATCCAAAAATGATGAATAGGCTTTGGTATTTGGCGGTGTCGTCTGTAGAAAGATAATTTTGTGTAACTTTCCCCTAGGTGAACCGACAGCGCGTCCTCATAGTCTGCAAATGCTGGGACATGGTCACTGGCTGAAGAGGTTGAGCTTGCAGAGTGAATCAGTGGTAACAGAATGTTGGTTCAGGAACACGATCTGTCCTCTGTACACATGAATGGCTGAGTGGCATCGATGTAAACAAATCCAAACAGGACGGTTTGAGCAGAATCCCTCTTTCACCCTAGTAAAGCTTTCTTGGACCTGGTCCAAGTCACGACACAATGCATGATTTGAGCAATGTTGCGGGCTAAAATATTAAACTCACACAACTGTAGGCTAGTTCTCCTGTAGATGGGGGATACTTGCATGCTAACAGCCACTCGTGTTGCTGTGAATGTCTGCGTGAGAATGCATTTTATTGATACGGTTTGCTGTTTATCACACTGCTGCAGGGGAGCAGGATGCAGTCAGAGTTTTTTTTTCTTGAGTGTATTGGTCATAATAAGGAAGGTCAGCAGCCTTGCTACCATCCATATAAACAACAGAAGGAAGATCTCGCCCAGAAATTCAATAGAAAAACCTTGCTGTCCGAAGTCAAAAAGATCTTGAGAGTTGGCTGTTCCAATTCCAGAGCAAAGCTACACATATTTTGCAAGTTTGAATCTTTGAGTTCACTTTGAACGCATTTGAGTTGCCAAAAAGTATAATACTTGCATCATAGTTACACACACATTTAGAAAAAAACAACAATGCTGTGTTCACACATGGAGTCCTCACCCAGTCATTAAGGCAAGTTGAAAAACTTGAGACTTAACTTTTGTTTTGCTAAATAAACCCAGAGAACTCTTTACTGTTCCATGGACTTCTATATGTGCCCATAGGTGCATGTGCACAGTACATACAATATATTTCTGTCTGTGTTCTGCTTGTGCATTCATCGTGCGCCCGTTTTTTTTTTTTTTGTCTGTGTTTGGTACGGGCGCAGCAGAAATATGCATTGGAAGCAGCGAGGTGGAGGCGAGGGCAACATGACAGCACGCTTGGCTTGTTCAGCTGGTGACCCCACTCATCACCTACCTCCAGGCTCTGCCTCCTCAAAAACAATAAAATCTTTTGCTCTGCCGATCCAAGCAGTGGGCTGAGGATTGGCAGCTGCCCAGAAAAATGGAAGTTTAATAAAGTATCTGTAGGTGGGAGACCTTGTGTGTACGGCCAACATAAAGGGATTAAGCTGGGCTGGAATTAGCACCATCAAAGGCAGGGATTGTTTCAGTCATACATACACTGTACAGTATATTAACATGGGGCTTATGTTAATTCCTTAATGAATTTACTTTTAGAGCGGACAGTAGAGAAACTACTGCAATAACAAGTGGATCTCTAGTTGGGCCAGTATTTACAAGGATGTATACCAATGTGTTGTCATCCCCAACATACTGATATTATACCTTAGATAGACTCATTAAACTACTATGCTGTGATAAATTATGAATGCCTAGATACCCGGCCAGGAGCACATTAGTTGCATTTATGAGACAACAGGCCTGTGGTAGCAAAATAAAAATAAACACACTTATGTGCTGCTTTTAATTTGATTCTCCATTACAGCTGCAAGCTCTAAAAGGTTTTATTACTATGTTGTAGCTTCTTTTTCACGTACTGAAGGGTAAGAATTATAAAGTCAGCGGGTCCACAGAATCTCAAATCTTACAATGAAGCAAAAATGTTCTCTACATTATCTCATACAATGGTAGAAAATCCCTTCAGTTGTCAAATCATCTGTGCTGCATGGCATATTGTTACAATAGCACAGTCTGCTAAAATGTCAGGCCGTCACTGGAACGAAAGCTGAGTTTGCACGAGTACAAACAGCTGAAAATTTGAGGCAGATAGAGTGAGAGGTGGTGTGTGAGTGGGAGGCGCAGGGGAGGCTGCACAAACACAGAGCAGCATAAAAATGATAGAGGTGTAGTGGAATCCAATTTAGAGGCCTAATCAGAGCAATGCTAAAGGAGAGAGATGAACAGGGCTGAGCTGGAAAGGCGTGTCTGATGGGATTCTGTGAGCATACAGCAGCACCCTTCTTGGCCTGCGTCATGGATAACATAGCGATTGTAAGCTTGGCTGTGAAAATCTCTGAATAGTGGCAAATCTGACATAGTTATTTAATACAAAGAGTCCATTGATATGAATCAGGGATTGGATTATACACTGTTGGAGAGAGAGAGATTCAGCAAAGGGCAAAGTCCTCTTACTTTGTTCTTATCTTCTTTTTGTACATTTTTCTGCAAAAAAAAAATAGCAAAATCAAATGGAAATTGTTGGATTTGTTTTGACATATTTGGATGAGGTGGTTAGCACTGGTGCTTCACAGCAAGAAGGTTCTGGGTACGAATCCAGGCCGACTAGGGCCTTTCTGTTTGAGTCCCTGTGTCTGCGTGGGTTCTCTCCAGGTACCCTGGCTTCCTCCCACCATCCAAAGACATGCTCTTTAGGTTAATTGCTGATTCTAAATTGGTTGTAGGTGTGAATGTTAATGGTTGCCTGTTTCTCTGAGGTTACAGAAAATGAATGAATGGATGAATATCTGGATGATCAGAGGTTTGATTCTCAAAGAGTGCATTGTTCTAAAGAAACTGGTGGTATTTGTACAACTTCACAGTAGTTCTGGAGGCCAAGGTAATGCCATCTAAAGAGTTTAAGAGTAGGAAATTACAGGTCATTCAAGCCTTTCTCTTTAAGGCATGCTTGGACTTTAACCAGCTGATTCGTTTCATCTGGTTTCAAGGATAAATATAGCTGGGTGTCATCTGCATAGGAAGGCATATGGAAGTTTTTGCCCTGTTATCTAATAATATTGCCAAAGGAAAACATGTATAATGTGAAGAGTATTGGTCCTAGCACAGAACTCTGAGGAACTCCATAACTTACTTTTATATAAGCAGAAGAATCATTGTTGACATGGACAAACTGGAATCTGTCTGACAGATAGGATTCAAACCAGTCTAATGTGGTTCCTTTAATCTTGATCACACTTTCAAGTCTCTGTAGTAAAATATTGTGATCAATACTATCAAATGCAGCACTATGATCTAGCAGAACAAGTATAGAGACAAACCCATTGTCTGAAGCCATGAGGAGATCGTTGGTAACTTTAATCAGAGCTGTTTCTGTACTGAACTCTAAAACCTGACTGAAAGTCTTCAAACAAACCATTCCTGTTTAAATGGTCACACAACTGATTAGCCACAACTTTTTCTAGAATTTTAGAATTAAAAGGAAGGCTTGGAAATTGGTCTATAGTGGGTTTCTTAAGTAAGGGTTTAATTACAGAAATCTTAAAAGACTGAGGCATATATCCTGTTAATAAAGATATATTTATCTGGCTTAATATGGAAGCGTTAGTTAATGGAAAAACCTCCTTGAGCAATTTAGTTGGGATGAGATCTAGACAAGTTGATGGTTTAGATGCTGTAATTGTTGAAGAGAGCACAGAAAGATCTGCTGGAGAGAAGGATTCCAGATGTTGATTAGGACTTACAGAAGTTTCTAATGCCACTGTAATTACATCTTTGACAGCTGTCGGAAGGATGCCTTGAAATCTTTCTCTAATGCCTACAATTTTATTTGTAAAGAAGCTCATGAAGTCATTACTACTGAGGGCTAAAAGAATAGATGGCTCAACATCTATTCTGAATACTTTTGGGTACTGGAGTCAGAGCAGTGTATGTGCACCAAACATGTTCGCACATTAAATTAAAACTAGTATGAAAAGAAAGGAAAAACATATGACTAGAATGTCGCCTCAAGCGTACTTCAGACCTGTCATACACTCTTCTTTTGGGAACTGAGCTCAGTGTGTAAAAGGTGGAAATGGAAAACCTTTGTTCTGAGTTCTAAAACATTTCAATTCAATTCAATTTTAGACTCTGTGAAGCCACACTTTGAGTGTTGCCAATTATCCAGTTCATCCAGTGTTTATGCAGAAGTGGTGACCGCAAAACACCTTTTCTCTGAGCTCCAACTTGTGAAAATGAAGTGAAAGTGTGAATTCTCAGGTACGGACCTTTGAATGAACCGTCACTGCACTGCTGATGAATGTGGCTTCTTGGGCGAGTGATTTTATCAGATTTTTAAATGTAAAAGTAATGTCGCACTTTCATTACTGGTGGACGTTTGTCTTCACAATGAGCTGTTTCATATCCCTCACTCAATCAAAGAGCGCTTACTAACACTAAACAAAAAGTACTTCAACAAAACTACTCTCCACTACCAATTTGCGGACCCTCTGTATTTCCTCAGTGGAAAGTGTGGCTGTGATACACTTTAGCAGAGAATAAAGCCAAGAGCAGTCAACGTGTGCAGCTGGGACTAGAAAAGGCTGCACGGAAATCTGCTGGGGCCAGAAGAAAACAGAGGGAGCTGCTGTCCGCTGCAGGGATGGCTGTAGCAGCAGCAGGGCAAAAACAAACTATGACAAGACTGTTTCTTTCTTATTTTGTGGGAACCAAATCTGTTTTGACTTTCTGTCTGTCCCACATCTCCTTCCTTTCTCACATCTTCTTATCTAGACTCTATCAGTAAGCTTACTTACCACCTCCGCGAACTGAACACAAATCTGCCTTTACTTTGGCATTGTTCTCATTTACTGCATATAGGATACTTGAACATGCTGTTTCTCTTCTGGTCATCATTGCATGAAGCCTGTCCAAATGATTTGAATTCACACTAGCAAGTAAGTTTACAGGGAGCATCATCTCTTTCTGCATTCACTTGCGCTCTATCAGAGTTTCGCTCTTTCCATCCACCCACAAACAAGCTTGAGTGTCTACTAGGGGCCTGGTCAGAGATCTCAGATGTTGTTCCTTGAATCGGCCACTCACCCACTTTCGGGATAACTGGCCCAAGTGTTCTTATCACCAAGGGGACCCCTGTTGCCGTCACCTTCTACGCAATTCCTTGCTCTTATATAAGCCTTTGGTATTACTCGATCTACTCATGGTCCTTCTTATTATCTATTGCTTGAGGTGACTACAGGCCTCTTGAAATGTTTACCTCTACCGTACCCAGTTGCTTTGCCATCACCGGTTTGTCAATCTGCATCTGGAAGTCTCACAGGATCCCATTTTGATCTTGTGACCTCCAGACCATACACAGATGTTACTGTACACGATGCTAACAACTTGGTTATGGTGTTCCATGTATGCTACGCCTGCTTGCATCTTACACTCTGCTGTCACATGCTTGCTTGTTTCAGGGGTGTTTTTGCACGGCCTGCACCTGGAGTCCTGCCTGGAGTGGTAGGCCCCAACCCCTATTGATCTTGTGCTCGAAGCCTGCTCCCGTGCTGCCATGATAAGTGCCTCTGTGCTGTTTATCAGTCCAAATGGAGGATTCATTTCAAATGTTTTAGAGATATTTTTAAATCCCTTGCCAGACTCGCCTGCATCTACAACCTTTTTAGATCTTGGCCTGATGGCACCATACACTTCGATAGCAAAGAGAACACCAGTCTTTAGAGGTTTAAATAAGACAAGTTACTTGAAGGAGATTATCATTCATGGCACCTGGTGTAGAACTCCTGACTAAAATTATTTCTATGGATTTAAAAGGTGAGGTAAAGGTATATTTTTCCATGTGACTGATCTGATTATGTGCAGTTCTCACATTCAGTGCTAAGTCTTTACAGGTTATGTGACAAGGTGGGTAAGTGTATGAATCAGCTTATGGTTACCATGTTCAGATAATGTAGAAAATAAAAACAAAAATAAGGAAATAAATCTATTGCATTTAAATTTAAAAAAATGTTATTAAAGTGGGTTTTTCAAAATTGATTTACTGTAGTTTGAACCCCTTTTCTTGGCACGTGGAGGCTGAAAACAGAGGTCCACAGGCACAAAGCAGTCAGTAGGATTGCTACTTGCCACTTGCTACCAAAGAACTGCTGCATGCAGGTGAACTGCCCGTCTCTGAGGGGTAGCAAGTGCTTTTTTTCATCTGTACTATTGTACAATTGTTGTGCAATCTAAGTGATTCCAGGAACATCATCTTAAGTACAGGCAGAAATGGAACAAATCTGTACTTTGAACTTTCAAAGCTTCTTTGTACCTGCTTGGTTGAGAAAAGTGTATTCGTCTAGGTCTGAAGGAGACCCATTATGTGTCTGTTATGGTGCATCTATGACAAATGTACGATCCAGATTACAAACATACTCATTCTACTTTATTTGTGAGTGTGTGCCCTCTTATTTTCAATTTGTTGGATATTGTCTGTCTACAATGGATATACACACTGATCAGCCACAACTTTACAACCACTGATCATCTTGTGACAATGCAATGCTCTGCTGGGAAAAAGGTGTTGACCTGGCCTCCAAATTCACTAGATCCCAAACTGATCAAGTATCTGTGGGATGATCCACAGAGGCCCCTCCCCTCAACCCATAGGACCCAAAGGCCCCCACTAACAACATTCTGTTGCCAGACTCCACAGGACACCCTCAGAAGGCCCATGTCCATTCTCTGATGAGTCACAACTGTTTTAGAGGCACAAGGGAGACCTACACAATATTAGGAAGGAGGTCATAATGTTATGCCTGATCGGTGTGCAGATTTTTATGTTTTTGTGAATCACTTTGTAATATTGATTTGCAAAGTGCTATAAAAATAAAGATTATTATTGTAAAATCAAGCTCCATCCATATTATCATCAGCTTAATCCCAATACCAAGTAGCAACCCACAAACAAATAGTCACTTTTCACATGGGGAGAAGAAGAGATTCTGGATCACCTAAAATCCCTATACTTGTAAATGCTAAAAAACATAATTTCCTATTGTTGCCACAAAGACATATGAAGAAAATAATTCAGGATTTGTCATAGTCCAGTTATAAATGTGCACCTGACATTGTAATAGATTGAAATGGTCTTGTAACCATGCTCTAACCTCAGAGAACATCTTTTGTTAATGTTCTTGTAAGTGTCTTTCAACTCTCCTGAAGCCACATCATATTTCATGTTTTTTATTGAAAAGAGTGCCCATTTGAGTTCATAATCGCCTCTGCATTACGCCAGGGGCCCATTCCTCTCTCACTTTTCTGATTTATGTTTCACTAATCTCTTCTTGTGGGCTTGGATAGAGTGTGAATGCAGCTAGTGGCTGACCTGGATAGCTGTGAGCATTATAAAGCACTACAGGGAGCCTCAGACTTTGAGAGATTGTGTGGATGGGGCATTGCTGTGAGTATACATCTATTGTTAATATGTCCTCTGCCCTAAGGGCCACCTCCAGGGGCCAGTTATGGGCAGCAGTTATCTATTAGCTGCGACTTATTGTCAGTGAAATAGCAACCCACAGAATTTTAAGCCAGGTGGTGTATCGAATTCTCTACTTACTGTGTACTGAAAACATAGAGGACAGTGATGGTACAAGAACTTTGTCCAGTAGAATGAATGCAGTGCTTTGGTATTAGGATGTTTTTTAAAGTCTGTTTCCTCTAAAGATTACAGAATATATGCCCTTACGTTTCATTTCTAATTGTTCCTTTAGATTAGATAAAGAGGGAAACAAATAGTCAATTCTTTGGATTGCTACAAGTCGTATTATTGCATGGTGGTAGTTGCCTAGAATGGCTTGGCAGGCTAGTTACTATGTTGATATTGCTAACTGGACAGTTTTTCATCTTTCATATTTGGTAGCAATTTGACTAAGCAGGTAGCTTGCTTGGTTGCACAACAATCGCACAATAATACTTCACGCGTTTATGCCCTCTATCAACCTCAAACACACCAAACCAATGTCAAAGATCGAGCAACAACAATGGCTGGCTGTGGCATTTTTAGATTCAAGAATCCAGTCAAGTTTATTGTCCCACTGTGCTACATATGACTCACAAGACATAGACAGTGACTACTACCATTGTAACTACTGCCACACTACTTTCACTTCTGTAACAGCTTCAGCTGCACCATAATCCAGCACTGAATACAAAAGGAATATACAAACCCAAGATATACTGCAGGAATCTACAGGTGGAACTGTACAGTGAATGTACACTGTTGTTGATATCTACAACTACACAAGATAAGAAGAGCTGACCATGCAAGGAAGGATACTGTTGTTGTTATATACAACTGTGAGTAAAAAAAAGAATGGGTGAACATTGATATGTACAACTGTACTAACTGTGGGTAAAAGATTAAACTGTGAATGAACTTTGTCATGGTAAACATTATTTTAAGCTGTGGATAAAACTTTGTATCTGTGCTATGGGTTCACAATGGTGAAAGAAGTGCCACAGATGCTTATGGTGTAAAAATTATATATTTACACATATAGATAGATATATGAATACAAGGACATGGACCCTGTGTCCTGTGGTGTCTGGCTACAGAGTGTTGTTCGTGAGGGCCTTTAGGTCCTATGGGGAGGGGCCTCTGTGGATCATCCCACAGATACTTGACCAGTTTGGGATCTAGTGAATTTGGAGGCCAGGTCAACACCTTGTGCTGTTCTTCATGTTTTTTTTGAGTTGTTCCTAAAGTGTTTTCATGTGTGTGTCTGTGTCAGGCTGCATCCTGCTGGGGATGGCTGCTGCCATCAAGGAGTGTCATTGCTATGGGGTGGGGGTGCCTGGTCTGGTCTAGGTGGGTGCTACAAGTCTTGACACAAAATGCTCAATGTCAATTACTTTCCCTGTCAATGGTTTTAATGTTGTGGCTGATTGGTATACACATATGTAAACTATTTCTGTGTCAAAATGAAGCTGGGAAGAGCTACAAGACATCATACAGAGCTGGCCTCTCCTGCTCATGATGATCAGCTCACCATGACGTTGTGGAAATGTAGTCTGGCTTTCGCCAGCCTGATCTGACGGCGGATTCTTTTCCGCCTGCAGATCAGTCTGGAAACCCACACAATAGGCGCGTTCGACTTGATGCAGATCTGTCTGAGTCTGACTTGACGTGATGCATGCTGGGTTGTCATGCTCATAGATCTCGAATATGATTGGTTAAAATGAACTTGTTCTACCCAGCATGCATCACGTCAAGTCAGATCTGCACAGATCTGCATGAAGTCGAACGCGCCTATTCATTTCTACTGCAGCCGATCCACTTTTTCTGGAGCCAATCACAAACGGGCTTATCCGCCTGGCGCGCTGACGTCAGAGAAGCGACGGTAAAGTCGGCAAGCAGCTTGTTGTTTACATGAAACATGGCAGCCACCAGAGCACAGCTATCCGTCGACGCCGCTGTCGCTGCTGTTTTAAAAGATTTCAAAGGCAAGTTTTCTTTGAAAACGGAACAGAAACTTGCACTGGAAGAATTCATACAAAAGAAAGACGTGTTTGCCGAGTTTCGCGTCGCTCTGCAAAGTACGTCACCCGGATCGATGGTCTGATTGGTGAATGACTATCCAATTGCGTACAGAGTCATTTGAACTATGCCCGTTGTTCACGTCTCTTGTGCAGTAGAAGAACAACAGACTAAGTTCAAAGATTGAACTTAGTCTGGCTAAGTTCAAAGATTGAACTTAGTCTGGCGAAAGCCAGACTAGTGGAAATGCTCTGGAATGATCAGATGACGTAAAGCCTTCATTTTCTGCCCTCTTGACTTTTTATTGTTTGCGTGCTTTTGACACTCCCATTCCTTTTTTTGTGCAGCAGTTCCTTAAACGGAACCCCCAATCAGAGTCCTCTCTCTTTCTGATCAATTTAACATGCTCACTGGGCCAAAAAGCCATCTACAAGGGTCAGATCATTGCAAGTGGTGCGACGCAGACCACAAAAACCAGGGCCACACCTGCTCTACCCTATCTTTAAACTTGGTGTGTTACGGCCCATAAAAAATAAATTGATTTCTGGTTGTGTGCAACTCAGTCCACTCATGTTTTGTGTGGACAGGCTACACTGCATGAATACCCTTACTACTATGGTGATGGAGATTGCTAGCTTGGGAAATTTGTGAGATGATTTAAATGTCAAATCATGCACACTTAAAGGGCAGTCCCTTTAAGTAATCTACTGATTTTAAGAATGTAATTGTATTCTGGTTACCTACCAATTTAATTTGTAACTGTAACTAAATGCAGATACTCATATTTTGTATTCTGTTACTCCCCAAAGCAGTGTGCAGCCAATGCACCATGCACCATCTTGAGTCTGTGTGGGCTGGGTTGAAGGTTTAGATTCTGTGCTGAAGTGGACTAACTTAGCTTGGGCTGTGTTTGTTTTCCTGAGTGTAATTTGCACATCAGGGAGAGCGTTCCAGCTGTGATGAAAGGAAACTGATACATAATTCATGGAGTTGTAAATGTGGGTGCAACGGGCTAATGGGCAATGCGCTGTTATGTAATGAAACACAGCATAATGAAATTTAGGAATATTGTAAGACCAGGTTTTTCTAATGAATTTGAAGTCAGGCCGTACATGTCAGGTTTATCAAATTTCACTGCTATGTAGACAACCCAGTTTGTGTTCAAGGTGAGGTGCTTTTCCACCTGGGATTTGGAAAATAAATAAGTGGCAAATTAAGAAAAACAACCTAATTTAATCATGTAATGTCCAGTCTTGTCTTGTCATAGATCATAAGTGTTTAGAATGGAAATACTTGACATGAATGTCTCTTTTGAAGGGACAGTTAAGACGCAGCTCCAGCACAGGTCAGACATTCTTGAAAAATAAATCATTAAATCGGTGAGATAAAAGTAAGGAGGATAAACAGAGAAAGTGTGGGAGAGAAAGACAGCAAAAGCATGCTAAGGAAGCACAGTTCCTTTGTTCTCGTGCCACACACAGGAAAAGGCCACATCAATGATGTTGGCTGTTTCCAGCAAATAGCATAAAAGAGAGAGGGGTAGAGCTAGGCAAGGCAAGGGAGAAAGTGAGAGTAATCCATTTGAGATTCTGGAAGGGACTCAGTCCTCCCTGTCACTCGTCCATCCTTCCCAGGAAACACAAAGAGCATTATGCATGAAGCCCAGAAGGTCTCTGAGCACGCACCATGCTGTCGCCCAGCTCCGCTATACAAAGTCACTCTGACACCCTTTCTCCTGAAATTCACAGTGCTGCATAACACAATAAAATACGTCCAAATCAATGAGGGGTTAAGGGGTGATAATTCTTACAGCTTTCAGCCTTGACCACCTCCTCAGTGCCCTTATTGAAGTGTGACTAACAGCCAGTCACCTATCAGATATGACATCTCTTTCCCTGTGGGTAGTGTTTGAATAAAGAAAAATGGCATGGGGGAGTTATAAAAGATATTCAAATGCATTGTGTCCCTTTCTTTTGAAGTCTCAAAGTGCTGTCTTGGATTTTTCAGATTTCTGTGGATTTTCTCTTGGGTGGAAGTGCAAAACTTCCTTATTCTGCTGTAAAGTTTGCCAAAGAGATACAAGATAGGGATGCGGCAACCGCCCAAACATTGTGCAGGTGTGTTTTGCAGATAACGTTCGAGTAAAACACACAGAAGGAAGGGGGAAATAAAGGAAATGATAAAGGCTGAGTCAGATCATACACAAAGCCATCTATGTGATGGCTTGTCCCGATAAAGAGGTGGGGAAACAGATTCACATTCATCTTTGTAAACATTTTCATAAGACAACTACTGGCAGAAATCCCAGCATGTCAAGCAATTGGAGATAAAACCAGTCAAGGATCCTTACGTTCCCCTGCTTGTAGACACGCATGTATATGCTGACAGTTTTCAAATCTTCGAGGAACACATTTTATCCCTTTTCCCCTACATGACCGAGATGAGCACAATGGAAAACTCTTCTATTTTGTTCATTTCCATGCACCAAAGAAAAAAACATTTTATGATTCTGAGTCATAAAAAGGATACACAATATTACCTCAAAGATATTATGTCCACTGGTGATGGCTCTCCGATGATATAGGAGCGGAGGGATGACTTATTTAATAGCTAAATTAACGTTTTAGCTTACTTATATAAGGATGGCTCCTGGACACCTGCGGTATCTACTGATCTGTGAAAAATAGTAACTGATTTCAAAGGTACGCCCCTCTTTGTTCAGTTTTCAATGGAGCGTTCAGTGTTGGCTTTTACCACTCTGTTTTTTTAAAGGTCAGATTCTGGAGCCCTCTCTGCTACAACACATGGATTGGACTTGAATTGTGGACCATGTGGATTTGACAGACTGTTAATCAACAAACAAAAAAAAGGAAAGAAAAGAAAATGGAAAGATATAAATAAGAAAGATTTACTTTTCCCAGTTGACTCTACTCAAGAAAAGTATAATACCACAATGAAATTAAAGAACCAGCTCTGTGCTGCGGGGTGTTTACTTGTGATCACACAGTCCAGACATGCAGGTCAAGTGAATTAATGAGTCAAAACTGCCTGTAGGTGTGTATTGCATGTGTATTTCTTCCCCAGCGTTTCTGTATCTCAGACTGAACTGTAATTTATCAAGGTTTTCCAGTGAGTGATGCGATGAGTATGCATCAGATGTTGCATATATTATAATGCGTGTGTTATTTACAGATGTTCATGTAAGCCTATGAGGGCTGAACAGAAAAAGCTCTGTGTGATGGGTGAGCTTCGTGGGAGGCAGAAACGCACGTGTCACTTATAATTCAGCTGTGTCACACCACGGCCCAAGCCAGTTCAGACAAATATTGGTTTTGTGTCAAAAAGCTACTTGAAAGTTGGATGTGTTAATCTTCCTGCTAATGGCCTGGCAAAGGCCTCCTTATTATTCTGGTCCCAGCCTCCCTCTACTGAGGGTGTCTCCACAAGGTTAATTAGTGGAGGGTCCCCTGAGGTTCCCCTTGCGATGTGGGCTTAGGCTAGTGGAGGTGCCTCTACACAAACAAGGTTAATGGAGCCTCAGATAACTCCCTCCTTCGCTTTCCCTCATCCACAAGGAGAGTGTTACTGTGCTTTAGTTATTCATCAGCCGTTAAGGTGGAAGGGCTGTGTGAACTGTAGGTGTTAGCTATTGAGATGGCATTTGCATCCGCTTGCGGTCGTTCCATTATTTAAAAAATACTTCACTTGGCATCTGGGAATGGAAGTATATGGTAAACAACCAACTGCTATTTCCAACAATATTATGTGATGAAAACCAAAAAGTTTGATCATCATGTGTCGGCGTGCTGAAACGGCAGCAACAGAAAACATTTTCTCTTCTGAAAAATGCATTTGAATATCATTTTGCCCAGAAAACCATTTTAGGAACCATTATCCATCAATGATCTTGCAGCGTATAGCAGCTTTTCTGATGTAGGCAATAATCTCCTTTTGAGCTAATCTCAAGCCCATGGGTGTATCTGTCATCATTTCCCGTGAGAGAGAGAGAGAGAGAGAGAGAGAGAGAGAGAGAGAGAGAGAGAGAGAGGCAGTAACACAAGGCTTAAATCAAAGAAACAACACACAGAGAGAACGGGCCCCTTCGAAGGTCACTGTGCCACAAATGACTTTGCATCAAGAGTCACACTCCGAATCGCACCCTTGAATAAAGTGTCTCTTCAAGCCATTCCCTGAGGCGTATGCTGGAGCACACGGCACCTTGCCATGTGTGCCCCTCTTCCCACCTTCCCGTCCCAGCCTCCTCCTCCTCCTCCCCCTCCTCCTCCTCCTCCTCTTCCCACCTCTGTGACCTTCGTCAGGAAGAACATGATTTATCACACCAATATCCCCTTCAGCACCAACCTGATTGCTTTGATTTCTCTATTGACATTTCCCACCCTTCCATCTGCATGCATTTTTCATGCCTGTCCTGGGATGGGGAGCATGATGGTCATGAAGACGCTCAAAAAGGACACTCTGTCTGTCAAAACATGCCTGAAGCTTCATGTGCGACTATCATGTTTACTTTATGTTTCATGATTTTAGAGGCTGGCCAACACAGCCCCGTCTGTCTGCCTGCACATCTTCTTGTCCATGTGAAGATATCACCTTCAGAGGGAAATGGATGAGAGGCCTCCTGCTGCTCTGTTGAGGTCACAGGCGGGGATGGTGCCGGTGTGCAGGAGGTTCATAAGGGGAATGAAAGGCAAAAGGCGAGCAGCTAAAAGTTTTCAAGCTTGACCCAGTCCTCCTTGAAGGTGACGAAGGTGGCGCAGCATGTGCTCACAGGCTTGTGAAGGAGTCCGGCTCCTCTGACTCTCATATGCACATCTAAGGCTGTTTGCGTTTGTGTGTTTTGGTGTGTGTGTTGGGGGACGTGCATGTTCAGGGGTGTCCGTGCATGTTTGTCTGTTTGGTTTTGTTTGGGTTTTGAATTCCACGCTCCCCAGTGCAGTGAGCCACGCCGCGTGTGATAGCGAAGCCTGAAATAAAACAGGGCCATCCATTGAAGGCAGAATTTCAGATGTCACCTCTCTTCATATTGTTGAAGTTGAGAGTTTGTCAGCATTCGCTTTTCCTTTGTGGAAATATGAAAAAGCCTCTATAGCCCCCTCCTGCTGCACTGCAGCAAAGCCCTTAATGCACAGGATCTGCATGGCATTGCTGCTGTTCTAAGATCCCCCGCCTTGTTGTTACATGCATTTACTGTCATGCATACGTGATTAACAGATCAGTCACCTCCAAGACGGCTTCTCTCATGTGATATCACAATATTATATCTCTCCTGCTTTGATCCAGGCCGGTTATTTCCATCCAGGGAACTGCTGCAAAACCTACAGGAACATCACACACACATAGACCCAATACTTCACAAGCGCTGTTTGATGCATCTGTCTCCAAGCATGGGACTGACTATGTTATTCCACAGCACATTAATGGAGGGCCTCCAGCTGAGTGTAGCTGACAGACATCTGGGGGAGAGAGATAGCTAAGATGTGGCAGCTCCTGTTGCTGTATTGATTTACTCTCCAGCACTGACATTCAGAGCAGACACAAGCCAAGCTTTGGCAATCTTATGTTCTTCGGCTGTTATGGATTTTACGGCAGAAAAGTAAAAGTTATGGTGGGTAATGCTGGGGTATGGCAGTCAACACAGGGGAAGTCTGCCCCGCTCTTCTTCTGGAGTAGAATATATTTACTGTGTCATAATCTTTTCCAACTCTTTGGGCGCAAATGGGCTCAGACTTATACATATGCATCTTTGTGACATTGGGAACTCCAAGGGTTAGCATAGAAAATGATGACTAATTATGTTTGCCGTCTGTCATATCAAAAGATGTGCTGAGCACAGGGTGGCCATGACCCCCTCTCCGCCCCTTCACTTTCTCTTTTTGTCCGTTCTCTGTCACTCCCAGCTCTCTGTAACATCTTTCTTGCCTATTTTAATTTTCCTGTTAGGCAGTCTGCTTGCTGTCTGTGCAACTAAGCTGCTAGATTCTGTGCCTGTTGACTCAGCAGTTAAGTGCATTAATTCCCCATCTCTCTCACTCATTTGGTATTCTGTCAGATAGAAAACAAAACTGCTCTCTGGCTAGCTCAAGCCACATAAATCTATATGTAAACACGGAGTCTAAAACTCGAGATTTCAGCAGGATCACAGTTCCGCTACAAGGCTGAATACTTACTTTTAGAACTTGTGTGTATAGTTGTGCTCTTACTCTTGCATGCACTACCAGTACTTTTGGCCTCAGTGCATCATATACATATATTCACAGAGGTCAAACAAGTTGGCGCTTGGCCATCTCTGCTTTTCTAAAAGGCTGTGAGATGAAGTGTGAGTGCAAGGTGAATAAAATGAAAAGACCTATCTGCATTCTGCCAGAGAGAGGGTCATTAAAGTGTCCGGGTTCCGTACGAGTGTAAGACAGGCAGACAGAGAAGGAAAGCTTTTGGATGCTCGAGGATTCTTCCTTCTTTCTCTGGTGATCTGCTGTGCTGTCCAGCCAGTCACATTAATGAGATGGGCAAAGCCTCGCTGTCATGGTCCTGCTGACGTTCGGGCAGGGGGGTCTATGCAGAATTCTCTTTTGAGTTCAAATCTGGGAAGTGTGGTTAACAGGCAGGTGAGAGAAAAGAAGACACATGAACACACATGGAACAGAGGAAGTAGAAACAAAGATGCATCGAGAAAACAACAAAGGGCAAGCAAAGAGTGCAAGTGTGAGTAACGCAGAGAGTGGAAACAGAGAAAGACAGAGACACCCGAGGCTGAACTAAAAAGAGAGGGAGGAATGGCAGATGAACAGAGATTGACAGTGTGGTCCTCACTCTGGAAAGGAGGGTGTCAGCCTTTAGCTGCAAGTTGTTAGCCGTTATTTAGGTGTGAGGGAGGAGTTGGAGCTAACCACACAGCCTTTTGGGAACTGTGGCTCTTCATCTCTGGTGTTCCACTGGCTTGCCGCTCACTGAGTGGAAACTGACAATAGATTATTGAGGGAAACCGCAAATTAGTTGCTCTGCCTCCACAATCGCTCACGTTCCTCTGGGGAGAATGAGGGAAGGAGAAGAAGGGAAAGAGAGGACAAGAAAAAAATGAAACATTATTATTACCCACAGAGCCAGCACCAACATGAAATATTGTTAGAATGTTATCACATATGTTATACAAATAGAACAGACTGACAACATATTGTTTTTTATTTTCAGTTTCAGTCTTAGTAACTTGTATGGTTGGTTTTGTTGGTTATGTACAGTAACCCTAGATTCTATGAATATAGACATAGTCCTCTAACAGCTGTTTTTATTGGGTTTGTACCTTTCCATACTGCATATATTTAGTTCTGAAGAGTGGCTGTTGCTACCAAGGTTGTAATAGTTTTGGATTTTTCATTTTAGTTTAGTTTTATTTCGTTTTTTCCCTCCAATTCAGTTAGTTTTAATTAGTTTTTAGCGTGGGTTTGCTAGTTTTTATATTTCCAAAAATGCTTAGTTTTTTATTAGTTTTAGTTTTTTCATACTTTGGGTTATTTGTCAGGTGCAGGATTCAAAAAGGTCAGGGTGAGTATTGTATAATAATACTTTGAGCTTCGCGGAGTTTCTCCCCTTGAGAAGCAAGCCACATATTTTGTCACAGTCTGTTTCCACTACAAGACACTTGCTTTTATCTTTCTTGTCGTCCTATTCAAAAAAGTCCCATACAGGACTTTGCCGCTTTCTCCCAGGTTTTGCTGCAACCGCCATGGTGCTGCCAGGTGACGTCACGGACCGTGAGGTGTCGTAAGGTGCTGCTGCTGCCAGCTGGCGTAAAACTGCCAGAGCAGAATAAATCGTTCATATGAATCCAACCAGTTGAGGCTTATAATTAAATTGACAGAGACGAAAACGAAGGGAATTATATCTATAATTTCAGTTCGTTTTAGTTAATTTTCTAAACACGCAATACACTTTTACACACTTTTAATTTTAGTTTTTATTTATTTCAGTTAACGAAATTGTTTTTTCAGTTTTAGTTTTCGTTATTTCGTTCGTTTTTGTTAACTATAATAACCGTGGTTGCTACTGGGCTAACAGTGTAGTCTGATGTAGTCATTTCCCCAAGGTCCACCAGCAGATAGCATACTCCAGAACGGGCCATTGATGCAAAGTTGGGCATTTACGAAGTGAAGAAAATAATTTGATGCTCTCCTCATACAGCACGCAAGATACTGGGGCATTACATACAGTGCTCTGACTGTGACATACTGTGAACTCCAATGGAGATCAATAAAATGTGATAGAAACAGAGGACAAACCTTATTGGTTCAGTTCCTGGCGCAATATAATAAGCCTGTGTAAGACATCACACAGCCAGAGAGACAAACGCTGTTGAACACAGACCTGACTCATGAGTGTCCTCTGTAGTGAATGAACTGCTGTCTGTCTGATGTTAGCATAAAAAATAATGAGTGCGCACCGGGAAGAGCCAGGGAGACACCTTTTTTTTGTTCTTCACTGGTGCGTGGCGGGGGGAAAAAAAAGCCTCAAGAGAGACAACCCTCGACCTAAAGGAGCTAGTCCTGCTCTTAGGAGAAAAAAAGAGGGATTTGTTTGTAAAGTAGGCTTGCTCTCGTGTTCTCTGATAGTAAGACAAGAAACCTTCTGCGCACATTAGTCACTAACTCTCTTAGCTGAAGTCAGGGGTAAGAAGAGGGCTGCTTTTAAAGGCAGCGGCTTGAGATAGATCGCTGGAGAAGAGTTTGACTGCGCATAACTCAGTTTAGGTAGTCATTAAATATTGTGGATGCTGATCCAATTTCAGCCTGCAAAGGGCAGGTAAGGAAATAGAGGAGGTAAACCAGCAACAGAGAGAACTCTTTTTTGCAAATTTGTTTTAAATATTTGCATTAATAGTTCTTTTCTAGAGCAATCTGTTAATGAAATTGTTTATTTTCTGTGTTTTTTAACATCATATTGATGAATACCTCATCCACTGGAATATACTGTATCTGTTATAGTTTTATGTATCATAGTAAGCCATATTAAACATCATTACAGAGTCACACTAAAACACCCAAGCAAAGACATGCAACATTTAAAATCTAAATCTCTATGTAATCTACTCATATAAAGGGAATCTTAAATATATCACTTAGGTCCTTCGTGGTGCATGGAGCACTCCAGAGGTCCTTTTATGACTCTGTGGTGGCATCAGCCATCTTCTATGGAGTGGTCTGCTGGAGCAGCAGTATCTCAGTGGCTGACCGACTGGTTCTGGGCTGCCCTCTTGAGCCTGTGGAGGTGGTGGGTGAAGCAAAGCTGTTATCGCTGATAGAAAATCAGTCCCACCCACTCCATGGCAGTATAACAGCACGGCAGCAACTTCAGCAGTCACCTGCTTGTGTGAAGGAGCGTTACCACATGTCCTTCTTTCCTGCTGCTGTGAGGCTGTACAACCAAGCCTGCTCCCAGGAGACCACAAACGAAGCACTACTATTTAATTTGCTCTTTTTGTATTATTTAATGTTTACTTTTCCTTGCCTTGTGCACTGTCCTTAAATATGCTGCTGCAACACTGCACGTTTCCCCACTGCAGGATGAAGTAAAGGATTATCTTATTTTATCTTGTTTATGGCTGGCAGTGGCTGACACCTTCTTGGCCATAATCTTTAAAAGTGTAGACACACCAAACTTACATCAAATAACTACCGGCAACAAACTTGTACTTGAACACAGCACAAACATTACTGCCAAAGGCCAACTGGTATATTAGCTTTACACTGGCATGAAAGGAAAATCAGAAGAGCTACTATTAGCTGCGAGTCTAGGAAGCTAGGAAGAGTTACAAACCGTCATACAGAGCTGACCTCTCCTGGATGATGCTGATCAGTTTGTCTCAGTTTCTGTTTAGTCTCGATGATCATATTGTTGTGAAAGTGTATCAATGAAATGTGTATTTGAACTTTTATATAAGATGAAGATGCAAAACGAAGACGAGAACCTTTTGGTTTCCCTTTGAACTTTTTGATCTCAGGTGTTCAGACTTGTGCCAGTGGTGCAGGTCAGGATACGCCAGAAAAGACTAGGACCACTGACACTCCAGAAAACAGACGATCATCAGCCATGTGTGTTGCTTCCATTAGCCCTTAGATTTAAGCCTGGTGTTTAGTGTGTGTATTTTTGCTTTAATTAAACTTTTAAAGCAGGAACAGAATGCCTTGTCTTTCCAGTGATGTATTTAACTTTGGACCTGATGTCGATGTTGTGTTTCCACACTATGTTACTTCAGAGCACACATCTATCGAAGCAATTATGAATGTTTTGATGTCATGTAAAGATATAGTAGATATTACTGCAGCGTCTTTGTGGCCTCTTTGTGAAGAGTCTATTAAAAATTTAAAACTGAAAAGGCAGTATAGTTGCTTTTTATTCTCGCAAAATAATGACATGATTGCTATCACTACACACAAAACCACAGTTTTTGTTCTGAGAGACGTGACAACATCCCAAATGAGAAATGTTGAATTGCATTAGTTAGGGCCATTGATATTCTGACAAACCTGTCTGAATATCAATTCCCATGAGAGGAAAAAAAAAGACCCTGGAGAGACAAAGGGAGAAAAAAAAGAAAAGAAAAGCCAGAGAATTCTCAAGTGAATCATCTTTTAGTTATTCTGCTTTGTCTCTTTGTGATTTCTTAGACTTAGGTTTAGCATGCTACTCTTGACTGACACAAAGGGACAGGGCAGACGCTTCACACATTCGGCAGGATTTGTTGACATGCCGAGGCATTATGCTAGTGCAGCACTTTTCACTTCATTTGTGGTCCTACCGTGGTTGCATTAAAAAGGTCGGCATGCCAAAGAATATATTACTGCGTGGAATATGGATCACTGACTATCAAAAGCTCTCATCCACAAAAAGGGGGTTAAGAGCAAAAGCGTTAAATAAACATGAGGGAAATTCTCTCCCACTTGACATGAAAGTGGTTCACATTTGCACATTTTAAAAGTTTCTCAAGGTTTTATCATGTAGACTTAGTTATGTGACCATAACAGCGCTCAGGGAAAGATCTCTTGGTTGTAGCTGTTCATCACCCTCTCCTCCCCTCTGTCCTGTCCTCTCCAGCCTGCTGACACTGATGGTTTCTAAGTGAGTGTCTCATCCCTCTCTCTCTCTCCCTCTGTCATAATCACTGCTCTTTATGATCGGTTTGCCCTCTCTGCCCTTTCAAGATGCGGCATGTAATGAGGGCTCTGGAGGACTATGTGAGTGGGCTATTTAGCTATTCAGACAAGATCAGCTCACACATCCCACGCTCTCTAACTCGCCTCCCTACCAATACCTTTCAGCTGAGCACAGTGATTGTTTGTCCTGCTCGCAAGGTCACATGCTGGATTTAGCCAGAGCGCATCCGACGCTCAACATCCATGACGGGCCTTTTTATCGTCTGCTCACTTCATGTAAATTGATTGAATGATTTAAATGTGCAATTTGAATATTTGATTCAGCCCCCGAAAATGTACTGTGATTTTTGTACAGACATAGACGACTGCAAAGAAAATCCAAAGGGTCAGTTGCAGAGTAAAGAAACATACTATACAATATTTCCCCCACAGCTATATATTACTCATTTCCTTGCCGTGCTTTACGTTACTAAGATTTACAGGACATTTTCTTACAGGACTGATTGATATTTGAATTATAATCTACAATTATCCAATTAATAGACTGGCGACCTGTCCAGGGTGTACCCCGCCTCTCGCCCGATGACAGCTGGGATAGGCTCCAGCAGACCCCCGCGACCCTTAACAGGAATAAGCGGGTACAGAAGATGAATGAATGAATGAATTATCCAATTAAAGTGCTCACTAGATTTTCATAAATATGAATAAATAAGTATAATTATGTGATTGGTGCACACAGACCTCTTCCCATGACTAAAATATTACTGTATAAATGTAGTACATGTGTATGCATATTAAAAAACTAAGTACTGTGGCTATCACAATCCTCCTACTTGGGCGATTAAAAGTAAAGCCAAACAATTAATCAATTTCAAACAAAATTGCTATTTGAAACAATGCAAATAGCAAATCGTTAAGTCTGCAATTGGGTACTCTGGTTTCCTCCCACCGTCCAAAGACATGCTAGTTAACTGGTGATTCTAAATTGGCCGTAGGTGTGCATGTGAGTGTGAATGGTTGTCTGTCTCTCTGTGTTAGCCCTGTGATAGACTGGAGACCTGTCCAGGATGTACCCCTCCTCTCACCAGATGACAGCTGGGATAGGCTCCAGCCCCCCCTGGAGACCCTTCACAGGACAAGCGGATACAGAAGAAGAAGAAGATAAGTCTGCAATTTACAGTCTATGGATTTATGATATATGTTACGCAGAGCATTTGACCCAGGGATTATTTATTTAGATTATTATGATTTATGTCCCCAATCTGGATTATTTATTGAGATTATTATGACTTGTGCCATCAATACACCTTGTGAGAAATTCACATCTTTGCAGCAGAATACAGAACAGCTGATATATTTGGTGGTATCTCATATAGTAATGATCCACCACATGAAAGCTAGTACAGATTTTGAAAGATTGACTTAAAAAAAAAAAAATCACAGTTGGATATTTTCCCCTAATAGTCCAGGTGAATTGTTCAGACAAGATTCCCAGAAACAATACTGAGGATGCACACAGTGGTAGCTGTAGCGGCTGTAGCACTGCAGGAGAGGAGTGGGTGGGATAACAAGGGAAAATCAATACTTCTTTACCTCTTTCAATAATGCCTATTGTATTCCTCTAAAATATGAGGTAGTAGAAAAATGGATCATTTAAGATTAATGACACTGAATATAATGAATCATATGTTTTCTTCTGTTCACCAAGGTGGGTTTATTTTTTCTTAGAAAATAATAGCTTTAAAAAGTAGTTTAGAAATCATGGCTGGACTTAAGAAGTATGAATTTTGATGACAGGGTGTATTTTAAATGTAGAATGTGGCACTAGTTGTAGTCCACCTCTGCATGCACCTCTTACACCTGTACAAACAGCATACACGTCCACTGAACTCCGGACCGTGTGCGCGTCTCTTCTTTAAGCCCCGCCCACATTTGCCTTTTGGCCTATGAATGTCTCGCCTCAGCTCTCATATGCTTCCGACGTCATTTCTCGTCGCTTTTGCGTGTCAAACATGGCGGCATCCATGGCATCCCAGGCTGCAGCGAGAGGACTGAGGACAGCTACATCGAAGCACATACTTCTCGACAAACTCAAGGTAGCATTGCGGCTTGTGTTGCCAAGAATGCGTCTCTCTGGCTGGTTGTGTTGTTGTGCGTCCGTTGCCATCGGCTCAGCAAGCTGTTAGCGTAGCCACCGTGCTAGCAGGGTAACGGTGGAGAGTCTGACAGATCAAAGTTGAACAGTGTGACAGTCCACTGGTGGTGTGGTGTAACCACTCTCCTCGTTGTAACCTTCAAGCCCCGCATTAACAGTAATCGTGCATGTCATTATCGTTATTCGACAGGAACTTTTAAGAAAACAAAAAACGCCCCGGAACACTTTACAAATGCTTTTCTGTGTGAATGTTGCTAAATACAGATTTTATCTGTCACTCTCGGCGTTATCATACTACATTTGTACATGTCTGTGTACCTGCTAGTTTTAGATTGACACGTTTTTATGCAAGTAAAGGCTCTTTTTAAATCTTTAATATATATATATATATATATATATATATATATAAAAGCTGTGTGAGCACATGTAAATTGTTCAATGCATGCAAGTAAAAAAAAAAAAAAGCAACTTAAGGAGACATGCTGTTCTTGAACACTACCTGCCACCAAGACATAGCTCAAAGTTTCTCACTGCAACTCAATTTAAGACAAGACCACAATGAAAAGGTTAAATCCTGCACTTTGGTCTGTTTGTGAGCCAACACAAGAGCTCACAGAATTCATCCGATTAGGTCTGTGTATGCACACAATGGCAAATGATTACAGTTGCATCGTCATCCATTTAGCAAACAAAGCATGTGGCCTAATGATTGCAAACGGCATTAACCTAATGCCGCTGAAGACTTAAAAATGAGTCGGAAATGAATCTCCCTGCCTCGTACCGACTGGCAAACAAATGCAGTCTTGTAGAGAATGAAGCGGAGTTGTGTTTTCATAATGAATTTCAAAGCTTCAGGGCAACAACATGAATAAATCAGCATGTTCTGCTGCAAACGGTGTTGTCTGTTTGATATTTTTCTGCTCGGTCGCAGTGTGAGATGTGTTCTTGTGTGCCCGTACAAATGTTTGTAACAGCTATACGGATGTCCATACAGGAAGGACAAAGCCGGGACCTGTTGACACTGTAAACATAACTCCAGCCAAGTAGGTTCACTCTGTTTGCCACTGTGTTAACTGCGCAGTTGACCTTTTGCAATCTCACGTTGCCTTTTCACGTCTTCTTTTGCTGTGTTGTCCTGATGGATTTTTGGTACTGATGCAAGGCTTTTATCTTGACATTTAGAACAGATTTCATACTGAGTGGACTAGGGTGTTTTTAATGGCTCTTGTGAATAGAGCAAAATGGACTGCGCTGAATGAATAAATGAAAATGTGTTCAATTTATATAGGAGTAAAACAATAAATTCATGTTATACCAAGTGCTTGGTATATTCCTAATAAAAAAGCTGGGGCACGAATTCTTATCGACTGCAGCTCATAGCTTTCTGATTTCTTATGGCTCTTAATCAGTGTTAGGCACGTTACTTTTAAAAACTAATTAGTTATAGTTATTAGTTACTTCTCCAAAAAAGTAACTTAGTTAGTAACTGAATTACTCCACTATAAAAGTAACTAGTTACCAGGGAAAGTAACTATTGCGTTACTAAAAAAAAAAAAAAGTTTAAATACTATCCTGAGCGTAATGTACACTTCAGATGTACGTTCTTGCCTTTTACCTCAGTGAGGTTAAAGTAGTGCCTATACTTCCACCCTGAAAACGGCAACTTCACCTCTGTTAGTAATGCCGTTTATTTTAACGCTGTTATTCCGATCACTGCTCTTAATGCTGTTGTCTCAAACCTTTTAGAAAATAATGATAATGGAACCTAACCCAGAAAGTCCTGCTTTTTGTTTAAACAGCCCATAAAGTCCATAAATATATAAATATGAAATGAATATTTGTCTCTGGCTAATGTAAGCTCTGAACTGATTGATGCAGTCTCAACACAGGAGAGTTTCAGACCTATTTTATTTTTATTTTTATTTTTTTTCTTGTCCATCTCGCATGCGCCTCACAGAAGTAAATAAGCCGCCGTTTGAATGAATCCAGGTGCCTGCACGGGCCAAGTAATGGCTTTTATTTCACTTGCATTGTAAACCCAAGCCAAAGCGTATTTTTATGCTCCAAGCTTATTTCCATACGTGTATCCAGCTTAACTGTAGTGATTGTGTGTTTGGCTCTGAGCACTTCCAAAATGTGGGTGACTTTACAACTCAGCGATTTGCCAGAACGCCTCCTGTGTAGACATATGTACGCAGAGCACTGAAGCTGCTGCTGCTGCTGTGCTAATGTGCTGTTCACTCTAAGCCTGCCGTGTAGACATGCCGTTGTAAGATTGGGTTGCCATAATTCCCAAATGATTGCCTTATTGTTTATGTATGTTGTTGATTGTACCAACACTGTTTGCACAATAGCAGGAAATGCACACTTCAGGTTGCATTTACTGTACATACTATACATACTATACATCTTCTAAAATAAGTTTTTACCCAATAAGTGAAAGGTCCCGTGTGAAAATGTTTTCTAACACCTGGATCTAGACCTGTCCTGTTCTAAATTGGTGTCAGCAACCTTTAGCCGTGGTTTGCATCACAGCATGAAGGATCTGGGTTTCATCCTACTGGCCAGCTGGGGTCGTTTTATGTGGACTTTACATGTTCTACCTGTGCCTGCGGGTGTTTTTCTATTTCCTCTCACATATATATTAATTGGTGAATGGTAACCTACAGGAAAATACAGTTGCATTTCCAATTACAATGAGTAGAAGTCATTGAAGTTAAGGCATACTTAACACTATAGTAAAAACACATCTTTCCTAATTACACTGAATAAATCACAACTTTTGTTGAAGAGTATTATTTGGCAGAAAATACAGTATGAAATAGGGTTTTCATTCAAAAATATCATGTTCATATATGTCATAATTTAGTTTGATTAAAGTTTATTAGAGGAGCTTCTGTTTATTATTTAGTGGTTAATCAAAGGATTAATCCACCACTCAACACTCACCAACAAATTAATCAACTGAAAAAAGCTGTTGCAGCCCTAGTTTGTAAAAATGTGTTCTTAAAGAATACACAGTGTCATTTCAAGTTATTTATTATTACTGATTAAACATCAAAGACACACTTTCTCTCATTTAACTTAATGAATGCCATTTGATCCAGTATCCTCAAAGCCCCTGGTCAGAATGAGATTGTCATATCATATCTCATTGGCAAAAGTGGACCCTTTAGGCTTCTGAGAGGCTGTTAAATACCATTAAATAGGTTTGTAGATGTAGCAATTAAGAAATTAGATTAAAACTAAATAGAAATAATTAGGACTATGTACAAGTTCTGTCAAATTTTCCATTTAATTACAGAAATTAACTAACTTATTACAGCTGAATTGAATGAAAACAAATAAAACGCAGCTGACTGAGATGTGTGGGATTTCCAACCTTTGCTTTTCCAACCTACAGTATATCGTGTTCAGACATAATCTACATACAAGACGCCTTTAATACTTAAGTGTAAAAAGAGTTTTGTTTTACTTGTTGCAGCAGTGGCGTATCCATAAATTGTAAAGTCTTCCAAAACTTCTAATCTCACATATATGGACTCTTATACTGGCCTGTCTTCTGATTCTCTCACACTTTCTCTTTTGCGCTCTCTCTCTTTTTCGTGCCAGGTGATAAGAGTAATGATCAGGGAGTCTCTCTGGTCTGTAGCGCCATATCAGATCCTGAACTGATTGACAGCCAGGTAACGCTGCAATAGAAACAAATAGTCTTTGACAGTATGGCAGCTAAGCTACGGAAATAAATTTGCAACGATTTGTCAGCAACAATGCAGAGGACATCACAATATTCAGATGGTTAGGCTCCAGGATGTTCATAAAGCTCATAATTTTCTCTCTCTCTCTCTCATGTTCATATATAAATCAAATCTCCTCAGTTCTTGTCTGCGCAGTGAGATAATCCTCAGGCTGTTTTTCAATGTCGCTGCACAGTGGTGAATTTGTAAACGTTTGCTAAGTTTTTACTTTTTTTTTTGTACGGTGGTCGTGCCTAGTAATAACCCAACGGTGACGAAGCCCAGCATGGTTTGAAGGTGTGCGCTGGGAAGAAAGGTGGCTCAATGAGACTCGGTCCTGAATATTTTACAGAGGAGGGTGGAGAGTCCTCTGCTTGCAACGACTTCTTTTGCTGGAACTTCAAACGACGGGAGGCTTCCCCATCTGTCTCAGCAAGAACACATTTACATTTCCTCCCCGCGAGGGATACTGGAGGACGAAGTTAGCTCTAACTGGATTTGAATATCGCTCAACAAGGTTAATAGCCATTTCTGTAGCTGGTGAGGTGCTTAGGCTTTTTCAATAATTTAGAGGGGCTGCAGTCATTAGGAAATGTTGCCAGCCTCTGAAATGGAGAATGCAATGAGTGAGCGCACTCCCATCACCTTAACTTCTGCTGTTGCTCCGGTGTAGATAATGAAGGAGAAGTGGGAGTGATGCCGAAAATTGGTTGAGAAAACAATGTCGGTGATTACAGACAGCCGTAATTCATGAAAAGCGATGTTCAGCTTATCCATCATCTTGGAAATGAGACGTTCAAACACATTCTAAGTTTGATTTATATTTCAAAATGCCATTATAAAATTGCCATCATGTGTGAACTTTTTGCAAGTTATGGGGATCTGATTGACACTATCAGAGAGAGAACATTTTGATGGTCCAACCTGCTGCCTGATTGAAATGGGTTACGTGTAATAAAGGCAGTTTTGACTTACTGTGTGAGTGTAAACATTATGTTGCAGAGCAAAATGGCTACCGAGACTGTTGTTAAAGACACCGTAAAAAAGCTAATGGCAAAGTTAAAAAGCATACCCCATCAGTAGTTGTACTTATAAAACTCCAGATAGTTTGGCTAGAAGTCAAAATTTAACCTTCTGGTTTGTTTAACCTTGGCGCTGGTGCAATGATGAGGGTTAAAGTTGTGAAAACATTTTATTTAAATTTTATTATTATTAATAAACTAGACAATTGGGGCTCTTATTAAAGTTGCAATCTCAGAGATGTTCATATAAAAATGTTAACCATCTGTCACGATCTATCACTGAATGAGGTGGTGACTGAACCCATGGCCCACAGATTAAAGTATTTCTGTAGTTCTATTTTATAATCTGGGTGTGGAATAATTCTGAATTAAGTGATTGCTAATGTAATCTTTTCAAACGGATATCTGGATATGAACATTTTGCTACTGCTGGAGCTCAAGTATTCTACTTAACTGGTAGAATACCAGTTGACTTTTATCAAGAAGCAGTAAAAGGAAGTTTAGTGGTCTTACACTTCCTACCACGTTCATCAAAAAGGCAAACAAGATGGGAGAGGCGATAAATTTTAACTATTGCAGGAATTAATGGAACAAGACGTGGCAACCACAGTGAGCCATTGGATGAAGAGCTGCAGGTGACGGACTGCACACCAGCTTTTCAGCAAGTTAACCAACACCTTTCACCTTGCCCTGCTGTTCACAGTACCTGTCTGCAGCATAAAATTAGATCACAATTCTTGATGGGGGAAAGAAAACGATTGCCTGACTTCTTTATAAATATGATAATAGTTTATTTTGCTCCGAACTCTGACTTGTAGAACTTAACATTTTCTGTTTCCACAGCCCAACTCAAAGATTTCCATTTTAACATTACTGATTCATTTTTATAGCTCAAATGGTGTATGATAGCAGTTAATGAATTGTTGCTCTCAAGTTCATATTTGTGGGTGTGAACTTTAACATAGTTGTGCACCCATGTATTACCTCCTTCTTTTGAGTGTGTTATCTTCCCTTTAAACCCCACACCTTTGAATATGACTCTCCGCGCCCTCCAATTATTAACTATGCTAATTACTGAAATCCCTATCTGTAGAGACACAACAGTCAGGTTTTCCTTTCTTAAGCCTGTCTGCAGGAGATTAGACCTGCCCTGCCTAAAGACCTGCCAATGATGCAAATCTCACTGATCTAAATCCGGAGCCATGCTCTACTGCTCCCGCCTCTATCTCTGCTCAACTGTTCTATCCCCAGCTCTGTAACGGGCAGATGTCACTTCTCTCTATGCTTAAATAGCCTGGGCACGACCTTAGCTTTTAAGAGGCAAGGGCATAGAAATCTACAAGCGGGTGGTAGTAGTAGTAATGAGACCAAAGAGCACATATTTTATGCCATACAAAGAGAATTTTATAATTTGTCTCTTTTTTTTAATAGCTGAATGGTTTTATGATTTTTTTTTTTTTAAATGTGATCCACAATATAATTGTGAGCTCTGCAAAGAAATATTCATGACTTTTAAAGCCAGTTACAGCAGAAGTATAGCCTAATCAACCTGAACACTCTCATACACCTAACTCTTTAACTGCAGCTGGTTAACCTACAGTGAGGATTTACTAGTATTGCATGCTGTTTCTTCTCATCCAAATCTACGGAGACGGTGCCAGAGTTGAGGATAGATAAAGGAACTTCTGCCATCAACTCTTATTAGCTAGAGGAGACCAGGCTTTCCGAATTAGCCAGCTAACGTTTCATGAGGCATGCTCCCGATACATGGCAGGCATTAAATGGAAATCTGCCCATGATTATTATGACATGTTTATGACAAAATTCTGCTTCTGTGCATTCGCTTTATTATTATTACAGCTTACTATACAGTGCTTGTTCAATTGCGTGACAGTCTGTATTTATGAGTTGCCGTTAAGTAGCAAAATGCCACTTCATTAGCAGAAAAACATTCTACTGAAATCAGTATGGAAATGAGTCTGACAGTTCCTCTGAGGACTGCTCTCTGTGATTCAGCCTGTGCTCATGGAAGTGGACACTGTAAAGTTCCCCTTTAAATTCTTCGCGGATGGTTAGCTAAATGGATGGGGAAAAAGAGGAGTTCATAACCTGAATGGGAACAAATCAATTACATAGAATTGGTGAACTGGCAATCTGTTAATTTCTTAAACATTTGATAATGCCCCTTAAGGAGCATTCTGGTTAATTAACTCTGCAGTCATTTGTCGTCACTAATTAGGCAGTGTCATTTCAAAGGGTTGGGGTCTGGCCATGACAAGTAATGAGGATTTTAACCTCACCAGACATCTGGGGATACTGCTTCATAAAATGTGATATTCCGTGCCTCTGGAAACTCCAGCTGTCCATTGGCTATGGTTTAGAGCAAAATGCATGACTTTGCACAGGTGAAAGTTAGACCCTTCATTAGGACAGGAAGAAATATGCAAATTAAAAACCAAGTACTGCAGAACTGATATGTAAATGTGGTAAATGATATGCAAATGTTCAGATTAATTATTCTAATTACTACTGTCTTATTTAATGATCATTTCTACACAAAAAAGCTGACAATCCATAGGCTTAGTTGAAATAGCACTGATCAGTCTTCATTTATCCAAAAAAAAAAAAACAACAACTTAACAACGAAGAAGACATGTAATTTTCTAACAAACGAAATGATAACAACTGTTAGAACCTTGTCTTACTCACTGGATGTAGACAGGAGAAACTGTTCACATATTTCACAAGGCGTAATTATGATTCTATCCCAACTATGAAAAACTATTTATACAGCATATGGCACATAGAATAAGATCATGCGTTTTGTATCAGTCTGTCTTTAAATTGTCGTAATAAGTATGATGAAAATATGTAAGATTAAATAACGTATCAGCGAATAAATCTTTTTTATAGTGGACAGTTGACTTTTAGCTAGTTAACGTTACGTCTGGAGTTGTTTCCTTCGGGTTTTGACCAACTCTCTTTAAATAATTTTAAATCTCCATGGTCTAAAAGTCAAGAGCACAAACACTGGATTTTAAAAAGTGGCAGTGAAGTAAATTTTTATTAGTGAAAAACACAAATGGCTTCTCATGCTACGTGAATTGTCCATGCTGTTTTCTCCGTATGGTTAAAATCTGTACAGAGCAGGGAGCAGGTGTGTGGAGGGTCTGGGTGAGGCGGCTTTGGGGAGGGGAGAGTGGGCCAAAGTTTCAGTCGTCCTTTTGGCAGTCTAACCAGTAGTGGAGACATTTCATTTTGGAACAAAATACTGAACTGCTCTATTAGCATGGAGGCAAATCTGGGCCAAAAGTTTCATTAACTTGGAAAAAAAGATTTTAAATTGAAAGACAAAATTTTGAACCTTGAAAAATACTCGTACTCAAGTAAGTATAGGGAAAGTTTATTTCAGTTTAAAGTAGATTTTGATTCAGTTCTGGAATTCTTTCATGACGGCAACGTGATTGAGGAAGTTCCTCAGCCGTTGTTTTCATGGTGTCACTCATGATTCCACGTACCTCTCACTGTATATGCCACTCCCCATGCAAAATCAAGGCCAAAAGAGTAAAACTGAAAAACGTACAGTCAGAAAGTGAAAAACAAAAATAAGTTTCAGAACTGTATAAAGGTGAGAATATCTGCAACTGAACTTTAATATCAAAATATAAATAACAGTCAAAAATGAAAATTAGTCATTTATTCAAAAAAATTCCAGAACTGAATCAAAATGATCTCTAAACTGAAAGAAACCTTCACTACACTTACTTTTAGTTTGAGTACAATGTTGTAATTTTAAAAGTTCAAGATCAAAATTTGAAAATTTGATCTTTAAATTTCAAATCTGTTTTTCAGCTTAATGAAATGTTTGGCCTAGATTTGCCTCCATATACTACATACTAGTGTATTAGCCTTGAAGCCAGACCAGCTTCACTGCCCACACATTTTTTGTAGTGGGAAGTTGGTCTGGAACCCCTCGGTTGGGAGCTTATGATCAGGCAAAGATCTGCTGGCCCAGTGAAACTGTGGGCAGGGATCGCCCGAAGAGTTATTGTCTTACACATGACCCGAGACCTGTGGAGTTGAATTTGTTTACACCAAAATTACTCTGATTAGTTGTAGTATTGCGTGCAAAGCTTATTTTCCTCGCCTCTCTATCGGTTTATGCTCCATAATGAAATCCAAATGGCATGTTACCAGACTCCTATTCTGATAAGAATTGAGTCTTACCACACCAGTGTACTAGTGTTTATGAAAATTGCCACTGTTATGCTCACTCAATAAGGCTTCTACTGGGGGGGGGGGGGGCACCTTCATGATGTTTTCAGTTTCCTAAAACGTCTACTTTTTCTGGCAGTTGAGGAAACAATCAATAAGGCAAGTCATCCCAAATTTTGACAGTCTGGTAGTACTCTGCAGTCCTTTGAAGGAAATCACTTGGATGACATCCATAGTCTTGAAACAATCTTGAAGCCCTTTTGAAACACTCCTGATTGGGCTCCAGTAAACTTCTTTTCAGTTCTTAAAGGAGTGTCAGGTGGGCCGCATCAATACAGATTTGCAGTGTCCTCATGAATATGCCTGCTTAAAATTATGGCTTATCCTCACAAGCGTTGAAATACCCATAGCCTTTCTTTAGTTTTGCCTAGACTCTCCTAGGAATCAATCTGGAATTGACCTATTGACATTTTCTCTGAAAGGAGCCACACTGTGTCCAGCCATCAAGACCTCTTAATGGTGGTACACTCTCGGTGATGCAGTTTACTGCCTTAATGCAGCTCTTCATGATGCACATAAAAGCTTTATCTATAGTCATAATGTATAAACTGTTAGAAAAAAATACCCATAAGGTAATTTGTTACTTTTTATTGACATCTGAAAGGTGGTGAGGGATGGAGGCTCTTGTTAAGGTGTCCTATAAGGTATTGATTGGCTCATGCAGCAGATACCACTTTGCGCGCGGCTTCCGCATCATCTATCATAGCGCTCTTTTCAACATGTCTGCTGCTTCACTAGCAGAGCACTGAGTACCTTAGGTTGTCATAGTGCTCACAGAGAGGCAACAATTTCCACCAAATACTAAGTTTGAGTTTTACTTGTCCATGTATAGAAAAATACAGACATTCTATGCAACTGTCACAAAGTTTGATATTTTTATTGTTTTTTTTTTTGTTTTTTTTTACTGGTTTGCATACATGTTAGATGATTTCTGAGTATAATGTTTCTGTTTTTTTGTCAAGTCAAAACCGACAAAATGTTGCGCTCACTCGGACATCAAAGGACATTCACCATTGAGAATTTGGGTATTCCTTCTCACATTTTCTTAAGAAGTTTGCTCTATTGACTTACCTATTAAAAACAGCCAATTAGTTATGTGTCAGTGGATTAATACTCATCATTTCAATTGTACAATAATGTTACTGAGTTCTCCGTTCTAACCCTGTTGTATTGCCAAAGTAAGAATTTCATTGATATCCAAATGAGTCATTGTTAATTACATGATGATTATATTACCTTATGTGACATTTTATGTGTGATGATTGGATGTATTCATAATCATTTACTACTGCCATGTACGACTTTTATGACATTACTAAAAGATGCAAGGTCTGGGCCGTTAAAGCCACAGTGCTGGAGTCCCTTGTTAGATAAATAGCCTGGGCTGACAGATAATGTTCTCTTTGTGTTACCAACTGCCGGGGCAGAATCACATATTCACTATTAGCTGGATCCTGTCTAGCTCCACTTCCAAGTTACAAATGCGTTTTTTGACCTGCGCTGTCACCTCTTTGAATTTTTGAGGGACAGATTGACGAGCAGCGCAGCATTGACTGGCTGCTGTTTATGGGGCCTGATCACTGGTGATTGCCTGCTTTGTAACCTTCCCCTGTAAATTAAGGCTTATGGCTCTAATAAATTTCCAAGGGAGCCACAACTACTCTGTCAGACGGTGACTTTTTGACATTGTTCCAATCTCTCATAGTGATAAAGACAACTGGTTTAAATTAGCCCTAGGATATTGACTGCTTAGGTTTAACAGAAGGGCAAACGACAAAGTAGTGGCATGTCTTGAAATGACTTTGCAAAGTGCCACGATCAGACATCCCCTCACTGTGATGACACTTCTCACAAGTGTGGTTTGACATTGTGCATCCTGCTCTCAACTAAACATGAGACTGCACAGTCTTGTGCCTCTTAGGATGAAGAGAATTCCTGATGTTGCATGATGCCGTGCCGAACACCATATGGTCAAGCCAAAGAAGTTATTTGGGAATAGCACTGCATATACTAAGATTTTGTCCTTCAGTTCCACCCGTGGATCAGCACAGCTGCGACAAGGACTTGGCAATCTGATGCATCTGCTGCCATAGCACTGTCTGTCCCATCTGCGTCTTTGTGTCAGGGAACAACCGCTCTCACTGCTCCATGAAGAGAGCAGCTTTATAGCATCGAAGTTTATTCAGCACATTTCAAGGTTCAGACTTTTCTTATATCCTCCTCTTTATTTTTGTAAACTTTCACAGGTCAGTTTAGTGTAGGAACACGATTTAGCTGCATGTCAGCAACTTCATCAGTAATCTTTGCATGAGTCTTAACGATTAGATGGGACACTCAGTTGCCAGTTCATTAGGTACGCTAGTGAAAATAAATGCATTGTAATGTGACAGTCCTGCACTAAATCTGGACTTCATAAAGGTATTCAGAAGATATATTAAGTAATGCACAGTATTCAACATTTGTTTAAAATTGTTACAATCATACAGAAACACAGTTACGCCTCTAATAGTCATCTGTGCATGAACAGAAGATAATTTTGTATATCTTATGGATGACTATGAACTTTTTTTCCTGTGTAACTAGATTTAACTAATTCCAGAAAGCAATGCATGATTATTTTTACCTGAACAGTCTATTTTAGCTATTTTTCTTACATAATTCTGTTCCGTGAAGACTATGTTTTAAGCTAATAGGAGCACATGTCTTTGATTAAGTGATTTTTATTTAGTTTGTGGCATCATATATGATATATATATATATGTATAACCAGCTATACCATGCTTTATGTATCAACCTTAGACACCAACAATTTTGATGAACTTCTGTTGAAACTCACACAGGTCTGCACTTCACTGTCTGAGTTTTTCCAAACGTAGAAATCATCATCAAACCCTTCACCAAATGCACTTTTAAGATCTAACAGAAAGTAGTACATTATATTTTTGGCTTGAAAAAAAAGAAGTTAGTCTCCACCTCTGCTACAGAGTATTGCCATGACATTTTGTGATCACTGGCAGAATGTCAAGACTCTTGCTGCTAGCCTGCTAAAAGCACAGTTCTTTCTCTGAATAAGTGCTTTGACAATGTGACTTCAGCGTCACCTCTACCTGATTTGAATTTTGTAGTAAAGGTCTTTTTGGCACTTTTGCATCAATAGCAAAATGCATCTGCAGAAGTGTAAGAGAGATCACGACAGACTATTAGTGGAGACTTCATGGTTAGTTATGGTGTCTGCCTACCTCCTGTGTGTCCTTACTTACTTTGGAACCTGGTTTTGATTCGCAATATCAAGATGTGTTCCTTAAATGTTTGTCTGACTCCCTCAACCTTCCTTCCGTATGTTAATAGAGTGTATTATTGTTCATCATTGTCACCACTCCATCTCTCCTGCTGCCTCTTCTTTCAGTTTCACTTGGATGCATTTATGAGAAGGACCTTGAGTGCTTTTGTGTGTAGTAGAGTTTGCAGTGAATTCTTTATCCCATCTTGGGCCCATGGCATACAACTCTGTTTATGCCAGTGTCTCTTCACCAGTGTGCTCAGCACATCCCGTGCATGTCTATTCTGGTATTCTTTGTGTGTGCATTAGGAATAAGTAGAGCAGTACTTAGGTAGACGGACTGGGTAGGGTTGTCTCTCGAGTGCTGCTGATGATAATTACTGTAGAGAGAGTGTCTCAAGGGACTGCAGGCCAGCTGCCTGCTTTCCTGCCTGCATTGCTGCCATACTGCCATCCACCCCTGGCTGGTTTCTTCCGGGGCAGACGTATAGCACTCAGATTATTGCTCTCCTGTCAAGACCACGGTTGTATCATAACTTTCCTATCAGACAGCATCATAGGAGAAGTGACTGACCATGACTGTATCATTTCCCAAAGCCCTTCCTTCTTTTTTTTTTTTTTTTTTTTTTAACATTTCTGTGATGTGAAAATCACTGTGATATATTGTAAGGCTGGTAAAGGCAAACCTTTTTACTTTGCTATGTGCCTTAACCATTAATGCACCAAAATGAACCTTTATTTTTGAATGGAGTTGTTCCCCTTTAAGGATATCTTAAGGGAAATTTATTTTGATGACAGAAACCTGGTGTTGCATGGTTTTGTGGGTTAAGATCTATTTTTATAAGAACATATATCACCAAATGTGTTTGCTGATAAAGCCACAGGTTGTCTCCTTTTTATTTCTAGCCTCAGTTTGGTGCTGGTGTTGGGACACTGGTGCCTGCATCGCTTGAGTTTTCATATTAGCGTTTTCTGTTGGAAGAATGATCTTGGTATATGATATGCTGCATCTGTTCTTTAGTTTGCATATTTATCTGTAAAGTTTTGTTAGTACAGAATTACACAATATACAGCTGCTGGGAAGAAGAATTTCATAATACTAGAAGTTTCCCATTTTAATGATTTTCTTTATTCCTATTTCTCAACAATTTGGTGGTTTTATCTTATAATGTGAAGACTCGCCTTTACCAGTCTGACAGCACATCACAGTAAACTGTTGGATTGGTTACAATGTTGGATGAATATTATACTAGAGCTAGGTTTCAAATAATCAGGTAAATGTATGTAGAAATAATGTATGGAGCTCAAAAACTGAGCTGACATGATGTTGACATGGTTTTCTTCAAACTGTGTTCTGCCCCAGGCACAGCACGCCTACAAAGTCAAGCTACAGTGTTCTGGATAAATGTACACAATCGCACAGTCTACTTGAGTACTAATATAGACATTCCACATACATCATTAAATGACCAGTTATACCTCACACATCAGCAGTCAGTCTTGGTCTTGGTTGTACACTCTCATATTCTTTAGATGTACGCCTAAACATCTAAGGCTGAATTTGAGAAGTCGCCATTTCCAATTGGGGGAAGAGAAGACATGACTTTATGTGGTATATATACAGTTTGCTTTGGTATCTAGTTTCTATTTTAACTGTTGACTGCCGACTGAAAACAAAGTCTACCACAAACCCTGCCAATCCAAACACAGTAGGCTTTTAGTCAAGGGGGTCCTTAAGTAAACAGGAACACAGGGGTTTAAACTGATTGTTTCAGTCAGTGGATGAACTGAGATAAATAACAGTGAAACACAAATCTTCTCTTGTGGAATTCCGAAAGAAAAACAGCTTTAAATGAGCATAATGGGTCCCCTTTAAAGGTTCCCCAGTCAGAATGTTGCTGTCTGATCCTTGTATGGTGGTGCCTTAACCACTAACCTGCCAAAATGCCCCTTTTAAGAAAGATTTATTTTGATTCTTGAAGCAATGTGTGGCATGTTTTTATTTGAGTTAAGATGTACTGTTAATGAGGACACACAGGACCGAATGCGTTTGTTGATAAAGCTTCATTTTTGCTTCTAGTGGTGTTGAGCATTGCTTGAGTTTTCCAGGGCAAATTTCTAAGAAGTAGTCGGTGTCAACAATGACACTGATTGACACTGATTGTGTCAATTTGCTTGGAAAAATTACACTTGAACATACTTCTGCTATTATATTCTATAGTCTAGGTCCACCCCCGATCGTGATGAGTCCTGCTGCCTGGAATGCTGAAAATACCTGAAAAGCCCAAACCCGATCATCAAAAGTGTGAGAAATCTTTAAACTGGGACCCAGTAACTAAAAATGAAACCACCCACCCCATAGCACAGTTGCTAAGCTCGAGGACCTTAACAGAAAACATATGCCAGCTTTCTAACACACGCACAAAAAAAACAAAACAAGACAACTGCATCAGCATTTGCAGTATTTATCTTATTTTTGGTCGGCATTCAAAGCCTGGGAGTTGTCATTGCATCCTTTTCTGAACTCAACAAAGACTCCCTAGAGCCGATGCTAATCATTAGCATGGCAACACTGCTTTGCAGTGCATTTGCAAGTTTTAAGCAGTTTGTTTTTGTAAATACAGACCTTTAAAATTAAACGACATAGATTTTCTTTTGCGCTATGTGAGTGTAAGCAACCTTTAGCAGATAAATAATACAGCTGTGGGTGGCACAGTAGGGAAATGGGTAGCCTCACAGCATGAAGGCTCTGGGTTTGAACTTGATGGCTGGCAGGGGCCTCTCTGTGCGGAGTTTGCTTGTTCACCCCGTGCCTTCCTCTCCCATTCCAAAGACATGGCAGTTTGGTTGTAGGTAAGCAATAACAGATGATGGCTGGATGAAGACCAAGTTTAAAATGAGAATGATAAGAATTCATGTTAAAATATGTCATTGTCATGTAAAGGACAGTGAATGGGGGAAATAGATGAATTTCTGTTTATTTAGTGATTAACTGAAGGATTAATTGACTAAGAAAATACTCAGTAGATTTATTGAAAAAGCTATTGTTTTTATTTATTTCTTGAAAACAATAACTGATAGACTAATAGACTGAAAAAATAATTGTGTTGCACCCCCACAAGAGTGATATGAATATCACTCTTGCTTTAGAATTTTCATCCATATGTGTTTTTCCATCTCATAACGTAACCTGCTTGATCAAAGGAAAGTCGGTGTGCTATTTTATGCATTGTAAATAGTACAGAGACAAACAAAAAAGAACAATTACACGCCTCAAATGCGCTAACTAAAAACAGTGTTTATGGAGTCATCATTGCAGCATTAAAACAATCAAGAAAAAAAGGCAATTTGTTACTCACTAGTAATTCTTTTGCACCCAAAGTATCTTCACATGTTGTGTGGTTACACATGGTTTGTTCTAGATAGTTAGCTAGTCACAAAATGTAAATATAGATGTTAAGAATACTATACTGATGAAGGGTGGGATGGATCATGTATTCTGAACAGCACTGGTCTTTGTATTTTATATATTAGTCAGTCATTTGCTAGTGCTTACTCTGTATTTTGGTTTTCCTGACATAAGCAAGAGTTGTTACACTTGCCATGATGGGTGCATGGAGAACAAACCGGAAGGTCTGTCTCCCCTTAAGCCCTGACAGCCATGATTTCCAAAACTAGTTCCAAGTTTGGATTTATTTGACCACAGGACAGTTTTCCGCTTGCATTGTGGAACCTGAAGATTGTGGCTATTCAAAATAATTTTCCAGCCTGTCTCCTTTGTGAAGAGGTTTCTCTGGATCATCTGAATCTTTAATCAATATGTGTACCATATGTAAAGAAATCCCCAAATCCTCTGTGCTGCATTGGAAAATGTTATTCTCAAATGAACTTTGAACTCTTTGCCAATGCAGCCTTTTGAAAAGAGGTGAACTCTCACCTACATTACTTTGAAAAGACTTTCTGAGAATAATGCCTCGGAGAGCCTTTCCAAAGTAAAGATAAGGTAAGGAGACTTTAACAGTTAACCTAATTAGTTGTGAGATGTAGTTCTGTTCTGTGGTTATTTATTTACATTTTACACAGCATCCAAACCTTTTTCAGAAACTGGGTTGTACTAAACTTGTTAGAGATGATAGATTGGCAATGAAACCAAGAAACAAATGAAAGTGTGTGTTTATAGCAGAAGAAAACTTAAACTAGGCTACACTGGCTGCACTCGTCATCAGAGGGCCTGAGTGTATATGTATAATGGACCAGGTGCTTGTTATCTGTATCCTTACATCATCTCTTTAATTTGCCTTTTTGTTTTTGGTCTAAAGCGCTGCGTAACTGTTTAGAAGAGTTCTATTTGAATAAAGTTAAATTAATAATTCAAATGTGCACTTATGGGTAATGTTAAAGTATCAACATCCGCTTACTGTTGTAAAGTTAAAGTTCTGGATGAGTTCCATGCAGGCTACATATCAAGGTTTTAGTATTATTAGAGTTAGTAAGAGGCCATCTCTAATACAGGCTGTCTGTGGGTCTGGTACAACGTAAAAAGTGCCCTAGGTTCCTTTCCATTCTCTGTCATATTGCCCAAGGTAACTGTCAGCGCCTGGAGGGCCACCTCCAGCCCCTCCTGACTTCTTCAGTAAGCAGCAGTTACTATTTTGGAAAGCCTGTATAGCTTTTTCATCCCAGTCCCCCTTTCTTTGCGTGACTGGAGAACTATACCAGTTGATATGTATTGGTTTAAGTTTCTAGTTTTGCTAGTTTGGGAAGACTCTTCTTTTGTCCTAGTTTTAACAAATTAAAATTTTTCTTGTTGTTTTTATTTTTTTTTGCCTATGATTGTTTTTGTCATCCACCAGTTTAAGTTCTCACCTTTTGACCCTGTGTACTGAAGCAATGTTCCTGTTGACCATGTGATGGGAAAATCCACCCTTACTAGCAATACTCCTGTACTGTTAGAAGTTCCCCCCGTGGTGCATATTTCGTAATTTCCCAAATCTAATTTCACTTTGAGAATTTCATTTCAAGTTTGTGTTGAGATCACAGGTCAAAATAACTGTTGGATGTATGATTTAGAGCTCCACCTCGTAGTCGCTCGATCAAATAGATGATAGAAAATGAATTGGTTACCAACTGTTTGGATAAGTGAGTGATAATTTTAATAATATCTGCACCTTGTAGCTTCTCAGATCCAAGGACTTTTCTTTGTCACGCAACATTATATGATTATAGCATATTGGAATACACATTACAATTATTTGAAGGCAAATCTTCATCAACATTTGAAGGTGCTATTTTTTTTCAAACAAATAACAATAATTGATAAAATGGCATTTTAATTTGTCTTGAAAATCATTGTTATTCTTGCCCTACAAAAATTAGTGGTCTTGGAGTCTGCAGAGGCTTACGCTCCATACTTACTTGCACCAGTGGAGTTGGGATTCCCTCTACAGAGTGGCATTGCTCAGTTAGCCATCATCAGTGTATCACAATGAGCGTAGAGTGCTCTGGCTTTGCTAACATAATATTTGCAAGCTTGACCAGACCAGTTCACTTGGATCAAAATTGAACCTGATTTGTTAAAAGAACTGGGTTTAGATAAAATGAAAAATCGGATTCAAATTGTTATTTGAGAGGTCCAATATTGATTCATAAAATCCTTGCATCGATTTAATAAAAAGGAAAAAAAAGAAAGCCATGTCTTGCATCCTCTTGTTGGAAGTCTAGCTGTGGTCTCGCAAGACTGGTTTTGCATGACTTGTCTTGCAAGACCCCGCAACGACACTAATCCACATGTGAGGGAGATCCAAAACATGACAGAAGCTACAACTCTGAGAGCACTGTCAGGCCTGAAAGCTGATGTGTGGCAGCATTTAGGATTTAGTGTATGATGACAGAGAAGAGCTAGAAAAAAGCAAAGCCATAAACAAGATGTGCCAACTAGTGGTAAGATATTTTGAGAATACAACAATTCTCAGAAAACGATAACATTAGTTTTGTGAAGATCTCCTTAAATAAGGAAAAGCATTTGAAAACACAAGGATCTTAAACTGAATCGATATTGAATTGAATCGACTCAAAACATTGTGAATCGCAATCAGGTCAATGAAGGCAATCGGTAACAATCCCCAGCCACAGTGGTTATATGTGTCTTGGTGATCTTTGTGATGGGACTTTCTGTTGAAAATATGTTTAACCAGGTCCCTTGACCGGCTCTCATTTGCCTTTTTATTTTAAGCATAACATAGACCAAGAGACTGACAGATGGAGACATGCATCCAGGCAGCAGAGCTGATCCTCCTTAGGCAAAGAGTTGGATGGCAGGGGAAGTGCATGTTTTAAGAGAGAAGGCCCTGCAGGTACCTGACAGCAGTCAAATGAGTCCACAAAACAGAGAAAACTTGTTTGGCAACTAGGCTTGTTAAGGCTTTATGAATATGTTCCGCTAAAGTGGACATGTAGAATTGACTGACAGGCAGAAAAAGAGTGAATCCTTAAAGCCATACACAGCAGACACGTTTTGGTCAGCAGACAGACAGATCCATATTGTCTATGTTCATTTTCCATTCTTCAAAATTGTGTCTTTTATAGGTTGTATACCTGTACAGGTCTTTTGCAATTCTGCAGTCGATATCTTGCCCTACCTTTGAACCCCTTGTCACTGCTGCAAAAGAGTCACATCATCAGTATTCACTGTTATAGCGTGCTTTGCGAGATTGACTTGCATAGGTCCACATATACACATAGAAGCTGCAATAAGTCAAACACGCAAATAGTAACGTATTGCAGAGGTGACCTGCAGATGCCCCTCGTTTTTGTATTCAGTTATGCAAAAGAAGGGGCCAGTATATATCAGTGTGCAGTGTTTTTCTAGAAAAACAACCCATTTTGACTTTAATGAACCCTCCCAACAGGCTCTCACGAGAGTTGGAATGGAGAAAGCATGCTAATACAGTGTGCTGGGGCACAAAGAGGGTTGGTTCTGGCATGCGTGGTGGATTACTGGCCATGCGTTTGATTGTACTTGGTTTTAGATGAAATAAAGGCTTTGGCTTGGCGCTTGCCAATTAAGTGATCATGTCAAGCTCATTACTTTTTAATCACTAATAACCATTAAAGGTTAGTTGGGGTTGCGTTTCACTCACTCCAGCACAACATACTCCGTTCCAATGCCCCTGCCCTGTGTTCCTTTCCTATCCCCTTTGTGAATGATGTAGTTGCTAATGCCATAAAATGACACAGAGTGGTCTTATCATGCCCCATGCACCACTGAATCAAGCTGGAGCCTAAAACCAGAAATATACTGAATGTGCATTCACAGTCTTGCACAACAGCTTTGCTTATGACACTTAGTTTCTACTGTGTCAAGACTTCAAATATGTATTTGTTCTCTGGAATTCATTCTTCATTATGTATTCATTGCGGTTTATATGATACGTTTGTACATATGCATATAATATGTTTATTGGGTTCTTATTCACACATGCAAATAAGTTCAGCATATTCTGCCAGTGTCTGAATATTTTAACATAGATTAGCAGCTTTGGCACTCTTTGGTCTTTTGTCTGTGCAATTTGTTGGATGGAAACACCACAATTGGTGCGCAATATTTTAATGTTTAAAAGAAAACAACAAAAACCATGATTACTCTGTTATAACCATAAGTATGTTCTTGGATAGAATTACAGTAGATTTCACTTCAGCTACTGTATATGGACCAAACAACCACTACATTAAAACTACTACAAACTATATTCCTGTAGTACCCTATAATGGTAGTATCTGCAACAAACTATACAAGAACATCTTTACATCATATTTGGAGCTTTGGACCTGGCATTCATGTGGATTTTACTTAGACATGTAGCACCCACCCACCCAGACCAGACACCCCCACCCCATACTAATGACAATACTTGATGGCAGCAGCCATCCCCAACAGGATTCATTCAGATTCATATTCACAAAACTAAAAAAAAAAGAAAAAAAGAAAAGAAAATTGTCCCCGGGGGGCAATTTAAGGCACAAGTGAACAGCTTGACGTGCAAGTACTGACATTTTAAGGAGCAAAAAAACAGAAATAGAACAAAATACAGCGTATATACAAGTTACCATGGCATAAATGTTATAACTTTCCAAAATGTCCATGGAGAATGTAAACGGACTGTATGAGTAAAGTGACTAAAGTGCAAATGTAAACAGTAAACAGTAGTTACAGGGACTATATATTTACAAGTTATAGCTGAGGTAGAATCGGTAATAAATAAAAACAACCAAGAGTCTCTGGTATATGAGTATGGGGGTGGGGGGCAAGGGGCGGTGTGACTGTGCTATGGTTGTGTGTGAGCTGGAGAAGAGTCAGAGAGAGAGAGAGAGAGAGAGAGAGAGAGAGCGCGAGTGTGGTGAGGAGTTGAGGAGGAGGATGGCTTTGGGGACGAAGGTGGTCTTTCTCCTCTAAATTCTGCAGGCGGGGCAGCGGAGCCATGGTCCAGAGGGGAGCCACTGAAATGCTGAGTGGAGGACGTGTGAAGGGTCTTTGGAGAATTTTCCTGCTAGGGTCAGTGTCTGTTGGTCGTGAATGTGAGTGAGAGTTCTTACGGGCAGGCCAATGATCTTAGAGCAGACCGAAACAGTGCTCTGCAATCGGTTTCTGTTGTGGAGGCTGATGGAGTGGAACCAGCAGGTTATTGAGAAGGTGATGATTCTCTTAATAAAACCGAAATAAAAAGTCTGTAGAATGTCTTTGCTGACTCCAAAGGAGCTGAGTTTCCTCAGGAGGTAAAGACGTTACTGGCACATTCGAAGAGTCTCTTCAGTGTTGGAGGAGGATTTCAGCAGGTTGTCAAAGATGGTGCCCAGATACCTGAACTCCTCGACCAGCTCCACTTGCTTCCTATGTATGATGGTGGTGGCTGCTGTAGTCAGGTCCCTCTACTTCTTTGGAAAAAGTCACCACCATCTCCTTGGTTTTACTGACGTTCAGTTCCAGGTGTGAGCTGTCGTACCACTCTGTGAACTCCTGAAGAGCTGGTTCGTGGTGATACGAGGGGCCCGACAGCAGAGGCAGGAGAACTGTGTCGTCAGCGTGCTTGACCAGGTGGCAGTTGGGCTGTGTGGATCTGCAGTCATCGGTGTATAGGATGAAGAGCAGGGGTCATAGCACGCGGGCCTGGGGGGAGCCTGGGGGGAGCCTGGGGGGAGCCGGATGCAGCCTGACACAGACACACACACACACAAAAACGGTTTAGGAACAACTCAGAAAACATGAAGAACAGCACAAGGCGTTGACCTGGCCTCCAAATCCACTGGATCCCAAACTGATCAAGTATCTGTGGGATGATCCACAGAGGTCCCTCCCCTCAACTCATAGGACCCAAAGGCCCCCACTAACAACATTCTGTTGCCAGACACCACAGGACAACCTCAGAAGGCCCATGTCCATTCTCTGATGAGTCACAACTTTTGGAGGGAGACCTACACAATATTAGTCATAATGTTTGCCTGATCTGTGTATATATGGGCCCATTATTTCAAAGCAGGTGCCCTTGAATAAATTATGTCTTGTGTAGCCCTGACAGATTTAAAGGTGTATGGCAGCTTAGGTCAGTTTAACTTGACATGGTTAGTATAGCATATTATGTTGCAATCCTGATGTTGTTATCATGTTAGTTTAATCTTCACTGGGTGAGAAAATACGCACACTGAAACATCATTTACATGCTGAACCATAATTTACCTCAGAATCCTCAGAATCCTTGTTTTCCCTTTACTTTAATAGCCTTTCTTTTCTTAATGACTCCCTGAAGACTTCTCCTTTGAACACATTTGCACGCACACAAACATGCCCATGCGCTTATACAAACACACCTATGCCAGCAGTGTGTGCTGGTGCAGAGGGATTGTAACTCTAACACAGCCTCTCCGTCACATTAAAAAGCCAATTTCTTTTTAATAGCAACAACAGCTGGAGCTGACAGGGCTGGTGTCTGCTAACGGAGCAAACGGCTCCTGAGCTGTCCTGCAGCTTAGGCCGCGGCTGCCTGCCTCATTATGGGGGGAAAAGAGAGGAAGATGGGAGGATGAGGGAGAAGAGGTGCAGATAATGTAGTCCGTACGCTCCAAGGCAGGTGCTAGACATGTTTTGGTGTTGTATAATGTAAAATACATCAGCAGAGAGTGCACATTCTTGGTGAGATGTTGAGCTGAAGGGAAAAAAATTGTTATCACTAGCCACAATTGAAACCTTCAAAATGGTTACCTAATGGTTTTAACTGTCTCTCACTTACAAGTCACACTCTTTGTCCTCCTGCCTCACTTCTCCCTCCAGTGCACCTGGTTGAGTCCCAGAAGATGCCTGAATCTACAAGAGTACCAGAGCAAGAAGCTGATGCAGGAGGGTGGCGTCGCTGTCCAGCGCTTCTACGTGGCTGACACGGCTTCTGAGGCCCTGGAGGCTGCAAAGAGACTGAGTGAGTAGAAGGCACATACACAAAGTTCCCATTAAGAAAAAAAAAAAAAAAAGTATAATAAAAGAGTCTAGAAGCAACACAGAGACGAGCTAATGATAGCAGCAGTGTTAATGTTGGCAGTCACTAATATTCAGTTTTTATGTGTGCTTCCTCTGCTGTGCCCACACTTGTTGACTGTATGTTTTTACAGAATCACAGTCTCAAGTTTTAGTGCTAAGTCCACAGGTTTTCTGTGTTTTTCTTTTTATTAGAATGTAGTAACCTCAGTAACCCCAACATAGGAAGTTGGACTTTACAAATCATAAGGCCAACAAAGGGTCAGTTGTTCAATACTGATCTTAACATATCTGATATCTATGGGAAACCAGTCTCATGAGGCGCAGTGATATTTCTGATGAGAGGATGCAGGAAATGGCATATATTGTAAAAAACGATTCCACGGATTTCATCCATTGATACAGAATCATTCAAATGAGGATGAGTTTAAGTTTTTACACCTGTTTTCCAATTGGTTTGGTTTATTTAGGAGAAAAATCAAACTAAAATGCTTCACTACAAATATCTAGATATTATCTGCTGTGGAAGCAAAATATTGGAACACGGTTCTGTGTTTTGAACTCGCATAAAGTAAATATCGTGCATATATCTGTGAGAGAAACATTTATATGCAAATTAGTGTGGAACGGCAGAGCTGACATTTACTCTTAACCATGATAATTATCTGGTCAATGTACGAGGCAAAACTATTCCAGCAAAACGCTTCTTGAAAATACTATGCTGCTTTCAGTTTGCACGTAAGACAGAACAAAGGCGTTTATGGCTGTGGGAGCCACTTAGCTCACACTTGTGGTGTACGTGTCGTGGTTTTATCATGTTCCCTCCACAAATTAACTGCTCCGGAGTTTGTATGGGACCAAGCTGAGACGACCCCCCCCCCCCGAAGATGCTCAGTCCAGTAGTCTGGTGCTGTCCCATGTGAGATTACTGTGTTCACACCTGTCAAACAAACCAAACTGAACAAACCAAGAGATGCAAGTCATTACAGTTTGATCCAAATGGACAAAATGCTTCAGGTGTGAATGTACCCTGAGAAAGGGGATCCTGATGTTAAATCATACTGACAACTTTCATTGAAGGAAAAAGTGTATTTTTTTGTGTAGGGGCGGGGAGCGTTTGTTGTCTTTGAACCTTGAAACCGTATTGTTTGGACCCAGTTGCATTACTTTTATTTCAAACTAATTTGGAATATCATAATTTATCCCTTAAGCATGTGGGCACTTCAATTTTACCGCATAATTATTCTGAGATTGTATAGATTTAGTACTTTCACTTCAGTGCATTGCATTTGCAGTGCGGTTTTAACCACAGATGTACCGAGACATCAGCTAATTCTTTATTACTTTAGTGTTGATAATGAGTAAGTTTTATGGCACATGTAATTGTATTGCTGTACACAGTTAAACCTTAACAGTCCTATTTGTGCTTCATGGCTTTTCGGCCCTGCCACATGAGGTGCATATGGCTGTGGTTAATAAGGGTTGAAGTTTTATCAAGTTTAATCAAGTTTAATCTTCGTCTCTATGCTGCTTGCTTATGTGTGGGAGCCTGTGAATTTCGAGCTTAGTGGCTATGCCTTCTCTGTTTTTCATCACGGCACTCATCCGCGCTAATTTGTTTCACAACCTCTCGTATTGAGTTTCTTACGCTTTGCATGTTTTTTTTTTTTTTTTTTTTGTTTCTTTTTATTCATTTTTTTTTTTAATCCTTGGTTACAATTTTGATTATTACCCCCACACGTGTACACAAAGCCATGCAGGGAATGACTGAAGCTTTCATTTTATACTTGTGGTACAAATCTCCACAATTACATTGTACTCGCATCGGCAAACATGGCTTAGCACATTTATGCACCCACACATAGCTTGCTCTTCTGTCCTCTGCCTTCCCTGCTGTAGCTTCACTCCAAATGCGAACATGTCCAGCACATAGAGTGTATATTTACACACTTGGCCTTATATTGTGTTCAATGTCCTCTCCAACAGTAGCTTTCTGATAGTGTATCGAGGCTGCTTGTCAGCCAGCAAGGTGCCACTCTTAGCGCTGTCTTCGGGCTCAAGTGCCTGGGGCGCTGCTTTCAGTGGCCCTGGTTATGATGCAGACAAAGATAAACCAAATAGGGAGAAGAGGATATGTATTTTCATGACAACACCTATATTGCTTGGTAGAGGATGAAATGTTTAGACAGAAAACTCAGGACGGAGGATTTAGAAGGGAACAGATCGCTAATCAAACAAAATCAACTCTTGATTTGCCCATCATTCAGAATTTAAAGTGCATTTTTCCGTGCTAACAAGTCAAATAGCTATGGCATAGCTATGAGTTTGCGTGGCACCGCCACTCATACAAAGTTGCATGATTGTGTCACTGTGAAATCTATTGTGTACAATGTTTTTATTGCAGTCAAGCACAGTCTACTTGGGGTGATTGCATGATCACAATTCTGAATTTAATTCTTCAATTTATTGGTTTCTTGAGTCAGTGTTTTAAGCTCTGTATCTAAGAACTCCTTCGTTTTGTGCAGTTTGTTAAATAGCTCAGCATCAGACCCTAATTAGCAGCAGCGTATTCAATTAACAGCACTGTGGCTTTGACAACTTATGTCATGGATGTTAGCATATTCCCAGTTAAATTGAAAATACGTGCCAACGCAATTTTTTTGCAGTAATTTGCGATCAGTTCAGTAAATCAACCCCTTGGACCCTACAGCTTACTTCAGAGCTGCTTTAACTTGAGCATTGGTTGGTGTCCTAGTGTTCGTGTGTGTGCGTGCATGGGTGGGTGCGCGTGTGTGTGTCTCGCACTTTTTATGTCTTGTGATTATGGCTGGCTCACTAATGCAAGTGCAAGCATGCAAGTGAGCATCTACGGATGCTTCATTTCCTCCGATACAAACTGGGTCTGTGAATGGGTTTCTCACAAGCCGTGTTAGGTCATACATAAACGCGATAGAGAGTGGAACAAAGAGGGAGGTTAATAACCTCTTTTAGTTCAGATCTGTTGAGCTCATATACAGACTGAGACTTGCCAAGCGATGACCCGCAGGGTGTGAGAGGAAGACAGGGTATGGAGCCAGTACTGGATGAAGCTCTGTCTCTGGGCTTGCTTCTATTAAGAACGCATGGTAGGGCTCTGTAGATATATACTGATCAGCCACAACATTAAAACCACTGGCAGGTGAAGTAAATGACATTGACCCTCTTATGACAGTTCAATGTTCTGCTGGGAAGCTTTTGGACCTATGGATGTTACTTAGACATGTAGCACCCACCTAGACCAGACCAGGTACCCCCACCCCATAGCAATGACACTCCTTGATGGCAGCAGCCTGACACAGACACACACAATAAAACGGTTTAGGAACAACTCAAAAGACATGAAAAACAGCACAAGGTTCACTAGACCCCAAACTGATCAAGTGTCTGTGGGATGATCCACAGAGGCCCCTCCCCTCAACCCATAGGACCCAAAGGCCCCCATTAACCACATTCTGTTGCCAGACACCACAGTACACCCTCAGAAGGTCTGTGTCCATTCTCTGATGAGTCACAACTATTTTGGAGGCACAAGGGAGACCTAGGAATGTGGTCGTAATGTTTTGCCTGATCCGTGTAGATTGCTGGTCTATCTGAGCAGGCCAAGAGTGATGGATGGATCTCTATGTGGTGTTAATACCCTGCTGTGAGCCCCGAGTTCCCTGCACACACAACAGAATGAACTAGTCAAGCATGGAAGCACAGACACAGATGAATGACATTCATAGGGTAGGCTTGCCTACAGGAGCATTCAAACAGAGTTGTGCACACCAAAGAGTATTCTCCCCTCAGCTACACTCACTTAACCATGAAGAGTCAGCTTAACCATGAAGTGGTTAAGTTGACAGTTCAATCGCAAAGATGCTATGTAGAAATTACTCACACTCCTCTCCTGTGCAGTAGAGTGGTCCAAGTCTCCTAAAGTGGACACAGATTGATTTGTTCTGTTACCGTTGAGGACAAATAGCTTAAAATCTTTCCACTTTTCTATCAAAACACTTTTTAAAAAAAAAAATGTCCGTCATAGACCACTGATCACCTTTAACTTGAGTGACAACTCTTGGGGGGTGAGTTTACATTGTGGCAGATGGGTGATTCACAACCAGCTAATAGCTCATGGAAAGTAGGGTTTGATTTCTGTGGCACCATACTGGGTGAATCCTGCAGGGAGTCGTCAGAATGTCCGGAGATTTTGTAACGTGTGCTGCACTGGGACGCTGAGATAGTGGCGCGCTAGCTAAAGCTGTCTGTCCAGAAGCATTGACCCACATCTACTTCTCTCAAACCCAAACTATTTTTTTTTTTTTTGTTGTGCGTGTTATCTGAACTGTAGTTTTAATATGTACCATCTCTCACCACATCAGACATTTGGATGTTCAGTACTTTTGTCCCCTTGGCAATAAAGATATAACGGTTATTAGTTTTGCTGTAAATATGCAATGTGAAATGAATAATTAATTAATTCATTCATTCATTCATTCATCTTCTGTACCTGTTTATTCCTGTTAAGGGTCGCGGGGTCTGCTGGAGCCTATCCCAGCTGTCATCGGGCGAGAGGCGGGGTACACCCTGGACAGGTCGCCAGTCTATCACAGGGCTGAAATGAATAATTGATACGTGTAATGTGATGCTGCTATGGCCTGCGTGAATCAGGTTTCAGCTGTATTTCCTAAAATGTGACCTCAAAGAAAAGCCTCGCATTTTTGCAGTACCCAAACAACACACCTGATTCAAAATATATACATTCAAGGATGCTTTGTTAGTGGGGTGAACTCAGACTTCACCTTCAGTGTTTATACACAGGGGCAGTATCTCCCTCAAAATCAGGCTCTCTGCCAGAGGCCTGAGGCTTTGAGAGCTATGTGAAATATCTTAGTTGTTTCAAGGATGGCACTCTTCTGGACAGAGTACCAGTACCAGTACCATTTTGGAGTTCAACTTCCACATATGTTCAAAAAGTCCCTTCCTTCAGTCCATGATTCTTCTTGATCTTCATGCTCCTACAGCCAATTTGGATTTTCACATTTGTCCCAGCTGCACTCCCCTTGTCAGTCACCCCAGTCTGTTTGTTTAACAAGCACCTTCTTGTCATTGTAGAACTTGAAGTACCACACAACCTTTGCTCTGTTCTCAACCACTTGTGTTGGTATATGGAGAATTGGTGTAGTCTCAAAAGCTCAAGGGCAGCCATACAAAAGATTGAAGGAGACTGAATATCTTTACTTATGAAATAGCATTATAAGGAGGATTGAAAAACAAACAAACTGAAAAGCGTTAAATCATGCTCTTTCTTCTATTACTGCACCCAAAACTTTTGTGTACAGATCTTTACGAAGGCCTTGTTGCTATCTAGCAGTTTCGAGATATCAGAGCAGCTTCAGTAATGAATATAGATTTCGTGTTTGCCTTCGAAGCAGATTTGCCATGCACATGCACACAAATACACACACACACACACACACACACACACCTCTGCCCTGCTACAGCCAAAGAGAATATGATTATGCAGTCCACTTTGTGTGTTGCCACCCGCTTGACAGATGCATCTGTTGAACAAATCTTGATGGATTTTCAGTCTGAATCCTAAATCAAAACCACATTTTCCTTCCATTTCCTTGCTACGAGAGCCCTTCTTCTCTGCTGTACCGCCTGCCTCCCACAGAAATCATTCATTGACAAAGCGATGATGGAAGAAAGCGTCCCCTTGGATTCTTATCTTAACCGCATGCTGAGACTGTGTGACGAATGGGAGCAACATATACTTGTGTATATGTACACTTCATATCAGATGAGACGGGGAAAATGTTCTTCCTTACCATTGTCATCTTCCCGACTTTACAAATTGTGCTGCGCTCACATTTTTCTGTATTTTTCAGTTTTAGTCCATTTCTAAGGTTACCTAATTTTTCTTACTCCTTGTTCACCTCAGTCCACCTCTGCTGTGCTTTTTTCCTCATTGTGTGTAGCACAGCCTCACTGCCAGAATGACAACTAAGAGAGGAAGGAAACATTTTAATTTATTTCACTGTGCTATGAATATTCAGTGTAAACAGCTTTTATGCATGGCTGTCAAATCTCGTGTGTGCTTATTAGAGGGATAGTTAGTTTGATATGTCGGCTTACTGAATAATAGCAAGCTACCTTGACATTAGCCAACTCTTTGATGAGGCAGGTGTGTGTGTGTGTGTGTGTGTGTGTGTCTCTTATGCAGGCGACTGGCAGATTCGGTTATGCTTGGGATTTTTGCATTGCAGGATGGAGAGGGAAAGGGTAGGCATCTATAAGATCTGCTCTCCTCCACAAACTCATCTCCATCAGTTTCAATTTGCCACGCTACGCTGTCTTTAGTCGGCATGCTAGAACGCACTCAGAGATTGTTGGTTGAGGTAAACGTCGGTTCCTGAGTCAAAAACACAAGACATTTTATAGGCGATTCTATGTATAGCGCTCAGTGAGGCCCAGATTGTGCCTCCACTGATGTGTGAATAAAAGAAGCTCAAGGACAAGGACACTGTTACTGTATTTATCTTAGAGTGACTGTTTTCAATCTCCTCATTAAGTTGCCTGGTCTCTGTGGCAGCTCAGACCCCCTCCATGACTATGACCTGTGATCTGCACACTGAGACAGATCTCATTGTAAAGCAGGAGGAAACATCTTTCCATTTGGTACTTAACAAAAGTGTATCGTGTCATGTGTGCTCTTGTGTTAATGACAGTCTTCACAGCGAAATCTTAGCATTACGTGTGAATTTAAGGTACATTGCATGAATTAGATGTAGAACAGATTACCAGTGTTTGAGATAGCCAAATGCTAGAAGGACGACTGTAGTATTTGTAACTGATAAGAGGTCCAGGAAGTCCCAAGGCTGTAAATCACTCCATATTCACTTTGGTTTGAGAGGATGGCATACCTTCTTCCATTTATTTTCTTAACACAGGTAAATAATGGTTCTTGGCTGGTACCGAAGATACAGCTTCATGCAAACTTAACTACGATTTATTAATGACATTTTGCACAGTGGATATTGTAAGCTGGAAGTAACTTTTGACAGCCCTCCTTCTAAAGTGAACAATTTACCAGATATGGGGCTGGTTGCAACAGCTGGACGTAAAATGTGTTTAAGACCTACGAAGGATGAATACCTGTTGCACCTGAGTAAAGTGGAAAGTCTACAGACTTCACCATCAGTGGGCCTTCAGGCGTGAAAGAGTACTGAGAGACTTCACAAATCTTCTGGATTCACAGTGCAATAATACAGTGCAGTCATTTTTGTTTCTTTGGCCGGGCAGTCAGTTTAATCTAATTTTTGGCGCAAGTATAAGTTAAGATAAAGACGGTAACCAACTGTCACTGCGGTAGAATGTGTCAGCTTGGACCCGCATATACCACGTCCAACTTAGCTGCGCGTAGTCATAGTTTTAGATGGCAACCGGTATAAATTTTAATCACAACTGAGGACATTACTAAGTCAGGCTTGCATACAACTTTTTTTACGTTCAGCTGGTGCAACCGGACCCTGGAATTGTGGGCACCTCATAATTACAATTCTTGACGTGCCTTGTAAGTATTCCTATATAGGGTTTCAATTAAGGGTTAATGAGATCTGAGACTGGACAAGTAGAAGGGTGGCCAGAGTTTAGCAGATGGCAAATTACCATTTTTATTTCTGATCTGTTTGTATTTTGGTTCATGAAATAAAACATAATAGTCAATTAACATTGTCTAAATGTTGGCGCACAACTGAATGTAGAGATCATTCACATACTGTATCTGAGAGAAGGGTAAATATGTTGAAGTAAAGCAGCAACCCTTCGTTAGCTGTATGATGAAGTGAATTCCACTGTGACTGTGTAGAGGAGAGGAGCTTTTGTTTGCCCCTTTGCCCCCTTTTTAAGTACAAACCCAAAGACGTCTGTGTAGAAGAAGTTACGTTCCCAGTGGTGTTGAAACTTTAGAACAGTTCAGTGTTGAAGCACTGACTCACATAAGGTATAGCGTAAGACAGCACATTTTTGCTGGTGGTTCCACTCTCTCTGGCAGGGTGCAGAGAAGCGTTTACACCTCCGACTGGGCCTGGTGCTACTCTATGAGATCATCTAGAAGATACCATATGCTTCACTGCCAACCTAACACTCTGCCTAGGTTGTTCCATCTGTCACAAAAATGCACTTCCCTGCCGTGGGCATCACTACAAGCTGCTTTGAGGACTTCCTTTTCCAACGCGTCTCACCCGAGTCTTCCCCTTTCACCCATCCTGACTAGCCTATGTGGCGGTTTCCTCAGTTCATTTAGTCTCATTGGTTTTTGTTTGTTGTTAATGTGCGATTTTTTTATATTAGATAATTTTGGGAGGTTGACCGTCATTATAGTTACATAAACGCAAATCTGTTTTAGGATGGGGCTTCCATCTTTCATTTGAAAGTGGACCTACATTTCAAACGTGGGAGGAAAAGGTTCAGTCTGTAGTAATTTGTCCAAACTCAATATTCACACTGCATATTCTCAGCCGCTCTCTGTAGTAGTCTCTGGCTTTAAAAATAATACAGTAATTGTGGCATGTGCAAAAGATCGGTTACCCTAGTACTTTTAAAGTCTCACAAATTCAATTAATTTATTAAGCCTAAATTGTTGGGACTTCTCATTAGGACGTTTTAGTTGATGACAATTGCAGAGGTCATAAATCATCTGACCCTTCAAACCTTATTGTTACATTCAATAGTCATTGACTTTTCCTCTAAGCAACTGGCTTAGAAGAGGATCTCAAATGAAGCCAATGGATCCCTATAAAGTAGTGGAAGGCTGGCAAAGTGCTCCAAGTGGTAATTTTCACTGTCCAAAATGTCATTAAGAAATGGTAGTTAGGGACTAAGCAACTGAAGAGAAGATTTGGAAGACGAAGAAAAGCATTTAGATAAGACTGCATATCTTCAGGCGGAATAGTATAAAGCAAAATCCCCATATAACTACAAAGGAGCTGTAGGAGGGTTTAGCTGACACATGATGATGGTGCACTGAGCAGTGTTCCTTGCACAAGCAAGGTCTACAGGGAAGAGTCTTCAGAAGGAAACGTCACCTGCAATCTCAATGCATATTCAGACATGGGTAGCATCTGAAGTTGGTAACCACTCTAAGAAGCTGTTATGTGTGGAAATATTTTAGATTCCACACACAGATGGAAACACTGTGCATGAAGGAAATACAGTTTTCCACATTGTAAAAAGGCAACCAAACTAGTAAAGATCACTGTGACACTGTCTTCTGTTACAATCACATTGACTGAGCATTGTCGTCTCTGTGACACAGATCAGGATTAAGCTCCATGCGCTGCCTTTAATAATTTTAACTAAATTGCATCTTAGTTTTGTGTGAAAGGATAGGACTGCCAATCAAACTTGTGTTTTGTTGCATTTCATTTATTTTTCTTATGCTTTATTCATGTGGTTGTTGATTTCTTTGAAAGTGTAGCCGGACTGTGAAGATTTTGAAGCCGTGTCCCTGGGAGCTGAGTATTGGTACACTCCTGTGGCACATTAAATCTTCAGTTCTCTTCAGCGCTTTTATGCCATTGTGTCCCAACAATTCCCCAATGATAGAGCCATTAGGCGGATAATACTGGCCCTAAATTGCATGTTTTATTAAGGTTGTTCCATGCTTCATTGAGCAGTGAATTTGAAAGAAGCAATGCAGTGACATTTTCTCCCTATCTTTCCCTCTGTGTGCCTTCTCTCTGTATTCAATTCAGTTTCAATTTTTCCTACCTTGATTTGGATAACCGTGTTGTATAAGACCTAGGTTCTTTGTCATCGAATTCTGTTATACTCAGCGCTGTATGTATGATACCTATCCCGTCGCACCAATGACAAATGATTGGAAAGTTCAGTCTCTTTTATAGTGTGGTGAGGGAAAAAAAATAAACTCACAGCAGTATCTACATTATGTGCTTATGGGGCCCATTTTCTTCCCGCTAGGGAGAGGCAGATACATCTTACTGTCAAACATGGTTAGAACATGGAACATGGCCAGACCTCTCTTCATTGTGCATCCCCTCCCTTCTCATTCCCACTGCCCCCACTGGAGCTGCGTCGTGTACTTCAACATTTCAAGCGCCTTTTAAGACCGCTTTCATCTTCCCCTTTCAGAAAATGAGGCAGAGTCTCTGGTGAGAAGCGCTGACAGTAGCAGTTAGTGCCAAGTAGTCTTGGTCCTTTCACTTGTGTCTTTGTCTGAAGTAGCGAGAAATAAGACGACCCTCTCAGAAGTATGTTAGTTTGCATATGTACTCCAGCTGGAGCGTATGTCGTGGCCTCTTCTCATTGGTTCTCTGGACACGGGACACTCTTTGAGGCAACTGATCTTACAATGAGTTCTTGAACTTCAAAAGAATTTACGGTCCGGATCATACTGGATATTGTGTTTTTATTCCTGCCATCTTGTCGCTCTTGCCGTCAGCCATTCCATTGCCATCAGTAAGAGGTTACCATTGCCATCGCTACTGTTTCCATTGTTAACACGATAGCTGCCTGGCCGTGATGGCATCAGGGATAAGAGAAGATTTGTTTAATGAGGATTTCAAATGGGTCATGGGAATGAAAGTTAAGCAGTTGCAGTTCTTTGGATATTGTTGATGCATAACTGCTGTGTAACTGCTTAGTATCCAGTTAGGATACTAGACAACACTGTGTCTCAACACTTCAACACAAAAGAGGATATTCAAACTTAACTTGTTCATGTCTTGAGCCTTTGGCTTCCAATTACACTGGAATGACTTCCTTATTCTCTCATATTGTGGACTGCAAACTTGCAAACTGCAATAGTTAGTTAATTGTAGAATAATATATATTTCCTGAATTGACTTTGCTGCTCCATGTTTGTTTGAGATATTGGACCGTAATTGTAGAACCTTATGTATAGTTGTTAGACTGGTTTATGTTGTGCAAACTAATAAAAACAATTTGACAAACTTACAACCATTAGCCATGTTGCTGCTGTTTACATTGCCAGATTTCGGAGCAGTCTTTATGTTAATAACCTGTTAAATTGGTTTAAGTTAATTTACAAAGCTATTACCTTGTAATTTCTAGTCAAAACAACATTGCTCTTTTTTATGCATTTTATCAGGTCATCCTGACCTTCTCTTTTACACAAGTTCCACTCTTTATAGCCCCCTCGTGTTTTCTCTGGTACCTAGCTATTTGTTCATGCCTTTGCTTTTTCTCATTCTGTGTTTATATCAGTCTGTTGTTGCTCTCCTCTTCTTAGCCACAGTATTGCTTCCCCTGTCTTTGTCTGTATTGCCCCTCTTTATACCAAACCCACCTGTAAAATAAAGATGACACTCTATTGCCACTTTGATCACATTGTAGAGGATGAATAAAGAAGTGCATGGTGTTAGCTGCAGCGAGCTGCAGGTATCTTTGCCTCACCACCCTACTCCCTGCAGCGCTCCTGCTCTCGTCCCTACATAGTGCTTGCCTGTCACACAGGAAGACAGATGTCAGCCTGCAGTTTTCCTGTCTCCACTACCTGCCAAGATGACGCACAAAGCACACACAATGAGGAGAGAGGAGGTGAGGGTCTGGTGTGAAACAGAAGGTTATTAACACGGACACAACGGAAGTCTGACACACAGGCAAAGCAGGAAGCCCTCGTAGGCTGTATGATAACTGTGAAAACACTTGCACATAACAGTCGAGCGAGTTTCTGATGGGCTGCAGCCACAGATGTTCCTATTTAAACCTCAACTCCCCATGAGTCCTTTAGAACTGAAGAAGCTACTTGGATGAGTGGTGAAACATCATTAAGAAACTCTACAAGTCCAGTTGCCTTGTCTTAATGTTTTTGGATATAAGAGCTCAAACACGGACAAGCATGCCTGCCCAGCGAACTGGCCTCTCCAAGGACCTGTTGTTATCCCTTACATTAGCCGGCTCTTAGGTCCTTCCTTTGGTAAGAAAAAGCAATGCTTCTGAAATTGTCTTAACAGCTGTAAATAGGCTTTGCAGGGTAAAGCTGCCTGTCTCTCAAAGAGCTGATTTCTGTAAGCAGCTTAGCGTTTCCACCTCCTCATTACGCACACTAACCTATTCATGTTGTGGGTGAGATGTGGCATTATTTCCTGCACATCCCCTCATCGTATTAGGATGACACTAATGTGTCAGTAGAATTGCCTATTGTTTGTCAGGGTACATAGCATAAATATAGGGTACAGTTAAGTTGGGGCTAGGGATGGAAATGGCACTAGTGGAAATGTGCAAACACCACTGTGCTTTGTTGAAGTGAACTCCAACCATTAGGCACACTTCATTACTCATCAGTGGAAACGGAATTGCAAGTAGTCCGCCTGCCCGTTAATGCATCAACAGCAGATGTTGGAAGCTTTCAGAATAGTTTATTTATTTATTTATTTTTTCTGCCATTTTTCAGGCTGAACTGATGCGAACTGTTTCGTCAGTAATGAAAACTGAGCAGCTTATTTTATGTAGCCTCTTGGTCACTTATTTAAAACATTTTTATATGGATATTAACTGGAGATCTCCTGCCCCTAACCCGAGTTACAGTTAACTTTCTCCTGATGTGGCTTGATGTGTCCGCAGCGGGTTTGTTCCGAGACAAATGATGGCCACTGCATATATCCCGGTGGTCATTTAGCATCCATCGTTCCACAACACCATTATCATTACCGTCACCCCTCTGGTTGCATGGCAATGAAAAACTTTCAGCCAGGGGTTTGAACTGCACCGCTCTGTCACTGAGGGGAGACCAGGGCCATCTCAGGTTGTCATTAGAGGTACTGTCTATGTCTGAAAGCCAGGTGGACTTGTCCTCTAATGAGGACTCAGCTGTCATGCAAGCAGTGACTGGAGGAGATGTCATACAGAGGTGCCACTGTCGGTCTGGGACACTGATAATCTCCTCTACTGAGTAGCACTGAGTTGGTGTGATTAGATGCCTAGACGGACACAGGGGCAGTGGGCCTAAGCAGACAAGACAGTGAGATGGTAATGATGTATTTACTTGTAGCAAACAAAGAGGTTAAATTGTTGTTGTCTTTGTCTTTTTTGCTGTCCAAATCTGTTTGTTAGTTTCTTGTTATGCCCATACATTTGGTATGACACGCATACCGGAGGGCTTTACAGAGTATGGTCTGGATTTATCAATAATGGTGGACTTTTCAAACCTGCATGAACATTCAACAGATTTAGCTTTAATATTTCCGAGGCTGTTATATGTCAAGTTAGATGCAGAACAGGAAGGCTTTATTTTCCCGTCTTTCGTTCTGGTTCACTTGACATCGCTGCATGAATAGGACGCCGTTCTCTCTGTCTGACCTTTTCACAGTCTGGTAGAATTTGAAAAGGTAAAAGTTTATGGAAAGCTAAACTTGTCCAAGATAATCCAAAGGGGTCTTATCATTAAACATGACCTGTTCTGTGTGCTGGTCTCACCAGTGCCTAATTATGTTCTAATCACAATGTGTTGGTGAGGCTTTTACGCTGAACATTGTACAGAAGTAAGCTTTGGCCTAATGTGACCTTTTGGCGCACATTAAATAGACTGCTTATGCAGTGAGTAGAGCTTATCAGCTAGTAGTTGTGTTTTTAAGTCTTTAATATCCTGTGTTGCCTATGGTGCTTCTTGCTACAGTAGGTTATGGATTCCATTTTCTCACTATTAGGGAGCCATGGGTGTGACACCACCTAAAGCCCTATGGCGAAGTGAGTCAAAAGTCGCTCCAACAGCTTGCTGTGGGTGTCGATTTGCAGTTGACAATATAACTGGAGTTATTTAAAGACGCGCCATGTGCCACTAGATGGAAGCAAATGGAAGCACAGATTGTTGTTGGTCTACTTATAGTAATAGAATATCCCTAAATCCCCCAAAATACTGGGAAAGTATAATTATTCCTACTAGATTTGTTTTATTAGTCTTCTGGGGTGACATTTCCAACCTTATTCTTTTTCTAAACACTCATATCCATCTGTTCAAAAATCAACACCATTCTGCATCATCACACGGATGTGTGTAGACATGATTAGCGCAGATTCAATTTTTTTTATTATTTCGCCTGGTTATAGTGACATTCATCAATAGGAAGGTGCAGACTGTCTATGGCGTTTGATTCTGGTCGTCTGCACTGGTGTTTGTTTTCTCTTCTCTCCCAAGAGGTTGATTAGTCTCCCCCATTTAGCTGCCACATTACTTTCATTACAGCACACACGCATGATAGGGAGGGCCACCCTGATCTTTCTCTCTCTCCCTGCAGATGGTAGCCTCATCTTCCTCTCTCTGGATTGGCACACAGCCTACATCTGTCCCTTACCAGCCAGCATTCCCCTCATGGCACAGCCTCCAAGGCTTAATTAAGTATCAGACCAAAGCTAACTGTGGGCTACATGGACAGGGACGCGGTGTGAGAGGAGAATAGGCCTTTCAAAAGTGCACAGAAAGAAAGGAGTGAGAGAGACACTGATTGTAGAAGTAACATCCCCTTTGCCAGCCGCTGTCACTGGCAAACAGACTGGGAGTTGATTTGCACTCATTACTGGGAAATGACTAAGGCCTGAGGATGATGACCGCATTACTGAGATTGCATGTGATGTGATTGGAGATGTTGTGCAGTGTTAATCTCCTCCCCTGTGTCCCCAAGAAATGGAAAATAAACGGAGATGAAAATCTTGCTCCACATCTTCACAGTGGGCAATGTATGATACAAATGGAAGTGGAGAATTGGTTATGCAACAATAACCCCCCCAAAGAAAAGGCTTCTCATTCAACTAATAACCGAACCACTTTCTGAAGGAGACATTTCTAATTATTGAGGCTGCAGCAAGAAATCATTCATTTATGTGGTACATTTATGCTGCGTGTATTGCACACTCACTAATGAAAACATACATTTAAGGAAGCATCTCGCACAGGATGTGCAATACATTGCCTCCTGATGGGACACATCTGCGCCACCCTTCATTAGTGTGACCTCTCAGTTTACAGATTTAATGTTTTTTTCCGCTGTACCAACACCTTGAGCTCTGACTCTTAAACAGTGCTCGCTGGTGTCTTTGCTGATCAACGTCAGGCACGCGCCCTTCTTTCCCCTTGTTCTTCCCAGTGTCTGGCTCGCACACACAAGCACGACTCGTTTCTGATTTTACATACCACACTACTATTTTTTTTTTTTCTTCTCTCTCACCATCCACTCCTCCTCGCTTTGTCCCACGTTCATTATGGATCAACCTTTGTCTGAGTGTTGGAGGCCATCTCACGTCTGCCACACTAGCAGATAATGGTCGCCCTGCTCTTTACCGTGCTCCACGTTCACTGTGATCTTTGAGGACATCATTATCCTTTCCATGTATTTCTAGCGAGAGTAGTGTTTTAATGTTAATCAGAGATTTTGCTTCAATTCTGAAGAAACCATACTTTTCTCAGCATACAGTCCCTACGATCCCCATACTTTATCACAATAATTCTGCCTTTTGTTTTGTTTCTCCCCTTATAAAGTTTCCCCTTATAATCGGCACACTGCTCCTTTCAGAATTGCTGAAATTGCTTTAATATCATGTTGTGCCAAGAATTAAACAGGCTTGCTGTCAATTACTAGTGCAGCAGGAATGAACACCTGCCTCGTTCTCACCCCATTACCTTCACTAACACATTACATGCCTTTTAATATATTTAATATGTCTTTGCTTTTTTAAGGCCTTTACCAGTGTGTCAATTCCCTTACCTTTCTTCATACTTCAACAATGCAATCTCCTTCTTGTGCCACATCTTTGTTCTTCCACTTGTTTCTTTTTTTCCCCTTCTTTTGAAGCAAAAGCCATTTCCTCTGTGCTGTCCCTCTCTGCTGCACATGCCCGCAGGACACCCTTTCTCATCTTGCTTTGAACCCTTTTTAATTTTGCGCTGTAGCAGCTTTTTTATTAACATATTTATTCATTTATAACGCCCCTCAAAGCCCTTTGCATGTGAGCACACCTTTATTCCCTTATTCTTTCTCTCTCGCTCTCCTTTTCTCCCCCCCCCCCCCCCCCCCGCCTTTAACCCTCCACACAGAACAGGCCTCACTAATACAGTGTTAGTTTAATCCCTGCCACCCTGTCAGAGGCTATTTTCTCTGGGTCTTTTTCTTACTACAGCAGCAGTGAGAGCAGACAGCACTTTCAGAATCTCTCGGCTCACCAGCTCATCTCCACCCTGCCCATAGAATTTTTTTTAAAAGAAGGGTGGAGCTTGTCTCCAGCTCCAAGGTCAAGGAGTCTTTCTAGCCTTCACAGATCATCCCTTTTCCACTCTCTCAACCACCCACTTCACACCCTGATGGCAGCCACCTGTCAATGATTGAACTCCCCCACCTAGATAATAATAACCTAGCCAGAGAGCGTCTTTCATCAAGTGCCCTCGCTCCATTTGAGTAGAGGGAGATTGTGGGCAGGATAGCGAATGGACAGCTGAGGGGCCTCCTCCTGATGGGTGAGTTCTTGCAAGGTGGCAGTGACAGCAAAGGTTTATGCAGGCTGGTTACATAATTGGGGCATGGTAACATGAAAGTTTCCCAACAATTTAGAGACGTGATTTTTCCGTTTCTTTTAAAGAGGTGTTCAACAGACTAGCTCATTTTGATATTTATTTGTTTTATCCTCGAAATAAGCACTGTGACAGGGAAAGATTTGGATCAGAATCATTCAAACTTAGACATCCCACCAGTACATATTCTCTTGGTGGGATATCCATCATCTATATCTCAAATACAGATTCTAGATAGACAGATGCTTTATTTATCACGCGAGAGATTCGGTATACCTCTTTGTGCTGACCGGGAATTGAGCCACTGCTATGCTCACTGCTATACCATTTCCATCATCAACACTGTCTCACTCAGTGCAGTAGCAAAGCAAAAAAAAAAAGAAAAGAACTGCTCACAATCACTCGCATCATTCACACACAACTCTACAACAGTTGAGCGCTTGCTGATTTCCCTTCTTACTCAGAAACTGTTCTCGAATACCAGTTGTAAGGAAACATACCAGTGAAACTACATATTGGTATGATATGCTAGTAGCAGTACTCTAGAGATGGAAATGTTTGTCTGTACAACTCTTGGTCCATATTGGACCATCTCTATTGAATGGATTACAATGCAATTTTGTGTAAACATTCTTGGTAAAACTGGAGGAATCTGATGGGCTTTGGTGGTCCTGCATCACATATTTCCTGGAAATATTTACTCATGTTCATAGTGCACAAATGATTAATCTCCGTGACAATCTCCTTGGGAAGATTTGGCAAAATATCAACATGTACAGCATAGACGGGAAGTTTCCAGAAACTGTATCCTAGTCTTGATCACTTGACATTCATGTTTAGGGTTTTCTGTCAAATGTGGAGTAAGCCATTTTAATCCAATGAACATTTTGTCGAATTCAGTGAGTACCTCCTCATGGTTCGCTATCTGTGTACTCTAGGCTGAAAAATAATCTCAGCCGGTGTTTGCACACAGTCCTGGCTCTGTAAAGTGTCTCGGACCACTTCACGCGAAACTACACTTCCCAACCAGCTGCTGGCATCAGCTGTTGTGTGGGCTGTCGGAAATTGTCTTGTTCTCTTCTCACATGTTAGCTTTGCAGCAGCAACCTACCCACACTACCTAGCTAACATTAGTTACTTACCTTAGCGTTGTTGTAGTGTCATTTCCTTGGCAGTGCACATTCTTAAATTTGGAGGGCTATGAGCTTCCTTTAAATGGCTCAACTGTTTGATGGATTGGCAGGAAACCTGGAACACATATTCACGTCTTGATCATAATGATTTCGATGGATATGGTTATCTCCTGACCTGAAAAAGTTTTAAATTGTCCTAATCTAAATGGTGAGCATGGTAAATATTAAACATGCTTAAAAATGAGCATGTTGGTATGGTCTGTCTGAGCATCATATAACATTAAAATTTAGCCCAAGCCCAACTTGTACGGCATCACAGAGTTGCTAGCATGGATCTAGACTCTGGAGTCCTGTTTCGGAAAATCTCTTATGTCTATTTCAATTTATATTTTCAGCCGTTCCTGTGGTACAAGATAGTTAGTAATCACAGGAAGTGTCATTGTGGATGGATGCTCTTCTAAGTGCTGAGTTTAAAATTGGTTTACTGACATATCACACTCACTCTTGTTTTCCTCCTTCCTCCAATCATATGGACAAATAAGTGGCAGACTCGAGAGCCATTCATTCAAGGTGCTGACCCTGTAAGCAGTCTAATGTTCTGACTTTCTTTTCCTTTTTCTTACCTTCTCTGTCTCGTTCTGTCTTTCAGATGCCAAGGAGATCGTGCTGAAAGCCCAGATTCTGGCCGGCGGCAGAGGCAAGGGTGTGTTCGACAGCGGCCTTAAAGGTGGAGTGCACTTAACGAAGGAGTAAGTATGCATCTCTGTGCATTTCACACTCAGTTACTGTAGGAGATAGATTCATGTTATTTCCTCCAACAACAGCAGCTTTTATGATGCGGAGGCTTAAAGAGCTCCCTGAAGGATTCTCCCTAGGCGCAAAGACCGTCAGGATTACTTGTGCTGCAAACAAACCTTTTTTTTTTTTAGCTTTCTTCTTGTGTCTCATCTTCGAAGAACTACCCTCAATTAAATGTTGAAAACAGAAATTTAAGGTCGGCTGAAGTGTTATGCGCCCCATGCTGTGTTTTCCTCTCTCAGGTTGATTGGGTTTTGTGCCACGGCTGAGGTTTATTTTGTTCTAGCTCAGCGTTACAAAGTGTGATGGATGTATTCCTCCAATGAGGGCTCACTCTGAAATCTTCTGCATTTTTCAAAAGGCTATACGACAACTTGAACAAGTCCTTGTTTTTGCTCAGGCACTGCATTCCCTTCCACGGAGTTCCTATATACCAAAAAAGAGGGCTGTCTTTTTTAGTAAGGGTACCCAACACTCACTGCCGCCTTAAAGGCAAAAAGGTGATTTATGACAATTGTCCCAGACATGTATCATCATCACCCTACTTCAGGGTTCGGAATGGCCTGAAACTTTTTCAAAGTGAGATGCACTAAAGTTCATTGTCCCCAGATAGTGACATGAGTGCACAGTTCACCTTCCTCTCATCTATCAAAGGTTGAGTACAACCCCTAGCTTCATTTATATTCACTTACAAAACCAGAGCAGGCTTACAGAAGCAGCCTCAGCATGCAGCCTGCTTTTAAATAGATAACTAGAGGTTTATTCACAGCGATGTGTAGATGTACCAAAGTGTCTGCAAAAGCTGGGCTTTGTCAGAATATGTTACATTAATGCCTAGAAAGGGCCAAGGCGTATTCATCTTCAACTGAACAAGGCTACAGAGAGGTGTAGAAATATTTCTGTATTCATCTATAGATCTGTCTCCCTTTTTTACCTTTTTATTTTGTAACTGAATGTTTTTCTATGATTTTCAGTAATAAAGGCTTGTTTAAATGATATTGTTTGACCTCTAACCTCTCCTCTTCAGCCCTGCGGTGGTTGGTGAGCTGGCCAATAAGATGCTGGGTTTCAACCTGACTACTAAGCAGACACCAAAAGATGGAGTTAAAGTAAAAACGGTGAGCACAGACTAAAGGAATATATTTTTTCTTGTTTGTGTTTTTCCCCTGACCTCATTTCAAGGCATTTTGAGACCAGTAATGCAGTTCTGTAAAATTAATGTCTGTGAAGGCAGCCTGGCTTCATGTTTTTTTTTTGCTAGGTTTAAATAGTCGCTGTCCACTGTTGTTTACTTTTGCGCTTGTTGGTGTTGTGGCTCATTGCATAAATTGAACCGGATCCACTGTGAATTTAAAGTATTTGGTAAACAACTGTTTCTCTGTGCCACTAACAAGCAGGAATATTATTTTCTCTGCTCGCACGCTGCATGCAGCACCTCCTCAAAACAGACATTTCCAGGTGATGAAGCCTTCTCAGTCTGTGGCTTGTGTGTGGGGCCCGCTCTCTTCTTCTTTGTCTCTCCTCATCTCTGTTTACCCCTGCTACTCTGCTTTCCAACCAAACCCCCGCCCGTGTTCATACTGCAGAGTTTAGGTGGAATAAAATGAGTGTCACACTTGTCATTTTTCTAGAAAACACCTGCAGCAAAAGACGTTCAAACAAGCTCAGAATTAACTCCGTGTCTCAGAGGCACAGGGGAAAGGCAAACATATGACAAAATAAACCGGACCGAACTTTGAGAAATGTGAGTGAGACACGACCTTTAGTCTGACATCTAATTGTCTGACCAGGAATCAGACCTGGCTACAGCAGCCACTGACTGAGCAGAAGGATTGAGTACAGTAACAGTGTAGCCACTACTGGGCGTTTCAGACGACAGCCAGAGCTTAGCTGTCAAACTGCCAATGGAGCTCACGTCAACCCTCAACCCATACGGAGCAAGGAACACCACAGAAAAGGGGCAGCACTTCTGCATCTACATGGATTTGCTGTCACAGCACTGATAGAGGGGGTGAAGTTAGGGAAGGATGAGACAGGTGGTGTAGAAGATGGTTGAGACAAAAATGGTTTAGATGGGATAAAGAAACAACAAGGCTGTGGGAATAGAATATGTTTTGTTTGAGAGAAGAAACGGGCTACAAGCCAAAAGACAGGCAACCTAAGAGAAAGTGTGAGTGACTGGGGAAAACAACATTTGGACACGAAGATAGAAGCACTGTCTGTTAACACGGAGCATAGAGAAGGCCATCCATCCTCATTCACCGGGCGATAGGGTGGAAGCAGAACATCACGTTTGTGCATGTCCAAACAAACACCGCATCCAGAAAATCTGCAGCCCATTAACCACCACAGAACCGATAGTTTCCTGTCAAGTTTGTTTTCCCTTTTTCAAATGAGCTTTTTTTTTGCTTGCATCCTCTTTCTTCTCTCTGTCTGACTGAGCATCCAATCCCTGTCTGTTTGCCTCTCTTTGCTTTATTTGCAACACATGATACTTCCTCAGAGCTGTTCCTTGTTGATTCTGTCAGTCTACCCTGCTTTCATGCTTTTGTGTTTAGTCTTGATTTAAATATTGTGTTAATATTTTGAGATGCAGTCAAAAATAAATTGGAAAGTGGTTGCTATCTACTGGCAGAAGTCAAGGAAAATCATGAGATTTTGTAGTACTTCCTCTGTGAGGTGTAGTCGTATCGTAACTGCCTGCCTCCATCAAACCCTTCTTCCTACTACTGTGTCGTGTCCAGGTGATGGTTGCCGAGGCCCTGGACATCAGCAGGGAGACATATTTTGCCATCCTAATGGACCGATCCTGTAATGGTCCCGTCATGGTAGGAAGTCCCCAGGGAGGTATGGATATTGAGGAGGTGGCCGCCAGCACCCCAGAACTCATCTTTAAGGTATATGATGTCTGGTTTAAACTCCCATCTAAAAATAAATAAATGTCTTATAATGAAACGGATTTCTCTCACCTGGCATAGCAGGACTCCATCTTTTCTTAAAGACGTTACTTTATAATTGACAACATTTTATTTATTTTTTTTAATTTGGCTTGAAATCAGTTGCCCAGGGAGGTTTACAGATGGAAACTGTGCTCTGATTGTATCCTCTGCTAATTGCAGTTAAATTTATTGTCCCACACAAAGCAGAAGCTGATCAGCCACACACTGGAGCTTAACATGAACAAATACACACCACAAAGAACACTTCTCTGTTTTCGCTATTAATTAGATTTTGTTTACAGCCACTTGGCAACATGTTCTCTGTGCAGTTAACAGATTCCTGTCTCCTGCTGTTATATGTCTATGTTTTGCGTGTCTCCAAATGTGGGGGTATATTATCAGCTGTAAAGATCCAGCTGAGATTCCTATCATTCATTATTTCCATAGATTAGGTTTTAAACACCATGTTTGTGGTGTTTAAAGCAAAGATAAAAGCTCAGTACACCTTTCATATGTCCCACTGATATTGTCTCTTTGCTGGCCTTCCGATTGTTCCACTGACCAGAGGCCATCTGTCCTTTTACGTGTCCTGTCAGCCTATGTTACTGTTGCTATGTCAGACAAAAAATGGCAATGCAGGACCCCATTCCTGTAGAAAACCATTAAATACCTGGCTGTAGACTTAGCATTTGTTATTGTGATTCTTTAAAAACTGGGGGGGGGGGGGGGGAATTCTCTCCAGTGTCTTGTCTCACTTGTTACCTCTAGACTTTATTATTACAGGTTTTCAGCTTTGTTCTATGGGAATAGACACATTCTATTGTGTAACATAGCAACTTGACCTTTGTTTTGTGGTCAGTAGACCAATTGGAAGGCCACCAAATGTTCAATTAATATGTTCCAGACCTAGTTTATGCCAGAGACTGCATAAAAAGATGGATAACATGTCCTCACTTCTACCACTGTGCAAAAGTAAAGCGCTGGTGATTCAGAGAAACCGTTCATTGTAAATCACATGGTTGGGGAAAGGAACAGTCCTTCGACATTCTTAACAACAACTGTATTCAGGGCAGCTGTCAATCACAGCTGCTAGTCATGATGGCATACACCCATGAAACCAATGTATTACCATTGTGTAAAGAAGTACCCAGTATGACGTACAAATGTATTTTCGGAAATATTTATTTTAGGTTTCAGGTATTTTGTCTTAGTTTGGCTCATGTCCCATTTTTAGGGAGTGTATGCAAATGGAACGTGACCTACTACTACTGTAACTAGATATATATTGTATATTAGCTACCACAGGGGTTGCTTCACTTTTTGCGAACTGTTGTGTCAAGCAGCTTTATATACACTCTATATTTTGGACAGGATTGTCCATACCACCTAATACCTATCTCAGTTTTATAGTTTATCTTTTTCCCCACAGTGCACCTTGAATTCATACTCTTTGCAAGACAGAAGTACACAAGTCAGATGATCTATTTTCTGTGTTTGCCACTGCTTAATTATGATGCAGTTTAATATGAACATCTGTTTTTCTCTCATCTTTTATGCCATGCTTTTGAGTCTCTTTCTCCCACTCACTTCCTGTCCCCATTTGTATGTCTGTATTTTCACCGCAAATCATACAGGAAGTCATAGACATATTTGAAGGCGTGCGAGACGACCAGGCACTTCGCATGGCAGCTAATTTGGGTTTCAAAGGACCTCTGCAGAGACAGGTAATGGGCACACTGAAAGCTTTCAAATTGCAATGCCAAGAAAGGGCAGAAAGATTTGATTCCCACAAACGAATGATGCATGCCCATTCACAAACGCACCAAACTTTGTCCATTATTATTTTTTCAGAGGCAAGTTGTGAAGTGTCGTTACACTACGCTCTCTTGCCAGGTGCTCTATTGTCGGTGTCTGGCAGTGGCGCACAGCGCTGTGCCAGGCTGAGGGACCTGACTCCACTAATGATACCATTATTTGATAGAACATGCAGCACATTGATTTTGTGAGTGAATCATGCAGTAAGCAACAAAACTAGTTTCAGTGGGCAGGCTAGGATTTTTAGGACCGTGAAACAAACATTTTTGTCTTGTCAACCGAACGAGTGGTGGAAAAACTACAGAGAAAGTTCGTTTTCAAAACTCGTAACACATGCAATACGTTGCAAAAAAAAAATAAAAATCTCTGCAACCTGCTGGACACATAGTTGTACACATTCGAGTTTCGGTTTCATCCCATTGTGTGTGACTTCCTTTGCAAGATGCAAGGGCATTGATTTTTTAACCGACAATGAGAGAAATAGAAAATGATTAGTGCCTGCATTGTTTCTATGCTTTTGCTTGGTTGCAGTGAGTCAGCTGCCAGACTGTTGAGAGATAATTACGCCTTTCCTAAATGTGTGTGATGACAGGAGCTTTGTATCAGATGTGTTTGAGAATGAGCATGCCTTTACTGTTTTTGTGTGCCTGACAGAAAAAAGTCAAATCTGTGGAGTGCGTGCATGGACACAGTGTTGAGAAGTCTTTCAGTGGGATGTCAGGTTGCTTTCATTACTTAAAACTATAGTACAGGATTTCACATATAAATTAACATTTGTTTGAATAAACAACAATAAATATAAACGTATAAATAGAACATTCCTTGACAAACTAGTTCCCACAGTAAATTTACCAGTGGTTTAAATACATTTTCTGTGCTGAAATTTCTGCCCTGGTACACTGGTTAGAGAAGCGTTTTCTACTAAAGAGCAATGGGTGTTTGCTAAAGCTGAAAATGTTTTATTTATTTATTTATTTTTGCACGATCTCTGATCTGGAAGAAATAGCACTTAGAAAGTGTCCAAGGTAAGTTTTTGAGTTGTCCAGATGTCCAAAGTTGAGTTGTTCAAAAAAACAAAAACTTGACGTTCAAAGGAAAGGTTACAGAAAGAAAGGACAAACACCAGTTTGGCTTTTATTCGTTGAATAATTCTGAAAGAAGAGACTAGACTGAAGTACTTTATCCATACATCATACGCACACAAAACCGATGTTTGTGTTGTTAAACACGCTGCCTGAAGTAGGGGACAAAAGTTATGCACTTTAGCTTTGAGAATATTTTAGCTGTAAATTGAGATCCCTTTTGTTAATGAGGATTTTGATGATTTAATGGGTGAAGGATTTTGAGGCACTTTGGGGTTTATCTTTGGCCCATACTACCATTTGTCCATCTCAATACCTTGAAACAAAAAGCCGTTTCAGGGAAAATGCATCTGCGTGGATACTGACACCATGTGAAATCCTTTTGAAATAGAAAATTTTTTCTTTCATACATAGACATAGTCACTTAGTCCAAACAAGCTCAGACAGTAGGATGCTAAAGGGGATTTTCCATGTCTTAAGTAGCCTGTGTGGCCTTGGTGGGCCAACTGCTCAGAGCCGAACCATCGGGTAATTACTGTCCTCTGTGGATCTCACAGGCAGCAGATCAGATTAAGAGGCTCTATGATCTGTTCCTGAAAGTCGACGCCACTCAAGTTGAAGTCAATCCTCTCGGAGAGACTCCCGAAGGACAAGGTACGTTGTGCCATAGAAAATGTTTGCGTGTGTGTGTGTTGACTGGCCTCTCTTCTGTGTGTTTTATGTGTGTCTCTCCGTGTGTGTGTTCTCCTGTTATTAACTGTCCCTGCATCCTTCCAACATTTTAAACACGGGGTTCAACACTTCAGCACGAAAGACACAACCACCTATTATTCATTGTGTGTGTCATACGGGCACTTTTTTTTCCTCCTTGTGTCTGGATGCAGCTAAGAATGTGAGCCGTAATTGCAACACATTGACATCAGCTTCTTGTCAGCATGACTTTGTCTGGATCAAAATCCAAATGACTTGAGGGAACAGAGCTTTCCATAGTCAAAGCTGATGTTGGTGTTTGCTCGTTGTTGATGATTAACCAAAGGCATAAAGTCTGTCATCAGCAAGTAATGACAACCTACAAATTACCTCAGCAGCGCCTTCAGACACATCCCTCATTAATTCTGCAGTTGTCAAAGAATTACTACTCAGGAAGGCTCGAGGGGAGGGATATCAAAAAAATAAATGACGTTGACGTCAAAATTACGATGCATGGCGTCATCAGGTCTTTAAAATGCCTTGAATTCAATTTTACATACTATATATCTGCAACTATACATCTGTATGTATCTAGGCTAAATAGTCCCTAAAAATATTAACATAATTATATAATTAGAATGTACTTTTACACATTCAGTAGTTGATGTCTTCAGAAGTAAAACCATAAAATATTAGCTCATGGAACTCGGAGTCGGACTAATTATTCATTATCTTAGAGTCACAAAAATTGCTAATACTTGCTCCTAAGCCCCTATTCAAAAATCAATAACTGTTAAGGTAACCTCACCTTGCCTGTGTCTGAGCACAAATGTTAGACTTGAAGACACCACCCAGGCTACAGCCAGCTGTGTCTACCAGAAAGGAAATAACTGTTTTTACCAGCAGGTGGCAGTAGTCTGTATTCTCATTAAAAAGGAGAAACCTGTTAGCTAGGAGGCTAGGGAGATCCAAAAACTGTCGTCCAGAGCTAAACTCTCCTGAATGATGCTGACCAGCTGGTGTACAGTTCATTCATTCTAGATGTCGTTGTGACAATATTAGCGTATTTAAATGTTCGGAGATGAACATGTAGAACAAGAGGAGCTTCTTTGCACTCTTTGAACTTCGTCACTTCAGCTTCTTTTCTTGAGTGCTTGTTCTTTAAGATAAACAACCAGTCGGAGAGATCTCATTCTCCGACTCGTTTCCAAGCGATTCAACACGATGAGCAGCTGCTGACAGAGTGTCCCTATAGTGCTAACGGTGCCGGACACAGCGGAGAAACTAGGGCCACAGATGCTCAGTGACAGCCCTATAACAAATGGCCGACTAATGGCTTGGTGTGTTCTGGTCTGGTGTGTTCTAAGGAACTGATTTCTGGAATCATCTAGTTGTAATCCTGTTAAATATGAGATTACAACTAATTTAAAGATTAAGAATAAATTCATTCATGCATTCATTATCTGAAACCGCTTGTCCTCTAGGGGGTCACGGGGGGGTCACACTTATCAATGGGCAAAAGGCGGGGTACGCCCGGGGTACACACTGGGCAGGCCGCACACCATTCACACTCACATGCACATCTACGGCCAATTTAGAATCACCAGTTAACCGAACGAGCGTCTTTGGACGGTGGGAGGAAGAGGAACCTCCTAGCTGTGGGTTGTCAGTTCTAAGCACTACACCAAGTGCCACCCTTAAGAAGAAGAAGACATCATCAGCTTCAGTTCACTGTCTTAGCATATAGTAGTGCGACCTAGTCTCTAACATGTTCAATCTGTTGAAATCCACTCTCAGTGATTAGATTCATGATCAATGTGAAATGTGTGGTAAAGCAATAAATGAAGTCTCCATTGTCAGTCAACACTTTGTGCTTCAAGTATAAAGTGTGAGACAAGCTTGCATTCAGACCTTGGCTCATTGCTGTTATCCTCTTGAGGCTGTGTGAAATGGCGGTACTAATGTTAGTTAATTGGGGCTGTAAATTAACAGTTGGCCTTTCTGAACAAGTGACAGTCTCTGTGTTGTACCATACAACAACCCAAGGAATGCTCCTTCCCTTCTCTTGTCGCCTGTCAGCAGAAAGAATCCCAGATGAGTTGTTTAGAGAAATATTGGGAGCTTTTATATGCTTTTATATAGTCCTAAAATGTCTGTTAAAGAAATAATGCAAATGTACGAAGTGCAGCTCAACGTGTATAGCATTTGGTCTTCACATGGCTGTACACTTCTTTTGTGTCCAGCAATACTTTACATAGTCATTACATCTCTGTTTACCAAAGCTGTGTAATCAGGTTCAAATTGTTAGCTCAAAGCTTGCCTAAATTTAGTGTCTGTAGTCTTAGTATGTGTTTTTTTTCTTCATCAAGTGTTCCCTGTGAAGAAAACACTTTAACTGACAAAGAGAAACAGAGAAAATGGTGAATTTCCATCTCCCTGCTGCCACTTAAAACCAGAACATCACACAACTGGAGGTTATCCGGCTAACATTTCAAGGGCTCGTCATTAAGATTAGAAAGACAATATACATAGTCAGAAGCATCATTTCAGCGCTTACGCTGCTGCTTTTCTTGAACTTATGCTGAACTTTGTTTTTCTACTAAAGAAATAAGAGTGATTGTCTTGTGTGTGGCATCAGACACAGATCGACTGTGATGTTTCCTACTGAGTCGTGTTACAACACACTCGAGATGCGTCACTCCTTTGATGTTATTTAGTCTCCTCAAAAACAGATACCTTGTTGTGTATGCTTTGTCAAACATAGTCAAGATAGGTTTGTTTCACGATTCTGTCTGAATATTAATGAAGAAAACAACTCCTTTCATACTGCGGATTTATACACAGAGGTATGGGTTTCCTTTTGGACCAGCAGGAAGAAGCTGTGGCTGCTATAGAGGCAGGCGTTGGAGACAGGCTCCGCATTAGCAACAGCTCATTCTCGGTTCGATTTGTTCACACGTCGCAAGGGAGCGGAGTTATTTTCCGGCAGGCATTCAACAGACGTGTATTTGAAAGGAAAATTTCTCAAGGGTGGAAAATTTGTATATTTTTTTTTTGTATATCATATCTTACTATTATCATTATTTATTTATTTTTGGTCTCGTTTGATAATAGCTGAATTCATTTTGTAGACAGACTGCAACATTAGATATGTCAAAACAAAAACAAAAGCAATTGTGCAGAGGGAGGGCTGCTTTACCAGAGGACACGGTATGCCTGCTCCCTAGTCCCAGGAGAGTCTGCCTGCTGCATATGCTGTATGTCTGTGTATGTGTTTTATTTATGTTTCCTGTTTGCTTTTCTCAGTGCTTTATGTGGGTTTTCTGGCTGTCTGTTCATCTGTACAGTGCCGTTCGTTAGAAAGAAAAGTTCATGCAGAATGATTAAAGACTTTATGATGGATTATTTTAAAACCATAATAGGTATAATGGAAACTTTTTAGATTGAGTTTTTATCTATTTGAAAGTTGAATGAGAACACTGATATCACTTTAATATCTGAATGCTTCATATTTAGAACAGAAAATAGAATACGAGAGATAAAGTTGCAGTTTCATGTCACGTTTCTTACAATGCGCTAATACTGCACCGATTCTCCAGACCTTGCTGGCCAGCCTCAGACCTCTCGGTGTGAGAGTTAACCCTTCTGCTAACAGAATCATTGGTGCCACCCTGATGCGGCACGATTGATGTTTGGGATTTAAAGTATGGAAGATCAAGTCGGTTCTTTCACAACAGCCAATAAGAGAAACCCGTCTACAAGGACACAGAGCTAGCTAACGTTATCTAGCATAGCACCGTTGACAGATATTGAAACTGACAGTTAAAATCTCACCTCCAGTTCTCACTGAAGAGTAGACACCTTGTGTTGACAGCGTTTCCCCAAACATTTTCTCACCACACTTGTTTAGCATTCTGCTTTTATTTTTTATATTTCTCTAGACCTAAAGTATTAAGAAGTTTTAGAGTGTTGTTACACCACTGTCTGCATTTTGTTTACATCAGCTCTCCTGTGAGACCACGTGAGGTGGGGCGTTCAGTGCTTCCCGATCTGGCATGATAATCTGAGTAATATCTTGTAATAGCTTGTAGTGCATGCTGCACAGTCCGTTTCAAATCATGCAGTGCGTGCAAGTTTGGCCCCATTCAGACCTCGCATTAACATCCGATCTGGGCAGTCTGATCGTAAGTGGCCAGCTTTAAGTATCTGTGTTCACACCTGGCAATAAAATGCATCTCCACGTGCATCAGATCCGAACAGTGAAGAACAGTGCTGTTTTTTTGTAGGTGTATCATGACTTGGGCACACGTGCAAAATTCAGATTAAAACTCAAGCTGTGGAAGCTTCTTTATGCTCCATAATCTCCAGTATTAAAGGTAAAAAACAAAAAAGACTGATTGAGGAAATACACTTAACTCCACAGGTCTCCTTGTACATCAACGTGATCACATCAGCAATTAACTACATGCTGATAATTTATTTAATGACAGAACCACACACAGTGTACTCATATTAAATATGTTCTTTTGTTAATTGTTGTTTAGTTAGTTAACCGCGACAAGGACAGAATATTTTAAAGCCCTCTCATTACTAATGAACAGACACCACTTACGGTGCTTCATTCATAATAGCAGTTTTGTGTGTTTTTTTTTTTTTTTCTGAATGAATGATTTAAAACTCTGCTTACACAAAAGTACCACTGTGAAATAGATGGCCTTTAATGTGACCAGAAGGCATTGTACGTTCAGAGACTCAAAAGTGTTCACACCTGATTTACACCTAATTTAAGCTGGGCACTTGTGATCGGACTCCCCCGGACGGATGTTAATGCAAAGTCGAAACAGGGCCGTTAAGAGAAATATTTCTGAGGATTCTCCCCTTAAGTGTGTGATGCTACCGCTTTTCAAAATCGTGCAGGATTTTAAATCGTTTGTAGTGTGAGCCCAGTATTAATGAGACACAGGGAGTTTTCTAAAGTCGCCGGTTGCGTGACCACCTTGTGACAACTGTAAGACACGTCTCAGTGCGTTGACCCAAAGGATAGTTTACGACGTAACCCCCTGTAAAATGTTAATTGTCACTGTGTCAATTTTATGCCTCATTTTTTTCCATACATTAGAGAAACAAGATAATAACGTGCTAGTTATTGGTGAGGTTTAAAATAAAGGTGTTGCTGGCCTGTTACCTTAGATAGCTAAGCCAACCAACTATGTGATCATCAACATGACAATGGTGCCAGTCTTCTCAATCAACAAAAAAATTAAAAAGAACATTCCTCCTCAGTGTTGAACTATTCCTTTAAATTTAAAAACTAATTTAAATGTAAGCTCTTTGACTAATTTGTTATATTTTTTGCTTGCTCCTTTTCATTGTAGTGTCATGGGTCTTTGGAATGTGTTCTTTTTGAAGTATAAAGAAAATGTCCATTAACTACGATTGCCTCCCTTGGAGGAAGTGTCAAAACTACATACATTAGACACCCTGCAGTTGATTAACTTTTAGGTTTTAGAAATGATAATTAGCTAGCTCTCATATGTCTGAAGTCTTTATCTTCCTCACTGTTGTGCTTTTTCTGTTGCCGTCTTTTTTCTTAACTCTGTTTTTGTTGCCGTTCGTCTCCGTCTCTGCCCCAGTGGTTTGCTTTGATGCCAAGATCAACTTTGACGACAACGCCGAATTCCGCCAGAAAGCCGTGTTTGCCATGGACGACATGACTGAGAGCGACCCCACAGAGATGCAGGCAGCCAAGTGGGACCTCAAATATATCGGACTGGATGGAAACATTGCCTGCTTTGGTATGGATACAAAGCCCTGTAACAGAACTCATAAACCTGCACACACACACACACACACACACACACACACACACACACACACACACACACACACACACACACACACACACACACACACACACACACACACACCAACCAATAAATAAATTCCCCCATAAAGCACACCCCTCCTGGCATAAGGCTGTTATGTGTCTCTTAAGTCACATAAGTAAAAAGCTCGGACACAGTTGAAACTTATTCAGACTAAAGGCAGCCTGGGCTCTCCTCCAGTCCGCAATACAAGCAGCTTTCAGAGGGCTCCAGAAGGAATGCTGCCGTAACCAATGCGTTCTAATTAGCTATAATCCGCCCTGAAAGTCTCAAGTGAGCCAGATTGTTAGCATTCTCATTAAAGGCCCCCTCTCTTGTCATAAATCAAAGCTTTTACAGTGTACAGCAGCACTAACAGGTGCTCTCGCTTCTTACCTCGTAGCCTCATAAACACATTAGATGTCTGTTAGCACTACTGCCTCCCTTCACGCACATGCACGCACCCCATTCTGCATCCCCAGCTCCCAGACTCTCTTAAAGTAACAACAGCTTTTAAGGCCGTGCAGCTTCCTTGAGAGCTCTGTTAGCCACCAAAGTGACAGCTGTTAAAGCGAATTTCCTTTTTATTGAGACCTCGGTCGGGGAGCTTGCCAGGACACAAGTTCAGCTTGGCTAAACCAAATGAGGTAAGACGTTTTTATGTACTTGGCTCGCGCACCACCTAGCAGGGGTTGCGGGCCAGCAGTTGGCTATATGATGACGCAGTCCGCGAAAGGCCTTGCAGAACCTCTTTTATTAACACTCCTTTCTCTGAAGTCGCGAGTTGAGCTGTAATCAAATTTTCCCTGTGCTGCTTGACTTGAATGACCATGATTAGAAGATTTCCAACTGATTCACTTTTTAAGCGTGACACATTTGCGGCTATTTGCTCTTATTTGGTGGATAATTCAATGCTTGATTCCTTTGTGGATGTTCTTACAGTACATGCCGCCTTTCCTTCAGCGCCGGTAATGTTATTTTAATTAACTCATGTCTGCTGGCTCCACATTTTCCTCTCAAAGCCTTTTTTTTTTTTTTCAATTTCTGAACTGTAGCACTGAACCACAAAGTTATCCTCATTATAACTTAATCAATGCATTTTCACTACAGGTGGCTAGAGATTTGTCTGCTGTATTATCCTAGGCATCTTATTTCAACTCATAGATTGATTTGATTTTTTTCAGTGAATGGAGCTGGTTTAGCCATGGCCACGTGTGACATCATTGACCTGCACGGAGGAAAGCCAGCTAACTTCCTGGACCTGGGGGGCGGAGTCAAAGAGAGGCAGGTGTACGAGGCTTTTAAGCTGCTCACCGCTGACCCAAAGGTAAGAGCAAACTGTCCTGAGCAAAAAAGTAGCCCATGAGCCAAATTTTAATCCTTTTTTTTTTTTTTTTTTTTTCAAAATCCCAGCTTAAAAAAAAGTTGTTTCACCGCCAGTTGAATTGTCTTTGATATTGCAGTCATGTATCTTGTCATAGCACGTTCGTAGAGCCCTGTCTATCTGGTTAGTGCTTTGTCACTGAGACACCAGCGCTCATTAGACCAGGGACCTTGGCATATATCCACGTTCCACTGAGGGAAACAGGCTCCGGGAGGCTGTGTGATTATATGCCATCATTTCAGTCGCCGTGGCATGATAAATTGGTGCTCTGTGCTCCGCAATAACACTGGGCTTTTAAAGACTTGCCATCACGTGCGTCCACACGCGCATATTAACACGCGCGGAGACGGGCACATACGCAACCCGGAATGTATGCACATAGAAAACTTTAAATCAAAAGAGTGGTTCAGCGAGTGTTGCAGCCTCTGCGTGAGTGGCAGCTTGGGGTGTTTTACAAGTGATTCTGCTCTATGTTCGGAAAGCTAATAACTCCAAACTAAACAATGTGAGCCTTGTAACGATACCGCTGAGCTGATTGTGTGCTGACAGTCATCACATCCCTAATTCCCCCACTGCTGTCACTCCTACATCACTGGGCATGTCTCTGGTTGCCTCTGTGTTAGCATCTCTGTATTCCACACAACCATAAAAGCAGAGTCGAATTAAATACAATTTCAGTCCCCAGCCTGTCTTTTTTTTTTTTAAACCTTTCTGAACACATGCTGCTTTGACTCAGCTGTAAATACCATCAAGAATGTGTTGCATGCTGTTTTCTTTAGAAGATATCTACATACCTGGATATTTTTCAAAATTAGCTTTGCCTGTTATTAACATCTTGAGACAGTGGAGATCCTGTAAGAACAGATAATGTATAAATGCACAGTGTCCTCTTAAACTAGGTATTTTGTCTGTATTACATTACCAGACGACTCAGTTAGATCTAAAACTAATATCATATTGGAATTTTGAGAACTTTTCATAGAAACAATTTACAGCACAGCGGTGGATCGACCAGTGCTGCTTCTGTAGATGAATGTTAAAAACCTACTAACCTTAACACCCCAGCAGGTGATGCATTGCCTGACTCAAATATCCGCTGTGTGATCGATTTGGCCTCATAAATTCAAGCCAGTCGAGTGTGGAGTAGAACAAAAATGAATATTGTGGATGAAAAAGAAATGCAATCAACAAGGGAGAAGAGAATCTACAAAGACTCGTCACTATCTCCTGGTATGGGTCCGTTATCTCTATTAAAACAGCCTTTTTAAAATGGGTCGGGTATCAGCTGAGACAAAATCAAGTTTTTAAGTCCACATTCATTATTACCCCTCCCCTGCCAAAAATAAATAAATATATTTATCCTCCTCCTATCCTCCTGTTTCTCCTTCTCTCTCTTTTTTTTTTTTTTTTTTTTATCTTGGGCTGATTCCCCAAATCCAGATGGGGGAGTAAGCCTGCTGCATGTCCCTCCTGCTGCTGTGTATGGAAATAGAGACAGGCAACTCCTCCCTAACAGTGAAAAAAGTAGAATAGGATTGACATTAAACTGGGTAGGAAGCGCCATTAGCATTTCAACCAGGGGAGCTAAGAAACCTGCTCTGATCTGCGGAGGGAATGTTAATCACCTCACAATAAGAAAGAGCTGCTCATTTGCATTTAGTTTCTCTTTTTTTTTTTTTGCCGCAAATTACCATTCCAGAACTCGAAAACATGAGCAGAAACGAACATTAAAAATGGCACTCTGGTTACCAAGGTACGACGAGGCAGAGATGACTGACCTGAAGTGTCAATAAGTTCTACTCTCCTTAAATATCAGGGCATCTGTGCTTATTGCCTTCAAATCTGCAACCCTTTGCCCTTTTCCCAGATTAAAGTCCCTGATAAACTGATTTACTTGCACTTCAAGATGTTTTTGTTCCAAATTTATTTCAAAATTTTTTATTTTTATTAATATTATATCAGCTAATAGCGCTGAAAGCATGTATTATGAAGATACATGCTTATTTCTACTGGTAGTGAATACAGTGACGATGAAAGCTTCTGTAGGGGAGGCCGTTCATGTTCTGCATCATACATGAATATGTGCTTTTTATCATACCTGCCAACATTGAGCTATGAAAATGAGGGAGATTTTCTGGGGTAGCGGAAATGTGCTACAACGTACGTCCCGAAATGACTCTACAGCCTTCTTGGAGGCAAATATGTGTAATTTTAATCGCAATAAAATACAATATACAATTATACATACAATAATAACAGAAAACCTTGCTGTCAAAAATTTCAGTTTTTAAACCACACACGTACTAATATAAATGTACATTATTAATTGTAACTGAAGGAAACCAAACATATTTCGTTTGTGAATTAATAAAATTAAAAATGGCAATTTCCAGTCTGTAGAGCACTTAATATAGTATAGTTAGCGTTAAATTAATATAGTTACCCCCTTAATAATGGGGTCAAAATAAAGACACACTTTTACTGAAGTCATCACAGAAAACTAAAGGCATATTGTTCTTCGCGACCAGCATCACCATCACGTCCCTCAGCAAGAATGACCCGATGCTTGGTGTTCTTTCTGTGCCTCCACTGCTTGTTTGCGTTTAGCACAACATTGTTTTTCCCTCCGCGTTCCACGCGGAAGTCGCCCCGACGCAGTTTATAAGACGCATGGGAGACGCTTACGTGACTCGCGACGACAAAGGTGAACGTGTCCCACCACGCAGATTGAAACTTTGAAACATATTTTTCGTTTGTTGTCTCCATCTTGCTCATTTTGTGTAGCCCGGGAATTGACGTAGGCAGTGACGTAGGCTATGGGACACAAGGCACGCAGAGTGAGAGTGTTTGGGTTGGGTTGCCAGGTTGTCAGGTATCAGGACACATGAAACACCATCGACTCATTTCATTTTAAAATCGGGAGATAGCGGGAGAAATTACAAATCGGGAGCAGGGCAGGAGAAAGTGTTAAAAATCGGGAGACTCCCGCATAAATCGGGAGTGTTGGCAGGTATGTTTTTATTCAAGACCACTACAACATTTGAGTAAAATCCCACAATGAGGTCCATTCAGCAGACAGGAAGGCAGAGCAGTAGGAAATATCCCTCTGTGATGACGCCATACATTTCTACAAAAAAAAAGACGTTTCTGGTGTGCGTCTTTTCTCTCTGTCTTTCTCCCTCAGTCGCTTTTACGCTTTTGTCCCCCTCCCTCCGTCTTTCTCGCTCTCTCCCTCTCTCTCAGTCTCTGCTTTGATGTCTCGGGCTCATTGTGCTGAGAGGAGTGGAAGCGATGCGAGTGTATTGCTGGCACTGAATAACAGAGATGGAGCATGGGATGACAAAGCCTCCTCTTTCCCGTTTGCTCCCTTCTCCAGTATGTCCCCTTACAGCATTCATTACCTTAAACGTGATTAATTTCTGATGAAAAAGGGAAAAGGAAACATGAAATGGGGGATAATGCATGCAGAGTGGGAACCACACACAAAAAGCCCAAATTAAATGAAAGACAGAGAAAATAATCAGAATCGTAAAGCAGCATGTATTCCCACTCTGTGTGTGTGTGTGTATGTTAAATAAGTGAGATGTTATGTAGCTCAGCTGGGTCTACTACCGCGTCCGACTTTGTTTGAATTTAGGCCCCCGGCTTTTCAAGCGCGGACATATTTATTTTCCATGCTAAAATAAATAGCCCCACTTTCTTCATATCCACGTATGGAACAGTTTGTTGACAGACTGGCTGAATTTATTGAGGTTTCCCTCACATCACCTGTAGGCATGGAGCAGGAGCAGGCAGCAAATACCAACAGCCAAATAACCTCGTTATTGCTTTGTGCCGCTGCTGTAAAGAACGTGGCAGATGGATGTTTTGTCCAACTCCACATCCATTTTGTTCTCGGGCCTCACGGCTGTTGTCTGTAATTTTTATGGGTCTGATTATTTCTAAAACACACTCTTGTTGTGTGTGTATTTATTACTTTAAAAACGCAAAAATGAAGCTTCATTTTTTATCATTTAAACTTTCATTAATGCATAACACGTTCCGTGAAATTATTTTACCAGGTTTTTCACATTGTGGAACATCTTCACACCTATTTTAAATGCTCTGAAAACTTAAAAATATCCACCAAATAACCGCATACAGGAGTCTGCTGATATTTAGGCGCCTGGATGAATGCAAGTGTGAACATTCATGCTGACTTGTGTGTATGTGTGAGAAACTTTTAACATTTAACATTTCATTGGCTGTAGCATACAATCTGAAGTGTTTGATAAGAATAAAGAGATGAGGAAACAACTAATTTACTCTGACCAGCCATAACATAATGACCACTGACAGGTGACATGAATAACTGATAATCTCATTATCATGGCGTCTGTAAGTGGCTGGGATATAATAACATTTTGTCCTCCAAGTTGGAAAATGGGCAAGTGGAAGGATTTGTTCGTCTTCGACGAGGGCCAACTTGTGGTGGTTAGGTTAGGACTGGGCATCTCCAAAGCTGCAGCTGTCATGCGGTGTTCCTGGTCTGCGGTGGTCAGTATCTATTAAAAGTGGTCCAAGCAAGGAAAAACTGTGAAGCGACAACAGGGTCATGGGCTGCCAAGCCTCATTGTTGCATGTAGGGAACAAACACTGCCCCGTGTGGGCCAGTCCAACAGACAAAGTACTGTCCGTCAAATTCCTGAAAAGGTTCATTCTGGTTCTGACAGAAGTGCATTTCAGTATGTCGCATAGCCACAGACCAGTCAGGGTGCCCATACTTACCCCTGTCCCTTGCCAAAAACACCTACTATTAGCAGGTGAGTATACGGCCAAAGAAAAGTGGCAAATAAAACGAGTAACAATATTATCATGACAGCCAGCATATTAAAACACATTTGATCAGTGCTCATGCTCATACATACATACCATATAGTTTTGCGTTGTAGGATGTTTTGTGTCTGTCTAGTTGCAGTTTGTTGTGCAGCTGTGCTGTTTCAGGTAAAGTGGGCATGCAAAGTCTGAGGTGGAAGAGGCACAGATTGGCACATTAGTTCAGCTGGGTGACCCACCTCCCAGGCAAACACGGATGTGTGTTCGTATGCGTTCGTTAATGTTGTTGCATAATCACGCTGCCGATCATCAAACATCTTTCAGCCCCCCCTGGCATGGTGTGTGATCTCAGTTATGAACACGGAGGCTCACCTGTGTGCGTGTATCCCCTCTTGCATTTTGTGTGGGATTAACAAGCGTGTCCCCCATTGCTCCAGCCCCCATTGCCCTGAAAGAAAAATACATACAATTTTACTTCTTTCCAGCTCACTGACTCTGCTTTAAGTCACCTGTGGTCCCCCTTTAACCACTTTCCTCCTCGTTCCAGTGGCACTCCTGAGCCCTGCCAGCTCTAAGTCTCATCTCCCTCTCTACAGGGAATACACCACTATTGCAGCCCTTGCAACAGTGTCCTCTGTTTTCTGTGAAGGACTCTTTATTGGTATTATTTACCACTACTTATTTGGTGGTACATACCTGGCATATCTGTTGTGACTTATCAGTCATCACATCATATTCTACCTTTGCTTCTATTTCTTCTCGTTCTTTCTTTCAGTATCCCTCCTTCTTTGTGTCCCTCTTTTCCTTCCTAGAGCTTTTCATCTGGCTAAATCCCATTAAAGTCTGTGTGTGGAGCTCCCCACAGCTTTATGCCTGCTAGTTAAATCCTGACGGATCCCAGCCACTGCCTTTCTCATCCCCATATGGAGATGTCTGAACCCATGTCTAATGTGCTTCAACATGTATGGAGCCACAGAAAGGCAGAGGCTCCAGTCCAAGCCAGGTGTTTCAGAGTCATGGAAAGTACATCCTGCTCAGAGGAAAGAAGGAAAGCAGCTCTGTGTTACAGGGCTGTCTCCTTGGGGTGTTACAACATGCGACTTTGAGGGAAATCACACCCCTTCTTTCTTCAGCTGTGAAGTAATGCAAACAGGTGCAAATACATGCTTGTATTTTTACGCCTACATCATACACGCATGCCGCCCTCCAGGGACAACAACAACTTTTAATCACAAGAGTCGCCTGTGATGTGAGAGACCCATGCTGTGTTATTTTAAAGAAATCACCTCTCCGCCTGGAGCCGAAGGCCCGTGGGAGATGCGAGTCCCCTGTGTTCTAAACACATGCAATGCGGGGCGGTGAGAAAAGGGGAGAGAGAAAAAAGCACGCTACTCCGGTAATGGAGTTCATTCCCGGTGCGCTGAGTATTACACAAGTACTAAATAAGGCGCCAGCCATGGAGGGACAAATACTTAGTCCAACCAACACACTGAGGCTGCCATTGTGAGGCCAAGCCACAGGAAGAGTGAACACTGCTTGTGAACAGCAGACAGCGTGTGGGAGCAGTGGCTCTCTGGTTGATGTATGTTTTATTTTTTTTCTTTCAGTTATGGGCTACGATGGCCATTTTATGGGTTTGTCATTATTTGAGAATAGCTCCACCTCATGTAATGGTTTTTCCTGCATATTTGCTTACAGTGCATTACAGTCCCATGGTGACAGATATGGTGTTGGGTTTTTGTGTGCCATGGGACTTCTTCTGCTCCAGCACATTTAAAATCACTGCAGCAGTGTGCGAAACTTCAGTTATCGGCTAAACCCAGAGTGCACTGACCCTGCGTTGGTCCTTGAAATGCACTTGCCATTAGTCCGATGAAATGCAGTCAAGTCAGTTTTCAGCTCATCGTATTTTTTCTGTATGTGAACATATAGTGTTCACATGTGTATGTATATAGACTTCAAGGCTGTGCATTCTAAGCTTTCAATAGTACAGGGTAGGGTTTAATATTTTTCCCGAAAATTAGATGAATCAGATCCCGGGAAAAGACGACCCATTTCCCGGGAATCCCGGGAAATAGCTCTTTTTTGTTGTTGTTGTTTTCGCCCAAGTAATGTATCGATATCATTCAAATATGCGTTCCCAGCATGTTTTATATTATTTGTAACATTATTAGGGCAAGAAACACAGTTTATGTCCATATCAACAAAGTCTGCAATGATCAATTCTGCTGCGTGATCAAGTGAGCTGCGTGCGTGACAGCCTATCTGCCAAAAAGCAGCTACCGCATTGGTGTAGAACGATCACGTGACCAACCGTGCCACCACTCGCGACCAAGATCTTATTACGCTCTGAAGAAACTAGTTCTGCATAAAACATAGACACATCGGCAATCGACTGGAATTTTTGCGACAAAATTTTTTTGGGTAGTTTAGCATGACTCGTTATGTTTTATGAACTAAAGATTGTGTAGATGCCACACTGTGGAGCGGGATGAAACGATAACAGGGTTCACCTTACGGCCTAACAAAGCTGGCTGCAGACATCATTAGGAGGTTGGTAGCCTACTGCTGCAAATGACATTTGCTGCCGCTAGGGTGCGTGGATTTCTAGGCTATAGCCTACTGCTGCACTGAATTCAACGTTAAAGTAAGACAACAATAGAAGCGCACGTGTAACAAAAAATAAATATATATTTCCCGTTTCCCGTCATAACCTTTCCCGGGAATCGGGAAAAAGTCTTGATCAGATTTCCCGGGAATCCCGTTTCCCGGGATTAAACCCTAGTACAGGGCAAAAGTTGAAGACTCAATAATGCAGCCTTAGTGAAGGGAGGCTCTACAGACGCATGCAGCGTGGGTGAAGTCTTTTAATGAGAAATCAAATACACTCTGGACTCATCAGATTAACTGCTCTGGCCTAATTCCTCCCCAGGTACAATTTTGGGATTAGGGATTAGCTTTGACGTCTGTTGCACTGCAAAGTTACATACATGACATCAGTTGACCCGGAGGAACTGTTTTAGGTTTGGATGCTTTACATGTGTGTTTACCACATTTCTCCTTTTCAAATGTAGTCATCACACCTACAAGAAGTGCAAAACTAAGTGTTTATAGATGCAGTCACAACAAATGCTTGTCTGCTGTGTTGAAGTGTTGATTGGTAGAGGCTCATGACGGCATCTAGTTTATGAAAGGTATGTAGTCTGTTTCATTTTACAGCAAATGTGACTTTTCCCGCGAGCCTGACATATATCAAGTGTATCTTATCATTCAGTTGCAACTTAATTAATTACTTTTTTGCAACTTTCTCTATACATTGATGGCATCCTCTTTTAACGCGTGACGTACTTGCTAGCATCGCACCAGCATTTTAGCATTTTGATTCAGGTTGCAGTGGTGTTTAAAATCTAAACCAGAGTCAGTCCATCGTGGCATGCCTCATAAGCATGCCATGCTATCGGGATTAATGCCGTCGGAGCGTTTCACTGAGACGATGCACAAGCAGGCAAACGAGAATGATTCCACTGTGGGGTCATGCATGTGTGTAAGATAAATTGAGACACTGAGTTAGCAGTGTGCATTTTAAGCAGTTTATATTTGCAATTTAATCTGCCCTTCTGGACCTCAGCCAGAGTGACAGACCTCTAGTGACACAGTGGCGTGACTCAAACCCACATCAGTGGCCTGTGCATGTGGTCTGACTCTCCTCTCGACCAGGGTTCAGATGCTGCCAGACTTTGGTCACCTGGAGTTGTTATCAGGAATGAAAATGAATTCACTTAAACCAATGTTTAAATGCCATTTACCTCTTGGCTGAAGAAATGTAGGGAGAGAGTCATGCTGCAGATCTGGGTGATGAGGAGAAAGGGAGTATTCACATGGACAGAGAGAGGTGTAAGACTTGTATCTGAGGATCAATGGATAAAGTGTGTCAGTGTTATTCTTAGGTTTATCGGTGTATTGCATGGCAGACTGGAGTCTCTGTTAGCAATGCAAAGAGACAGCTCAGTCCATGCAGGCAAGGAAGAGTGGAGCCAGCCCCTATCAAACATGTGTTGGAAAGTGGTTTATCTGTGTAGTTGTGTAATGAGACGGGGCACTTACACATGAGGTGAAAATGGGACTCACTCACTGTGCCACTTTTTCCCACTCACAAGTATAGATACCTTCCCTGTTCCCTAAGCAAATGTAGGCACACGTCTTGAATCTGGGTAAAAATATATACTTTTCTCTAGAGGAAAGGTTTAAGTCAGAAAGACAAAACAAGGCTTGTCAGTCCTTATACATTATTTCTCTCATTAAACTACTGAAGGTTAATTTAAGGAAGGGAAGGAAATGTCCACAGGTATACCATGGAGCTGATGACTCGTCGGATTGATTTGCCCCTCAGAGAGCTAATGCCTTGTCTGTCTTCTTCTCCATTTGATTTGGGTTGGAACAGCTCAGCATGCTTTTAAATACTCATGTCATTTTCCACAGTGCCATCAGCATACAACACTATTACTTAACCGTCATGTATGCATAAAGAGCATGGACTGCTAATGTATTCACCTCGTCTCAGCACCTTGTCCTGGCACCAATTCATCCCCCGTTGGGGCACACACGGATAGAGTGAGAGAGAGAGAGAGAGAGAGACAGGTCCCATGGGTATGTCTGATTGAGCTCTCTCCTGTCTGCCATTCCTCATCCGTGGGAAATCAATAGAGGATCTGGGATTGGAGCTCGGGCTAATTGAGCTCTGCGCTCTCTGTTCTCTTATTGCTGCCAGGAGCATTTTGTCATCACAGCACCTGGTTCACACCATGGGGCCAGGGGGAGCCAGCCAGCGATCAGATAGGGCCTCTGGATGCCACAGGGAGGGGAGCTGGATGTGATTGAGCAACCTTGTGAAGTCAAGCACTCAGAGGAAGGGCATAGCAAAGAAGGGCTTCATTTATTCTCATGCGCTTCTGTAGATGCTGCTTGACATTTTCTGATATAGAGCATGAATTTTCTGTTGCACAGTTTTGGCACATAGAATGATCGCAGCAGTTATTATGACTTTGGGTTTCATGTTAATCAATATGTTAGTAATATATTAGTAAAAACATACTCTGAAATTACCATATTTCATATCAGAAGATTTTTTTCTCCTAGTGCCTCACATATTTAACCTGGCATAGACATCCACGCATTTGGATTTCATTATAGGGCATGTTTCCACCGACACAGAGACAGCAACCAGTATGTTGTCAACAAATTTCACTCCACAGTGCTCAGATGAAGTGTATGACTACGCCGCTGTTATTATTGGCACAGCAGATATTTGCATAATCAGCTCCCAATAGAGCGGCCCCGGACCAACTTTGCTCCACAAAAATGTGGTAAGGGCTTTAAGGTTATCACATTTTATAAGATTCTGTATATGGTGCGTTGTTTTAAACTAGAGTTCAACTATGACAGTGTTTGAAGCCACTGTCAACATCCATGTAAACAGTTTTAATTGCACGGCATAAAGTGGGATAACTCACAAAAAAGAATTGTCAAGATTGAACGGCTTTAATGTCTTTCCCATAGGAACTGCTCAACATAATCTGATTTATTGTATGTATTTTCTACTACATGGCTATATCTGGGAAGAAGAATCATTACAGCAGTAACTATGACTCACATTGCTCTTCTCACTTTTTTTTTTAGTTGTCAGTCATTGGTAGAACTGTATTCTGGTCATTGCATCTATCTTCATATATTTTACATCCCACTTCTAACCAAGAAGCACCCGGAGAGTAAATTCAAATAAACTGAAACCGTTGTCTTGGCAGTTTTACTTGCCTACAATTCTCTCTGGCTGTAAATATCATCCAATGGGAGTGGCAGCCCTGCTGTGTTTACTTTTCACACATGGTTTCAACATAGTCATGGATCAGTCACCCACGATAATGCCTTATATTAAATGTGACAAGCTGTTGCTGCCCCCAACCCCCCCCGTCAGTATTAAAAATGGAGATTCCTTCCATCCAAACCATCTGCTGTCATCACTTCACCATTGCCACCATTCCAGTCCTACCTCCATCTGTCCAAGACACGAGGGAGTCTGACCATCACAGATACCCATGTACAGTGTTCAGGGACATTGTAGTAGAAGGGTGACTATTAGACACTCCCTAATTCCACGCTGGCCTGTGCACACTGTGGGGTTATGTGAAGCTACTCAAACACCCAACTGATGAGATCATTTATGCTCTCTGATCCGTGTACTGACACCACAAACACTGCACCCTTTCCTGTCCACTATTATTGTGATTAAGGTGCTTGTTGTATATTGAAACATAATTATTTAAACTTAATTGCAATGACACCTGATGAATGTTTGAATTAATTAGCAAAGTAAAAAAGTCTATAAACTAACAACTTGCCAACACTGTCAAAGTCTCTGGTGAGCAGTGAAAGAACGACAGACCACAGCTGGTCGCCCTGTCAACCTCCTCGTCAGTTGTCTGTTTTGCCAACTTCCCTCGAGCAAAGTGAAAGCATTTGAAGTCAAAATACCTTGACCATGACTTCCTCTGGGTCAGTCTAACTCCAACAAAAACACTTGGTTCTAGTATCTTTTAGTGCTTTTGGAAAGCTCCTCAAGAGCCACATTATGACTGATTTCACAGTCAAAGCATAATTATCTGAGACAGGTAAATTGAAAAAGTCAGTGGAGTGTTGTTATTAATTTAAAATGATAGACACTTGTCCAACTGTGCTGGCACAAGAGAACTCCAAAAATCTGCAGCTAAATGTTTGTATGAGTGGGATAAAATTGGTCAATGTACTGGCACTATTTTCAATGACGCTGGATTTACCTTCCTGCTCACAGCATATGCAGAACCTTATCGTAACCATACCTGGACAAGTCACATTAACTATAGTGCAAGACTTTTATATGTAAATAAAGGCCTTTTACATTAAAGCCCTTGCCAATGGAGTTCATCAGTTGAAGGTACCTTACGCTAGTAGTGATGCATTTTACGTCAGCCAGAGCTAGAGGGCAAAGCAACTGAAGGGAAGGACAGAGTAGTCCACAGCAACTGGGAGTATGGTGGAGAAACATGACCTACAAATGTAACTTTGGTTCTATGAATTCACTGACTCTGGCCATCAAGAATAATGAAATAGAACCTAGGAAGCGTCCAAGAAACGTTTCTGATGCTCCAGATAAAAATAAAACTCTGCGTACAGAGGAAGAATTACTGTATATAGCCGAAAACGTGACAGCAAGGACAAATGGGAACCACTAACATTGGTGTAGCATTTTCTCCTTGGAGAGAACTGAGAGTAGAAAAGAGACTGAGGGACAGTCATTTGCACACACCGGTAGTTTTTGTGTGGCTACTCTCGCGGCCAGACGGAGGAGACCAAAGTTGTGCCTACTGCACCTACTCGGAAAGATGCTAAGAAATCACATTTATAGGACTGTAAAAATCTGTAATCATTTTTCTTTAATTTGAAGATAAAGATTTCTGAAACTGTAGGACAAGGATATATAATGTCTATTAGACTTATTAGGTTAGATTCAAATTTGTTGTCATTGCTTATAGTAGGGGTACATACACAACAGAATGCAGTTTAGCATCTAACCAAAAGTGCAAATAGCAAAAAACATACATTCGGATATAAATTATTGAAAATTTAAGAATAGGTAATTTTTTTTTGTTGTTGTATATACTTACCTTTAGCTGCTATGTCAGCATAGTCTGCTCAGTCTGCATACACAGATACAAAGTGGTATCTGTGTATGGGTGCAGTTGTTTGCAGAATCTTGTCTGTAGATTATGTTGTTGTACGTGGTCTTATGCAACATGTGTTTGTTCTAACGTGGCCCTAGGCTCTTAACAATTCACATTAACCTTCTGATTTTAGTCAGACTCAGCTCTCAAATCCAACTGCCCTCCGACCCTCTCTCTTGTTGAAACCCCCTGGGCATTGGACAGAGTCATGGGTTGAGACATCGGCTATTCTCTACCAGTTCATCTTTGCTGTCCATCCCCAGCACACCCTCAGTATGACACTTACAAGGGCATTTGTAGTAAAAATTCTAAATTCTTTCTCTTAAAATATGGCAAGTATTTACCAACGGTGTAGTCCAATGAGTAACCATTTCTCAATACGCTCTCTGTTTAAATGCCCTATCTCTACTCAGTGCCCCTCCCCACCCCACCCCACCCCACCCACCCCCTGTCATGTTTCAGGTATTTGTTGCTTTGTGTGGTGAGACATGCCGGCAGCAGTAGAGCAAGAGATTATTGTCACTGTAATTGGCTTTTCCAGGCCTGATTTGATACGAGCCTCTTGTCTGATCCACACACTTCTTTATTATTGAGCGTAATGGAAAGACGATGAGGCTCACATAAAACGTTCGTCTCGTCATATCTCCTGAAAGAATCGCCCCTTGAGTTTTGTTTCTGTGCTCTGGGTCGGGGATGGATTGGGCAGCATCTGTGTGTGAACACTCAAGGGGTACCCACAGAAACAGACTCGATATTAACATGAAACATATCTACAAAAACACAAGGAAAAATAAAATTTGAAAATAAATACGAGTTAGCTTGCATTAACTATCTTTTTCAAACGCATTAAAACATTCATAAACATGCAAGCTTTTACCAAATGTGAGTCACCCCTGTTTAGCCATCATACACGACTACGTCATATTTTCCTCATCCAGATCTTTTTGTCCTTGCATGCCCGATAAGGGACTGCCAGTGGGAAGAATTTGCTATCGGATTGTATGATCCAGTTTAATCCCTAGTACCCTGTCCAAGCTGACATGAATGTCTGCTGCTGCAGCAGTCGGCCTTGTTCACCAAGCAGCAGAGGCAATGTAGAACACGGCTCCACTACACTATTATCTCAGTCGCTATCTGCTACTGCCAGAGGAAGATACAGATGGACAACAGATTTGCACTGGGAAAACTGAGAAGTACTGTAAAGTCAGAGGAGATTACAGCAGATGTATTTGTCCATTTCATTTACATATTTGAAAAAATCTCAAATTATCAACTCAATGAAATAAATTTGCAAGGTAGAAAATGATGCAATTGTCTTTTCAGCAGTAGACAAAGGTAGGTCTTTCTGTCTTATGTCTACTGGGTTAGATTTAGTCTCTACAACACCACTTTTCTACATTTTTATAAAATATCCTCCTCCTGCCTTTTGCCGATTCTAGTACAATTGGGCGATACAACATTTGGTTTGGTTTGGTTGCCAAGACAACAGCCTCTGAGACCTTTCACTTAGACTTAGTTTACACTCATTGTATAACATAGTCTCAGTGCTATGTGTGATGAAATGCTAAACAAAGCCTTGAGATTTGCAAAGATCAGAATGTGGACTCGTGCACCTGCTGTGAAAATGTTCTCTCACCTGAATAGATTATTAATGGATCCTGGTAGATGTGAAATTCAAGTTCACTTCAGACCTATTCCGTAACATCTACTGTTCTCTGTTCCCTTTTGATACAGTTTGATATAATTAAGGGGTAAGTGTAGACTTTCCGTTGAAGGCACAGCATCTTCAGGTTGAAAACATCTGGTTATATTGTAGCCCTGGTTCTCTTGTGACACCATGTATTTTATGTTAATCTGAACGATGTGCAGACATGCATTTATTATTTTTTTTTTAATGTATCCATGTAGTCTGACTGCAGGGCAATCATTTCACATAATTATAGAATGTGTAGCTGAGTGGAGATAAAGGAACAAATCTCAGTATTTCTTTCTTTACCTCCTTCAACAAGAATGGGACAAGAAGGTGGGATTGCATGCAAATATAATAGTGCAAGGTAAATTTTATTGAAAACCTAGTTCTTGACATTCTGCTGAGGCTTTCAAGGATGTCTGTTGTCTGTGTACTATGTTATTCTGCAGAAAAATCTCCAACATTACAGGTTATCAAACTAGATACGACATTTAGTCTCTGTGTTTCCAACAACATTGACTGTATATCAATATAGACTCTGTGGCATCACCTGTAGGATTCTTAAAGAGTACTGTTGAGTGTCCTGGTTCTCTCTGTTTTTTCTGTAAAGTTGGGTTTTATCATGTGGGGGGTCTAGTGGGGTTGACTTGGTAGTGGAGCCAGTCTGCTCTTAAAGCACTTTGCACTGGCTTCATTTTTCAGCCCTGTAGGTTGCCACATGGGACTCAACAGCTGTTTATAAGCTGCATTAATGTCCTCAAAAGCTAAAATAAGTCAGAACTTTCTAGGGCTGGGCAACGCTACTGATTCCCTGCATTCAATTCACCAGGTTTCGATTCAATTCACTCCAGTATCAATTCAATTTGAGGCGTTTCGGTTTTGAAATAATTTTGCTTAGTAAAGAAAAAGATTTCTTTTTGACAAACTAATGTGTGCTTGCCAGTTTCATTGTTTTCTTTTTAGATTTGTGGCATTACCACAGTATTTTACCTGTAGTTGACACATCATATGGTTTCGCTTTTGTCCTCACATCATGCTTTAGTCCTGACGGTGCTCTCAGAGTTGTAGCTGTCATGTTTTTGATCTCCCTCACACATGGACCAGTCTTGTTCTGCATAATAAATGAGTCTGGACAGATATGGATGAAAACTGTTGGCATAGGCATACAACGATTAGGTGGCAGTTCTACCTTGTAAGTTATACTGTAATCCCACCTTTTGTAAAACTGATTCTTCTCACCTGCAACTGGATGTATGGTATTTAACAACCCTATGAGGTAGTGAAAACTGGTAGAAACCACAGGGATGACTGTGTGAGGAAGGGGGGGGTGAGTGAAAGAGCACTCAGAAAGAAGGAGTAAGTGAGAGTTGTGCTGAAAAGAGCAATAAAGAGAGGAAAATCAGAGAGTGCAGAGGGTGAGGAGAGTGTGAGGGGATGGGTGCAGAGAGCAGTAAACTGGGTGAAGGAGTTGGGGGATGGGGGAGTTCTAGCAGTGATTACACTGTCCATCAGGCCACAGGACGGCCTGCATCAGCCCACAGGATTGATGTTTGACAGAATAATTAGAAAACTGTCTCGGCCTGTAATCACTGGAGCTCATCTCGCCGAAGAAGACTTCCATTCGGCTTCTGCCACACATGCACACACAAACACGCACAAACCGGCTAGCCATCTGTGGTTGACTGGTATATGGGACAGTGGGTTGATAGAGTAGTAAGGTGGGAGTGTTCCTGTTTATTCTTAAGAAACTGAAAGACTTTATCTGCAGAGGAGGGGACGGGAGGCGAGTGTGGCACCTCACTCACTGGTTCACTGAGAGCAGGAGTAGAGAACACGCTGGTGATTTTAAATGTGCCAGCAGCAGGATTTATGGAGTGTTAAAAAATGAATTAAATGGAGTTTTACTACAGTGGGTGGCAGAACGAATGAGATGTGGGACTGAAGACTCCCCCCAACCTTATTTTGACTCTTTCATTGCATGTATGTGTGTTCTATAAGGAGATGGACATGGTTGGGCTTGTAATGCTAGCTAAAGTCACAGCTAAAAATGGACTACAACACTTGCTTGCCAGTCATCATCACTGCTGCAATGAGTAATCCATAATACACGATCAGGCTTAACATTATGACCACCTTCCTAATATTGTGTAGGTCTCCCTTGTGCCTCCACAACAGTTGTGACTCATCAGAGAATGGACATGGGCCTTCTGAGGGTGTCCTGTGGTGTCTGGCAACAGAATGTTGTTCGTGGGGGGCTTTGGCTAAACCATTTTTGTGGTTTAGGAACCAGGGTTGAGGGGAGTGTCATTGCTGTGGGGTGGGAGTGTCAGGTCAGGTCAGAAGCTACTTGGATGAAGGGTGAAACATTTCCAAGAAACTTTTCAAATCCAGTTGCCATTGTTTCAGCTTGCATGTTGGATATACCATGACCTGAATGACTAAGAACCTTCACAGACACCTTTGCTCTCAGAGTTGTGGCTTCTGTCAGGTTTTGGATTTCCCTCACAGCTGAACTAATCTTGTTTGCACCGTCTTGCAAAACCAATCTTTAGATTTCTTACGAGAGGATGTGGGAAATGGCATTTAAAAAAAAAAAAAAAAGGATCCAAGGATTTTATGAATCAAGATCAGACCGTGTGTTTTGTCATCAGTATTGGTAATGTTTTCATAGCATACAGCTACCAAACATCATTGCTGCTGTTACCAGTCAGTATTACACTCACCGTTCACAGCTACAGTTTCAGCCAGTGAAGAGCTTGCTGGTGCTCTTGATTACACTGTTTTCTCCTGTGTAACCTTTCGCAAGGATAAGTGACTCAAAAATGCCAGAATAGATTGTTTATTTTTCTGGGATTAACCTGCTGTGCACCAGGTTATGTGAAAACCCTTGTTACCAGACTGATTAAGAACAACCCTCAAATGTCTGAAACAAATCAGGAAAAGGTTTAATTACAGAAGGTCAGAGGTCGTCATTATGACAATAGCATCAGCTCGCTCGAGAAGTTCAAAGGTCACATTATTTGTCCCCCTTATATTGCCTTCCTGACATGGAGCAAGCCTCTAGACGAGACCTCCATCGATCTGGAATCTAGGCAGCTTCTTCCTTTTCTCCTGAGGCTTTTATTGGTTTCTCTGATCCCTCTAATACCTGAGCAAACTCTTAATGGCTAATTGATATGCTGCTCTGTTCTCCTGAGCTCTGTCAAAAGTCTGCAGGGCAAAATGTCAGCCATAGAGACGGTTCTTAACCCCCCTCCCTGTGAGACAACCAAAAATCCCTCACATTTGCATACGCGAGCAGACCACCTCTCTGTTTAATAGGTCTTGAGGACATGGAACATTTTCATGTAACAGCTCTCACTTCAGCATGGAAGAATGTGACGGGGACACTTACGTGTCCAATCAGTGTACATATCCGTGTCTGGCTTTTTGAAACCTAAACCCTGATTGTGCCCATCTGTTTTGACCGGGTTTAGGTGTTTCTGGCAATTTAGGGTACTCAGACCTCTCAGGACCCCCGGGGGTTGAAAGCAAGAAAAGGAGAGAACAGTGGAATGGGGAGCGAATTGTCTATCAAATTCTAAATTACTCATTTAGCCGAAGCGCAGTGGCGTGGAGAAACAGACACTGCCATTCAATAACTGCCACAATTTGGCCAGTGACAAGAATGAACTACAAATCAGTGGGTTTGTAGAAACGAGTGCTCTATGTGTTAGGCTGGTCTTTTGTTACCCCCTCTTTCTCTCTTTCTCTTTCTTTGTGATTTACTACCTTTTACTTCAGTGCATTTGCTCGCCATAAGTCATGTAACATGTAATGGGTTCCATTGCATGTGATGAACACACATGATAATCATCTGCTCATTGCTTAATTGACTGCCTCTCACAGCTTTAATGAGTCCCTAAGGTACTGTATTTTCTCATGTATTCTTAGAAAACGTTTGCATTGTGTTGCTATAGCACTGTGTAAGACCTGTGTGGAGGCTGCAGTTCCTCTTATTGTGAGGGGAAGCAAAGCGAGGTCCAGAACTAAGACTACAGAACTTCTGTAAACAGTCTTCCTGTCAACTCGTCAAAGAGTAATTAGTGCACTTTCACATAGTTTTTTTTTTTTTTTTTTAATTACTTTATTTATAGATTTTCAAATAGTAAACAACAGGGACATAAACATAAGTGTAAAAGTACAGTAATAACTCCCAGCCCACCCACCCTAAGAAAAAAAAAGAAAAGAAAAACTAAAATCAAATAGTGTAAGATTAATATTAATAGCAGTAGTAATAATAGACAAAACAAACAAACAAAACACACCTGCTCTTAAAAAATACAAGGTGAAAATGAAAACAGTGCCAGCCACAAAATAAATGTTTCTAGGACATTGTTGACAGATAAAACAGGAAAGGTTACCACATTTGGTCAAAGGATGATGAGGTTAAGGAGACACTATGTCGTATCCTCTCCAGGTGCAATAAGCTAGTTACTTCAGCCAGCCAGGTCTTAAAAGAAGGTACGTCCTCACTTTTCCAGAGGGATAAAATGTTCCTTTTTGCGATGACCATGCAGTATTGTATTGTCTTTTGTTGGTGATGGGTTAGAAATGAGAGTTGTTGAGACCCGCCCAGTATTGCAGTACATGGGTCTGGAGAGATGTCACAATTGTGTATTGTAGTTAGGCATTTAAAGATATCTGTCCAAAATGAGTGTAGTTTGGGGCAAGACCAAAAAAGGTGCCCTAGGGTGCCTTCGGACAATTTGCATTTTGAGCAGATCGGAGAGACAGAGGGGTAGAGAGAATGCAGTTTGGTACAGGAGTAATGGAGTCTGTGAAGTACTTTGAATTGTATAAGTTGGTGTCTAGAGTTTATAGAGCAGCCATGGATAGCAGTGAGGCAGTTTTCCCAGTCATCATCATTGATTACAACACCAAGATCTACCTCCCAGGCTTCCTTTAAATGTTGCGTAGAAGCAGAGTTGTGGGCTGCAAAAAAATTAACAAAGCAAGAGACTAATTTTCTAGAGCCGGGGGCCCGCTTCATAATGGTGTAAAGGTCAGAGGGGGTATGAAAAGATTCAAAGTTTGGTATGTTAGTACGGATGTAATTTCTAATCTGGAGAAAGCGGAAGAGATGTGAAGGAGGAAGTGTGTACTTTTCCTGTAGCTGTGCGAAGCTGGCAAGAGTGTTGTCAATATACAGGTCTGCAATGGTGACAAGACCTTTAGTTTTCCAGAGCAAAAAGGTATTGTCGGTAAGTGAAGGGGGGAAGTTGTGATTATAGCAGATTGGCGCGTACACTGAGGTGTCTGGAAGGTTAAAATTCTTCTTTATTTGCCGCCAAATTTTCAAAGAACTGGAAACCATGAAGTTGTTACCTATGACAGATTTAGGGGAGATGGTTGGTGTGAGGAGAAGGGCAGGAAGCGAAGTTTTGGGGAGATCCTGTTCGATCGCAAGCCATGCAGGGGTAGAATCTGTGACTGTATATGGGTACGCACCTTGCCAGTACATCAGCGCTCTAGTGTTCGCGGCCCAGTAATAATGTTGGAAATTAGGCAGACTGAGGCCTCCTGCGGATTTAGGCTTGGTCAGATGTTTTTTGGCGATGCGGTGTGTTTTGAAACCCCATACAAAGGCAAGAATGATGGAGTCCAACAGTTTAAAAAATGACATGGGTATAAATATGGGTAAACTTTGGAAGAGGTAAAGAAACCTGGGGAGTGCCATCATTTTTATCGCATTCACACGTCCTATCATAGACAATGGTAACAGTCTCCAGTTTTCAATGTTAGATTTAAGTTTTTCTATCATGCTCAAAAAGTTCAGTTTGAAAATCAGTTTGGGATTTTTGGGGACAGCCACTCCTAGATAATTAATTTTGTCTGTGACGACGCGGAAGGGCAAATTATTAATAAAGTTTGGGTCCAGTACTCCTTTTAGAGGCATAAATTCACTCTTATCCCAATTTATAGTGTAACCAGATAGTTCACCAAATTTATTTATAAGATTTAATACGTGAGGTAGGGATTCTTCGGGGCGGGAAAGAAACAAGACCACGTCATCTGCGTAAAGCGAGATACGATGATCAACTTTACCTAAAATCAATGGAGCAATGGAGGGATGATTTCTTACAGCGATAGCGAAAGGCTCCATTGCAATAGCAAAAAGCAGCGGGCTCAGAGGGCAGCCCTGACGACAGGAGCGCTGTAAAGGAAAAGTGGGCGATTTGTTATAGTTGGTGATGACTGAAGCAGATGGACAAGCGTATAGCATTTCAACCCAGGAAGCAAAGTTGTCGCCCATCTCAAATTCCTTTATTACTGCTAGGATGTACTTCCATTCAACTTGGTCGAAAGCTTTCCTTGCATCAAGGGCTAGAATGGAAATTTTGGAATCTTTGTCGTATCTGGAATACATTACATTCATCAGACGCCTGACATTGAAAAAGGAGAATCTTCCTGGAATAAATCCAGTTTGGTCATGATGGATTATGCTTGTTATGCATTTATTAAGTCTATTGGCAAGTATTTTGGTAAACACCTTGAGGTCACATCCGAGGAGGGCAATGGGACGATATGAGGCTGGGTCAGTCTTGTCTTTGTCTTTTTTCAATAACAGAGAGATGTTGGCTGAATATAGAGAGTCGGGGAGTCTACCGGTAGTAATAGAGTGGTTGAACATCCTTAGCATTAAAGGGGTGATTTTGTCCAGATATGCTTTGTAAAACTCAATGTTGAACCCGTCCGGGCCAGCAGCCTTCCCGTTGGGGAAAGAACGTATTGCTCCCGCCACTTCCTCCGGTGTTATATTTGCATTTAACTCCACTTGGTCAGAGGGGTTCAATTTAGGAAGATGAAGGGCTTGGAGGAATTCAGAAATTAGTGTCGGATCTGCAGTAGTCTTTGATGTATAAAGGTCTTCGTAGAATTTGCGAAAACATTCATTAATTTCTTTAGGGTCAGTGGAGATGGCGCCTGATTTGGTTCTAATTTTATGAATCGCTCTGCTAGCCCGGATGTTCCTGAGCTGACGGGCTAAAAGTTTGTCTGGCTTGTCAGCCAGTTCAAAGTGTTTTTGTCTCACTTTTAATAGCATTGTGCTCACCTGATTGGAAAGAATAGTGTTATATTTAAATTTAAGTTGCATTATTTCATTCAGCTTAGAGGGTGAGAGAGACGCTCTGTAGTCTTTTTCAAGGGTAGACAGCCGTGCTGTGATTTCTAACAGTTCCTTTTGTCTGTCTTTTTTCACTTTGGTCTCATAGGCTATGATGTGGCCACGCATTACAGCTTTAAAAGCTTCCCAAAGGGTAGAGTCAGAGACATCTTGGGTGTCATTGTGGGACAGGTAGTCTGTGATCCAGTTGGCTGCTTGCTGGCGAAAGTGTGAGTCGTTGAGTAATAATGGGTTGAAACGCCAATCGAATATAGGTTTTGCACTGCCAAAGTCTATACTGAGTTCAACTGGGCTGTGATCGGAAATTAGGATATTGTGGTATTTGGTAGAAATTATATCAGTAGTCAATTTGGCATCTGTTAGAAAATAGTCAATTCGTGAGTACGATTTGTGCACATGAGAAAAGAAAGAAAAGTCTCTGTCGGTAGGATGATGTAACCTCCAGATATCGACAAGATTCATAGATCCAATTAGATTGTTTAGAGTGATGGTGGAATTAGAAGCAACAGTTGAGCGAGTGGAAAGCTTATCAGTGAAACAGTCTAATACCGCATTAAAATCTCCCCCAGCGATGAGGTGGGTAGTGGAAAGGTCTGGGATGAGGTTGAAAACTTTCCTGAAAAAAGCCGGATCATCAAAGTTGGGTGCATATATATTTAAAAAAGTCACATGACGTGACAGAATGTGGCCTGTTACAATTAGATAGCGACCATTTGGGTCGGAGATGGTTGAAATATGCTGAAATGGGATGTTCCGACGAAATAAAATTGCCACACCTCTAGCCTTAGAAGAAAATGTAGACTGATAAATTTGTGATATCCAATTGCATTTTAGCCTCCATTGCTCCATATGCTTTATATGCGTTTCTTGCAGAAAGATAATATCACCATGTAGAGACTTCAAATGGGAGAATACCTTGCCTCTCTTTAAATTGGTCCTCAAACCTCTGACATTCCAGCTTAACAATGTTAACCTGCCGCCTGTTGGCGAAATAAGGGAACAACTAGCAGCCATGAAAAAACATAATCAAAATACTGTGGTGTGCTGGCAGTGATAAAAACGCTGGCAATGAGTACAAGAGCAGGTGAAAGAAATAAGGGGGAAGAAAAAAAAAACAAACAAACAAACAAAAAAAAACCAGTAGAAATATACATTAAACCCTCCCCCCATCTACTTCCCCAAACGAAGCAGAACATCAATACCCTCATAAACATTGGGAAGCAGCTTAACACTACAAGGAAATGTCTATATAGACTAACTTTGTAGGTCCGTGAAGCAAACATGTCGTAACGTTACCCCAACGGAGGCCTCGCTGACTAACCCGATCCACCCTCCTATAACAGTGACATTTGCTTATACGGGTAAAGTCGAGCAGAGATCAACACAAAGGTGTGGAAAAATAGGACAGCAAGCGGACGTATACTATCAACAAAGGGTCAACGAGGAGATGCGACTCGCAGCAGGTCAGGCTCATCAGGGAGCCGTGGTTGCAGGTGTAACAAACCTGTCTATGAATGCTTCGGCGTCAGGAGGGTTTTGAAATATTTTCCGTTCAGCGCCGAAGGTGAAGATCAGGCGCGCCGGGAAGAGGAGACCATGTCTGATTCCCGCTTCTCGCAATTTCTTCTTTACTCCATCGTAAGCTCGGCGTTGCTCCGATATCTCCAGAGGGAAGTCAGGATATATGCTGATCCGGGCTCCGTCGAAAGACAGGGGAGACTGCAGGCGTGCAAGTTTGAGGATTTTCTCCTTCTCAGAGAAGTGGTGGATTTTGGCGATCATGGTGCGGGGTCGTACCGATGAGAGTTGTGCGCCTATCCGGTGCGCGCGATCCACCCTGAGGCCGCTGGGGAAACTGTCGGACCCGAGGAGCCGCGGCAGAAACTCGGCCGTAAACTGCGTCGGATTCCCTTTCTCCACATTTTCGGGTAAGCCGGTGATTTTAATGTTTGAGCGTCTTGAGCGGCTCTCGAGGTCAATCAGCTTACGTTTCGTGGCTTTGTTGGCATCCATCAGCTCCTGGCAGCGCTGTTCCAAGGCTGAGATGCGAGCCTCATGATCGGTAGCCGACCCTTCTAGGTCGGCGATACGCGTTGCATGGTCAGCCAGGGAGGTCTGGAGGAGGTGTAACTTTGAGTCAAGGGTGTTGAATCTGGTGGTCATGTCGTCCTTCACCTCTCCGATAGCCGCCAGGATGCTGGCTAGCGTGGGTTGTTGATTTGGGGCCGCGTTGGTCGTGGTGGTAGCACCTGTTGTTAGCTCAGTGCGGATGTTAGCTTCGTCGCCTTCTTCAGCGGTGAAAGTAGCTTCGTTGTCCTTTTTGGTGGGTACTTTTGGGTTAATAGTTTTCCCCCTATGATGAGATCTGCTGGAGTTGCTCATGGTTAAACTAATGTGATGCAAATGTTAATTTTAAATATAATTTTAGCGAGGGTGTTCAGGAGCCTCTCAAGGAAGCGTCTGATCCATGCGGTGCTCACTAGCGCCCCCCACTTTCACATAGTTAAATATTTTCCTGTGTATATATCATTGTATACACTGGAACACTGTCTGTTTTGATTTAATTTATGTCCATATGTAAATCCATATGTGCCTCCAAAACAGTTGTGACTCATCAGAGAATGGACATGGTCCTTCTGAGGGTGTCCTGTGGTGTCTGGCAGCAACAGAATGTTGTTAGTGGGGGCCTTTGGGTCCTATGGATTGAGGGGAGGAGCCTCTGTGGATCATCCCACAGATACTGGATCAGTTTGGGATCTAGTGAATTTGGAGGCCAGGTCAACACCTTGTGCTGTTCTTCATGTTTAGTGAGTTGTTCCTAAACCGTGTTTGTGGCTGTGGCAGGTCCAAAAGTTTCCCAGTAGATCGTTGTATTGTCACAAAATGGTCAATATTATTAACTGCTTAGACACTAACTACATTTTGTTGCCTCTTACTTAAACGTGTAATAACACTAAAGTTGAATCTAAATCTAAATTATTACTAGAAAATCAGGCTATGACCTGAAAACTGCAGCTTTTCATAAATGTTTTTCTTGTAATCATTTCTCTCTATTTGACTTTGTTGGTATTACTTTTAAACATCAGCCTTGTGCTAAGTTAAATAGAATCACCAGGAAGTCCTTTGGTCAGACCCACTTGAGGTAGCAACTGTTTACAGTTCTGTTTTCCTACAGTATACGTATAGTATCCTGTTCTGTGGCCTGACTCCTTCTGCACCAGTTAAATGTTAAGTTGTTTACCCATTAGTGGAGTGCACTTCAGTAAAGGTGAGCGGATGGCCTACGCATTTAGACATGTAAATGGTGGGGAGGTGACAATAAAGGAGGGTTGGGGCGATGATTTGCCTTGCAAAGCACACCCATCTGCCCTTTCGATGGCTCATTGGCTCCCAAGATCAGGTGCGATCTGAACTGGAATCATTTGGATAATTGACCTTCTGTGTGCATACATTAGAATAAATTAATTTTGATTGGCCGTGCAGCATTAGGAACAAAGTGGGAAATGTTGGCTCTTTTATATTCAGCTGCTGGTTTGTTGTACTCGGTCTCTGAGGTGATTATGCATGCCATTCCTCAACTATTATGCATTTCTTCAGTTTAATACAATAATTCTTGCTCTGAGCACAGTACTGAGCAACTTCTTAGGTAAGTCTGTAGTTTGTCTTGGCAACAAAGTAACCACACAAATCTGTGTGGGCTGCACTCAAAGTTGTATGTATTTCGTGTGGGTGGTTGGTGTTGTATATTAATCTGTGTGCTGAGTATTCGTGCATGCCTCGTGTGGCCATTTGTCCTCCCATGTTTTTCCCTATCTCCGTAAGTGACCTTGCTATTCCAGTTAAAGTGCTTATGCTGTGTGTGTCTACTCGAGACATGCGCAATCCTCTGTGTGTCATTGCTGCCTGATGGACAGCCATTAACCCTTGGTGAAAGGGTTGAGGAATATTTATGTCTGCCTGTCAGCGGTGACATGACACCCTCCAGGGATGAATAATATGCCTGCCCTGCAGTGGCTCCAATTGTTGAGTCCAATTCACAGCAAAATAGTTTGTCCGTACGTCTTAGTGTCTGTGCTCTCTGATAGGTTTACAGTGTGTGTGTGTGTGTGTGTGTGTGTGTGTGTGTTGGAGAGTGTACAGTAAATGTGTGTGGGTTCAGGGGCATTCTGATACCCTGAGGTGAGCAGCGGGAGACGAGTTCTACATCCCTCACTGACATCTGACAAACCTCCCGTCCACCACAGAGGTTGGTCTCTCTCCTCTGCGTCATGCATGGCATCTCTCGGTTGCCTTGTATCAGTTCTCTTTCCTTTTTGTATCTGTTTTCTTTCCTTCTCGCGTCCAGTTTCCTTCCTTCCTTCCTTCCTTCCATGTAACCTTCAATAAGATAAAAAAGAAATTCTACATTATGCTAAAAATTCAGAAAACTGTCCCATAAAATGTCAAAATCGCACACCGAGATCATGGAATATAGTTTTAATCAAACATTTCAAATACAATTATTTTTTTTTTTAATAAGCTATTGGTTAAATTGTAGTGACCTTGGAATTCATCAGTCATTGTGCCTCTGGTTTAATTTCCCTACACATCTATCTACCCAATCTTCTTTTAACAGCTATCTAAGATGCAATCTCATTTCCTTCAGTTTCTAAACCCTTAAGTTTTACAGTTTCTGTTTACTACTAAATGGTTACTAAAAACTAAATAAGATATCTCTTAAAAAGCCACTTTGAAACCCTCAGGAGTCGTTAAAAATATTTATACATTAATCTGGATTGCCTTCACTTCACTGACCATGTGGGTGCAGCAATAGGCTTTATGTCTGTATTACTAAAAAAAAAACAAAAAAAAAAACACTCATCTGTACTAAAATAAACGACTTATATAGATTAAATTATTGAGATAATGTAATGTACATTTTGTTTTATAGTTACTTCATCCTATAAAGGCAATATACCATTAATGATGGAATATACCAGTAAAGGACTGTATTCTTGCAAGCAAAGCATCTTCCAGTAAAACTAGTGTTAATGTAATTTAATTACACTAATAGAGCATCAACTAAAAATACAACATTTTAAATAGATTGTTTTTCTATTTATCATTTTGAAAAGCACAATAATTAGTTTGATCATAATGTGTTCTTTACAGATTTCCAAGTTTACTGTGCCCCCTGCGTTCAGAAGTCAAGCCTACACCATTAGTTTTGGTTTAAGGTTTCGTATAGTGCTTTACAGTTTTACAGGCCACCTTTAATGGGACAGGAAGGAAACAAACAGTTTTCATATTTTTCTGCCCAGCAGTGTTTATTTCTTTAAGATGTTGCTTAAAGTACTCTGGCAATCCATCAGTGAGACTCCGTGAGAAGTTCTTTAAAGGGATTTGTTGGTGAGATAAAAGAATGTGAACACAAGCAGCGAGTAGCACACTGAAAGCATGCTCAGCACCTGGTTCATTTGAACTATCCACCGCTTTCCAAGTAACAGGCCCTTAACAGGCCCTTCATATCCCTCTTCAAAAAAGTGTGTTCCTACTGTTCCTCCAAGCCAATACTGTGCACACCCTGCATCCATCTCCATGACAAAGGGAAGTGTGCAGTCTGGCAAAGTGTATTTTGTAGAGCTGACCTTCAGAGACGCCTTCCAGCCTTTGAGGAAAGTGCGTTACAAAAACACAAGTACTCGCACAGTTTCACGCTGACAGTAAAGGCGGAAAAAATTTATATTTATGAAATATGTACATTATTAGTACTACAGTATTATACATACTAACTACTGGTGTTTTTCTGAAGTATAAAAATAAAACACAGGAACTGAGACTGGAAGGCAGCGGTATGGCTCAGATTTACTGATTTACCAACGAAATCTTCACTAACATATTCCATTTGGCTTGAGGCGACAAAAGCTTGGTCTTAAATTCACACTGTGCCAAGATGAAAGCTCATCTTTTGTCAATGAATAGTACTATGTAAATGATGACTAGATGTCTTCACAGTACGTTGGAACTTCTTCCACAGTGAACTTTTTTCCTCCTCACCATGTCATGTCTGATTAGTTGCTTGTGGTTTACAAACGAACACACAAGTGTCCTGCACATGAAAAATCTGGGGAGGTAAGGGTGGCTTAAAAACTCTGTCGAGGCATATTGACCACTGAATGAGCACACAGCGAGTGCTTGGATTTCTCATGACTTAGAATAAGGACAAGTGGACAGCTCATCTGAACAATCCTTGGTTTCTGATGCAGGTCAGCGTCACGCTTAGCTTCAAAGGGGTTGTGCTGTTGTAGAATGAGTAAGGTTTGCTGGCCTCATTTAATGGCCAACACTCGCTTAAATGCTGAGTTAGTGCATCACCTCTAACTCTCTTTAATTCTTCATCTAACTAGTTCAACCCTATTAAACCCTCACATTAATCTGTCTTGTGTGATCTGAACACAAATGGAGAGATTATAGTCCTTCCCTTCACACAGCCTTATGGCGTCATATTGTGCTTCCTTAACCATATATGGATATCTCCATAACGCAGCATGGTTAATGTGTATAATGTACGTCAACATGAACACATGGCTATTCATCGAACCCCATGCTAATATTTATATGTACTATTTATATTCAATAATTTTATTTGATTTATTCTTGTTTAGATGTATTTACTAGTGTAGTTTCTTAACAGCTACAACAGCTATTAAAAGCTCTGTTTGATAATCAACAGACAACGCTTTCAGTGTTGTGTTGAAGATCAAAGTGAATGAGACGATGAGGTACGCATTGTGTTCACACTGCTAAAAGAAGGAGGTCAAACAGAACCCAGACCCGTTCCAAATGTGGTTTTTATCTGATCTCAGTGCGTCTTGGGTGTTTTTATGCATGTTTTTAGGCTCTGCTCAGACCTTCCATTGACATTCATTCAGGGGAATCCAAAATGAGCAGCTTAAAGTAAAGGTGTGAACTCACCCAGAAAGCACTGATGATGCATTTGAGTGATCCGTTTGGCGACCACATTTGGAGGTGGTATGGGACACACGTAATCTATGTACGTTTGTTAGTAATGAGATGAATGTTGTGTCCTTGTAGCTATTGACTAAACAATGAACAAATCAAAACAAGAATTAACAAATTAAATGGTTTAATATGAGTACGCTGTGTGTGATCCTGTCATTGGTGTATGGTTAATTATTAGTGCAATCTTGTTGATCTATAAGGAGCTACGTGAATATATTATTACTCTTTTGTTCGTATTATGTTACTATTTTCTTAAAAGTTCCCGGTGTCTTTTTACCGCTGTGATTTTTCTGTCACTGCTTCCAAACAGTGGTGAAATTACGGTCTCCATAGATGCTTTCACCGTTCAGATATAATCTGTGCTTTGTGCAGAACAAAGGGAACTTACGTCTTGGCAGAGATAAAAAAGAAATATGCGAACAGCTGTTTGTGGTTCTGATACAAAGATCCATTGGCGATAACAATATTACATTATTCTACTCTGCCCCATATGATGTCAGCATTTATTTGCATACAGAGTACAAAACGGAGATCAGATTTCACGTGCTGACTGGAGAAGCATGTGGTCGGATGTTAATGCAAGACCTGAACATGGCCTTAGATTCCGATTCCCAGTACACATTTTAATGCCAGGTGCAAACAGGGGCTTTGTTTGTATTTGTTGTGTCTGTACTGAAGTGGGACATACCATAAGAACATGGAACTCCAAACCGCTGAGAGTAAGATGTAAGTACTGCACTCATAGCATAGCATGGATATTGAGCCAATCAGTTAAACACAAGACGAGGCATAAGACTATGCTTGCCTATGGTGTATCTAAAGCATGGCATTTTCATATCATTCAAATTGGCCTCCATACAACAGGAAAAGTCTAAAGATATTAGAGATATTCCTAGCCGTCATTCACAGATTTTTATTTATTTTTTTGTTAATATGATCAGATATACTGACTTATTGACTTACACAGTAAATAGAGTGAGAATCACACGGTGGCACCCCCCAACTCTGGTCTCATGAGAATAGAAACTGTTGGAAGACAAAAAACTGAAAATGAGATGTATCACAGCTTCCTTTCTCATTTATCTGGCATTTTCAGAGAAAAAAAAAATCCAAAACAAAACATGAAGGGAGGAATAAAATGGAAGAACTATAAAATAATCCTCTCAGTCACGACACATTGCAGTATTTTTCTGTTTGTCTGCCATATTAGGCCGTTTTTGTTTAATTAGTATTGTTTGTGCCACTCACACCTGTCAGAGGCGTTTAAATTAATTTTAATGGGAATGCTTGGCAGTGACTGGATCAGAAGGCAAATGATTACAATCATTAAACGCCACATGCTGTATGATTTCTCTCCACTGTCAACACCAACTGGCCCAGACTGGAACAGACTTGATCCCAATTGGTTCAATCATGCTAAAAATAGTTGTTTTCTTTGTTGCCAGAAATTTGGGAGCTTAAAACTCACCACCCGCTTGACATCTTGTACGTATCTGAGAATGCAATGATCTCTTGTTTTAGTAAGCCTGTAAAGAAGATTGATTCATTGTGTATGAGTTGCTCTATATAAATAAGCCTCACTTGCCTTCCACAGAACCCCAGTGTACAATGATTGAAACGCACTGGAAAAATACTGTGACAGAGGTTAAGGTCAGAAGGGTTGGATATACACACCCACAAGCGAAAGGTCCCAGTCCTTTGTCCTACTGCTCACACACAGGACATGGCAAAGTAAAGGCCATCTCCAGGGTCCATTTTCTGGTAGCATGAGTTCTGCCAAACGGACCTTACCTTTTCTCATTTCCCCTCCTCTTTTCTCAACCACCCACGCCTTCCTGCAGACCTCTTATGGCTGAAAGCAGAGCCATCTTTGCTTTGATTGGTTTCTACTCTTGGCCTGCCGGTGGTTGGAGTTCTCATAAAGTACACTTTCAGAGGCAGATGCAAAAAGACTCTGAGATGATTACAATGAAGATACATATTGTCTGAAAAGAGAATTAGGATAATATGCCCAAAGCAAATTGTCTGGCTTTCTTCAGAATTGTGATTAACATATTTCAAAAAACATCAATTCAAAGCAAAGGCATTCAATTCCACTGGCACAAAAATGGGATCAGATAGACTAGGGTTTTGTAATACCGTCTTTATGTCCTCCAGATGAAAACTCATGTCCACTGTGGATCAATCAGACAGGTATCCAGCTGCCTGTTGCGGGAGGTTTTACCGTCCAGTGAAACTTCAGACACCACTGTCTGTCAAAAGGTGTCTCTGCCAGTGACATGGCCAATCTTTGACATAATGCTCTGTCTGTCTCTCTGCAGTCCCAAGAAGGGGCTGTCATGCTTCAGCAGGCCGGATAATTATTTCCCTCTTATCCCTCCTTGCCAGGGCCAATCCAAGCCTTCAATAGAAGCCAGGGCCTGCACCACTTCCCATCACTTCTCTGCGTCTCTTTTCTTCTCCATCTCTCTTCTTCCATCTGTTTCACTTCACCTCACTCTCTGACTTCAAGACCCTCTCTTCCCTCTGTCTCTCTTTGTGTCACTCCCCCTTTCTTGTTCTGTATCCTCTCTCAGAATATATCTACAGAGGCAAAATAGATCCTCAGCTTGACAGAATTGATGCTCAAGGTATTAATGGTTGCATGAAAGACTGCCATATGGAAATTTTTCTTACATTGGTTATTAGATCTTCTTTCTACACAAGGAATACCATTTTCTTTGTCTATACAACCATAACATGCTTCTGACATCAGCTCCAATTATAGTACCATTGTAGGAGCAATTTCAGTGAATGAAATTATTCTGAGAAAGTCTTGGCTTTGTCTGGATGCTATATTGTTTATGTAGACAGCAGACAATGTTTTATTTTTCATTTTTGTCATTTATATTGAAACCTGAGAGATATTTTATACAATTGTTCCTTCGTGCAGGGAAAACCGTTTTGAATTTGGTAATCCATCAGTTTCTCACCTCCCTTTTGGATCACCTCAGTTGGGTAAATTCTGGGTAGCTATACTCAGCATTTTCTTTTTTGGATGCGACGTGAGTCCGAACTAAAGATATGTTCAGAAATCCTTAATAACCCATTGACCATCTAAGGTAATAAGGTAAACATGAAGAGAAACAGAATAATCGTTCCTTCCATACTGGTGTCTAGTAACACCAAGATGTGTGATTAGAGCCAGCAGGCTTGGCTTGATTTGGAAGACATGCATGTTAACCTGTGGCCCCAGGACCGAGCTCTGGGCCCCCAGCAGATCGAAAACAAATAAACAAGGCCTGCCAGAGCAGGCGGTGACGGTACTGGCTGTCTCCAGTAGATAAGGCAGAACAATAGTCCTTAATAGGCCACAGAGAGACACACACCCATCTCCAGCCCTGCCTTTTTCTACGCCTATCTGCTTGCTGGTAACAAAGAAAGCAAGATTCTTTCCCTTTTCTTTCCTGCAGAGAGATTAGCAGCGCTTAACAGGGGTACGGGCATGAAAATGTGTATTTGAGTGATAATTCAGCAACACATGCACAACTCGTAACAAGGAGCCCCGCTGAATGAGAAGGAATACAATGCCTTTATTTCCCGTGGGTTGAAATTTGGAGGAGAAAAGTACATGATGTTTGTTTGCTACTCATCAGTCTATGGAAGGGAGGATGAAGACTTTCTATAAATGTGTTATTGTTTTCCCGTATTGTCTTTATATTTCCGTCACTGCAGATGACCATTTATTTATAATATGCTATATTAAAAGACATGCCTGTGTCCAATATAATGACACAGGCGTATTTTGTGAAAAATGTATCCACTACACGTTTCATGAAAGCACACAGACATGAGGAGTACAATAAAGGTCCACGTGGGCATTTCAAATTGTCTGGGTTACATTTCTTTCTTGTCCTAAATGCAGTTAGTGGGCCGTATAATAGCAGGCAGAAAAGCCTGTTTCTCCTGTGAAGGCCCTTTTTCTGACTTTGACGCAAAAAAAGAGCCTTGGCAGGGTATCGGCATGCCGGCAGCAATGATCCCATTTTCTAAAATTTGAATCATTTCACCGGCTCCCAGGTAGAAGGCACTAGCTCAGGCTGTAACACTGTCTGAAAGAACACACAAAGATCCCTTAAAAAGACTGAGCTGGCACATTATTCCTGATGCCTTTATGCTGAGCTCTGATGAAAGAAATCCACCCCGCTGCCAACTTAGCTCACCTGAAATGAATGCCTTAAAGGAAGGAGACTGTACTTCTGTAACAGGAGGTAAAATGCTACAGAGTGCGATGTTGAAGATTTTCGACAGATTGAAGTGTGCAGTGCTATTTCATACCTTAAAGCTGAATGTCTGAGACGCTGAGCGCCTGAACGGAGCGGAGAAGTGTTAGACTTTTGATTGGAGAGGGCATCAAGCCAAGCGGATTGACCCTGAATTTGGCTCCCATTCTTTTGCCCTGTTCATTATTGTGGCATTGTAACGCCATATGGATCCTTACCCTGCTAAAATGAAGCGGAATATTTTACATCTAGAGTTCAGTCTACTGCAAAGGAACATTGTGCTTGACCGCAGCATACATATACAGGACTTTCAGGAGAGATTGTGATACAGAAAACGACTAAGATGCACACATGTTTGCCTTTCTTCTTCTTGAACATTGTGCCTGAATGTTTTAGTTTAAGGCAGTGTCCCTCTGGGCACGCAACGCTGTATTTAACCACAACTGATAGTGTGGTTGTTCGTTGTTGTTAAAGCTCTGGATCTGTAACCGCTGCTTGAAATAGGCAGAAAACCTTTACAGTTGTCTCTTAGCACAGGTAGAATAGTGTTCAATAGGGCGTATACTTTCTTGTAAACTAAAACGGGGAAAAAAAATAAATAAAACAAACTTGCAGCAAAGGGCAACTCAGTCCTCACCACATCCATATTTCTGTAAACTGCATTTACTTGTGCGTCAAGCAGCATAAATCATGTCCCATGTATCATTAATATACACCGGTGTCAATAGGAGACGCATGAATGGAAGAAATATGGTTTGTCCCAATAGAGACAGAGTTGAAAAATGGGCTGCAGATAGGGTGAGAATAGAGCCTTCTCCAGTGAGCTGTGAAAGGCGTCTAAATCTCTGCTGCCCCCCAGTGGCAATACAGATAGTGTTTGTAAGTCACAGAGACGAGAGACACCAAACAGCTAAAATACATAATGTGATGTTTTCCTCCTCCCAAACCCCTATTTTGCACATTCCACTTAATGCAAATAACTCTCAGCACATAAATTGGTCTATTATATAGAGTATATTGTCAAACACGAGGAACACTCTAACATCACGGTCATATTAAGTCCATTCCGTGGTTTATTCACTACACTTTACATGTGCTACCATTGCCAGAAGATACCTGCATAACACAAATGTACAACTGCAATCACTCTTTATCTCCAGTGTTTTCAGTTAAGTGTAACTTTGATTAAAAGTCTGTGCGCACAGCAGTGTGAAGCCGTTCATTTATTGCAGATTGCTGGTGTCATGCTAAAGATTAATATAGAGATTTCTGTTCAAAATCAAGTACCATTGTTAATGTATGTTATATGTAATCTGTAGGTATCGTTAAAAGGAAAAATTACTTCATACAAATTTGTGTGCAGTGTTGCCTCTGCTGTGCACCCCACCTGCGCGCACTCACACGTGCCGTAAGGCAGAATATAGAATATAGAGCATATATACTCGCCGATACCCAGTCCACAAACATTCTCAGAGCTACTGCTTGAGCTGCCTGTGAATGTCTACCAGGCAGGAGCAGGCTATGGAATTTTTTTTTTAAATGTCCAGCTGTTTAACACCTGACTGCCACCCCATCTGTAACACTTATCTGAACCAAAATAAATTTGACATGGAAACGTTAACATGCACCCGCTGCAGCGTACCACCTTCTTTTCACTTTTTGTTGCTGTCAAGTGGTATCGGGTGTAAATGCTTCAGAGCTGTTTTGTGAGTACCCAAGCAGAGTTTTGGGTGGGATACACTGGTAGCGGGACATCCTTAACTAATGGCTTGTAAATATCTGTTTGTGAACCTGGTAACTCCCGTTTAAGATATTCATAGGTCATGCAGAAACTGAAAAGCAGATTCCTGCCAATGCTGCAGCATCAGTCCGAGAGACATTGATGAACAACATGGATTCCCTCAGGTTTTTGTCTTGCTGGACGCATGCGAAAGAATAAGAGAGGATATGGTGGCATCTGTCGCTTTGAATTTGCTAAAGCTTGGTTTATACCTGTGCGCTGGTGAGTGGGCATTGTTCTGTAATTAAACTAAAATGACGGGCTGCGAGTAGTCAGCTCAGCTGTATTTATTTTCATTCTGTAGGTCACACAATAGTGAGCGCAACTTAGCAACTCATGTGGGAGTTGAAGTTCATAAGTGTGGTTCATCAATTCACTGAAGACATCTGAGCAGATGGTGTGTAGCCGCTGAAACACGTGAACAAGGAACTGCATTTTGGACCAATCGCAGCCATTGTTGTCTGCGATGCATAGCGACATTTCTGGAGAGGTGACAGCATAGGCTACGACATAGAGTCTGGAGTTAGAAGTGATGCGCAACTTCAAACAAAGTTTTAGAGATTAATTAAATTTCTAAATGAAGAGTCCCTTTAAAACGCTAACATAAAATATACAGTTGCAAGATACACTGCAACGCAATGTTATTTTTTTTACCATAATATAAAGAATTTCCTAAATAACGACTTTCATATTAACAATGCTTATACAGTGATTGAGTTACGTTCAGACATTTTAAACATCATTTTGGACAAGTGGCAGTTATTACTCTGAGCACAGAACAAATATCATACGTAACTACTGGCGCACACTATAGCAGCTCTCTAATGAAATGAGCCTAACCTGGTTTAAACTGGTTCCGGTGAAAGCTTATAAAATAGATCATTTGAAATCATCACACCTAGCACCTGGTGTGTGTGTGTGTATGTATATACACATATATATATATATATATATATGTGTATATACATACATACGTGTATAGATGTATATCGTGTATACCTGTATACCGTGTATACCGCGTATACCTGTATAGATGTACAGTAGTCCCTCGCTATAACGCGTTCACCTTTCGCGGCCTTGCAGTTTCGCGGATTTTTTTAGTGCAATTTTGCATGCTTTTTTTTTTTTTTTTTTACAGCGCATTGTTTTCTGCGTCCTGATTGGCTAAGGGAGAGCCCGCGTGTCGTCTTTTGCGTCCTGATTGGCTAAGGGACTGTAGACCATTGTCAATCAATCTCCTCGTACGGTGTCTCTTGTACAGTACAGAATGCGTTCAGCTTGCCAAATTTACATATACAGTATCTTTGATCGCTGGCAGTGTGACTGAAGTGCGGTATGTTTGCAAGTTATTGAGAAAAGTGTATAAAGTGTGAAGTGAGGGGTTTTGCAACCTTAAAACATTTATAATCATTGTAAAAAATAAAGCTGACTACTTCGCGGATTTCGCCTATTGTGGGTTATTTTTAGAACGTAACTCCCGCGATAAACGAGGGACCACTGTATACCGCGTATACCGCCTATACCGCTATACCGTGTATACCTGTATACCGTGTATAGATGTATACCGCGTATACCTGTGTACCACGTATACCGCATATAGATGTATACCGCGTATACCTGTATACCGTGTATAGATGTATACCACGTATACCTGTATACCGCGTATAGATGTATACCGCGTATACCGCGTATAAATGTATACCGTGTATAGATGTATACCACGTATACCTGTATACCGCGTATAGATGTATACCGCGTATAAATGTATACCGCGTATAGATGTATACCACGTATACCGCATATAGATGTATACCACGTATACCGCATATAGATGTATACCGCGTATAGATGTATACCTGTATACCGTGTATAGATGTTTATAGATGTATACCGTGTGTGTGTGTGTGTGTGTGTGTGTGTGTATATATATATATATATATATATATATATATAGAGAGAGAGAGATTTTTTTTTTGTTTTTTTGCTAAGTGTCCATCTTTTAAGGGAAATAATGCACTCCAGTATTATAGAAAAAAATGGACTGCCATTCTTTGCCCTGACCTCTTCCATTATTTTGGCAAATTGGAACACCTCATTATGTGTTATTACTTATGTAATCTGGAGGCAGTGATTCATTTGATGTTCTCTGTCATCCTTTGGAACATCTGAGTCTTTTTTTTATTTTTCAATGAAAGCTACAGTTTGTCTGCTTCTCCGCCTTCTTTCCTGCATTTCTGGTCACATCCCTGCGTGATCAGCATGAAACAGAGTTCTCTGTGCGGACCAGAGTCTCTGTGGAGTCTCCGTGGTACCAGCTCCGTCTGTGTTTGCTTTGGAGCTCTCTCTGGGTCTTGTGTCACTTTGTGCTGTTGATAAGGAGATGCTCATTTGGATAGCATGTAGAGGACAATGCCGTGGCTGTCGCTCTGATAGCTATCCAAGTCCTTGATCTTCTCTCCCTGTAAACATCATTACCCCACACTGAAAACGTACACGTCCACAACAGGCAAGCGCGCGAACACACACCCCCACAAGCTGCTCATCCAAATCGGCGCTAACAGATTAGCAGTGATTATAAACAAACATGGAGGATTAATCCTGTGTGCTCTCAGTCTACTTTACCACTGAGCTAGCCAGGGTAATTACCAAGTGCTCGATTGCTAGTGTAATCGCACGCACACACAAACACACACACACACACACACACACACACACACTAGCTGCCTTGCTTCTTAGTGATATCAGATACGTGCTCATTTCGTAAGAAAATTGAACATGTCTTCTCCAAAGAAATTTTGACTCAGATGAGACAGTGTGTTCAAAACTCTGGGAAATGCGTCAGCAGAGGACGGCCTACTATTTGTAGATCAGTCCAAATCAACTTAGAGGCCTCTAGGAAGCGGGGGATTCTCTTTTTCCTTTGCTGGCCACTGTGTGTGCTTGGTACATTATGCAACATGTCTTATCAGTTTTAAAGACTTAACATGACGAACAGCTCAGCCACTGAGGTTTGAAAACCAATCTGGTGTACACCTGCTGCTGTTTGTCATGCCACTACTTCCCATTGAAATATTGCTTTATTATTTTGCCTCACTATGCTGTCTTTTTTTCTGCTTTTGCCCTTTTAGCTTCAAACAATATATTGCTCCACTGTGACACTGGTGTATTTCTTCTGGTGCTTAGCCTCAGGGCTTATAACCTACTGTCCACAACACTGGCAATGAGTCTGCTCTACTGTTCTGGGGCAACAGTTGTTTTTGCTCTGAGTGTGTTTTACAGCTCGTGTACTTCTCAGTATGAGGATGGTGCAAAGGATCTGCCAATAATTGGAATCAACCTTACAAATGTGCATCTTTTCACAGCATGACTTCCAAACACATCTCCGGGCTCAGTTTAATCAGAGCCTCTTACTTTTCATAATCTCCTTGTTATTTCTTTGGCTTGTTTTTTTTTTTTAATCATTCCCTTTTATTTCCCCTGCTACAGGTGGAAGCCATACTGGTAAACATCTTTGGGGGAATCGTCAATTGTGCCATCATTGCCAACGGAATCACCAAAGCCTGTCGAGAGCTGGAGCTGAAGGTGCCGCTCGTGGTCAGGCTTGAAGGTAAACCACCTCATGCACACACACAAAGAAATTTGTGTTTCACTTCTTTGACCCTTTTAGTAGGCCGGTCCCAGCTGACTCTGCCACTCGCACAATACACACTGTGCATCAGCGCCCTCAGATACACACACTGATGATCTGCATCTAGGCCATAATGGAAGCACTTGACCTTAATGAGGATTTCATGATGCTCGATAATGACACGGGGCTTAAAGCTGCAATATGCAAGTTCACACCTCTGTCACTTGTCGCTTACGTTGATTAATAGATGTCTGCCTTGACATTCCATACATGAGAGCACCTCATTCATTAAATGCTATTCATTTTATTTATTTTTTTGCATTTTTACCTTTTTTTAAGAAAACTTTAGCGTCAAAAGCCAGATATCTTCAAGTTCTGCATACCACAGACGACTGATAAAATAGCTTGTTGTATCATTTCCTGAATATTTTGACAATTTTAAAGGTAAAATTTCCCCCAGCTTGTTTTAAATGTTGGAGCCATTGTGTTGTTACTACTGTACTGTCAACAGCCCTCCATCTTCATTGTGGCCTAGAGTCCCGGTAAAAGCAGCACTGCATTTCTCATACATGTCACATTCTGCCGCACCTGACATTAGCGCCAGCCAGAGTAACAGTAGAGACACCACTGATTGGCTCACCTTTCACCTGTATATGCTAATGAAACCTGTTCAGTTGTGTGTGTGTGGGATGGCTGCAGTGACTCACAGAGGCATGGGGCCAGTTGGTGTTTAGCTTAATTGTCAAGATCCTGCTGAGTGGTGTGTCCAGAGCATAGAGCAGGTGTGTGTATGTGTGTTAGCCCGTAGCACTCTGTGCTGTACATCTGCACACACTCTGCTAATATGGTTTGTAGGTCAGGGCACGTAAGCTTTTTCTAGAACCCAACTGTGTATAGAGGAACTGTAGCAGAGTGTGGACATGGACTATTCAGAGCAAAATAGAGTAAAAAGTTTAGTGTTTACTGTCTTTTTCTGACCTTTCACCTAAAGAAGAAGATACAGTTCCTGCACATATGTGATATTACCTCCAAAAGCAGTGTTTAGTTTGATTGAGCACACAGCTTGACACACAAGTGACAAGACTGGCAATCAAAATAGATCCTTATTTAGTCACCAGACATTCTTATACTGAGCAATTTGATTCAGCCTGACTAACAAACAGACCAGAAGGTCACTACTGGTGGAGGGTCCAACCAGGTTTTTCTTAGCCCCGGCCTAATTCAAGCTTTAGTCGTGGGTCATTACATCCTGGGCTGCAGTCTTGTGGAGAGGATTGGTTCAGAATCAATCAGCTCAGCTTGCTAGGCTGACTGCAGGGCAGTGAGAACGGCCCAGCGCTCTTCAACAGGATCAGAATGGATTAACAGGCACACTTTTAATTGGAAATGCTCTTTTAAAAGGCCAGGGTTGATTGCACTGGTGGAGAGTTATGTATTCCCGCATGTGGAGCAGAGGAGCTGTGTGGTCTAGATGCTGATAGGATTTTATTAGTTGGTAAAGGGTGTATGAGGCATTTGATGTGGGCTGATTGAGATTCCAACTTAAACAGACTGCTCGTTAGATTCAGCATCAGTGCTTATGTTCAACCACTGCAAATTCATGCAAGCGTAGAACACACATGCAGGTGCACACAAATCCAAGGTATGGATAGGAACACATACCTGAGGAAGTGCTATACTGCCCTCTTTGGCTACAGTGTGAACATAGACATATTGTATTTCTCCGAGAGGATGTTGTCTGCCGCTGTGGAGAAAAAAAATAAAAAATCCTCTTAAATAGTCCTCAGGGTGCTGGGAAAAAGGTGACTGCAATCGCTTAACTCTGTTCCCCAGCCTATTGATTTGCTGAGCCATTCCCCAAATGTCTGTCAAAGAGTGGAGGCTGCTTTCTGCTTAAATTTTACCTCCCATTTAATTAAAAAGAGATGTCCTGTAGTAAGGTTTAGACGGCTTGTTCAGCCCTTAAAGCCATCTGCTGCATACATAAACCTCAGCAGATGGACATGTGCACACACATTCAGTTCATAGAAATATGAACTAATATTTGAGCAGGCCAGACTTTCAGATGTCTTTGAAGTGAAACATTTACCCTGTCTTCACAAGGAGTCTGACGAGAATTGATCAGGTGGTGAGAACAAATGCTGCACACGTTCCCCAGACATGCAGAACACACGGATGCTGTTTGTTAACACAGTAAGGCTGTTTGTGAGAGTCAACATGGATGAACACGTAATTGACCAGATGAAGCCGTTGGTGTCTTAGATGCGTTTCCGATCTGATATACTCGGCCATGGTGTGTTTTTTCTTAGACAACAGTCTAGACCACGAACGAAGCATGAACGCTCTGATTAATGGCTGGCTAGCACATCAAAGGAAGAAGCATCTGCACCGTTGAGGAGTACCCTGCTCCGTGTTCAAATGAGAGGCATTTGATGTTTGACATGCAGGCACGGGGCTCATCAGTTTTTTGGTTTTTTTTGGCCACGAAGGGAAAACTCACTGTTTAGTGCTGATTATTATGAGGATTAACGGTCCAAGGCAGAACCGGCATGATGACATTCAGTGACAGAAAGATGTTTTTACACCAGTTATGTGACGTAACTGAGGATTTAAGACTCACCACAGCCCATCCCCAGCAGGATGCAGCCTGACACAGGCACACACACAAAAATTCTTTAGGTACAACTCAAAAAACGTGAAAAACGGCACAAGGTGTTGACCTGGCCTCCAAATGATCCACAGAGGCCCCTCCCCTCAACCCATAGGACCCAAAGGCCCCCACTAACAACATTGTGTTGCCACAGGACACCCTCAGAAGACCCATGTCCATTCCCTGATGAGACACAACTGTTTTGGAGGCACAAGGAAGACCTACACAATATTAGGCATAATATTATAAATATAATAGGTGGTCATAATGTTATGCCTGTGAATTCATCTGTCGGCGAATTCATCATAATGCATACTCTGTTCTTATTTAAAATTACTGTTATATCCTCTGACTAGTCTTGTGTCAGTTTTTGGTGACGATGATGAAGGAGAATCCTGATGGACGTTAAATGTTTCTGGACATCTATTTTTCTCCTTGTCTTTACCTCGTACTAGAGCTCATTCTCTCTCATGTCCTTGACATAGGGAGGCATTACAACTATAAATGTTCTCCATATGTCTGAGACTTCAGCAGCCCGCGTCTCATCAGATGTCAGCCTCACTAAACACGGCTTGTTAAGACCGAATTAGTCACAATTTAAAGATCTGCAGCATCAACAGAAGTCTTTTGGCTCAGCCCCAAACCTTTTTATCCTGTTGAAACATGCTGGCCTGTAATTGACTCGCAGATTAAAGTGACGTTTTCACAATAGTCACAAGTAAACTAGCTAATTGGTGCGCAGAGCCGATAGAAGTGTGTTGTGAGGTGGCGATACATCAGGCGGTGCCGCTCGGCCCTTTTGGCGTTTTGCTGTTTTTCAGCTGGGCTGTCGGCTAGTCTGTTGGTCCGTGACAGGGTTGAATTTCCAGCAGCTCCTTGTTCGAAAACAAAGTTCAGAGCAGCAAGTGTTTTACAATACAGACATTTCACTTTTAGCAGTAATTAACAAGTCGCTGGAACTGATAAATGAACTCTTGAAACTCTGGAAACAGTGTATAATTCTGCTATGATATACAGACAAATGGATGGATGGATGGATGGATGGATGGATGGATGGATGGATGGATAGATAGATAGATAGATAGATAGATAGATAGATAGATGGATAGATGGATAGATAGATAGATAGATAGATAGATAGATAGATAGATAGATAGATAGATAGACTGTGTGTGTGTGTGTGCGTGTGTGTGTGTGTGTGTCTACTGTAGGTCCCTGTCCAGACTGTGAGTAGGTCTCTGGCAGCACCTAGTGGCTGCAGGTGAACACACACGTTCATATACTTAGCATACTTACGCACACACACACACACACACCCACCCACAGAGACACTTCTCACACACTTAGTGATGCCATATGCAGCCGGGTTCAGTCCCTGCTGCTGCTGTGAGCCATCAGTGCTCCCTACAGCTCACAGAACTGCAGTCAGCTCTCTCTAACACACACACACACACACACACACACACACACACACACACACACACACACACACACACGTCCAAAAACACCCACATACATGCACATCTCTCCTTTGTCACTCCCACAGACGTGTGATTCCACCCTCACACATTACATGGATAACGCAGGTACCACAGATGCAGGCACCGTCTAAGCAATGCCGCACACGCCGTTGCTGCTGATGAATATTTATGGCTTGGAAATAAAGCAGCCAAAATGCATGTGTTGTTTACTTCATTTCATTCCAATATTCCATAGGCTTATTTGTCTTTTCAGAATACGTGCTGCATTATGTATTTGCCACGGGCGCATATGGACGCTCTGCCTGCTTCAGTTTTATCTTGCGTCGTTTCAGATTTGTTTTAATCATCTGACAGATAAGCCTGTCAGTGTAACGGTATGGATCAGCCTGTTGATTTTAAAGGAACTGCCCCACTCTTCCCATTGTGATTGACAGCATCACCAATCGACACACACACACACCCACACACACGCACACAAACTGACTATCCTCTCCTCTTTAATGAGAGAATGACTTCAGACACACTATCCCCTGTTTATGTGCCAAAGCAAGGTCTCTTCCTGCTCTTATTCTAATTAATTGCATTGCACAATTGATTGTTTGGAGTGTGTGCCTGCAGAGATGACTTATTGTACAGCTGGACAAAAGAGATGAAATATTAGGCGTTAAGTGGCGCTGGTAATAGAATTCCTCATGAAAGGTCTATTGATCAGGGTGGCCAGGCCTCCGGAGAATTCACATATCGCGCAGTCTTAATTACACGGCAGCCAGGAGAGCTAAGGTCAGAATGTAAGCGTCTGAGCGCGCACACACACTCGCCTCCACTCATTTAACGCCACACGTTCGGAGAAGCTGTGATGACGGCACACCTTTTTAAATCGGCTCGGCCCGTATTGATAAATACAGATATCTGTAAAGTGTCTAGAAAATAAACGTCACTACTTATCAGAGTTCACAAATGTCTTGTTGTGTCCGACCACAAGGTCCAAAATAGGTTCAGTTTTAAAGATTAGGCTTACCCTCATGAAATGCTTATTTTTTTTTTAAAAATAATCAGCCTTCACACAAGTCTAACTGTTGCAGTGTTATGGTACATGTATAAATATTAGCATATTAACAATATAAAATCAGGAGCCAGTGGTATAGACTGCAGCTATTGGAAATAAGTTAAGATAAGCTATTGATCCTTGGGGTAGCAGCACACAGATGGAGAAATTCTGAAAAAACCTGAGTAAAAAACTGTAAAAAGTGAAGTTAGAAAGGAAAATATTAATAATGAGTCAGCATAACAGATAGATTAGAGGATTTCTGATACCAGATCAGGCAGATTGTGTTTCTTTTTTTGTGTGCAACTTCAGTAAATGCCACGTAAGCAGCTGGCTTTAGTTGTTTTAGCAGTGTGGGGGCGATTCTGCTTCATATGACCTTTTGCTCTCTTGCCCTCTCTCTCTTTCTCATTCGCTCCGTCTCTCCACACTCGTCCTCTCCACCCCTGCGAGTCCTTCCGTCCACTGCGGCGCCCCCTGTCCTGTGTTGTGACAGGCTTGTCAGGCTTGTCAGGCTTGTGTTTGGCAGAGGTCTGCGCAGCGCTGGGAGGCAGCCGGTTCATCGTGTAGAGCCTCAGGGCTGTGCAGGATGTCTCTCTCTCTCTCTCTCTCTCTCTCTCTCTCTCTCTCTCTCTCTCTCTCTCTCTCTCTCTCTCTCTCTCTCTCTTCTTTGTGGGTCTACCAGGACCGTGGGTACAACCGCATCACCCAGCACCTGCTACCCCTGACCTCGCCACAGCCAGGGGAGCACACACAAATTGCCCTTTTGCCCGTCGCTCCCAGTCAAAGCCGCTCTCGGATCAACAGTTGAATGTGCCACCGCTGACCCATAACTTCATCCATCTGTCTGTGTGGATTGATTCCTCCAGAGGAACCCTGTGTCTTTCACACAGTGTGGTTTGTAACATCGGTGCAGATGGCAGACCAGTTTCAACCTTGTTACGGCCTTTTTGTAATTCTCGTTGTCTCCTGTCTTGACGGTGTTTTCCCGTGTCTTGTCAGGGACCAACGTCCACGAGGCGAAGAGGATTCTGACGGAGAGCGGCCTGCCCATCACAGCAGCCGACGACCTGGATGACGCCGCCAAGAAAGCCGTGGCCGCCATCAAGAAATAGCAGACTTTGTGACCTCACCACAGTCTGACCGCCCATCTGTGCCACGCTGTACGTCACAGCCTTTCATTACAAATCCAGACCTCAAATCCAGAAGTTCAAAGGCCTTTACTTTTTTTGTTTAACCCCATCCTACATTTTTTTTTTTACTTTCATTGCCATATAAAAAAAATCCCTGAGCTGGTGTGTAACCACCACATCATACAGAATCCTTTTCTCCCATTTCTTCTGTGCAGTGCAAATTAGCTGCCTTTAAATTCTTAAATCATTTTTGTCATTAATCCTAATTGGGGAAAAAATAGCTCACATTTTCATGAAAGCCAACATGAAGCATCAGCTCTCGTGACCTCTGCCAGAGCTCGGATGAAGACCCAACACTCTGTGCATTCCATTTTATAAGGCTAAACCCACCCCTAGTTTTCTCTCTGCCCAGCGTTCGTATGGAAGATTAACTCCGAGAGATGTTTTCCATTTTCACGTCCAGCCTTGGTGTGAAGTGCGTTAAATGCACGATACGACAGAAATACGTCGGTAAGCTGTGAAGCCAGTCAGGGGCAGCTGGTGTAGCTAAAACCGATTTACAGTGAGCTGTTAACATCATATCTCTTAGAGAAAGCCTTATGTTTGTCTCTACAGAGGCAGATGATGTACCCACTCTGTGAATCATGTCTTACTTTAAAGTGCTGCGATACACTATAATCATCTGTATAGTTTCATACAGATGTTCTGAGAAAAGTAATCAAAAAATAAATAAATTGAAGAAGAATTGTACTTACCTTTTTTTTAAGCAATCGTGGATGTATGTTATCAGTATATCTGGAAGACAGTGTGAAAACTGTGTGTATGATTTCAGAGATTAAAGACGAAAGTTTTAAAATGACGTCCTTGTATTTGTTCACCTCATAGCTCATGGAAAGTGAGAAGGACACGGAAACACTTCTGGCCACTCTCTGTGGTATTTGTGGAGGATGTAACTTTGCAGGATGAATGTGATGTCTGCGGGGATAGTAGACACTCAGCAGTTTGAACAATCCTGTGCCTTGGAGCCACAACACAGTCCAGCTTCAGCCAAATGATTATGTGCTTTTTGCAGGCCAGTTTATTCTTCTGTGTTGTATGGTGTATATAGTAAAAACTAATAAAAAAAACTTAACTAAATGCTCACATTTCAAAAGCTTTAAGCTTCAAATAAAAAAGGCTAATCAATTACAAAATCATCCACTAATTTGATCACTTACTGTTGCAGGTAAGTGATCAAATTACGACGAGATCTCAATCAGACACAAACTTCACAACTACAACTAAAGAACTTATTCATTTTCTGTAACCGCTTGTCCTGTGAAGGGTCACGGGGGGTCCCAGTTGTCATCGGGCATGAGGCGGGGTCCATCGGAGGGCTAACACAGATAGACAGACACACTACAGACAATTTGGAATCTTTTAAAGAGCATGTCTTTGGACAGTGGGAGGAAACCGGAGTACCCGGAGAGAACCCACGCAGACACAGGGAGAACATGTAAACTCTACACAGAAAGGCCCACTCAGCCTGGATTCGAACCTGGAACCTTCTTGATGTGAGGCACCAGTGCACACCGTGGTGTGGTGTTTTCTCAGTAAATCCTTCACTCCATGATTTGTCAGTGTTCAGTTTTCTGATATCCTTCCATTCTTTAAATGTCTTGTTTTTCTACAGCTTTAATCTGAATTTCGCTGTATTAAATATTTTGCCGAGCACAAAAACGCAGCCAGTCCTCACACTTAACAAGCTGGAACATTCAGATGTTTTTACATGTTGTGCTTGAAACATGACATGAAAGAGCTGATTCTCAAAATAACTGCCAGTTAATTTTCTACCAGGGGAATCGATATCGTTGTATGATGGAATAAAAGGCAACTCCAAGCTTTAAAGGAGATAATGATTATTATATACTGCCATGCATTATAAAATGAAAAAGCTGTTGAGCTGTAAAATGAAAATGTCAAGTTTAATTTTAGTTTGATTTAATGAGCCAAGTAGGAATATTTAAATACTCTTCAACAACATATTCATAATGTTAACTAACTTTGAAACTTTTTAATTAATGAAGTGATTATTATATGTTATATTAGTTTTCACTAAGAACTCATTCATGTATGAGTGTATGAGCAATCTGCAAAAATAAGCTACACAGCAAATCATTTATAGTATATGTTTCAAATGTTTTTCTGTTGTTCTTCTGCAGATGCGCACACAAACTCCTCAAATCACCAACTTTCGGTCTTCTTATGAAACTCAAGTGTGTGTTTCCCCAGGAGAGACTTGAAAGGAGCGAATGTCCTTCATAGGCCCTGTGTGAGTGGTTCAGAGAGACAGAGTTGACTGAGACCTCTTCCTGTCAGACACACTGACTGTGTGATGGATTATCTGTCAGGCAATCTGAGAGGACGCCCAGACTCACAGGATCGACTGCCACCTCCATGGAAGACACACACACGCACACTTTTTTTTTTTCTTCCTGTATGCACCAGAGAGGAACACTCAGAGAAAGTCGAGTCTCAGACTGGAGCTCGTCTCTCCAACGCTGGCAACTTGTTTTCTTACTGGACAAAGTCAGAAGGACTCCAGAAGGGCCCTGTGGTACATGCAGCAGTCGCCACACATCCTAGTTTTCCGTATAGTTACAGTAGAAGTGACATGTTGTGTTTTTACAGGGTGATATTAGGGGGAATTGTTTGCTAACTGCTTAAATGTATTTGCAGTTTATTAATCTTTAGCGTCCCTATCGCTAAGAGTCATCTCGAGACACAAACCCAGAGGTCTGCAGCTCAGAGCTGGGCTGTGCCAGCCAGCCAAGCCGTAAAAATGGGCTGAAGGGTTCAATAATTGCCTTATTTCATGCTCTTCCCTCTGTGTGTCAGAAATATCCCCACTGATGGATTGGACGGAGGAATTTAAGGCTTGTTAAAGCGGGCTTCTCGGGCCCTGATATTGTTTAATTCAGTGTCAAGCTGGAGGTCACAACGAAATGTGCACACTGATTTACTGGGCAAAATTAGTGCCGCTCCTTCATATAAATATAGATGAGGGGGGAAGAAGCTTTGGAGGTCAGCCTGAAGACTTCTATCACGCAGCCCCGCTGCTTTTAACTCGGCTAATACCTCCGGACGTGACAGAGCAGGCCGGGGGGGAGGGTGTTGTTCTAAATGACCCTCTGGATGGGCTGCTCCTTTAATTAAGCTGAATTATTATGCCGCGGGAGTTTTATTTTTCACTCCTGGTGGCTCCCTTTTTTTTTTTTGTCTCTGTAATTGTTCATTTTGCTTTCTCAAAACACGGCAGGTTTTTTATGTGGCTCTGAATTGATGTCAGAACGGTAATTGCCACTTTGTGAGCCTGCTTTCAGTGTTTAAGCGTGTTGGGGGCTTGTGAAAAGCATGCTTTCAGACAACAGGGTCAAGGCTGTCTCCAAGGAAGTATTGGATATTTATTGGGTAATTTGGAAGCAACAACTATGAACATATTAGTTCATAAAAAAGCAATAGTGGTATGAATTGCCTCTGGCTATTGTACTCCATCTTTCAGGGACAAGAGGTTGCTCAATATTCACAATTTTCTACCTGTGCATCTGTCGAGCAGGGAGTGGACAGATAAGGACCACGAGCCTGTGCGCGTGTGTGGATATTCTGCGCTGCATTTGTGCATCAATATATTGATATATCCATCCCTGTAAGCAGCGTGACCGCCTGTTTATGAATAAGTTTCAAAAAACGCGAACACGTCGTTCTCCGCGGGATCAAACAAATACAGAAACATTGTTTTCTCATTTACGGCCTCACCTCTCTACAGCTGTTATCGTCTTACCGTCTCTCTGAAATCATAAAAAATAGCCCTTGACAGGTTTTACGGAGGAAAAGCAACACAGGGAGATGGAGAGTAAATCGTCAAACGTGCGCGAGGAGCCGAGTTGGTGCGCTTCCTTAACGTTGAGGTCCTCAGATTTGGCCTTGGCTCGCACACGAGCAGAAAAATCCATTTCCTTCTCTCCAAACTGTTGTCAGTGTGTCTGTAATTGAAGGACTTAGAATCGATTTAAATTACCTTGGCTGTCTCGGGAAATTGAGCGAATGGGAGGCAGACTTAAAAAGTTAAAATAAGCAACACACCTCCTGATTCTTCCCCTTTTCCATGACAATCTCTTGTTTTCTGCCCATCTGCTCCCGCGATCAATAACGTTTGAGCATCTCTTTTAGTTTATAGTGCAAAGTTTGAACACACAAGTTTGGCTCAAGAAGATTCTGTTTCCCCTGGAGTCGGTGCTGAGTGTTCCCATCATCTTTTCCTCTCCATCTCTTAATCAAACCTTTATTTGCCCCCCTTGTCTTTTTATCTTCTATCAACTTCCTGCCATCCTCCTTTCCAAACAATTTTATAATCTAGTATGATTACTCCCTTCCTTCTATCCTCTATATTTTCTTCAGTGTTTCCTTTTTTATTTTATTTTTTTGCCCTTTTCTGTTGTTTGTCCATTGTCCATATTTGTTCTGCATATCCTTCTGCTTTCTTAATTCTTTATTTTTCACAAGGGTAAGGTTGTTCAAGGGTTGGGCGGTACAGCGGTTCTCCCAGTGTCTGCGTGGGTTCTCTCCAGGTAGGCCGGCTTCCTCCCACTGTCCCAAGATATGCTCGTTAGGTTAATTGGTGATTCTAAATTGGCCTCTCGTCCAATGACAGCTGGGGTAGGCTCCACCCCCACCCACGACCCTTCACAGGACAAGCAGTTACAGAAGATGGATGAGTGTTCAAGGGTTGGTTGTGACAGACAGGCAAGGTGAAGGCAGGTGTGAAGCAGGACGGGAGAAAGCAGAGTGGTGCTGGGCTGGGCTGAGGGTCTGGCAGTAGAGGAGACTGATGACGATCCTAGAGAAAAAACAGATTACGAAACGTGAAAGGTGAAAGACAAATCTTGACGGTCGAGCTGAAGTTGCATCATGGTTTGACTCAACAAACTGGCGGCGAGTGGATGAAAGATGGGGGTAGATATAGTGCAGAGCTTGATGAGTGGATTGGAGCAGATTGGATAGACACTCCCAAAGGCAAAACAAAAGATAGACGAGCATAGTATTGCTAATGCTAATGAGCAAATAATAAGTATTAGCCCTTAATACTGATGCTAGACTAATAATGCTAGATTATAAAAGAGTTTGGAAAGGAGGATGGCAACATCCCCAGAATCTTCTTGAGCTGAACTTGTGTGTTCAGACTTTGCACTATAAACTAAAAGAGATGCTCAAACGTTATTGATCGCGGGAGCAGACGGGCCGAAAACAAGAGATTGTCATGGAATAGGGGAAGAACCAGGAGGTAGACTGGGATAGACACTCACAGAGACAAAACAACAGAGAAGAGTCATGATGGAAGGAAAACACCAGAAACACAAGGAATAGGAGAGAGAACGGCCATGACAGTATTCCTTCAGTCTCAGCCATACATCATCTAGTCTCTCTCTCCCTTCCCTCCTTCTTTCATTCTTTCATCCACACATCACTTCCTACATTTTTAAAATCGTCACCGTCATTCTTCCTTCCTTCCTTCCTTCATTCCTACTTGAGATAAGAAAAGACTTTATTGATGCCTGAGGGGAAATATAGCTGTTACATATTAAGGACACAAAAAACTATTTACAGTTGCTGCATCAAGCTTAAATGAGTAACTAACCACAGTTTGATAAGAAACCAACAAAGTTAAATAAATACAGTTTAGTGAGTATACTAAATTTTGCTCTTAAAGACCGATATTTGACAGACATAACATGATGAGTAGGAAACACACCTGACACATGTGTATTGCTCTTGAGAAAAGACCAAAATTACTCAGAGTGAAGTGATACATTGATAAATAAGTACGTTACCTGAGGTATAGACTGATGTATTGTCCGGATGACATATCTGGAGGAAACTCCAGTAGTTCAAATCAGTCAAATCAAGCTTTATTGTCATTTTGACATCCATACAACCGCTATGCAGACTGAATGAAACTGCATTTCTCTCTGAGATCTGTACAGACTTAAAGACTCAGTTAAAATTCTAAAAGACTTAAGTAAAGTGAATTAAAGTGCACGGTGCCCTTCCCAACTTCTAACAAATGCTGATGTTGAAGAGTCTGTCTGCTGAAGAGCTCCTCTTATGACTGTTTGTGCAGCAGTCTCTGGCTAAAGGAGCTTCTTAAGGTCTTGTACAGGGGGTGAGAGGGGTTGTTCTTAATGTTTGATGGTTTGGTCAACATCCTCCTCTCACCCACCTGCTCCACTGAGTCCGGGAGACAGCCCAGGACAGAGCTGGCCTCCTTTAATAGTTTGTCCAGCTTTTTCTTGTCCCTCTCTGTGAATCCTCCACTCCAGGAGATGCTAATATTATTAATTTCACATTATCCTCAGAATAGGCAACCTTTCTTAGATGACAAAAAACATCGACATATAGGTATATATATTTGTTTCTTGGCACCCATCTGCCTGATGAACTCCAGTTTCATAATTTCTGGCAAGCTGCCCGCGATCCTGTCGTCTGCAAGGCTGCATCAGGAGAGCGGCCTTTCGGGGTGGAAAAGAAATCCACTCCTGGAACGACAGTAGTTAAAAGCTCATTTGGTGTGACCTCTGAAAGCCGACGCCCCCTAATTAAAACGGTGGCACAGGCAACAGAATGCTGCTTCAAATTGCATGATAATTAGGCTCCCAAGTTATCCTGGTGGAGTGCTCGGCAGGTGTTCGAGTGACACGCTCAAGCGCTCCGCCGTCCCACAGTGCCGCGCTTTGAGGCCGTCTGCTGGGTAAAAATAAAGGTGGGATGCAATTCTGAGGGGGCCGACAGTGATGACATCACTTTGCAGAAATTCTGAGAGGTTTTTGTTGCCTGTGAGTTGTGTTTATTCTCCTCCGATGGCTAAAGAATGTGTGTGTACGCTGGTAAACACTCGACTGGTTCTGATCCCAGCTCTTCAAAATGGCATGCACCCACTCCAGAAGACTTGATCCTTCAACTTCATCTTCGTGCTTGGTTCTGGCATATCAATATGTTTGTCGTGTGTGTGTGTGTGTGTGTGGCGTGGGCTGTGCCTCGGGGTGAAGGTGACTTTGACAGTTAATAGCGATAACGGTAGCTTTCCACTGCCTCCTTCTCCGCCGCTGTCGTCTCATACTCGGGCTGAATATATGAAACCTGTGCGTGTCGGGTGCTATCGCCGTCAAATGGCTCTGCCTGCAGCGTGAGCCGAGAGGAGGGGTGGGGGTTTGTGCCGGGCCATGGGGAAAAGTGGCCTGTCACCTGTGATTTTGGCAACAATAAGAAGAAAAGCAGCAATGGCAAGATGAAGGCTGCTGCCTCGCTGAAGTACTCTCACACATCCAGCTCTAAACAGACACAGTAAACCAGGGGATGAAGTTTAGCATGCGCGCTAAGGTATGCATTTTGAAGCTCTGGGTAATCATAGGGGTTGTATTTGCGCTTGTTTTTACTGACGTACTGTAGATGTGTGTCCGAATCTACAAAAACATCAAATGTATGCATATTTGTGTGTGTTTGTGTGTCTGGTGTTTGTCCTCTGTGGGTAGAAGCGCTGTTTGTGTAGCGAAATATGCTTCAAGGACTGTTTGTATTCGGGGCTGCAAGTGAATTGCTCTTCCCAAAAAAAAAGGCAAGCCGGTGTTAGCTTAGCACATCTTGGCCTGCAGTATCTAAATCATGAGGCGGCAATTTGCAGGAGCTGAATACCTTGACTAATTGTAAACTTTGTCCTACTTTTGTTTACCTGCAGTGAGGTTTGATGAGCACACAGCCTCGGCGTGTTTACACTGTAGAACGCATTCATTAGCGGGAGCTTTCAGCGTACAGCTCGACCTCCCTGTTCTTCTTCTCTTGGCTGGTTCGTGGACTCACTGGAGCGGTTTGGGATCAAGTCTTGCTCGTGAGCTACAGAATGATCCAGAAAGTCCATGGGTTTATCCGGACAGAAAACTGTAATAAGTGTTTACAATAAGTGTTTGAAGGGTGACAAATCACCTGGTAAATCATCTGGTAAACATCATTCATTTTTTCCTCTCGGGCAGGGTTGTCAAACTCATTTTAGTTCAGGTGCCACATCCAGCCCTATTTGATCTCAACCAGTAACATAACAGATGGAGAGCAACTCCAAAAATGTCCCATTGTTTTAGTGCAAAGAAGTACAAGTACATTATGAAAATGTTTAAATTTGATCAACTATCCTTTTACAAAACAACATGAAATTTCTTAAGGAACATAAGTGCAAATTTAGCACATTGCTGTCTGCTGTTGTGTTGTGTTCTGTCTGCTACTCTAACCAAGACAGTGAATAAATTAGAAATAGCAGTTAATTTCTTCTATGTCTGCACGCAGGGCCAGAATGGACCATCTGGCGGGCAGTCGTTGGCCCGTGGGCCATATCTTTGATACCCCTGCTCTCCTGGGTCTTTGGGGGGGGCTGTCCCAGCTATCGCTGGGGAAGAGGCTGGGTTTACAGGTCACCAGTCTATCTCAAGGCTTGGTAAGCATCATGCTCGCATTATAATAATAATCTACAAAATGTGACCATGCAGAAATAGCATCAAGCTGAAGACGTCCGATAATGTGGCTCCACTCTTGGATAGTACTGCGCATACTCAGGCTTCAAACTGGCAAGATGGCGTCGCCCGCATCCCCAGAAATCTAGCCTCGGTGGGTCCATTGGGAGGACGTGGAGATGCGTAGTCAATGCGCAAATAGCTTTGCATGTGGACGAGGATTTCATTCGGCTTTCTTTTAAACTCAACCATCCACAAAACTGAGTGTATTTACAGCACTCGATGCCAGTTAAGCCACATTAACTTCCAGTCATCAATCAACCAATTAGCCAAAAAAAGAAGGAAAAAGGAAATGGTTAGGATATTGCCTTTGGTATATATATGCACATAGCAATTGTCTCTAACAATGAGAGTGAGAGAAAGAGAGAGTAAGAGGATAGGAATGAAAGCAGGGACCACTTTAGATGAACACATTACCTACATCCAAAGGATATTTCAAACACTTCCCCTTGTAAAATTCTCCATTACACGGGTCAATAGAGGGCAATGGGAGAAGTATAAATACCCGCCCCTCTCCCAAAGACTGCAGCACTCTTCATTGCCGGCACACAAAACAGGCGCACACTCCCACCGGCTGACACTCGCTGTCAGCCCATCTGATTGCCTGTTAGGCAGCCTCACCCACCACGACAAGTGCCCTTTATCACCGAGAACCATTTTCTCCGCCATGTCAGATATGGGGGATATTAATAAATGCACAATGACAGTACTTAGGGAGGCGAGCAGCTATCCTGCCTCTGCAAATTTACCCGCGGGTCACTTTTGTGCGACAGGAAAAAGAAACCACGGAAACAAACAGGTGCGGGTCAGAAACTCATCTCCGCTCCCAGATTAAAAACTCATCTTTCAAGGCAGTGCGGCGTTATTGAGGCTGATTCCCGGTGCTCTCCATGCAAATGGGGGTGTGATTAGGCACGTGGGGGTGGTGGTGGATGGGGGTTGGGGGGGGGGGGCGTGGCTGTGGGAGAGAAGAACGATGTGTCCCTCTCTTCAATTACCTCAGTAAGGATAACTGAGAGATAGAGGGCCAAAGGCTGCCTCTGCCTCCGAAACGCTCATTAACAGCCAAGGTTGTGTGTATTTTAGTACACATACACACACACCATCATGTTGTTGCTATTTGGTAAATTACCAGCAATGCACATGATGGTTTCTTTCTATGCTGGCCTCATTTGCATTGTTAGTTTACGTAATATGTTGTATTTCAGCTGTATTAATGACCACTCTGTGCTCTGCTTTTAACCTTTAACATCTCTTCCATAGAGGGCCCGCTTATATTTATCTCCTGCCATCAACTCATTAGAGGAAACTTATCTGTGTTAATGTATGTATGTAATCTCACAGCATGTGAGCTCTAGTGGATGAAACATTAGAATATTGGCTGGAAACATTACTGCGCGTTTGCCCCACTGATCCGCCGCTAAATAAGACCGAGCACCTCTTTGAAAAGGAAATACACCCTCGCGCTCGTCTACGTGATGTAATATTAAATGAGGTAAAACTTTGATGAGTTCACAGATCATTAAAGCACTGCTTCTGATGCCTTTTTAATGAAAAGCGCCCCGGTAGAGCAAAGCCGGGCGGGATAAAACGGGGGGAGATTTCATCTGCTGTTGTTTCCTCATTAACCTTAAATTATGCAAACCGGTACAGTTCTCGTTGGAGTCTGCGGACAGCTCCGTTAGCTGGTTCTTACAGTACCACCCTCGTCCTCTCCTCCCCCTCTCTCTCTGCCTGATAGCTGAGTGCTTTCATGTTGGCTCCAACAATCTGAGGGTCATGTCTGCTTTTCATTGCCGCCGATTCCGCTTGCTGAGCTCTGTAATGAGCTCTGGTAGGCCGACAAGGTCATGTGGCACAGACACATGGAAATATATTTTCTTTTTGTATGTGCAGACTCACTGTGTTTGCAGAGGGTCATATCTCTGTCCGTCTCTCTTCAGACGTGTGTGTGTGTGTGTGTGTGTGTAAGCGCATCAAGCCAAAAAGCCACCAAGGTCAGTATAAACAGACACTCGTCTATCCCTACGCACACATATTTCTTCGGTATGAGACTGCTCACTCTCTGTGAGACTGTCTTACCTGTTCTGTGTCGGTAGCCTTCACTGGAGCCCTGGGGTATGGCTTTATAACAAAGTATACATATTTATCTGCTCTGCTGCCATCGATGATCTTGCCTGGATCAATGTGGGGGATTAGAATTTCACACCGGGTCAGAGGATCCTGCATGCTGGTGGAGGTTTTTGGAAGGAAGTTCACGCTGAAGAGAATCACAGGTATGAGTATGCACCCTGGTGAGGATAAAGTTAAAATGTTAGAATGTACTGTAGCTGCTAGCTGTAGGCAATCACTTCATCGTTAAAATACCAACGTAGGCCTTTAGATTTAAGATAGCGACAACAGTCCAACAATAAAGATGCTCATTTTATCTCCTCGCTTCCAAATAAGTTTAAGCTGAACACATAGGATTATCACATGTTTGTGTTTGTACATCGTGCATTTTTGCAGCAGTGATTTCTTAGCAACTGTGTCGTCACTTTTTCGCGGTAGTTACTGTTGCAATACCTGTAAAGTTGTCTACTCTAGCGTGTTTGCATGCATGAGTGAAAACAATAGTATGATGAGAAGTTTTCCCTCAGGAAAGGTATTCTTCTATCAGTAAGGTTTAAGGACGTCAGGTGAGGTACAAGTCCATGGAAGGAGGAGGTTGTGGTGGATGAATGGGTCAAACACAGGACTTCCTCGAAGGTGACCATTGTTTGTTTCTTGTGTCACATCAAATCTCAGTGTTTACCATGTTTAGTCTTATTTGTCTTTATTTTTAATAATAGTTTTCAGACATACTTAGGTCAGGATGAGGCTACCAAACTCCCTGAAGACAAACTTCTCTATTGCATATGATTAACCACAGCTGCAGTAGAGGCATTCCTAAACGCTGCTCACATTGTGTAACACCTTTACAACAGGTCAGCCTTTCTCAGTTTCTTCAGCTAAAATCTCAGATAGTTAATTTTGTTTTCCACCGGAACATTGCACCTCCGCGCACCGTGTCAACACCAGACAGCCAATCCACCGCCCACTCCCGCTACACGGGGCTCAGAAAACACGCGCCCTTCATGCCGAGGCTGCAGGCAGACTGTAAACACTGCAGGAGAAGCTTTCATGGAGCAGAGCGTGCATCAGAACTGAATGGAAACACATATGGTAAGATCTAAATCTAAAATAGTAACCTGTCAAAGGAAGGACAGACTGTAAAGTAAGTAGTTATTTATGAGCGCTTCTTTTCTTTTTTTTTGTCACATACTGTTTGGCTTTCACAGCTTTTAGTTAGCTCTTCTCCCCATAATTCACATAACATCAGGCCGTTAACCCCCTGCTGCTGTGATTAGCAGCGTTGAGTTAGTTTGTCTAATGCTCTGTGCACGGCTAGGTTTTGAAAACATGCTATTTTTATATTGTCAGAGAGCGAATGAAGGCACAAGGAGCCCGAAGAGAGGGAGAAACTGGGCATGCAAAAAAACACACAGAGAGTGAAGAAGGTGCAAATGATTTAAGGGAGAGAGAAAAAAAAACCAGTGCGTTCCAGATGTTTTGCTATTCAGTCGTATTGCAGAAACACTTTTAACTCTTTGATTGGACAGAAACATTTGATGGTCACTCGTTCTCACCCATGACATCCTGTGATAGACTAGCAGCAGTAAGGTGAGGTTTATTTTACAACTTCATTCATGTTGATGTTGGCAGCAGATTTACTATTTGCAATCCCATGTTAATCCTGAGAGAGTGGATTGTGATTTTATAGAGGAGTAACAAATGCAGACTAAACCATAACTATCCTCATTGACAGACCAAGCCGGCATCAGTGACTATAGTAGACATCCGAACCACGCAGCAATGGATCAACATGTCTGCATCACCCACTGTTCTTCATGAGTCATTTCACTGGGTTTCAGCCGAGAGCAGGAAAACAGAATTTTCAAAATGTCCCTCTTAAGCAGTGAAACAGCTGTCAATTTGCCGTCTTGGTGGAGCTACAAAGCGGCGGCAGTGAGCTGGGAGATCCCTCCTGTCTTCCTCCACCTGGATCCATCGCCCTTGATGCACACTTTCAAGGGCACCTGGCAAACTCCGCGGCGAGTTCAATAACGCAGTCAGCGAAGAGCCGCGCACAGCAGCTGCTCAGGCGGCCACTCGGGTAGAGGTGTGTGTGTGTGTGTGTGTGTGTGGAAGACAAAGGGAGGAAGAGGGAGAGCATCTATTTGAAGGAGAGGGTGTTTATGTAGATTTATGCAATGGGGAAAAAAAATAAGTTCTCACATGTCATTAAACCAGAGGAAAGACAGCAGAAACGATTTCTGATTTTAACGCTGTAGCATTTATTTATTTATTTATTTATTTTTTGTCTGTTCCAGAGTTCATCTTTTCACATTTACTCTCTTTAATAGGAACAACGTGTTAATACTGGGCCAGCAGTTTACTTTTATAGAAACCTAAGTTATTAATTTTAATGGATTCAGTTTTTTCAGATACACATTTATGCAGTAAATCTCACATTAAAATACATCCCAAATATATTCTGTTGGATTCAGGTGTCAGGTAACTGCAGTGGACACTGAAGTCCACCAAGCTCATTGTCATTCATGTTCTAGAAACCAGTTTTGAGAAACAACTTTTGCCTTGTGACAGGGACTGTTATCACGCTGGAAGTAGCCAGTAAAAGATTTTGACTGTAAAAGGGTGAATGTAGTCAGCGACAGTACTCTAATAAGAGGGGAAATTTGAACCATGATTTACTGGAAAACATTCTCCCACTCCATTACACCACCAGCAGCAACCTGGACTGTTTACACGAGGCAGGTTGGGTCCATGGATTCATGCTGTTCAATTCCTGAGCCCACCATCTGCAGCCTCAGCAGAAACTGATTCATGACACCACTTTCACCACTTCTCTGATGTGAGTTGGGCCTGTCATGGTCTTCTGCCGCCGTAGCCCATCCAACTCAGCATTCGGTTCTGTCTGCACTGCTATTCTGCTCACCACAGGTGTAAAGAGTAGTTGTTGGAGTTATCTTTTTTTTTTTTTTTTTGGCCAGCTCCAGTCAGTCCATTCTCCTCCGGGCTGTCTCATCAACAAGGCGTTTCCATTTTCAGAAATGCTTCACACTGGATGTTTTTTTTTTGTGTGTGTGTGTGTTTGTTTTTCGCACCACTCCAGAGACTGTTACAGTGAAAATACCAGGAGAGCTGCAGTTTCAGAAATAGCCTGTCTGGCACCAACAATCATGCTACGGTCAAAGTCTCTGGGATCACATTTTTTTCCTACATCCTCTTTTTAATGTGAATTTTATCTAAACCTCTCAAGTTATATCTGCGTGATTATTATGCTCTGCATGGGTGCCGAATGACTGGCTGATGGGACGGCAGCGTGAATAATTAGATGTGTTCTTATTAGGGTGCTTGGTGAGCTGACTTGAACCTCTCCCTCTCTGACCTCAAAATCCAACATGGCTGCTCTGATCATCGACAATAGTAAAAGCCTTAGAACAGTCACAAACACAGCACTCTTCAACACCTATCCGCTGGCATACATAGTGTTTGGATGTGCCACTTGCTGTATTTAAAGATCTACAAATCCTCTGTGATGTCACCCGTAGGACTCCTGGAGAGGGTTTTGAAGCTCTCCAGGAAGTGTGGTGGCTCCAGCCGTCGCCTCATCGGCAGTGCCTAAATCTACGTACTTGGTGATTGGTGATTTGATTGGAGTGAACCGTGCATGTCTGATGTTTAGAGATTCCCACTGTGAGAATGGAAATGGGCCTTCTGAGGGTGTCTGGTAACAGTATGTTGTTAGTGGGGGCCTTTGGGTCCTATGGGTTGAAGTGAGGGGCCTCTGTGGATCATCCCACAGATACTTGATCAGTTTGGGATCTAGTGAATTTGGAGGCCAGGTCAACACCTTGTGCTGTTCTTCATGTTTTTCGAGTTGTTCCTAAACTGTTTTTCTGTGTGTGTATCTGTGTCAATGTCATTGACATCTCCTGTCAGTGGTTTTAATGTTGCGACTGATCAGTGCATGTGTACCTTGTGGTTAATTCCCCGTGCACTTTTTGTAAAGTAACCCTGCAGCTTTAGATGTTAACCATCCGCTGATACTAGACTAGGTCAGACTTTGATTATGAAGACTAAAAAAAATACAGAAATGATCAGCCATACAGCATTTAGTGAACTTCTGCGTTTGAGAAAAATGTGTGTGTGGAAGTGTGAAAGCGTGAAAGCCGAGCCCTTTTTCTCGCCCTCCCACCGCCGCCTCAGAGCAGCAGATGACATTTCATCAAATATTTATAAAAACCAATCACCGAACAGCGTAATTAGAGGCCCGGTTTGATGTCGGCCTAATCCTTGGGCTCCGATTTCACCGCCGTCCTTGCTGTGCGGTTATGGGAGCCAGAGCCGCAGTGTCTGCAGCCAAAACGGGCGGCCAATGAGCACCCAGGCATGTGACGCCTCGTAGAGCACCTCGTCAGCTCTTCACCGATGAATCCACGTTTGATTTCTCCCCTCGTTCCCTTCTTCTGCTGTCATTCCTATTTATCTCACTCCTCAATGTGCATAAAGCAGCTGCACTGTAATATGCTGACAAGACACACACACACACACACACACACACACACACACACACACTTGGCAGCAGCCACTACATTCCCCCTGAATGGTTTGCAGAGGAAGAGCTGCTGCTGAGCACATTATTATATTTTCAGGTTATTAATTACTTTCCAATTACTTAAACAAATATGCTACATTGAGTGCCTAATTTCCCTGCTAAACTGCAGCAGATGGATGTGGCTTTGGCTCGAGCCGGCTTGGTGCCTCAGCACAAAAGAAAAGCGCAGAGACGGACCGGAATACCATGCACTGGTTGCCCCTCTCTGCAGCCTTAGCAGTAGCACATTAGTTAATTGGTGAACCCTATAGCAGGGCAGCAGGACGTGTGTGTTTTCTGTGCAGCCTTGCAGAGAAGCAGCTGTTATTTATTATTCATGCACTTCACAGGCGGAAAAGTTGTGGCGATTTTTGCCCAGCTTTACAAAAGCCATAGTTTTAAAATAAATCTCTACATAGCTGTAAACTCTTTATCATCTTAAATGCTTTTTTCCTTTACATTCATTTGAAGTTTCGGGTGGCTGGCCATCGTCATTTTGCACACGTACGTAAAGCATGCCACGGAACGCCGCGGCCCATGCTTGTGCGTGCGCTCATCTATTTACATACACGCCAGCTCTCCCACAAAATAGGAGCCAAACTCTTCAGTCACATCTAAAAGCCTAATGGGAAATCTCTCCCCTAATTAAGATGCATGAATAATTCAAGTGGTGGCACGCTAATTAGTATTCCATCAGTCCTCTGTGGCGATGACGGCCTGTCGAGGCTCATCGCAGCTAGTTACGGCCTGCGACGGGGAGGAGGACGGCTGAGGAGAAGGATTGTAGACACCTTGAGAGCCGCTTGACAGAGTATCCTATCATTACTGCAGAGAGCATGACAAGCTTCCTATTTCCTTCCATCTCTGTAATCAACAACAATGCCAATCCTTTGTCTGTGGAAAATCTGGTGAGAAAGATATAATTTGGGAGGAAAATGAGCCTTAGGAGAGGAACTTTTTTCCCCCCTGCTCATATTATGCTTTGACCAGAAAAAGCGATGTAACATTTATTTGTGTGGTTTCCCAGTCACCCTGGGTGCCACGAAACTTCCACATACACATTGTACTACTTTAAATGTGTGATTTAGCAGTGTTATGGCCCCACGGTTATTGCCTCTCTCTCTGAGGGGCCGTTTAATGCTAGTAAAAGCAATAAAGAGGTGTTAAGATGGAAATTAAGTCTGGATAAATCACTGAGGTTAACTCTGCTTTGGCTCGCAATTACAGTATGCCTTCAATGAAATTCATTACTCTATTCACAACAGGAGTATTAACCCTGTACGGAAACGTGCTAATGTAGCTGTCATGTTGTGTAATCGCTCTCTGCACGAATATCATGAAGCACAATGTCATCTTTAATTTAATTACAGATCGATGTTGTACTAAAACACATTAACGGTGGCACGCAGTGTAGCAGCAGCCTCCGTCCAGACCCGCGGCTGTCACCATATTTGGGGATCCACCGTTTTGTTGCCACGAGGCGCGCACATACACGCTTTCTGTCACACGCGCACGGCAAAAGAAGAAAGGCTCCTGTGGGCCCTCGCCTGTGTGAGTGTATGTAGCCCCGGGGAGGCAGGATGGGGTTTTGTGGCGTCTTTGTGGCTGGGGTTAACCTTGGCTCTGGGCTAAACACACAGGGAATGTTCTGAGAGGACCTTCAGCCATCAGCAGTGGCTTTTCATATACTGCTCCTCTCCTGTGGGAGTGCCGCCACAAACACAACTATTGATCCACTGTCACACTCGCGCACACTCCTCCCCTCGGCATTTCTCTTTTCTCTTAGCCTCCTGGGTTGTGTGTGTGTGTGTGTGTGTGTGTGTGTGTGTGTGTGTGTGTGTCAGACAGACTAAAAACTACTCTCCAAAGTGGTCACAGATCCCATGATGTGGTATTGGGAGTATCGATGTGTTATTGGTGTCCCGTGTGTCCTGCTGCCTTTGGCTTTTGCATTATGTTTCTATGTATTTTTATCATTTAAAAACAAACCTATCTATAGCCATGAATACTCTGGTGGCTGCGTTCAAAATATGACCTATGATGATATAAACTCCATAAGGAGACTTCCTTGAAATCAGTGAATGGTGACTTCATGCAGCATGGAAAGACATTAACTAGAAAACTCAGGGCTCATTTCTCTTCTTGACTGACATCTCATTGGTTTATAATGTAGCATGAGCCTTTATCGTGCAATGATTTTCAAAAATTCAATAGCCTGCCTGCTGAAACAAAGAAGTAACGATAACATATTTAAAACAAACTCAAAGGAGAGGCTTATTTTTCTTCATCTGGACAAAAAATATGGTAACACTTGATTTTAACTAATCATTTTTTTTTATATATATTTCCTGGTAAAACCCGTGTGATATGGTGCTTTGGTTGTTACTTTTTTCAGTCATTTTAATTTAGTTCCTCTACTTTTCTTTGCTTTGAATACCTTTCAAAAGATCTCCTCTGAAACGATAACAAATATTCATTAATTACTTGAGGACATTTAGATTTATTTATATATGTATATATATCTTGACCTTCTGCTTTCCTGTAGTACTTTTTTTTTTTTTTTTCACACTTTTGCATGTTCTGCTGACCTGCTGTGAACTCACTGAAACTCACTAAGGCCTAGCAGTTAATTGGAATTCATTAAGTGTAATGCCATAATTAACACAGCAACTCAACCGGGAAACTTTTCTCAAAATTCAGAGCACGATTCTTCTCTCTGTGTTATATTTTCTTTTAAACCTTTACTGTGGGAAATAATGATTTTTGAGTTGTTTCACTGGACACGCCCCCGGACATTTTTTTTATGATTTTAGAATAATAATAAAAAGTCTAATTCAGAATGTGGATTGTTTGTGCAGATACCTACCTCATGAGTCTTCTTTATTTGGAAGTCTCCACCATAATTTTTCCAGCTTTGGGAAACTATGTGTTATTTATCGACAAGAGCAGTGCTGCAGATATTATTCTCTGATGTCAGAAGCTCTACAATTAATGCATTTATTATTATATGTGTCATGTAAATGTGCTGTATGTATGCTTTATCCATTTGCATGTATAAATGTATCCGCTTGGTTCTCTCTTCTTTTCCCCTCCTCCTTTCTCTCCACCTCCTTATTTTTTTCTGTCACTCTACCCAGCCGTTCTCAAGCAGATGGGTCCCCCCATGTGAGATGGCCTGTGCTCAGGGTTGTTAAAAGGGACTTTTTCTTTGCCACCGTCATCTAAATGCTTGGGGTTTCAGGTTGTGATTTTTTTGGGGGGCATTTTATAAATACAACTGAATTGAATATTGAATTTTTTACTTTCACTTTTTCAAAATAAGGCAGCCAGGGTGTTTTTTTTTTCTTTAGTCACGAGACCACCTGTGAGTCAGCTCAGTCAGTCCAAATAAAATAAATCTGGAGAATTTTAAGAGCAGAGGGGACATTTCAAAAAATGGAGAAGGGAAATCCTGACAGATGAGCCAATGAATAAGATAGAGAGGAGGAGACAAGATCTGAATAGAAAAAGATTTGTGAAAAAAATAGCGGGGGGGGTCTCAGGGACTACGATGAATCATCTCCACATCCTCTGTACGCTGAATAAATAGCAGACCATTTCCACATCATAAATATCATCTCAGCCTAATGTGCTGAGCTCCAAGGTGGGCCCAGACTGCGTTACCCTGGGGGTGGTTTTGAGGAGGCAATGTGCCGGCTACAGAGATGGATCCTTTACCTGCATTCTCAGGAGAGGGGGCAAAGGGCAGCTTAATCCCTGAAGCAGGTACCATATCTGTCCTGGTCCCTGAGGGGCAGATGTGCTCCAGATGCCAAGATGGACAAAAAGGAGCATTAATCATTTTCAGCCTGATGACTTTCCCCTTCATCTCCTCAACCTGGATGAGTGGGTGAGAGTGGTGGAGGTCTGAGTGAGAGACAGGCACACACATATGCACATGTTCAGTTGCTTGCTTTAGGAATGGCATGGGAGCGTGTGGGGCCAGCTGTCAAAACGTAAACTGAGAGAGAAGAAGATACTGTATGGATGCACATTTTCTGTCTCTCTTTTATCCCTTTCAAATGTAGACCTCTCACGCCGAGCAAGCCGGTGACATTGGGCTCTGATTTGCCCTGACATGTGGAGGGTTGAGCTCATTTTTCTGGATGTCAGGCATTGTCCCCTCTGATGAATCCTCTGGCCCGAGGCCTGGGCGGATTGGCTCCCACGCTGGCTACAGGCAGGTGATTGATGACTGGAGGAGTAGTCTTCAGCTTTGCTCTGATTTCCCCTGACCAGCGTATCTGACAGCCCCAATCGTCAGGCGGACGTTGGAACTGGGCCCTTCGCCATCCAACGCCCAACCCTTGGCAGGTCTCACTGTTTAAACTGCCCGTGCTGCTCTGTGCTTTAAAGCAGTGGAAAATCGAAGCTTGAAACGCCTGTGCAATGAAAAATAATTGCGCCTTTGGAAGGCCGTGGCGTATTACACCCACACAGACATGAAATCACAGTAAGCTGGCTGTTTTCCACATTCAAGCGCAATTAAGACCAATTTTAAAGCATATCTGGGGTCTTATTCAGATTCTCTCTGCACCGTTGCAGGCGAGGAAAGTACCGAGCCAACGCCTCCCTTCACAACCTCGTTCGAAGGCCCTGCATCAGCTATTTACATGAATGCTTGCCGTGGAACACACATGGGTGGTGTATTGTCTCCTCAATTAGCACCTTGTCTAAAGCCCCCAATGTCCCATTCCCCTCCACAGCACGGGTGTGAAATTTAAAATCCTCCACCAGCGTGATTGCTCCTCTCTTCAGGGCACCGCACTGCTGAGGCAGCATAATGACAATCACCACAGTAGCCCAGGATGGCAGAGCTACAAAATAAGGATGTTTACAGGGGGGAAGAATCGAAAGCCAAACTCAGCGAGGAGTGAAGACAAGACAGTGACTTAACAATGGAATTAGGAGCATCGTACTGTGATTTTCAGATGAGTCATCAGGTTTGCTTGACCACGCTTCTCTGTGCCAGTCCCATCTGTTTGTTCCATTTAAACATCCCTCATTCCCTTCCACTCTCATTTCAGCCTTCTCTGTGTCCCATGGCAGCTTACCAGGTGGGCAAAGTTGCACCTGGCAATTAACAGGTACCCACCTGAGAGCTAACAACGTCTGGTTGTTTCAGAGAGATATGATTAGCCACATCTACCGCTGCTGATTGAAGGGGTTTTGGGCACCTGTCTCAGTCAGAGAGGTAGAAGTTATACTTTAAGCAATATGTTTTACTTTGTCCCTTAAAAGAAAACCCTTTTACAGTTAAATAAAATCTTTACAAAAAATGTAACAATATCTTAGGAACGCTATCGAGTGGAGTTTTCACTATCTACTTCAAATCCATCAAACAGCAGGACAGACCCTGCAACGCTGTAGCATCCAGGACCAGCCTCCGATGCAATAGCTGTGTGATTAGTGGACATGGATTGTATATAAAGATGGGTGGTGCCTCTGCAACAGCACTAATACGTTCCCTAAAGAGCTTTCTGAAGCTCACTGTGGAGGCTCTGGCCGTCCTGGAGGATCCTGACTCCGAACTAATCCAAACATTGTCAAAGAGGTGGAGCGTAGAGTTCAGGTAGGCGTGGGACACTTGGGCAATTATTAATGCAATTGAAACAGCTCTTACCAGTCAGTAAACGTATTTGTATCTGCAACAGAATAAATTCGGTCATTTCAGGATGGAGGTCTCTGGGGGAGTTAGTGATGTGGTTATATTCAGCCTTGGATGTAGTGCTAATGACTGCAGCTCAGATCAGAGCAGATCATCTTGTGCTTCTGAGTATGTGGTTTTTGAAATGCCAGAAGAAAAAAAAAAAAAACACTGCCCTTTAAACTCTTACCAAGCATGCAGGAAGCCCAGTGCTCATGTTTTCTCTGGCCTGTGGCCTGCAATGCCCAAGTAGTAAATATTATATCAGGACCTGCAGCAAGACCAAGATGAGAAACAGGAGGAGTAGAGAGGGAGGAAGACGAAACAAATGCACCTTACCTGCCAAGCCCATACACATTACTATGGCTGACTTCCCAGTGTCCTGCCCATCAGAGCCCAATCAAATATTCTATTACATTACTCTCCAATTTCTGCTCCCTATCAGCTTCGGGGGCCCAGGGGCCTCGCTAGCCACGTCGGCCGAGAAAATGTTTCCTCTGCATCCATCTGTGGAGATGGGAGGACATATTGGAAATCAAAGCAGGAACAGGAGGAGGGTGCAGAGGGCAAGTCCCACGGCTCTGGACAGGCTCCTCTTCGGCCAGGAATTACCGCTGCAAGGAAAGAAGGAGGTGAATATGTACAATACGCACACACACACACACAGCTTACCGTATATCCATTCGCTGACAGATATAGGTGAACCTTATGCATACAGGAGTAGAAATTCAAACCAGCACATTTTTCTTTCTTTTATAGTTTGAACTATATTATATTTCCAGTTGCTAAATTTGTAAATGAAGATAGAGATGGCAACACAGGACTACACATGCATCCCCCCTGAAGCACAACAGACTTTGACACAGGTCAGGATCAGCAGAGACAGACCTCTCAAAGCTGAGGAAGCAGACAGACTCTGAAAAAGCAGAGAAATGACAGGACATGTGAGATTGCAAAAACAATAAACACAGCAAAAAGGAAATACTGAGGGGTAGTGACAAGAAGTGAGGGGGGAAGAAAATCTTGGAAAAGCCAAAAAGACCAGCGCGGACACCCAGTGAGAGCTCTCACCAATTAATCCGGACTCTGCTCCTCTCCTCAAGCTGCCCACTGCTTTACTCGGAGCAGGGGTTTATTGAGCAGTCAGTAATCCCCCGCTCCCCAAAACAAAAAAAAATCCCCTTCAGGAGACGCTTCCCAAGACCTCAACTCATATCTCTGCAGCACAGTTGGGCAGCGCTGTGGTCCCAGCATGGAAACACAACTGCAGAGATTCTGGCTGCACTCTGAATGAAATGCAGAGAAATCTGGTATTAACAGACATGATGATTGTCATTTTTAATAAGTTATTTAAATACACACACCATTCAAGAAGCATTTCTAGAAGTTGCCTTGTCAATTAACGTTCAGTGTCTCTCACAGTGTACCCACCGCAGTACAAATATGTACTCACTTCTGACACCTGCTGTTAATAATATCAAACACATTATTATTACCTATATTTATTTTATTTATTTGTTTTATATTTGTCAGATTTGTAGTCATTGTTCTCACAGTTAGAACCAGCAACATAAATGCAGGAGCACTTTTTCTTCCAGATTTTCGATAAATCCAATATAAGGTAATCAACATTATGCATAATTACTTTATGGGTCTTTGGATTAATACATTAATTCATTGTATTAATACATGTATGTTGATAGCTCACAGTTTCACCGGTTTGCCATTCCAGGGTCCACAGTTGGTCTCAGTTCTTAAGCCAGTAAGTTGTTTTTTTGACTTTGTCTTGCTCATGTTGAGTGTGGAAAACCATGGACACTTTTTCCAACACAGCACATTGATCACTGTACCAAGTATTTACATAACAAAGACAAAATAAAACTAAGCATGGGAGCCTTGACATATGATTCATTTCAAGCCTGTACATAAAAACATGATTTCAATCAATCAAAACCTTTACAAACAATGGTTTTAGACTTTAGTCTTTGAGTCATGCGTTTGTGCCTGATCCACGGGGTTGGAGACCAGTCAACATCCTGTCAGGAATTATGAGTGTGTTTTAGGTGTGGTAATGATCCAAAAAATCTTTTATGTCCAAATTGTCCTTACGGCAAGACATGTTAATTACATAGCTAGCTACACTGACTTGCTTTCAAAACTTCTCAATGTGCAGCTTGTTCTGTCTACTCTTGGACACTGTGGATTTCTACTACCGTCATATGGTGATGGATGGTTCATCCAATTATCTGCAAACGTGTCTGCCCTTTCCAAACTGTTTCCAAAGAAGACTTCAGAGATGTCTCTGTGTGACAAACCAGTGCACATTATGTCCTATACACAAGTGTAATAAAACTTTATAGTCGGCAACACCATTGACATGTCTTGCGGAGGTCTAGGTGTCTCATTTGAAACCCACGCTACTATAATGTTTAGTAAGTCCCAATACATAGCATGTCTCATGCAGTATGCCAGAACTGCCAGGATGTCCTACTATTCCGGGTGGCATTTTACAGTGTGTTAGCCAGCAATCTGTTCTGGCTATACTGACCCACAATTATCTACACTGGAGGATACCTCACGTGACTGAGCTGCAGAGAGAGCACCAATAAGCCGGCAGCAAATTAAGATTAATGACAGATGACAACATGAGTGCCGTCTTGGTGTGTCCGTGAGGTAACAAATGTGGTGCAGTCTTTGAATGTTCAAAGTTGGGTGGATGTTTGCTGGCACGTCAAAGTTTGAGCTGCACTATTGTGATGCCGTAGTGTTGGATGTCCCAGTTTTGTCCATACTGCATGCAGCGGTAAATACTGAAAGAAGCTGCACGTACTAAGAGTAAGAAGAACATCTCACTCTCAGGTGAAGTGAGACAGAAAAACGGTGTAAAAAATAAAACACACATTTCCCAGAAGACTTCGCAGGCAAGACAGTGAGAATCCCCATCAGCGGTTTGGGGGGGAATGAGGCAGAAGAAAACATGTCAAGGAGTGTGAGGTGTGGCAGGCGGCCTTTCTCACACCTGGACCTAACACCACCAGTACCACGGCTCCCTCTCCATTACCCCTCCACTGCTCTGTGTTGGTCATTCAACCTGCCACCAGTGGGTAGCATGTGATCACATGACCTCCCCCCAGCAGGCTTTATGAATTATGCAGCCTGAACAAACAAACAAGCCACTGGGTCACTTGAGGAGAAGGCTGTGTGTGTGCTTTTTCCCCTCCGTCCTGCAGGTTTCTATTCCACCCTTGGAAAGAGACAGACTGATTGAATAAACAAATGAAAGGGGGAGCAGTGGAATGATACACACAATTGATAACCACCAGCTGTTTGTCCAATGGTGGTGTCCTCTCTTCCTCCGCCACTCACAACCCTAACTCCAATCCACACTCCCCAGCTGCCCAGCAGGAGACTCAGGTTGATTCCAGAGCAGTGTGACACGACAGCAGGAGCCCCTAGGTGGGGGCGTCAGAGGAACGACAAAGGTTAGTGAATGGCGGGGCATGCTGAAAGTGTGTGAGCGTGGCGTGTAGCCTCTGTGTCCATTAACAGCGGCCTGAAGATCAAGCCAAGGGCACTCCAGCCAGCTCCTCCTCCAGCCAGCCTGGCCTCTAGCGGCGTCCGTGTGTGCGTGTGGGAGTGGGTGTGTGTCACAGCGCATGGGTCCGTGTCCGTGTGTACATATTTGTGTGTGTGAGTGTCTCACCTATGACCAGCTCTGCTTGCTCGAAGGCAGCTCTTTGTCTTTGCGCTGACAGGGTGAAGATGATCGAATGCTGTGCTCCTCCAGGTTTATGCCAAAGAGACAAAGAGCTTTACACAGAGAACAAATTTTATACTCGTGAAGAGCCTCCGTTTCTGCATATTCTCACTCGTATCACATATATTTCCAAATAGTAAGAGAAGTCAATAAGTGTGAAGATCCTGCGGTCCAACAATAGCAATTCAGCTATATTTCCTATCAGGCCGAGTGATGCTCTCAACCCAGAGGGATTATCTTATATTATATTAGACTATCATTAGTTTTATTCATAGCCTAAAACTATTCCTAGGTCTGAGAGACTTCATCCTTCACCACATAATCCCTCCCTGTTGTGCTGATAAGCCTAAATAGTGCAAGGTTTAAAAAAAAATGAGAAAAGTACCACTAAAGGATTTGTGCACTTGAGCAGGAATGATGAAGAGCAAGACGGTTAGCTGTGCTCACACAATTTATACATATTGTCAGACCATTTTTCAAAAAGGAATAAATTATAGTAAACATAAAATACTACAAAAATCATGAAAAGAGAAAATGTCAGTACCAAAAAACAAAACAAAAAAACGTCTGTACCACGTATCAGGACTCCAACATAGCTTTATAAAATGAAAATAAAAAGCTTAAAGTACAGTTCATATGATCTTTTATGCACTTAACACTTGATCAGATTAATGAGGGAGAATTAATTGGATCACTGATTTGCCGTTTGGTAATCAATGACACATTTCAGATTTCCAGTTGTGAGAATATTGCTTCTTTTTCTTTGTCTTGGTATGAACTGAATATCTTTAACGGACCCGTCTTCCAAGAGATGAATCTGAAAACATACGCAGACCAAGAAGCGGTGAAAATAACTGTTGCAGCGCTTCACAATGACTGACTAACACACGCGCCTCGTGTCTTCGCCGAGGCAGGAGAAGATGGCAAGCGCCAGACTGCAGTGTTTGTCCTCCTCTCCTGTTACTATCATATTTCTAAGGCTGTTGATACCGTTATATGTTGACAAGAGTGTGCTGAATTACGGAGTTTGGCTTGCGTCCCTGGAGAGCATGTGTTGTTGGAATGATTAGTAAAGCATGTAACCAGCCTGTATCTTGTTGAGCCAGACAGACAGGGAACATATGTATGTGTGCTGGGGCCTGTAATCAACACATGGGCTGAGAGACTGCTTGCTACTGCCAGGGAATAAACACACTTCTTCCCTCTGTGGTGTGAGGGAAAATAAGGTAAACCACAACACGAGTGTATCCAAATTAAACGGATGCTCATGCCTGGAAGCCAAGAAACCTAAAAAAAAAATAAGTTCCCCATTGAAAGCGATGTTCAGTTTTTACAGCGACGTAAAAAACACTTCCAAACACAGTTGTCATTGGAATATCAGCGGCCTAAACGGGACTGTAAAGCTGACAGAGGCTAATTAATTTTATTGGCGGCTCCATTTTCTCTGTCTCTCTCTCTCTCACCCCGTGGTAAGCCTCCAGAGTGTAAAATGCGATCAGTATTCTTCTGTGGTCGCCAGTAAACTGTGAGAGCGCTGTGGCAGTGACCCTCTGGGTGCGCACACACACCCCAACGCCTCCTCGCTCTGCCTGCCGTCACTCCTGTCCCGCCAAAGGCTGCCTGTAATTAAGAGCCACACACTGGAGAGCATCTGTGTGTGTGTGTGCATGTATCTACGGAGCAGCACGCTGAGTTAGTACGGTAACAGAGCATACTGTAAGAGAAAGGGACAGATTAGCCCTGAAACAGAAAAATAATAGGGAAAAAATTTCTTCACGTATCGGTGGTTCGAAAAGATGAAAAACAACTGGTTTTATTTTTACTCTATATACATTGCCTGGTCTTGTAGAAATAAACCATGCAGTGACTTCCTCTCATACATGCACATATTTGTCACTTCATACATTCATTTTTTTAATGTGTTTGTTTTTTTTGTTTTGTTTTTTTATGGATAGCTACATTTTATTCATTTCTAATAGACAAAAGTTTTTAGTTTTCCTGAAACAGAATTAGACAAATGTTACACCTAATTCAGGGCCCCAGCACTACAGGGCCGCATACTGGCACCAGGCTGCAAAGAGTTTGTTACCTGGCTGTCAGGATGCAACATGCATGGTAGAAGCGGTTGTTCTTTTAGTCGGCTCAACTTAAATATAATAGTAATTGCAGCCAGAATGCTTCCCTGGCACAGTCCCTGTTTAAGTTTCAAAAGGTTCGTCCTTCTGATTCATATCACAGTATCATCACAGACCGCCTGCCTGCCTCCATACCTCTTTAAAAACTCAGTAGAGGAAATATGTGTTCATTTGCGACTAATGAATACATATGTACCACTGTGATAAACTGGCTGAAAATCAAAGCATCCCGCTGTTTTCATGTAGTGGGATTTTTATGCATTTATTTATCTTTTTTAAACGTTTTCAATTTGGGAGGGAAAGAAAATAAATGTGCTTTGGTCTGAATACAACAGATGGAGTGGGAAGTAAAAATGTATCGAGAGAACGCTGCGGCTGTGGGGACCTTTTTAAGAGAGAAAAATGCAGAATATGCCATCCTTTAATAAAAGTGCAACAACGTGAAGAATATTAACGGTTACAGGACCCACTAATAATCATGTCTATGCAGAAATGAATAGACATGTGACATTGAAACCGAGCCATAAGCCAGTTTCCTTCTTGGCTCATATACACTATGTCATACTGTAGTATTGTATACACGTACAACATCCTGTGTTCGCATGTTCATTTTTGTCATGGTGAGTAAATAAGAGTTGAATGTCTGTCAGAGGAAAAGCTGAGAGCTATCCATTCCACCACATTTTCCCTCGCCATCTTCCGACTCTGATCCCCCGATGTGGACGACAGGCGAGGTGACAGAGGAAGATGATGGGCTTCACTTCCTGCAAACGTGCTCATCAGTGCGTCGCATCGATTGCATTAGCATCTCCTTCGCAACAATCAATGGCTCAGAGTGCCCTCCTGAGCCGTGTTCAGCCTGACTTCAGCCAAACACCGTCACATCAACACGCCTCTCTCGCTTCTCATGTCTCGATGCCGTTTCGATGGTGTGTGGTGTTTGTCTCTCCCCTCTGATAAATATGACTTGTAAGACATATGCACGGTCCCCAGCAGTAGCATGGAAAACAACAAAAATAATTATTTAAATGATTAGAAAACGTCTTATTGATTTGCATTCCACCTGTACTTTTTCTTTGTTTACGCGTGTCCATTATTCAGTGGGAGAAGATGAGGAGGCACCCTCTACCGGGAGACGTCTCTGTCTCTCTCTCGTGCTCTCTCCATCTCTGTGACAGGGAGGCAGGTGTTAGATGAAATAGAGAAAATGAGCTCAGTGGAAAGGCCCATTAGAAGCCAGCAGCGGGGGCTCAATTGAACAAATAGAAACCCTGTTGCCGTGGTGGCTTTCCACAGCCAACTGAAGGCTGTCCCATCAAAGGATTAATAGGAACATGCAAACGCACACTTACAGGTATTTGGATGTGATCCATGAATTAGCCCGGCTCACTGGCAAGAATCAGGTGTATATTCTAATACAACATTTTGTCATTTTGCACCATTTCAGTTTAAGCTACTACAGCCAACATATTGTATCCGTCATCTATCGACTTGGCTTTGAATCTCGCCTGCAAAATAATCAGCCATAAAACTGCCCACCTGCAGGTTGCCTAAAATTATTTTCATTCTAACCTTCTTTCACTCTTTATTTCTTGCACCTACGCACTGGACCATGCTCTATGCCATCTTTCCTCCTCCTTCATCTGCTGACTTACTGTCACTGTCCCGCTCACCTTCTGGCGCTGGCACGTGTGCTGAAATCCTCAGAGCGACCCCCCTCCCATCCTCCTCCTCCTCGCCCTCCTCCCCTAACTCCTGCAAATTTATTAATATGATTTACATAAAGTTAAAGTTCTCCCGGCAGCCAAGGAGGCCGCTCTAAAATAAGCTGTGGCGGTGACAGAGCCAATGTGTTATGTGTGTCATAGGCCCGGAGGGCTCTGGGGGCTGCTGGGTAGCGAACGTCGAGGAGGGTCCCCGGGGGCCCGCTGGCCTGGAAATGACATGGAGTGAGGGAAGAGCCCCCACACTCCAGAATCAGTCATCTCATCTGCAGGGGGAGCGGAGGAAGGACAAAGACGCATCGTCCCACCGCCGGGCACGTACACAAACTCACCATGGGAAATCCACGCACGCGCTCTCTCTCGCTCTCTCTCGCTCTCTCTCGCTCAGACACACACACTCGCTCACCACGATATAATATTTTATGTGTGATTTTTAAATATGGCTTTAGAGTAGGATTATGCAGGGGATGATGCGGGCCAATTATGGTTTCAGGACATCAGGGGCACTTGATCTCTTCAGAGGTGTCCAACCCAGGAGGCCATTTTTTTTCATGCAGCAAAAAAGAGACATCAATTCAGCACTTTTAAAGGGTCTATTCACCTAAATTACAGAAACTTACTGTACACAGATGAGCTTTTTCACTTACCCCCGTAAGTGTGTGGCTGTGCAGACAGCTTAGTGTAACATCACAGAACTAAACTCTTGCTTTTAAAGTCAGAATTACAGTTCAATTTATAAAAGAATACACATAAGTTTTTGCAATATTATACCCTGGGATTTCTGCCTGCATCACTTGCATTGCCATGAAAAATAACATTTCAAAGCTGGCTAAGCTCTGCCTTGCACATGTTTTACATATGAGCTGAGGCACTCCTAATCGCGTCCGTTAATGTGGCCCGATAATCATCACATCTGCATACGTTGGGCCCAAAATAGCAGCGCATGGTGTGGCTTACCCACCACAAGGTCAGTATCTGCCTGCGCCCGATGACAGGTTGCTGATCTCAAACTGCTCTGACAGCTTTTTGATGGGATGATTTTGGAGAAACCGCCATGAAAGCCCCAGAGGTTTTGTCCAATAGCACATGGGAAACACAATCCAGTGTATGATGGGACCGAGGTGGTTTAAAAGAAAAGAAGATCAGTAAGGCACACGTCACTCCAAGCCAACCAAACGCAACTGCAACACGTGAAAAGCATTTTGTGGCAACTTACAGCTGAAGGCCTTTTTTTTTCTGAGGAAGAATAAGTACGACTGCAGCAAATAACTCGGCGTGGCCTGCGTTACAGCTGTGAAATTACCCCCAATGTGTCTCCTCTGAGCTGCATGACAATGAAAAGGCGAAATGTCAACACCTCGTTCTCCCCGTAAACATTTAAGAAAACTGTGACTAAAGTAGCAGTCCTGGGAGGGAAAAAGGAACACAGAGGGGAGGATTAGCAGAAACATTCATGTAACGTTCTCCCTGATGCTTCATCTTAATTACCACCGTGCAAGCCATGCAAATCCGATTGGTCGTTTATGCCAGGAAATTCATAACCACAGTTGCGATATTAATTACTCCGGCAGGATTCGTGCTATATTTGATATGCACGAAGCGGCATTGCGGCCATTACCGGCCTTGTGTTTCAGCCTCAGCCCTGCGTGTCCACGGTAATCAAATCTAAACGTTGACAACAACACACTCGCCAATCAATAGAGGATGGGACGGATCCTTTGATGGTGGAATTTTAATCTCTTCCCTCCCATGTGTGTGTCTTAATCTGTGTCAATACCCTGTTAGTATCTCTCACACACAACTCTATTAATTTCTCCCCTACAAGGTTGCTTTGTTGGCAGAGCCATTAGATCCAGTGGAGTCAAATGATTGCTGTTCAGTGTTCGGCTTGTGGGAGTTTGTGGAAAGAAGATACTTTATGAATGCCGCGGTTTTGATTATGTGTAGCCAGTTCTAAAGCACGAGGCACCGAGTGAGATGAATGAGACAAAGTGAGGCCGAGAGAACAGAATGAGAGAAAACTGACAGAAGCCGGAGACGGAGACGGGGCGAAGCTGTCCTCCTTCATCAATGGAGCAACACTGACCTCTCCTGGCGAACGCGCCTCTATCTCTGCCTCTGCTTTTTACACACTCGGACTCCCCAGCAGTGGCTTCAAAATTGCTTTCTTAAATCATCCGCCATGTGAGTGAGAGGGAACATAGATCAAGCACGCTGAGGAGTAGAAATAATAATAAGGAGAAAAAAAAGAAAGAAAAAACACAAAGCACCGTGCCAATTACTGGCTCAGGTTCTACATTGCTCTTATAAAAATGTAATCAATCACCCAGCTCCAATGTGGGCCACACACAAAGTAGCCCACAGTTTAACACCCCGCTGCTACAGCCAGCGGAAAAGGTCACCGGGGGAGAGGTAAGGGTGCATTCCTGTTAATAACGGGACAACGGAGCACAGTTTTAATGAACTTAAGTGTAGAGAAAAAGACAAAGACACACAAGTTGGCAGGCAGGAGTTCACTCTCATCCATATCCACACTCATCTGTCTCTAAGACCCCTGGCAGGACTCTCCTCTAAGGGCTTCGTTTGATTGCAGGCTGAGGAATCCACTTAAAGCTCACTGCGACTGAAACACGTTGGGGAGGAGGCGGGTGAGGCCCAGATGTGCACATTAATATTTCTAGTTATGTGAGGTGTCATGAGAGCAAAGAGCAAAAAGGACGAGCACGTTGATGTTAAAGCACATCAAACTGACCAGGCATTTATCCGTGGCCTCTTAATGAATGCTCCACGCTTTCATGTCTCAGTTTAATTTGACTATCTACACTCCGCCCGCTGTGTTTCTTCAACATAAAAAAAAAAAAGATCCGACTCATGTGCAAACAGCTATCAGAGACCCATTTCCAAAGCAAACAACACTTCTGCATGTGCGCTCCTGCCTCACACTCATCCTCTGCCTCGGTTAATGATGTACTGGCACGCGTGTCGTGGCAGCGTAGCCATTCACAGGGCTGGCATGTGTTAATGGCCCTGGCGCCCCACGCCCCCCGGTAAACTGATACATCCAACTGGCTCGGTGGCGCACATACAGTCAGGACTGAACAGATGCCACTCAGTTTCTGCTGGCCAAAGTGACCCAGCAATAAGCTGGCTAAGCACCTAAAAAAAAATCTCAGCAAGCTAGTAATGAGAGGAATGAATTCTCTGCTGGGCGACAACGCAGCCTCACCACAGCGGCCGCCTTTCTCACTCTCCTACTTTCTGTTTGTCCTTTCCCCGCTCTTGCCAGTTTTTGGGGCTGATGTTTTTTTTTCGCTGACCCTTCACTTGGTGTATGTCTTTTTCACGCTCTTCCTCTTTTCTCGTTCTGTTTGTTTCATTCACATTTCTATGTTTTCACGTCCTCCTATCCTCTCACCACTTTTCTGTTTTTGTGTGTGTGCACATGCCTGTGCACATGTCCGCGTGTGGCTGCTGGATGATGCACTCTATGACATATTGAGGTAATAAAAAGCTCCTCCGCAGGGACGGCTGTGGCCCACTAATTAAACACCTCCTATGCGACCTTATTGCAGGCGCCAGTTGCCATAGAATCCAGCTACATCTTCTGGGCCCTGCGTCAAACTGCATCTCCCATCTCTGAATCACAGGGAAGGAGGAGAAGGAGAGGAGGGAAAGGAGGAAGTTGCAAGGTCACCACATCAAAAAACCCAATTACCAGGCAAAATCATCTCCCGCAGAATAGAGGTATTGACTTGCAACACATGGACTTGTTTTCACAGCTCTATGAAAACTTTCATAGCGACAATTTTAGAACAATTTGCCTCGTTCTGCTTGTGATTATTTAACAGCCATTTAATACAGATGGTGCTTTGATTTCATACTTTGTTGAAAAGATTATGTTTTACTCAAAAGTGGAAAAATGCTCCTTCGACGTGAAGACACACCTCTCCAAAACAAAACCTGTTTTATAAACCGTGAAAAAAAGCTGGGATGTCACGAAAGCTGCAAGTTTCACCGCGTTCTTGTGAAACGGAGTAGTTTAGCATGTACTAAAATACAATACTGGATCAGTTAAAAACAGTCAAGTATGGTGTCCTTCCAGCGCTCACATAGTGTCAAACAAATGACTGCAATTTTTTTTGCAGGTGTCCTCCTGATGAGACTGGCTCTAATGTAACTGTGCTCAGGCAGGATAGAAGATTATGTGCTCTCTGCTTTCCTCTACAGTCACCTTCTTTCTCAAAGCTCTAAATCTGTCCGGAAGGTGTAAATGCATGTGTTGGTCTGTGTTAGATGTTCCCCGTCTGCATCTGAGGTCACACTCAAACTTTATGCACTGCTTCTAGAACTTTTCAGCGCAATAACAAAAAAAGATACCACCTATACAGCAAGTACTGAATGTTCTCCATGTGTTTCTATTAACGCAGGCGTGAGAGTGAGAATGCTTTTCTGTCGGTTTGAAGCCAATGAATGCGATAGCAACCCTACCTATTTGTGTGTGTTCTCGTGTGTGTTTTTTTGCGTGTCTGTTAGGGTCAGACCTGCTGAATGAAGGTGTCCTCTGGTTTGGTCCGGCGTGTGGCGGGGGTCAGCGCAACAGACGACTCAGCACCTGTCACCGGCCGAGTCCCACTCATCACTCACCACCTCCATATGCTGCCCATTAAAATCAGACGAGTGGGCACCCTGCTCGCAAAGTCTACACACCTAGTGACCCTGTCCACATCTGTTGACAAAGCCTTTAAGCACATGCCGCTCGGAGATATGGGGAAAGGACAGTCGACAGGGGAGGGAAAGCAAACGGATATATATTTACATGCTGGAAACTTAGCTTTTTGGTAAAGTGGATCTCGATACACATATACTGTCAGCACTCATGCAACATAGAAAATGCTTAAGACACAGATGCGTTGCTCTTCCCTTCCCTTGGTAAAAGTACTCAGCCCAATTAGTTAAATTAGTTTAGACAAATTACTGATATTACATTACTGGTACACATTTCTACGTATTTACGTATACATGCAATCTATGCCAGAGCCAAATGAAATTTATTTTTAAAAACTTTTTCCATTCAGTAGGAGAGGGTGGACTTGAGCCTGAATGCTACACAAAGAGTGTAAGAGTCCGATATTGGATCGATTGACAGTAACAAAAAAGAACTAAAAATGAAAATAATAAAGTAATTTTCCTTGAACCGGCACACAGTGTAAAAATTTGTTTATCACCATTTTTTCACCTGCGCCATTAATATGTCTTAAATAAGTATTAATTATATTTCGTAGTATGTGGATATTCAGTCTGTTTTGATTCTTTTGGGTTTTTTTTAACTGAGTGGTCTTGCTCACATGGGCGTTATTGTACTGCCCACATGTACCAGGATGCATTGCAACCTCAGCAGGAGGAGTTGGGCATTTCAGACCTGGCGTGTTGGCTGTCTGTTCAACTAAAACACTGAACACAACTAATGGCCATATCCTCTTGCAAGACTAATGCAGCTGCAGCCTCAAACTGTTTCCACTGCATTGCTTACATGTCTCTCAACTGCAAAAAAAATAAAACATGGCTGTCTATCTGAGTCTGCCAAAACACTGTAAACTGTATTAAAAGTTACTTTCTTACTTTCTATATAAAATAGAAAAAAAAGATAATACCCAGCCACGAATGATCTCAAGACACTGACTCAAGAAAGGCAAGTTCGTAGGCAAATAAAGTCAAGGTTATCTGTAGCCATATTTAAAGTTTTTTTTTGTAATTTAATTGAAGCACGCATTTAACTGCTTTGTTCAAGGCAACATCAAGAATAATCCGCTGTAAGGTTTAAGAGCTGCATGTAAGCAGTTTAACCCGAATGAGACCTTTACTGGAGGGTGGCCAGTGGCCAGAGTAAGGCCATGCATATAAGTGTAGCCTGAGAGAGAGAGAGAGAAGGGGAGAAATCAAATGAGGGAGTTGAAAGTGGAAGAGAAATTCACTCCATGGAGCACTGACATTGCTGGAATTGAATGTGTTTTGGTCCGAGTCAAGTGTGTGAGTGTGGGTTCGCGTGCATTTGTGCGTGCGCGTGCGACTCTAAGCGTATTTCTGCGTACGCCTAATAGGCCGGTGTGTTTGTGTATAAATGCAAGAAAGTCTTGAGAGCGTGCTTGAGTGACTGTGTAAAAGAAATGCAGAGGGCATTCTCTTCAAACAGATGGTATTCAAAGAGCAGGGAGTTTCAAAAGGAGACAGCACTGAGGGCAGTCGAGTTTGAACTGTGTTTGTGCAAAGCAGCCTGCCTTTAAAAAAAGAAGAAGAAGAAAAAGGAATTCCTGAAGAGCATTCATTGAGTTCTCTTGGAGGGGGAGAGAATATTAGGGGCCATAAAGAAAGAGCGGTGGAGTCAGACAGCGAGATGGGGGGGGGGGGTTACTAACCAACTAGAGAGCGGAGGGAGGAATAACAGAGAGGAGGGAGTTGTGGACTGCAAGGCAAGAGAAAGAATGACAGAGAGGGAGAGAAAGAGAGGGACACATAGAGGGAGAACACTGGCCCGGGGCGCTGCTACGTGCTGTGCCTTCTTTCTTTCTTCAGGAGACTCGTAGAGGAAAGAAAAAGGGAGGAGACGAGAAAGAACAAAAACCCACTTTCCATGCGTACCTATGGGAGAGCTGAAGCCGGCGGTGCCCCATATAGCTGCACCAGTCTGACCTCAACACTGCAGGAGTGATGGCTAGTGAATTACCATGTCAGTGGCCCCGTGCCCCGTCATGCCAGCTCCCTCACACACACATAATAAACACACTCCATCACCCGTTCGGCCCAACCACACCGCCCAAAGAGAGCATATTAATTATAGATGTACGTTAAATTACTTTCATTACCTCCCCTGCTCAGTGGACGGGACAGAGACAGGGATGATGGATGGAAAGAGGTTTGCTATACCTCCCCAAGTAGCAAACGCCCCTTCTTTTACTTTCTCTCACCCTTTTCCTCCACTTTTATTTTTTAATTTTCACCAGCTCCTCCACATTCTGTAGTATTTCCCCATTTGACTCACCTTCCCAGCATGAGCCATTGTTCAGTCGTGACTAGACAATGAGTCAAACCCTGTTCCTAGAAACAAGCTCTTCATTGATGTGACAGCTAGAAATATAGTTATACTCTATGTCCGTCTATTTTTGTGTTCGGGTGGAAATTTCAGTTGAAATGAAATAAAGCCAGAACATCGACATATACTGTATATACAGTAGTTGGACTCAGAGGTGGCAAATAACATTTGCTTTGTTTTATACTTGTTCATTCTCCAGTTATCTGCAAAGCCCCGAGCCACAGTGAAGAGCTGGTTACAAACCATGGACAGGGTTGGGTAGTAATGGATTACATGTAATCTGGATTACAAAAATCAAGTAACTATAATCAGCCCAGATTACAATACAAAAATTGTGTCATCAGATTACAGTTACATTGTTGGGGATTACCTGATTACATTTTATCAATAAACCTTTGATTAATGAGCTTTGAAACATTAGATGTGAAAAATCCTAATATGTTGTAAAAAGAACATGTTCACTTTTGTTCTATGATATGTTTACAGACTTATTTACAGACTTATTTTGAGATTTTGAAAGACATGTTGTGGATATGTTATGAGAAATGTTCAGAAAGAGAAATATGAGAAAAGATAGAAAAATGTTTTAGGAATGTTTTTAGTTGTAAACATTCAATATGATGTGAGAAAAGAGTTAAACAGGTTGATATGAGGATATGGTCTGAAAAACGGATATGTTCAGAGTAAAGAAAGTACTTAGTAATAAATATAAAGTTTTTAGTTAATACAGTTTTTAGTTCATTCACAAAGGAATGCTTTACTGAGAGCAAAAAGTTTTCTTAGATGTAATGAAATAATAAAGAGAAAAATAAAAAGAGAATTCATTGATCAATTCTGTGACGGTGTCTTTTACTTAAGGTGCATATTTATTGAAGTAATCTAAAAGTAATCAGATTACGTTACATGTTTTTGGTAATCCAACTGATTACGTTACTGATTACAAAAATTGCCATGTAATTTGTAGTCAGTAATGGATTACATTTCAAAGTAATCTGACCCAACCCTGACCATGGAGTGGGTGTTGTTGTTTTGTGGGAAGGCTACAGGATACTGATCAACAGCATAGGAGGAGGCACTGACACAATTATGTTACATAGAAATAACTCATAGCTGCAAAATACAACAATTACCTTTCTTTCTTTCTTTCTTTTGTTCTTTCTTTTCCAAAGTCCCTGGAACTTCCCCCAAAGAACTGGTTTCCTTCAGACCATTGGTTGTCTGCATTTTCATTGCTGTCTAAAGACCCACGATGATAAGGCCACTAACGCCAACTTCCACTCCAGTCCAGTAGGTGGCAGTAAAGCAGAATACTGTTAAACAACAATAACAATAACACTATTTAAAGCAGTGACACTGCGCCAACACTAAGGCATTGGAGGAGATTCAAACAGGACTGCTCTTAATTGTGATTTAAAACTTTGCAAATTAGGTCATTGATTCCAAGCTGGAAAAGAGACAAGCTAAGAGCTATTTCATGAGCTTTTAGGGAGACTGATCCTGAGATAAAAATGGCTAAAATAAAATACTGCATGTACTCAACCAATCAGAAATGTGGGGGAAATCTCAGCATTAAGAAAATTTTCTTTATATTCAGAGGAAAGTTTTTGGGTCTGCGGCGTAGATTAAATGTATGGATCGTAGAAAACAAACACCAGTTTCCTCACAGGAACGTGCAGTGACATTTGGAGTGGTGCTTGATGGAACCTGCTGTGTGAGTCCATGCTGATGAACTTTTTCTTGGATGTTAATAATAACTCTCCGGCACAAATCACATGATACCTGACATCTACGAGCTCTAATGAAGATGTGGCTAATGTGGAAATAGCACATCTCTAGTGTTATCCTGCATTATCCCTCAGAGTACTCCCTGAGCAAATAACAAAGCTCCACATTTCTTCTTCAAACCTAAAGGCCACTGTAGGTTGCTCAGAATGTTTGCGTATGTGTGTGTGTGTGTGTGTGTGTATACGTGTGTGTCTGTGGATACTCGCCCTTGCTTCACTGTATTCTGTAAGTTTGATCTCATTCCAGCGAAGGTAGCGTCACATTGGTAGCCTGTGCTTGCTCCACACCCTGGGTCTATCTAATCTCTGCTGCTCCGAAACATCCTGTTCAATTTCTTCTGTTGATAGATGCCAGTGCTCTTTGAGCCCTCTGGGAGCACATTCTTTCTCTCCCGCTTGTCTCAGACTCTTTGCTTGTGTAAGACCACTCCAGATTCATCAGGTCAGCCCCCTATTGTAAACAACCGAGATCTGATTCGCACAGACCCAAAAGGTCAGGAGAAGGGCTGATAATCAACATCCAGACACCGGTGTCTCTAGTCCGCGCTCCGTCCATTTATGTAGAGAGTTGGATGCTTTTATGAAGAGTGATACCCACTTATAATCACGCACTCCCAAGCCAGCTACTCGTTTAACAAGAACTGAGAGCTGTCAATTAGAGTTAGCACTCGGTGAGACATTCTAATTGTAGTCCTCATTGAAAGATGAGTAAGAAACAGGCTCTCCATCACTGCTTCTCTTCCTGTTTACTTTTTAATTTACAGATGCCACTTAGTGCGTTTTATGATATATTGCAGTTAAATTAGGTTTTGCAGTAGATCACGTTTAAACGAAACTTTAAGAGATTTAAAGAGGGGGAGAATTTCTCTACTGAGAAGGCCGGTGTTCATTTAGAGGATAACCATATAACATTGCAGTAACTTCTAAAGCAAATTAATAAGCTCCATTATTATTAATGATTGCTGATTGTTTTGCTCCACAGGATTTTTCAACCAGCATTGCCAAGTCACCCGAACACCTCCAAGACCCTCCGGAGACCCACGTCTTTTTTTTTAACCATTGAGCATGGAGGACAGCGGTCATGGAGCTCCGCGGGAACAAACATCGTAGGAAGGGCGGCATGTAGAGGAGGGTCAGCAGTTCAGAGAGGAACAGGAGGTGAGAGGGAATATAATAATGACAAACAGATTCCCGGTCGCAGGGCTCACAGCCTTGTCTCTGGGGTACCTTTCCACCTTGTCACGTCCAAAGACCTTGCATAATACTCAGCAAAGGGACAGGTGATAGTAAAAAAGAAAGAAAAAAAAAAGTGTGTGTATGTGTGTTTGCCCGTGCATTTGTAATTTATTGGCCCACTGATTTGCTGATGTGTATGAGGCTGCCTGCAGCTCAGAGCACTAGCCCGGAACATCCGGGCCTTGCTTCATTAGGTGCTCACGCCCTTAAGCTGCTGACATTTCCAAACTTGTTCCCCAGTCTTCTAATTGTTGTGAAAAATTGGACACAGCCATCCAACGTTGAGGAAGATCTGCGCTCAACCTGGTTTTGATGGCATTTCTGAGTGGCATCTATAGCTCACTGGGTGAATGTGGAATTGGAAAAAAGCATGCTTTCACACGGATCCTGGATATGACCATGAGTGATAGAGGATATTTGTCATTTGAAGAACAATATCAACAACAAGTAGGTCTGACATGATTGGTAAAGATGAATTCAGAGATATGACACACAGTTGTAATACAAGTGGATTTTATTCATGGTAACAATAGTGTACGGTACATGGTATAGAAGGAAGTCAGAGGTTCTCAAAAAATTCTACATTTTCCAGAAACACAGCATCTAAAAAGCTGCCATCAACTTCAATTATGGACCTGACAATAGCTAGATTTTAGAATGTAATACACAACACAAACTTAGTCACATCATCACATACACACCACACCAAACCAATTAACAATGTTTACAAATCCATTCTCGTCATTGTAACAAATGTCAGCATGAAATGTATTACATTACTGTGGAATATGCATCAGTTTATACAGTTTGAGCTTCAACTTTCCAGAAATTGGAATAAATACTGACACAAGATTAAAAAGACAGCATTACCGTCTGTAGATTACAGAAAGGTCAGTATCACACTTCAGTAACATGTTTTGTTACTTTTTGTTCATCGCAAAGTTTCAGTGTCTCATTTATAATCAACTAACATGAACTAAAGAGGGGAGAAAACATCTAGCTACACCTTGAATACATGACTATACTAGCAGATACAGTATTTGATCAGCAGAAACTCAAATGTAAACACAGCAAGTGCAAAACATACCATGGCAAACCCTGAGGTTATGTACATAACCACAACATGAATTAACGCTTCATACGTTTAGTTAAGAATCACAAAAAAGAAAAGCACACATGTGCGTTATTGACCTTGTGAGAAAGGAAGAGAGAAAGAAATACATGACATTCACATGTTGAGGCTGTGTACCTTTCAGGCAGTGGCAAGTACTTGCTTAAATGTGTCCATTTTCTGCTACTTTATACTTCCACTCCACTACATTTCAGAGGGAAATCTACTACTTTCATTGTCACATGTATTTAACAGTTTCACAGTTACTTTCACACAATAGATGATGTAACAAGCTCACACTGATAAAAGAAGAAACCAGTGGTTTCCAACCATTCTTACAAACAGCATATTTCAGATTTGTAATAGCTCCAACGAACTGTGATTTTTTTCCCCTCCCTCTAAATTTCTCGCGTTTTAATGTCAGTACATTTGAAATGATCCAATATGTCATGAAAAAATATCTTATCAAATATACCTGCTGTCCCTGTTCATAAAATTGTAAATAAAGTAGTTGAAACTAGCTTCACCTGCAGCAGCTACAACAGCACCATGCTGTTACACACCAGTGCTTAACTATTAATAATCTAATGTCATAAATAATAATTTACCAGTCAGAGGGATCAAACCAGAACATTAATACTTTTGTACTTTTATATGTATGTTTTTTACATAAAGGGACTTAGAGCTGTAATCGAGTACTTCAAGAAAAGGATCTGAATTATTCTTCCATCTCTGCTTCAGGATTGTCTGTGAGTTTGTTCACACACCCAAAGAGAGACAGCCATGGTCATTCACAGTAATACTTCACAAACAAAGATGTAACATACAAAAGCAACATCCATTGTGCAGCAGTACTCAAGGGTAGAGGTTATACAGTAGCGGATCCTGGGTCAGTTCGTCATCTGCACATATAGCAGTGACTCCTAACAAGCTGTTGGTGTCTTGAAATTGTTTGGTCCAGAATCTATAATCTTACAATTATTAGGTGGATAGCCATGACACTATTCTCCAGGCATTCATGTTCCCCAGAGGATGAAGAATACAGATTGTGATGATTCGCAGACATTTTATGCTGCAACAACAGCAGGTTCATGTTCATCGAGGGGAAACATCCCAACAGTTATTGGATGTGTTGTAATGACTCTGATCTTTAACCGTTGTAACAACTGTACACATGTACAGACATTTCATTCATATCCACACCAGATGAAGTGTTCTGACTTTGGTTTTGCTATTAAAGTGGTCATCAAGCTCCATCCTTGGGTCAGAATTTTGGTATGGATATCACTTTTTGTCACTTTTACCTAAGGAGGTAAAAAGCTGCCTCAACTGTACTTCGTGCATATACTGCTAATTAGTAAACGTATGCACGCTAAAGATGTGCATGTTTAGAATAGTTACTGTCAGCATGCTGACATTATCCATCAGCTCACTGCTCTACAGCCAGGAAAAACTGCTTGCACGGCTGCAGACTCTTGTGTCTCCGTTTAAATGACTTGACATTTAATCAAATATCAAAATGATTGCTGACAGACTGAATGAATCAATAAATTAAAAATGAGTGTGCGAGCAGGCTAGGAGTTAGCGCCATTAACGTCCACAAACACTCCTACAAATGTGTTCCCATAACAGTCACGCTAAATTGAGCAATCACATTTAATTTGGTGCGTCTGCTTTATCCAGTGTGTTAATCTCTTCTGATTCAGTTGGTTCCATCTCCGCCTCGACGATGCTCACCTGGTCCTGGTTCTCTGTGTTCTTCACATCCTGCTCTCTGTCTCTTGCTTTCTTTTCTTTTCCCAGCATGTGGTAGTTGTAGATGTTCATAATGAAGAGAAAGACCCCGCCAGTCACGATCACTGAGCCGCACATGAGGAATAGGTACTTGTAGTCACCAAAAATGTCCACCAGTAACCCTGCATGGAGAAGGGAAGGAGGATGAGAAGAAATTATGGTATTTTAACAAAAATGAATGTATAAAAACAAAAATCCATGTGCAACAGTTGTACACAATGACAAGTGGTATAGCAGCATTATCTTGATTCAACCCCTTTACAAGTTTGAAGGTGAAGCGCAAGATCAGACTCCGATTTGGCTTACACCGTATGTGTGTGCAAGAGAGTGAGCGCAGGCCAGTTTGAGAAGAGCCATTTCGGAAATGACAGCGGGCCATTACACCCTTCCTGGCTCGCCCGCATCTCTGGGAAGGCAATTTGGACGGCTGCTACCAAAACGTATCAGAAGAGAGGCCCATTCTCAGAACCATAAATATAAAGCCCAAGTCTGCAGAAAAGTGACAAATGTGGTTTAGATCAGATTTAAGCCTCCAGGTTTTTAGAGTCTTAAGCGGCCCTCACTCCAGCCCTCGTCTCCCTCCAGACACAGATCAATGTGCGAGTGACGCTCTCCCTCTCTTTCAGTCTCGGCATGTATGACTGTCCATCTCACTGTATTACAATCCCACCTTTATACCATTTTAAAGCCGTATGGAATCAATGGAAGGTTGCTTCAATAGCTGAACTATTTTGAGAAGGATTATGTTCTTTATGGTCCTTAAAATCACCTTTTCGTCTTTCCTCTGTCATTTCAACATCTGATACCATGGTTAGTAAAGGCGATTTCTTTCTATGACATATGTCAGTTTCTTAAATTGTAAAGAAACTGGTTTAATCCAACTTCAAAGCAATCTTTAATTCTTTTTGTTTTCTTTTTTTTTTTTTTTTTTTTTTTTTTATAAATCAAAACCCACCAAAGAGAAGGTTTAATAAAAATGCCATTACAAGAGTTTTCTTGGTAGGTCTCTTTAATTATAACACTTACCATCTTTATGACAAATAATGATGATAATAATGTTTGATCGTGTGCATTCACTGTACCGTACTATACCGGGAGGGGTCACTTTGCATTTGGATCAATTTCAAGTGTCTCAATGCAGGCTGTGTTATCTGATTGATAGCACTCATATGGTGTCTGTACTCCAATGACCATCACCCTCATTAAGACGGCCCTTGATTGGCTGAGCAGTAATTAAGTCCATCTGGCATAGTCACCTCTTTTTTTAATATATTCACAGCTTAATTATGGCCCAGGTACAGGACTTTAATGACGAGAGTTTGAACTGAGCGTCATTAAACACCCAAAGCAAAAGGCTAATTACACCCACTTACCTCACTTCCTCCTAATTGGAATGACCTGAAGGTTTGGGGGAGCAGTAACAAGCAGATAGGGGAGATATAACGATTGTGCCCTCTGGAGGAGAATGTTAGACGTGCAGGGAGGCACTTATTTACCTTATTAAATGAGCGCCCTAGAACGGGGTCGCTGCAGAAAACTGGGGGGGGGCTGTAACTTTTCTCCTCATTAAAAATCAGGCTGCAGGCAAACTAAAAGTTTGTCAGCTTGACAATAGGCACAGCTAATAAAGTGAAGATACATTACTGTACATCCTCACCTTTATTTATTTAGGGAACTAAAAAGGCACATCTACATGAACGTTACAACTGCCGACTGGTGAACAAATTGAGGAATAAAATACACTCTGTGTTTGTCTATTCTGTGTCTGGCAGCCATTAAAGAATGTAACTGCCAATATCAGCCTTATGGTTGAAGACGTGTCTAAGTGAAACTGCACAGCACTAATCCTACCATACACTCTTTAATTGTGCAGATTTAGAGGGAGTTCCTCGGGTGCACCTATATCACACTGCAATTGCTGTTAAGAGCAATCTCTGTAGATATGACAGGCTCATTCTAGTTGTAGTAACATGTGAGTATACACATGATTATTAATACTATATTCCCCACCCATGGTTAAACTACACCAAATCCTACACACGAGTCCTTTAAATGCGAGTACGTCAAATTTCAGTTCAGTTTTCTTTTTCATACAGCAAAGGCCACATGTTCAACATCGGGACTGTCGTTTTCTAAACTAGTATCTATGATGATCCGGATGCTGTTCAGATGTTTAGGTCAGTCCATGGTATTTAAATTGACAGTTTTAAGTTTGACAGTGACTAGCTGGGCACACCTTTCAAAATCTATGATCCAGAGTCATCACACATTCTCATATTAGAGTTATTTTCATAAGGACTACAAGGCTACATCTGTGCCCCTTATGTTTTGGCTCAGTCAGGAATCCTAATTGAATCATACAGCCAGCATATACAGTGTGTCTATGTATACACTACATCTAGTGACACACAGGCAGAGAGTAACTTCTGTAAAACCATTATTTATGTGTGCAGTTTTCATTATCCTATATCTACACCAGAGGTTGCGCTAGACTTTTTCGTTGTCTGTCATTTTGACTGACGGGGTCATAAAAATCCCGTCATAATCTATTTTTACCCGTCACTTTAATTTTTTTTAAATGATAATGACATATGCAATAGCATTTGATTTTCATAAAATTTTCATTAACTTTAAGTACTTTTTTAGAACAGTATTGACTTTAAATGGTAAAAAAAATAAAATAAAAAAAAATAAAGTTTGGGCTGCCGACCGGGACTGCTAGCGCTAACAGCCCTTAGACAGTACCATAGGGCTGAATGCTTCGGTGGTATGCAAATTCCATTTTGGTAGCCGTTAGCCGCATAGACATAGACATTTATATATATATATATATATATATATATATATATATATATATTGTATATATGTCTATGGTTAGCCGAGCTCTGGCCTGTGCATCAGTGTAATCGGTGTACCAGGAAATCGTGCACTGACAATAGTTACGATGTTTGGAATGCAAACTGTGATTACAGACAAGAGCCAATTAAAAAGGTCACTCGCCACCAAGTGGTCAGGGGTGTGAATTGCAATCTGTCAAAATGACAGATGGCCTTCAGATTTTTCCGTCACAGTTTTAAAAAAACGGCAAATGACGGAAAATATTCGATTAATCCAACCCCTGATCTACACAATATTATGTGCCCTTTAATCCCTGTCCCTATTTTATCTCCTGCCACCCTTACATTAAACGATTCAGTCTGACTGGAGTGAATGAGAATGAACTGCCATGTGTTTCACTTCTTCATTCACATACATATAGTAGCCTGGAAGCCAGCCTGATTTCCCCTGCCTACAAAACTGTTGTGGCAGAAAGCTGGGGCCTCATGTACGAAGGTTGCATGCGCACAAAAACGTTCCGTACGTACTCGCTCACGGAGAAGTTCAGATGTATCAAGAGTGAAATGTCCCTATATACGGTCAATGAAATGTCCGCAAACTTGTACGTGCCTACGCCAACGCCATGGCTGGCGTACGCTGGCTTCTACAGCAGTTGATCCTTTGGCGACACTTAGAGGTGATGCTAGGAAACTGTAATAAATGTGAAACCATTAGTCCGACTGATCGGGACTGTGCCGGGCGACCCTGAGCAGAGCCATGTCAGCCGCGTGGGACGGAATTATCCGCATGTCACCCAGGTATATCAAATTCCCATACAATGCATCTGAACAGGTCAACATTAAAGCGCAATTTGCAGCGAGAGCCGGTTTTCCGAATGTAATCAGGGCTATCTACTGCACACACATTGATATAAAAGCGCCATCACGTGATCAATTTGTAAATGTCAACAGGAAACATTTTAATTCGATCAATGTACAGATCATATGTGATGTGCAAATGCAATTAACCAACACTGTGGCACGTGGAGGACATTTTTGCGCACCTCCACTCCAGTGAGTAGCATCTCCAATTCACTTTCTGTGAAGTTCTTCTTTTTTCCCTTACTCATTCTTTTGTTTTCATTTTCTGATCGTCCAGAGAGGGAAATTTCAGGTGCAGGGTCAATTTAAATACAATTTGCATATTTAAAAGGGGGCATGGACAAGGAGGGGTCGGGTACAACACGTGTGCACAATTGGGATGTACAAAGGAAATGTGTTTCTGGATCTGAGCGTGTGCCACGTTTTAGAAGGAAATCCATGCAAGTCTTTGTACATGAGGCCCCTGGTTTTTATAGATCTTTTTGATTCAAATTGTTTAGTGGGCTTCATGTGGTGATGGACAGAAGAGTATCAGCAATGTAGTCAGACATTTTATCTGAGCCTTAACCTGGTGTTGAATTTGTTTACAGTAAAATATCTATGATTAGTTGTAGGACTATGCAATTGTGTGCAGAGATGATTGATTTACTCTGTATCAGTTGAAACTCGTCCCATACAGAAATCCCACTTGAGTGTTACCAGGCTCATATTCTGACAAGGGATTGATTATAAATACATCACATTTTGCAACAACTGTAATTTGCAACATTTACTGATGTGAACTTTGTTATAGCCAACATGTTTGTTTACAGGGTTATATTTAGTGGGCTAAAATTTGTACTATTTGTATGGAGGCCAAAACACAACATGCCCGAGATACCCAAAAGCCTGAGAACTGAGTGCATTCAGCTTCTTTACAGCAGAAAATCACTCTGACAAATGACTACTTTCTGTGAGCCTCTCATGTAATCATAAACAAGTCAGTTGTCAACAACCCTCTTTCAAACAATTGAACTCTAGTGCAACATAATGCATAGGCTTTAAATGAGCCCGAGATAAACACACATAGGAGTAATTCAGTTTGATGAACGGTTTGCCAAGCAGCTTGTTTCAAACGCGTTATTTATTGTTCTGTAACAGTTTTTTCCTCAAAGTGTGTTTGTATTTTTGTAGGAAAACAACATTCACTTGGCCCTTAGTTGGGTAAAGAAGCGGTGTAAGGCAATGTTAAGTGAGCAGAGAGTAAATACTTCTGCCGCTGTAAGTCAGAAAAGACTAAAATCTGAACAAATAATGTGGCTGTTTGTGAAGGGCTTATCACATTCAACAATCCATCGGTAGATAAACAATGAATGGTGTTTACTGAGTGAGTCAATACTAAAGTTTAAGTGAGTCATGCTAAAGTTTTGTTTATTCTTCCACAATGGGTCTATGCAGAGTCTATGCCTTAGGGCACTTCACTGGTAAAAGCATTTATACCTGGTGTGTTGGCATTGTTCTGTAATTAGCCCTCTAAAGCGCAAGTCAGTAGTTAGTCAGCTGTGTTGACTTTCTTTGTGCGCTTCACGTAACTGGCGACTAGAACTGAGCGGCTCATGTTGGAGTTGAAGCTAATGCTGATCAACGGTTACTTTCACTGAAATCACTGCAACACAGGGAAGACAAAAGACGCTGAATAAGGAAATGCATTTTGGACAAATCGTAGCTGTTGTGGTCTGTGCCACCATGAGGCCTTCTGCATTTCTGAGGAGCTGAACGTCAGGTTCCGCTGTAGGTACGCTCTACCTACACAAGTGGCACATGACTATAAACCAAACTTATGTGAGTCGTGTTTGTGAGCAAGTCAGTTATTTTCAAGGTACATTACCTGCAGCAGGTGGTCCCAGCAGCATGGGGAAGCACTCTATGATGGTGACCAGTCCAACGGCACTGGGGAAGCGGTGGTTTCCCATCAGGTCCATGAGGCACTCAAATATCAAGGCGAAAACCATGCCAAACCCAATGCCGAAAAATACTGCGTAGACCACCAGAAAGGTGTAACTCGTAGCCAGAGGGCACAGTAAGTGGCATGTACCGTTGAAAACCATGGCAAAGCTGAAGAAGTACTGGATTCTGGGCCTGATCCACTTGCTGTTGGCAATGAGGCCGGTTCCAGGACGAACAAACATGTCCACAAAGCCCATTATAGAAAGCAGATAGGCTGCCGAGTACCTCTCTACGCCTTGGTTAATAGCATAGGCGGACAGGAACACAATGGGTGCATAGGCACCAAAGATGAACATCACATTTCCTATGAGGTAGATGACAAAACCCCTGTCCTTGAAGAACATATCCAAAAACTTCTTTGCGTTCTTCATACAGCTTCCCTTTATCTGAGTGTTATTTGTCGATTTTACTTTCTTCTGTGGCTCACAAAGTGGACTAACAGGCCTCATCAGAGCCCCAGCTACACAACAATTGAGCATCAGAGCTCCGAGGATAAGGAGACTTCCTCTCCAGCCAAAATTTTCTAATAGATATTGGTTGAGAGGGGCCAGGAAACAGAGAAAAACTGGACTCCCAGCCATGGCTAGTCCGTTGGCTAAAGGACGCTTGGTTAGGAAATATTTACTGATGATGGTGAGAGATGCATTCAGGTTTAGGGAGAGTCCACAACCTAAATGGAGAAAGATTGAAAAAACACACAGTCACATTCCAGATACCCTGAGTAGCAAAATCCTTCTGAACCTAAACTCCAAAGGCTACTGACTAAATTAAATTAAGACAGATTCTGCTTGGTACTCATTAAGGTTCCATCTCATTTCACTTTGGCTGGCTAAAATCTCATTACAGAATGCTGGAATTATTTCTGAAATAATTTCTCCATTCAAGTAGAAATAAATTAGGCAGCCTTGGTAATACATTCACTCTCTTGCCTTTCTACCCAGAACATTTTAATTTAATAGCACCTTATTTTGAAGAAGATGAAGGGCTACAGCTTGATGGTTAGGGTACTATATTCTCTCGTTCCAATGTCAATTTATTCCTCTCTGCTGGATCCTCAGTAAAGCTCATTGAAAGAGGTTTTAGTGTTTTCTCTATTTAAAGTTCAAACAGGGGCATATCACATAAAGTCAAAATGTATTTCAGTAATAATGTTCTTTGTCAATAAAGAAGCAACATTTCAGAAACACTGCACACAACAATGCAATAACAAGAATTCATATAATCAAACAAAGTGTCTATAAGTACCCTAACAAGCACTGAAAAAGACAATCAGTGTTTTATCTTACACAAGATAACTTATGCAATGGTCATGATAACATTTCAGATTTCTCAACGGCTGATTAGATCTTTAGCCATTCAAAGATCAAGTATCCAACTGTGGCATTTTAGAGAATATTTAGCTGATTGTGTCTTACGTAGAAAGGCCTGTTGAATGATAAATAAACAAAAAAGGATGAAATAATAAAACAATGTGTTGTGAAGATCTAATCCATAAAAAGGTCAAGACTCAGCAGCTCGTGGCCTTCATCAGAGATGGTTGAAATGTGCTAATCTAATGAAGTTGTTCAATTATACTACTAGTGTCGCTGGAGTCTTGACCTTTTTATGTTTCTTTTCCTCATCCACGCACCCCAGTTGAAGGTGAAGTTGCGTTAGACATACAATTTCTTCTAGAAGGTCTAATTCATTGGGTAAACTGAAACTACATAAACTTCTCAGAGTAGATAAATTCTCTCTTGTTAAAGGAATTATCATCTGTTTTTCCACTGTTATCTCAGTGTCTTAAGAAGTTGCAGTAATGTTCAAAATGTGGTGTAAAGTCCACTTGCTGCTTTGCTTTACTGAACAACCAAGATTGTAGAAGATGACACATGTGGACACAGAACTACAGCAACTTTTCGCTCCGTTTTCACAAACAATAGCCAAAGGTAAATTAAAATGTACATTTAAATTTACCTCAGTGTGGTGTCTGATGCAGAAACTTCGGCCTTGGATAAAATGAGATCTCTCAACCTAATCAATGGTCATGGATTTTTTACTGTACTTCATGAGATGTTGTGCCTGCTTTCTCAGTTCTTGTCTTTGCCAAACAGGTGTCTCAACTAATCCAAAGGACATGCTAGTCCACGAACAACTACAATATCCCTCACCAGCTTCCAACCAGCCAACATGGCAGGATATCATGTGTGTTGAAGCAAAAAAACAAAAACAAATGAAACTGTCACTACTAATATGAGTAATTCTGGAAAGTCTTATACAGGGATGGGAAGCTTTTCTATGAAATGATTATGTTTTATGTTATCATTTTGTGTGGTCAGTTAGTTGGGTATGTGTAAGCCTATGCCTGCTAGGTAACACTGCCTGATGCCTATGTGTCAGTGTGCCAGGGCACAAGGGAGCAGAGCAGAGCAGGGCCCACACTTGCCTCTGGGCACCACACATGGCCCAGTCAATGGCGGGACCTATTAATCCTTCACAGGAGCCCTTGGCAGGGTAATGAGCCTCACAGGGTGGCAGAGAGCCCCCATGTGATGACCATGATTGGAGCCTACGGGAGAGTACAGAGGGCCATGGAAGACCATGCTCTCTGGGATCAGAGACGGTTCCATCTTAATTACTGTCCTGGTCCTGCTCCCCTTGGTGCTCCAACTGCACCCAGGAGCAGGGGCAGATGCTCCGGGCCTTGGCAAACACCATACCAGCTCAGTTAGGGGGCGGCAATCTGAACCAAGAGATTTCTAAAAAGATAGGGAAAGATGTAGGCTGCCGATCTCTTGATGCACAAGGTTCTAAACCAAGGAATAGTGAGGAAGAAAATAAATAAGTTTGGGATACATATAGAATTGGTCCTAGTTTCAGTCAGTGATCAACTAAAGCTTACTTTGTACTTCCTAGACAAATCTACGCATACTTTGTAGGCTACACCATTATGAGCGCTCATACTTTTGTGAGTGGTGTTTTGTAATTATCAAAACATGATATCTATAACACTGTGTTTAAGTTCTTTGATTCAAACAATGGCCATTTAATCCGAGCACCTGATGTTGGAGTTGAGGCTGTTGTGCTGGTCTTCATGTTTTTTGAGTTGTTCCTAAAGCGTTTTTGTGTGTGTGCCTGTGTCAGGCTGCATCCTGCTGGGGATGGCTGCTGCCATCAAGGAGTGTCATTGCTATGGGGTGGGGGTGCCTGGTCTGGTCTAGGTGGGTGGTACATGTCTAAGTAACATCCACATGAATGCCAGGTCCAAAAGTTTCCCAGCAGAACATTGCATTTTCAAAAGACGGTCAATGTTATTTACTACTCCTGTCAGTGGTTTTAATGTTGTGTCTTACTGGTGTTTCAATTCAACTTAATTGTCTATGGATTCCCACAGCCAGAATGAGTGCCAGAGCAATAAAAACTAGCAATCCTTCTAAAACTTTTCTATGGCAGCAGTGACACAAACGTTTATCAAGAAATTATGATATATTATGATAAGTACGGTACCTCCAATGATGCCAATGCAAAAGTAGAGATAAACAATGGAGTTCCCAAAGGAGGCGGTTGCCATAGAAACCCCACACATCAGTCCACCCGTTATGACTATTGGCCGGCTTCCATAACGATTGACCAACATACTGCTCAGTGGTCCTGTAAAAGAGATGAGTAAGACAGAGAACATAATGTTATAATGAATATTAATTCAAACAGTTTTAGTTCAATTGAAACAGTATCACCTACAAAGTACTTCTAGGTAAATTGGTCTAAGCCAAGGACATAAGGACATCACAATGACTGACAGAATACTACTTTTTGTCTACTGTGAAGCAACTCATTATACTATGGCAGCTTGATACTGTATAGTACTGCACTCAGTGATTAGAACAGCCTTTTATAGCGTCACCCTTTCCTTCATTCATGACCATGCCTCAGAAGGTGATACTGCCCCCAACTATTCACAAAATGTCTATATTCTTGATGGTATGAAGATCAAATGTGCAATATATTTATTTTTACACACATACTACATAAAAATGAGAGTATCGAGCCGATTTGAGGATCACTCAAGCTAATATCTTTAGACTGCCATGATTGCTGAAACTTGGACATGGTGCTGCTTTTCAAAGAAAATGGTAGGTAGGGCCTCTGTGTGGATAGTGATAACTGAAAGCAGCCCAGAGCGCAGTAGGGGGATTACATGTTTGGCAACCACCTAATTTTCATGTTTACCATGGCTAATGATTAATTCCTCAGTGCATGTGAACATAATCATGGCAGAACTCATTTCATGTTACAGTGAATCTGTGAGAACATAAGTCAAGGTGTTTGAATAAATGTGTATGGTTGTCACAATCACATTTTTTGTTAAAATGTTTAAGAGAATGACACGAGATCAACATGTAAACGTACTATGCCGAGGCACGTTTTGTAAGAAGGAAGAAAGAAGCACAAAATTTGTCATGCTCTGTATCTGATTGTGACTGACGGCTTTGGAAAGATGAAGGGAATCAAGATGCCACGCTTACAGTTTTGCAGGAAAAAAAAAAAAAAAGAAAGAAAGAAATGTGTTTGCAAGCTCGAGCTGATAGGTGCCAATCAAAAGCGTCTTATGGTTTAAGTCTCTGAATTTCCAGGCAGCTAATTTCTACACACTGAAAATATTTCTTGGAAATATCCACCTAAAATAACATCCTCAAATTCGGTCAGTATGTCAAAATGGTCAACCCTAGGCTCTATGGGTAAGAAGCAGTAGGGAGACTTCAGAATTACATTAAGTCATAATCTTATCACCAAGCCAAAGTGAGACTTGACAACTTTATTTTCAGTTTAATCAAAATGGTAAATTCTTTTAACAGTGAGGTAGTGAAGCTGATGTTATTGAACCCGTTCTGAAAGTTTTCACCTGCACCTCTGTCAAATTTGATGCAACTGAAATGCAGCTTAAGAAAGCACGGGCTGCGTTTTCTCTTCCTAGTACTGGGACCTTCATGATGGAAAGGGTTCCGCTTCTTGATTAACAACTTAATTACTTGGTTTCATTCCACATATATCAAGCTGTGGTTGATTGGTCGCAGCACACTTGCCCGTGAATTGTTGTATGTCTCCTTGTTTCACTGCAGTGGAAAAGCCTTCAAACGTCTTATTTTGCCTGAACATCAACACACCGATTTGAATTTATTACAGTACTATGAAAAATGCAATCCTTACAATTTAGAGACTCAAACCAGCATGCGTTTTTACTAGATAGATAAATATTTTATATTTTCAGTGAAAACTTATTTGCTGAGATTTACATAATTTTCCTCATCAACTGCATTAACTGTGCAAAGCAGCCATCCTGGTGTTTAATACAGCTAACCAGGTGCCAGCAGGGGTCAAACATGGATCATATTTCTCACTGTAGCTGTGTCACAATAGGGCATCTCTCGTATTTCCACCATTTCCATTTCCATTATAGGTTTATCATTCGCACTCCTTGAGTCAGAGGTTTTCTGCAAAGGCTGTCAAGTCTCTCCCAAGAGGCCCTGGTGTCAGACCCCAGTGTGCTGAACCTTCCTCTGATATATTCCCCCTGTCTCTCTCCTCTACTGGGTGACATTGCTGAAGCCTTGCCAAGGACAATATGATAAAGCCCTGTGCCTGAGCCACAGTGTAGGGGAATATTTCACCAGTTAGGCCTCCCTGCATTGAGTGCAGGTGAGTCAAACACCCCGCTGTCTTGTAACCTTGAACAAAGCTACTGATGAACTCATGTAAAGCCTTCAGGACTTTTAAGATTAGTCATATTTTGCGTCATCAGCTGATATCACAAATACATGCAGTTTTTGTATCACTCCGTCTTTAAATTACTGCAAGAATGCGGATATTGGATTTTAGCGACAGTCTGTTCAGTTCATATACAGCAATACTAAACATAAGCTGTTGAGGCGTGGCATTCTATGGGCAACTGTATGCAAGATTAAATAAAGTATCAGTGAATAAATCCAGTTTATAGCAATACAACTTTGCAAGCTAGTGCTTAGAAAGTTAAGCTAGTAGTTCACGTTATGTCGAGAGCAGTTTCCTTCGGGTTTTGACCAACTCTCTTTGAATAATTGTAAATCTCCAAGGTCTAAAAATCAAGAGCACTCACATCGGGTTTTAAAAAGTGGCGGTACTGTAAATTTTTTAATAGCGAACAACACAAATAGCTTCGCATGCTACATGAGTTGTCCGTGTCGTTTTCTCCGTCAGGTTAAGTTCAGTACAGATCAGGTGAGTGACTGGTGTGTGTGGAGGGTCTGGGGGAGGTAGCTTTGGGGAGAAGAGGGAGGGAGAGATGCTTTCGGGAGCTATAGGAAAAGTACGTTATTTGAGATGTGCAAAAATATTATATCATTATGAGACCATGGCGGAGTAAATTAGACCCTGGCTGGCCGCCATAGTATTGACATTGTATGAGAAACCCTGAACAGTGTGTTGTATTTAAAGGGCCAAGTAGTAGACAAGTCTAGCCGATTGCATTTAGAATAACACTACACTTCCCATATCCACAGGTACTCAAGATGTAAGAGATGGAAATATCATCATCAGAGTGTGTACGATAGACTCTGTGGAAGTCTGTGTGCCCTCCATATTATCCTTTCTATCCTATATTTATGCAGTCACTAGACTACAAGGACATCAACTGCAAAGAGTGGACTAGAAAGTAGTACAATAAGAATGTGTGCGCTTTCGCTAAAGAGGTCATACTAAGTAAGGCTCACACCCAGATGTCCTTTGTGATCAATAAAATTTCTGTCACTATTCTGCCAGTACTAGATTACGTTAGAAAACATGTCAGAGCCTGAACTGTGTCATCACAAATCTAGCCAGAGCCAGCTACAGGAAACACAAAAGCAAAAGTACAAGACCAGAAGTGATTTCTCACATGAGCTGTAGACAATGTCCAAACAATCAAGTCCGACCATTGTCTGGAGTTGCCCTTTCTCACCCTTTATATAAAGCAGGAGATTCGGAGGCAGTCAGAGGCGTTCTCACTAATGGAATACTTTGTTTAGCTTGGGCCATCTGGGTCACCTGGGTGTGCCAGAAGCAGATGCACAACAACAAGGACGATCAGTTGTTGTGAATTTACAGTTACCTGCTCTATTCATACAAGGGCTCAATCAGACATTAATAAGACTTGTAAGAGAAATAACAATAGAAAGCTGGCAGGGTAAAGTGTGTTCAGTGTCTGTCCTGACTGATATGGACATTTACATTCTTACATACAGCTCCTCCTGTTAAGGTCCAGAAACAACGTTCAGGGCTGCGGTGCATGTGTGAAAACAGCTCAGAATTTATTAAAGATCATAAGCGCTGCGGTGAAAGGGTTTATAGTTTTGCGCTGGTGTGTCGGCATTGTTCTGTAATTACGCCACTAAAACGGTAGTCAGTGACGGGTCAGCTGTGTTGACGACTTCTGTGTGCGTCACACAGCGGCGAGTGGAACCAGTGTTGGAGATGAAGTTAATAAATGTGGATCAACAGTTCCTTTTAATGAAATCCCTGTAAACACAGAAACATGAGAACACCTCTAAGTAGATGGCGTGGAGGAGGCTGAACAAGGGAGAATATTCTATGCTTGTCTGACTGAGAGAGGTGAACATTGAAACCATAGACTGTAGGAAAAAATTTATAACGTGTCCCCACTTCCAACCATTGGTTAAGCTGACTCTAGAATTCCATGCATTGGGGCGCCACAGTTAGAAGCCTGTGCAGTACTGTCTGAGGGTGGAGCTGTGTTATCAATTATCTGCCCATACTTCCACCAGACTCACTCGCCAATCCAACACTTGGATGTGTGTTGGATTAACACTGCGCTCTGCTCTACCTTTACCAGTTATAAAGAAATATGGCATTATACACTGCACATTTTTTTTTAATAGTTTTTTCCCAGCCTCACAGTTGTATGGAACTACTTCACAGAGCGGTTGTCGCATCCTGTTTTTAATAGCGTCAAATAACTAACGACACTTGAACATGCATCAGCATTATATTATCTACCTAAAAATACAGAAACCAACTTTGACATTTATTTGACATGTACTTTAGTGTTTTGGTCTCGCTCAAGTCCCATCCACTAACACGGAGAGGGTGGAGCTTATGACCTATACTGCAACCAGCCACCAGGGGGAGCTCCACATGCTTTGGCTTCACTTTTGAGGAGCTGCTACAACATCCACTTTTTTCACAGTCTATGATGGAACTGCATTTTGTACCAATCACAGCTATTGCCGTCTGCGTCCCCATGAAGCGTAGTTACTTTTCGGGGAAGATGCATGGCTGATTATGGTGCAGGGTCCGAAGCAACGCGGTAGCTACACTGTAGAAGTGATGCATATAGTGATGCGATAAATCAGATTTAAAATGAATGAGGAGTCTGCACTTGTTCATCTAGTGCTGCTGTCTGTTTGAAGTGGCCTTGATAAGTCACAATATTTATCTGGTCAAAAGATAAGTCACTTTTGCTTTTAAAGAAAAACTAAAAGGTCTGTGAATTTTGAATTAAATACATTTTCAAAACGTGCTGGGCTTTTCTGTCCTAACTGAGCATAGTCTGGCTTTGAAAAGTCACAAACTAAGAATGTTGGAAACCACTACACAGAACTGGCATCAAGATGGCGACAAGTGTTGCCTAGCCTGACTGCACCAATACAGGCGCAAGTGTGATTACAATGTGGCGCCAGCTGTGAATTTACTTGCATCTCTTCACCCAAATGTTGAACAGAAAAGGCAAAAGTACTAATGACTTATTTTTAACCGTTAGGATTCTTAAATGTAAGTCAGGTGAGTGATGCATGCTGGCAGCATTCTTCTCATTAGACAGCGAGAGCAGTCAGTCATGTGAAGTCAGTTTATGAATTATCTGTCTACCCAAACGGGTTGACAGCACAACCACAAACAACAGTCGACTTCTTTGTAGGGTATGCAGATGCTGCAAAGAAAAAGTATTTTCCTGGTTGCTTCTGTAATATCGGCCATGAAGTTAACTGACTACTCCTCAAACATACCCTCTGTAGTCAGCCCGCATGGTTGTTAGGTATTCCTTGTACCATGTGTTATGTTCAACTTCTAACAAAAGAAGTAAGGCAATTTGAAGAGTGCTTGATCAGTGCTAGTTCTTGGAGGTATACTTGGTGTGTCAGAGCCTGGAGAGTCCATAATACAAAACAATACACAAGATCAAGAGGGGAAAAACTGCTCTGTCTGGTTCACCTGTTGGCTATTGTTTGCAAGCCATTACAAATGCATTCTCTAGTAGTATAAATGGCCCCAATATGGAGGTGCCGACTGCGGAACCTGTGATGGCCTGAAGGTATAAGATTCTACTACACTGAATACCAAGCAGCTCTGCTGAAACTCTGGATCTGAGGTTATAATATTTATGGTACCCAGGATATTTATTGATAAAGCATATCTGCAAAAGCAATGCTAACATATACATACATACACACAGACACAGATATATCTGAATACATTGGTTGTAACAAGAGGTTAATTGAGATACTGTTGTCTTTTGATCAGCTCAAGCAAGTCTGGCTATTTTCCTTTGACCTCTGGAATCAACAAGGCATTTTAACCCACAGAAATGTTGCTCAATGGACATCTTGTCTTTTTCAGAACATTCTCTGTAACCCCCAAGAGATTGCAGTGCATGAGAATCCAAGCAGATCAGCCGTTTATGAAATACTCCAACCAGCCTACACCAACAACCATGCCACATTCAAAGTCACTTAAATCGCCCTTTCGTCTTCATCTTGATGCTCAGTTTGGACCTCCAGCACATGGTATTGACAACAGCATTGTCTGCATGCATAAATGCATCGAGTTGCTGCCATGTGATTGGCTAGTTAGTTATTTCCATTAATAAGCAGTTGATCAGGTATACTCAATGGACTAGCCAATAAGTATAAACTGTAAGTATGGGGATAGAAAGTTGACTAAAGTGTATTAGGAGGAAAAAGCAGACAGGGGAAGCTGCTGGCATTAATGAAACCAACGTCACAAACACTGATTGAATCAACTCACCGCCTGCATACATGGCAGCCAGCATGATGGAGGAAAGCCATGCTATTTCACTGTAGCTGGCCCCCAAGTCCTCTTGGATGTCTTTGAAGAAAATGGATAGGGCTTTTGGGGTGGAGTACGCGAACCCAATGGAAATGTGGGCCCCGATCACCACCATCCAGCCCCAACCTCCATCCGGTGGCTTGTAGCCCGACACATCTGCTGGAGCTGGGGACATGATCCTGGACAAGAGGGAAAAACGTTTTTATACTGGCTTATCAAAAACAAAAACATGACTGAAATTAATTTAGAACTTTAAAGCACAAAAGCACATTAGCCGGTTGCATTTCATTGTTTTTAATAAAGCGGGTTTTTTTTTATCATTAAATAAAACTCTTCTGTAAAGTAGCTTAGTGAATGTCAAATGATCATAAATGGGTCTTTACATGAGGCATTTTTCTACCGAGCTGCGACAACATGTGATGGTGGTACGCCTCACATTAAGGGTCGAAGCGCTAATGAAAGTGCAACAAATTAATGGCGTAAAACAACTCAAGACGGGCAAACAGCATCAGTATTTATCTCGAGAAATAACACGGCATGACTGAACCTTAACACAAAAACTGGGTAGAAATGTACAAGTGTGACAAGACAGAAGAAATACGGTTTTTTTTCCCCCCAACAAAACAAAAGTTGTCTTGTTTAGTTCCTGCACGAGGAGTCTGACGGCCGGCGGACACGTGGACGATAACCGGAAGAAAGTGATGAAAAATTAACGGCAGTTTTAAAACGATAGCCTTCGTTAAAGACGGAGAGCCTTGTGAATATGCTTTCTTAAGTCAGAGGACGACTTACCTTTCACTGAGCGCCCTCGCAGCCTTCGGTGCAAAGTTACTGACGCAAGTTTCGGCGCCCTGCGTCTTTAGTTGACGCCTGGTCACGTGACACACGGATGGCCTGGGGCTTTTCTCTGGGTTCAGATCATTGGTCTAGATCAGCACAAGAGCTTCATCTCATCTGCATGATTTTCAGCCTAAAGGTCACACTGCAGTCTGTGGCGAGGCCACGGTGTGCCAGTTAAGTATTTTTTTTAAAGTAATCACATACACCAACAATTTCCACTTTTAATAGTTTTATTTTCAAATTATGTGCAATGTGAATTTCACAGTTGAGCTCAACAACCACTATAACCCGAAACCCAAAACAGACAAACCAGCAAAGTAAAAGTGAGGACACAAATGGATAGAGATAATGATGGAAATAGCACCCATAAGCGATGACCAGAATGAGCTATGACCAAACACAGAAAAAAAGCTTCTTTTGTTTAGCTTGTTGTATTATGTGACTGGTGTTTGAAACATGATTGACAAGGTAGTTACTTGATCTGTAATGCTTAGTTTCATTGAGATGTTAGAAAGAAATACTACTGTACTACAGGGGGAAAAAAAATTAAATCAAAATGTATTACTCGTGCAGGTAATCATTTTTTCCCTCAACAGAGCAGGATTACTCTACCGTAACTAAATAATTACATAAAGAAAGAAACGAAAACAGCCACTGGAGACAACGAAAAGAAATCACATCTATTTTTTTTTTCAAGTTATAAAAGAAACTGAAGTATAGAAAACTGTGCAAGTACAGCAAACCTATAGTACAGTATATTACACAAAACAAACAAAAAAAAACATTTTAAATACAGTACTGTGTATCAGTAGAAATCCTGAGAGTTCTCCGTTCCTGGTTCTCAAATGGCCGTCTGTAGACATAGCGTTGTTCAAGCCGGGTCAATTAAAAATCAGCTTGAAGTCAGTCAAGAGTGGATCTTCTCTTGGAGAAGTAAAGTATATCCTGAAGTCCTTACTGACTGTGACTCTTCTTGTATTAATTTCCACGTAAATATCTTAGATGATTGTTATATGGTTACTAAAACCTTTTTAACATAATAGCGGGGCGCTCTTTAAGATGATATACAAAGGAAATGTATAGTGCAAAGATGACACAGGAACCTGCAAGAGAGGACACTGACGGCACTGTAAATGTCATACTTTAACAGGAAACGCCACTCGGTGGTGGTTGTCTTCTATACAAGATTGTCAAAAAAAAAAAAAAAAAAAGAGCAGCACCGACAGTTTGTGTCCTCTGTGTGACGGCGTGTGAAGACGGATTCTTGGCCACTTAAGGGATTAGCACAAAACGCAGACCACCCTCGCTCGCTTAAATAGTCTGCTTGTTCGAGAGGGTGCTTCGTAAAGTTTGCAGTTGAGGACCACTGAAGTGGAGAGTGATTCAGTGCAACTCTGGGTAAGACTTTTTCAGATACTCTTCATGAGGAGGAACAGTTTTTGATTCTGATGCCTCTTTTCTAGCCACAGGCACGTTGGCATCGCAAATGACCTGCACTAAATTACACATCACTTCACGCCTGCACCCATGCAACAGCCAAACAATCAAAATTGGTACTACTGTGATTTTCACTAGCAGACATAAGCACACAAAACTATTAATGCACTTTTACTAAAGGTAATACAACGCAATATATAGCCTAATCACAGTTCCATGAATTATTGCTACCACAAAATTTGTTTCAATGTCCACAACAACTATAACAAGACCTCAAATGCTTTTTCTTTTGGCATTTAAGAGGAAGGCTTTTCAACCTTTTTCAAATAATCGTAATCTGATGTCAAAAAACAACCTCAGAGCTCAATGCTGAGCTGAGCTTTTCACACAGTTGCTTAATCAACTCAATGGCCTGAAACGTCCCTTTTCTCCTAATCAAATATCTCTGAATTGTCTGAGGTAAACCTGTTAGTTGGTCTGAACTTGCCACTTAGTGTTGCCACAAATTTGACTTCGTCCTTATTTCTCCAATGTGGAGAGTGAATATTCTAAGATTTCACTTAAGATTTCTTTGCATGCGACACAAAATGGATGCCGACTCAAAGAGTGGGAGGTGTGAGCCCCCATTCAACTGGAATCTCAAACCAAACTTAAAAATAGCTCGAAAGCCACACATAGTGTATTGTTTTGACACACTGACGCTTGTGAACGAAGAGAGGGCCATAAAAAGATACAAGCTTCAACCTTTTAAAACACTAAGGTAATGTAAATCCACAAGCACACTTCAAATTAAAATGTGTCTATAAAATAAGTTGAAGAGAGGCATGAACACAGAACAGAAAAAAAAAAACACACACACTCACAAACCTCAGAGCCAGCAACCTACTAATGAGCGATGGTACTCATCTTACCCGTATGAATATATAGTTTATATATTTATATATATATATATATAGATATATAGATTTTTACTTTACGCTGACACATAGCATCCATATCACCAGAGGGCAACCTGGCAAGCACCCTCATTCGCATGCTTAACATTTGTAAAAATCCACCTATTTATGTATCTAAAACAGAATTAGAACATGGCTCAACAACAAGCAAAAAAAAATAGGATAATTGCACTTATGATTCATTGTACGGTTTTGTTTAACAAACCTCAGTGTAGTTGGTGCTGTCTGGGAAAAAAATACTGCAATCTTTAAAAGCACCCCCATTTTGATCATGTTAAACCGAAGTTTGAACAACTTAAGACTTAACCAAAAATGATCCGTGTGGTGCAAACCCAAGGTAATACCAGGCACAAGGCAGGCAGGACCACACTACTCCCTCTGCCTCATGGATTGGGTTTGCAAAAAAAAATCAGCTACCTCAAAGCACTTTCTGTAGACACTGTGGGTAAAGTTTGGCCACCACACATTCAAAATGGCGACCCAGATCCCAGAGGCGATCGGGTGTCTCATAGACTTTGGTCCATACATCTGCCTCGTCGTCATACTGGTAAAGGGAGTTCTTGCGGCTGGTGCGAAACACATGCTCCTCCACCATGACTTGTGTGGCTCGTACAAACAGGTGCAGCTTGCCTTGCAGCAGCATGGCCTTGATATACGGGCTTGTGGCTTGGTCAAACGGAAGATCTCTCTTTCGGCTCCATGTGTTTTTCTCAATGTCGTAGACCTCCACTGTGAAGGTGCGCTGGTGATTCCTGCAGATGCCGGCGATGTAGTAGATGCAGTTCTTATACAAGGCAGCCAGACCCTGACTACGAGGGACACTCATCGGAGCCAGATGACTCCAGTAGTCCTTTCGGGGATCAAAGCAGAAGAAATATTCACCTGCAGAAAACAATGTGGAAAACATCATTCAGAGCTGTGATCAACTGATTTTGAATAGCTTATTTAATTTATGTTGCTGTATGTCTAGAGTTAGATACTTTTTAATTATAAAGAAATACCTTGGAGGACATAGATGCGGTCTCTGTACTCCACTGCACTGTGAAACTCCATGGCCACTGGCATAGGACTGACCGCTGTCCAACAGTTGTCCCTGGCATCATAACACTCTACTGATTTTAATGCGTTTCGGCCGTCACCTTCATAAACTCGCCCTCCCAGTGCATAAAGCTTCCCGCAGCAGTGCACAAGTCTGCATCCTATCCTTGCTCTCAGCAGAGGTGCACGTGGAAGCCATCTGTTGCCCGCATGTTCATACTGCCAGAAATCACTCTCTGCTCGATGGTCTATGGACACTTCACTGTTGCTTGGTCGGTATCCACCGGCGATGTAGATGTCATTCTCTGAGGACACCAAGATACCCACCTCCCGGAGATCATTAGGTGGTTTGCAGAGCTTGAACACCCTTCCTGTGGCTGTGTCGAGGCAAGGCACCGTCTGCTTCTTACCTGAGTGTTTATGAGCAGCATCAAAGCAGATGACCATCTCAGAAGCAGTCATACCCAGGCGCTGTGGGCATCCATTTGTGCCAGTGAGACGAGCTTTGGCCTCGGCAGGGTCTTTTGACAAGGACAGGGCACAAGCAAATGAGGCAGGTATACGACTGAAAAAGGCCTCATCCAGCAAAGGCAGACGGATGCACTCGGAAAAAACCTCGGCGAGGTGGGCTTCACGTCCAGGCAGATCATGCTCCAGCCAGCGGACAATGCTCTCATAGACATGCTCTTCCTTCTCCACATTGAGGTCATCATTGTTCAAAATGCTGACCAACTGCTCCTTGGTCATCTGGAGGAACTCTTGCTCCCGTGATACACACAAGAACTACCACAAAAATATAAAAACTTTCAGTGTTTAGCAGCCAAACACACTGGTCACAAATAAAGCACAATGTCTAAAAATAGTGGAAATTAAGAGGCACCAGCCATAATCAGTAAAGTACAATGTAAATAACTTAAGAAATCAATTCAGCTCTCATGTCCAACTGACCTTTTTACGGATGTAATCCTGTGAGCGTTCCCTCAGCTCCTGGTGACCATATGCATCAGCGAACATGTAGACCCCGATACAATTCTGAGGGTCCAGGCGGCTGATAATGAACTGGGCACACTGATCCTGCAGAGCAGGAATCTGGAAAATGCTGGCTGCAGTGAACAGGGCCTGGACATTGGACTCAGAGAGTGTGACCCTGGATGTGTAAGCATAGTCTAAGACAAGGTGCATGGATTCAGATTCCACCCCTACGATTCTGACCTCACGCTGACTGCTCTCTGTAAGGCCACTGGTGAACATGGACCTGGAGGTGAAGATGAGAAAACACAAATGTGAAAATGACAATCACACACTTAATCTGAAAATCATAAAATCTATCAGTTGGCCAATGGCCAACAATGAATCTGAAACTAAATACATTTTTCAGCTGCTAACTTGTTCACATTTGTAAAAAAAAAAAATGCATATATTTGAACATTACCAACATGTCCTACCTAAAATATGGGCTGATTGCTGCAAGAACATTTCGATGGCATGAGAACGTCTTGCCATGGTCCACTTCTACGACGATGTCTGTAAGCTGTGCTTCATCATACAAGGCTTTGAGCTGCTGAAGGATGTTACAGGCATGTACAGCGTCTACCCCATTGTAGTTGGTGGTTGGAGGTGTACCATTTTGTACTTGTAACAGCTTCCCTACCTCTGAAAAACAAAGAGAGAAACAACACAATATGAACATTGCACCTTTATGAACACTTCATCAGTCCTTTCTCGAACTGACAACTCTTGAAATGACAAATGTTTGACTTGAGGAAAAAAGTTGACCATTTAAAAATGCTGATAACAGTGATTGTCTGTGATGATTCTCAGTCTGGACACACCCATACAGTAATGCTGAATTCTGTCAATTTTTTCCCCACAATTAGTGACATTCTAGAGAAACTTTTTGGGATGTTAAAGACTGTCTCGTAAGTGGCTGATAAGTGTCGTCGTGACTTTAAGGACACCACGCAGATTAATATAAACAAATTCCTCTAATTGCAGGCAAGTATTGGGTCATTAACAGACCCTAGCTGTGTGAGTTTCAGGAGGGCACCACCCACAGATGTTCCAAATAAAGACCTAAGCTCTCCACCAATCATTAAGATCTGAAGAAGCCACTTGGATTGCCTTTGTTTTAGTTTTTGGAGATAACAGTGACTGCAAATCTATACCACGATAAGATAAAAGCAAAATAGCTGAACGCATTTGATAGGGTCTTGCCTTTATTTAAAAAGTGCAGCAGAAATAGAAAGAAAATACAGGGACAAAACAAGGAAACTGACTGGCAGTAAAGGTCCAGGCCAGATGGAAGTTGAATTGGGGAGCCCATTTAGCCCATGTGGTATGCCCTCACCACTGAGCCATCAGGTCACCCCGTGTTTTTTGTTATGTTAATGTACTTTAAGTAAATACTGTAAAGGCCATACTGAGCCAATCTGCCTTCCAGTGAGATGTGTACAGTATTTGGATGTAGTTCCAAAATGATACTATAACAATAACGTTCATTTAGGTGTTACCATATAGTGAATTGGGTATCCTAATAACAATTACAAAAACTGCTGTTTTGGTCATTTTGTGCTGCTACATATGCTGGCTTGTTACTTTGGACAAAGGTGGCTTACTTACTCGTATATCGAGTCAACTCACACGGATAACATAAACTCGTGAATTCAGGAGTGTTCCCTTATAGTAGCTTCAGCAAAGTAAACAAGTTTCTTATCACACGTGTTACGCCAAGTCACAGAAGTGGCACTCCAACTATATATCTCACTATAGCTTAATTTTCTTGGTTTCTACCGAACAAAAACTTTTTCCAACAAATACCTCGTGTTGGGCAACGCTGACTCCTTGACAGGACAAAGAGTCGCAATGGGGGAACAGAAAACTACTGTCTCGCCAGGTGGTAGCTAGCTCGCCAACATCTCGTATCATTGCCCGGTGAATGCATTAACTGTCTGGGTAGCTAATAGGGCTGAAAACTAACTTGAAGAAAAACAACTACTTAATAGTAAGGTTGTATAATGCTCGAATTTTACATTTGTTTACCATAAAAACAGCGACGCTCGCGGTAGGGTTAGCTTCTTGTCATACAAGCTTAACTTTTAGCAGACAGCTAAGCACCGAGCTAATGTTAGCAAGCTTTCTTTGACACAACATTGCGAGATATAAAGGGCGATAAAACCTCAAATGTTTGCAGGTATAACATTCACATTATATAGAAGCATGTCTGTAAATGCGATACCTAGTGCATTAGATTGGTAACCGTAGCTATTATTACAACTCGCCAAACCTTTGTCTCTTGTCATAAACAAGTGTTTACACAATCAGCTGTGGGTAGCGAGCTAACCGGCCGAAAGTTAGCCAGACAGCTAATGCTAGCCACACAGCCAGGCTAACGACAACCAACAGTTTTGAGGAGTCGTTTAGAACCTGACCTCTTACAATGAGAATGCAACATATCACGACTTCTTCAATTAATCTTTCAGGCAACACTCGGTGAACATTTAAACACACAAATTATAACTTTGAAAGGCATCATTTAGGTCTGACGAGCACACAAAACAATGAAGATTTTTTGCTAACCTCCACTGGCAGCCATTCTCTCCAGTCTGTCTCGAAGCAGACCGAGAAACGTCAGTGAGTTCACAGCGGAGCCCCGGAAACAAGGATTAGCCAATCACGAGAGGAGCACAGATCTCACCAGCCAATCACATCTCCCTTATCTGAAACAGCATAAAAAAAATAAAATAAATGTTAACGCTGAATTATACATAGTAACGGAATTACAGACTACACTCAATACTATGAGCCATAAAAAGTCAATGGTAAAGGCAAACGCTACTCCTCCCGGTCAAAGCCTGTAGGAACAATGCTGTGTTAAAACAAAGTTTGTAAATCTGGAAAACGTCTGATTCATTTTCTAGTTTTATTAAATGTTTGTTTATTTTATATAGCATATCTATCATATAGACTTCCTTAGATGGACTTAGATAAACTTTATTGATCCACAAGGGAAATTGCTTGGTCACAGTAGCTTAGTTGCACATAAAAAAAAAAAAACACTCTTAAGAACAACAAGTAAAAGAAAGATTAAATAAAACAAAATGAAAATATGTAAAAATCTATTAAAATAAAATAAAAACAGTATAAGCAAAAATGTACAAATTAGCATATGAACAAAAGTACAAGACACAGAGACGGAAGAATATATATTATATACACAGGAATGATAGTAAGGTGCAATAGTGTCCATTATCATGACTAACATGGAGTTATCTGTTACAGAAAGGAGAGTTATTGTACAGCTGGACTGAGAATGGTATGAAAGTAGTCCTGTAGCGTTCAGTGTGGGAGCGGAGCTGGATCAGTCTGTTGGAGAATGAGCTCCGCTGCCCCTCTATTGTCTGGTGTAGTGGATGTGACGGATTGTCCATGATGGAGAGCAGTTTGTCCAGTGTCCTCCTGTCCCTCACTGAGACAAACGTCTCCAACTCACTGCCAATCACATGACCAGCCTTTTGGATCAGTTTGTTGTCCCTCCAGTCCAGTCTGCTGTTCATGTGGACTCCCAGGTACTTCCACCTCCAGGCCCAGGATGGTGATGGGCTCCGCTGGTGTCCTGGAGCATAACTAAAAAAATCGTAGCACTTCTATCAGTGCCAAGTGATTTAGGCAGCAGTAGTCTGATTCGTCCCAAAGACTCTTGCCAATGCAGATTGACTGGTCCACATTTCAAAGGCTAGTATCAACTTCACAGGGCTCAGTCTCTGTGTGCATGTAAATATTTCACACATTGTCCTCAAATCAAGAAAGTTGAGCGTCTCTTTGTAGTGAAAAATGACATGCAAGAAATCTTGGGCTGTGTGAAGCACAGCAGAGCATTTGAAGCACATCATGTCTGTGGCAAACCTCTGATGTGACAGAGATGATGTGTCTCAAATTAGCCTGAATAACGTTTGCATCCAGTCGCGGACTCTGCCCTCGCCCTATATAAATATTATAGGCAAGACAATGCAAGACATTGAAGATTATCTTACAGTATGAGCAAAGTCTCATTTAGAAATTTTCTAAATTAAAAAAAAAAATCAGTATATGCAGCTCAGTGCTGTAGAACTGTATCCAAAGAGTAAGAAGAAAAAAACTTTCAGTTAAATTAATTTAATCTACCAGTGCACTTTTGAATTCTCTTGTATTATGAAAATCTCTCTCTGCTGTAAAACATGTGATAGAATTGAATTCGTAATGCAACGTTGGAATTAGATTTGCGTTGTATTTACGTTCTGTTTTTTAGCTGCTTTGTTTTTATTTGGTGTGTCCCAGATTCAACTCACCACAGTCAGAGGACAGAGAGTTGTTACTTTCAGTAGAAATCTCACCTAAAAATCCAAATCAAAGCTTTTTTTAACCTTAGATATTATAAAGTCCTGACTGGTTTAAAGATTCAAGGTATGGAATTTTACATGCTGTTATCATTTGTTAAGAATTGCGCTTTTTTTGTTTTTTTTGTGTCTTTAAGCTGGAGATCCTGAATGGAGAGCTCATTTGGCACAATGGGACATCTCTTCTCGTTGGTGTCTAGAAAGTAATCCAATGCAAAGTTTCCATGTACTGTATGTCTTTTAATATGTGACAAAGTAGAGAGGCTGGAGACAGAGAGAAAACTGACTATATGACTATATGCAACAAAGGTCCACTGGGCCAATGCATCTTAACAATTTGATCACCGGGAGCCTTAATGTTATATTTTAAAAATTAGAGAGCATGATTAGTATCTACATTTATTTCCTTTCTTACTTGTTTTTGTTTTTTTAAACATGATTCAAGAATTACACAAAGAATACATTTTGGTTTAATACTCCACTGACAAATAAGTTAAATAAGTCAGTTTTTCTCCAACCTTCGCCTTATGTGCTCACAGCCTTGGTCAGATAATGTGTGTACACTCTATCACTAGTACAGCTCAGAGTTCAATCCACATTATAGGTCAATAAATTCAATTTCCCACATAAATAAAATGCGTTGCTGCGTTCCGAGGACAAATATGAAAGGGTGCACTTTTCAGATGCGTTGGATTTTTCTGCCCATCAAATACATTTTGAGATGACTGTAGCCTTCTGCATTGGCGTATTAAACCTGTGGATTAAAATGAAATAGAAAAATGTTAAATTACAACAGTTTGCACTGCCGACTTATGTCCAAGCACTAGAAAAACAAGAAATAGAAATGAAATTTTGGCACACCTCCCAAAATTGTTTTCTTATTTTTGTTCAACATATTGAACATCTCTTATCACAGCTCTTACTTTTACACTATATCATATCGTACTCATATTATCATATTGCAGCCCATGAACTTTAGATCATACAGGATTATGTGTTCAAGTGTTTTCAGAAATGGCGGGGATAATTTATTCATTTAGGGTTTTCTTCATAATGTTATATTAATAAATGAATAGGTGTAATAAAAAGATGAAACCATCAGTAATATCACCATTTTCTTAAGACATAATGTTACTGATGTTTCATCTTTTTATTACACCTATGCATTTCCTACATTGTTCGCTTGCTAAAGTACTTGCTTATAGACGCCGACAGTTGCCTTGCAGCAGTGTTCCCACAACTTAACACTGACTTGATGGCTAAACATTTTGTGTACGCCGCTTCCCATGTCGTAACCACAAGCTCACGAGTTACATCTGAAGACAGCATAAAGGCCATCCTTGTTTATCTGTACCAGGCAACCTTCTGACCTCCATCCTCTTTTCAGTTTCCAGTCTTTGAGGCCTGATGATGGCAGAAAATAAACTACTCAAAACTGCAACTGCCAGGACTTACAGTGTGGTCCGTACATATTTAGACATTTTCTGTTATTGTATTTGTGCATGTGTGTGTATACACCCACACATTTTTACTACATGTAGTTGTGTAAATGTTAAAATAACCAAGTAAAAGAATGATGCCATGCCTACATTTTGGCCAACGTACCTTTTAATTGTTTTTTTTGTTTTTTTGCAAATATTGTATACGCGGATAACACAATTAATGCTCAAAGCTGAAAACTGCAACTTTTGAAATTGATGGAATTCTTTTAAAAAAAAGGATAAAAAAAGGATAGTTAATACTAAAGAAACAGATTTTTTTTTATACTTTCTTGTTATTCTGCTATTTTGTATAATACTTGGAAAGCTATTTTTTATTCTATATTCTATATTTATACTTTTTTTTTTTGTTTTGTTTTTTTGTTTCTTTACTTATCCTTGAATCCTTGAATCCTCCTTGAATCCTTATTCATTCATTCATTTTCTGTAACCGCTTATTCCTGTTAAGGGTCGCAGGGTCTGCTGGAGCCTATACCAGCTGTCATTGGGCAAGAGGCGGGGTACACCCTGGACAGGTCGCCAGTCTATCACAGGGCTAACACAGAGAGACAGGCAACCATTCACACTCACATTCACACCTACGGCCAATTTAGAATCACCAATTACCCTAATGAGCATGTCTTTGGATGGTGGGAGGAAGCCGGAGTACCTGGAGAGAACCCACGCAGACACAGGGAGAACATGCAAACTCCACACATGGATTCGAACCCGGGACCTTCTCGCTGTGAGGCCTTCCTTTTTATTGTTTTTTTTTTCTTTTGCAACATATAAACATCGCAAATAACAGAACAAAAAAGCAAATACTAACATCAGAAAAATAACAAGCTGGATTGCTATATCTCTACAGTTGGTTTTGTTTTACAATCAGCGTGAAAGACCTTTTCCTGTCATTGATGTATAGACAGTCCATTTCTCCCATTTCTCTCGACATTGTTCCTCTTAGGTCCTTATCTTATGGGTCAGTTGCTCCATAACATATATTTCAGTCACAATTATCAGCCAGTCATTTTGTGTTGGTCGGTCTGGCTTATACCACTTCCTCAACACATTTCCTGTCATACTGCCAAAATACAGTAGCATACATGACCTAGGTATACCATAACCCAGTATTCTGACAATAATTTGGTGAACGTCTTCCCAAAAGTTTATGATTTTAGGACAGAGTCAAAAAACATGACTACATTTATATCTACATTTATATCTCCACATATTCTCCAACATGGCTGTGGTACCAATGAGTATTAGCTGCGAATTTTGGGTGTGATAAAGAACCTAATTAAGCACTTCCAACAATGATCTCCAAGTTCTTGATGACAGCTGATTTTTGTGTTCTCCAAATATGCAGCCAGTCACTGGAAATATTCACATGTAGTTCTCTTTCCCATTCCAGTTTTACATGAGATTGTATTCCCTCTTCTCTCCATTAGGTGGCCATATATTGTAGACTTTCTATATTTGTTTGAATTGTGGGCGGCACAGTGTCGAGGTGGTTAGCACTGATGCCTCACAGCAAGAAGGTCCCGGGTTTGAATCGATGGGTCGTCTGGGACTTTCTGTGTGGAGTTTGCATGTTCTCCCTGTGTCTGCGTGGGTTCTCTCCGGGTACTCCAGCTTCCTCCCACTGTCCAAAGACATGCTCATTAGGTTCAATGGTGATTCTAAATTGGCCGTAGGTGTGAATGGTTGTCTGTCTCTCTGTGTTAGCCCTGAGATAGACTGGAGACCTGCCCAGGGTGTACCCCGCCTCTCGCCCGATGACAGCTGGGATAGGCTCCAGCGCCCCCCCCCCCCCCCCCCCCCACGACCCTTCAGAGGACAAGCGGTTACAGAAGATGAATGAATGAATGGATGTCTTACTATATTAAACCACAGTTTTAATGTAAACTGGGTGACAGCATCCACCTGTTCGATTCTACCCACTGTTTCGTCCCTGTCTCCAATAAGGCTTTGAATTTCTCTCCCTTGTACGAATTGTTCCAGAATTTTCCATTTGGCTACGTAATTTTTATCACACCAGCAAGTTACAGGTCTAATTTGCGCAGCATGAAAATATTCCTTAAGGTTTGGCATCGCCATGCCACCCTTATCTTTCCTAATCTGTAATGTTTCAAATCTTATTCTTGGTCTATGACCATTCCATATAAATCTTGACATGATTTTGTCCCACATTCTGAATTATTTTTCAGGTATCTCGATGGGTAGAGATTGAAACAGGTAAAGGAGTCGATGTAGAACACTCATTTTTATGGTCTCTATTCGTGAACCAGTGTCTAGTGGAAGGACAGCCCACCTGTCCATACCATTCCTAATTTCCTTATCCATCTTGGTGTAGTTAGCTTCATGTATGTCTTCAGTTCTTTGTGTAAAGGTGACCCCAAGATACTTCATTTTTGTTGCTTTCAAGAAACTGAATTTTTGTTGTATTTAACCAAGTGGGCCTTTACATTAAACCTGCATCAGATGCTACTTGGAAAACCGTACTGACAAACATTCAACCTCATAACAAGATAAAAGTCTCCATTAATCTATAATAGAGCCAATTTCAGGCCATTTAATTTGTCAGTTGTGTTCAGGGACTCAAAAACATACAGTGGCGTTATTAAGTGATTTATGACTGAAGATTTTGTGCTAGCATAAACAAGCAAGCGTTATAAATCTCTACATCCTAAGGGAATATTCACGGTTAAATATTAATAGCTGCTGGGAGAAGTGTACATTTTTCATTTACAAATTAAGTCAAACTTTAATATTTCATTTCAGTTCTCTATTACGATGTTGATTGCATATTTCAGGCTCTTCACACGGTGTCAACAATAATGAGGCGATGCCCTTGCCAGCAGTGGCAGTTGATAATTCACAGCAATTTGAGCACTCTATCTGCTGCAGCGGGTCATTTGACATTCATGTGGCAGCACCTGCAACCTCACGCTGTCAAGAGAAATAGACTAATTGCTGTTTATTGAACACTGTGATTGCCATGTAATCCCCACGCATTAATGTACTATCATTTAATTTTAATTAGAAGTCATTTATTAAGGAGTTTGAATGAGAATTACACAAGTCTACCTAATAATCTGGTTGTTTAAGTACAAAAACAATCCAAAATCTAAATCAATTACCTCCTGTCGGTAGGAAACGACGCTTCAGTTTTCAGGTCTTCACCTTTGAGCAACAACTCCCACAAAGTTCAGTACTCATGCACAGCTTTACGTAATCCATTTCACAACTTCACTTCAAGGGGTACTTCAGCTTCACTCAGCACAGTCAATAAACTTACACTGCTTGTAATACTTTCATTTTAACAGCAATTTCAACCTTGTATTGTATTTCAACTGCCTCTTTAACGTGTTTGCAGCTTCATCCATTTAGAAAGTTCATTCGCACAGTTTTCAGAAGCAAATGAATTTTTTTTATTTCTGTATATGAGCATGTTTTTAACTGTGATATATGTCACCGTGTACAGTATTTGATGGTAAGTTGCCTCTCAGTTTTAATCTGAGCATTGATTTTTATTGATTTAAATGTAGTTTAGGTGAACCTCATATACTGCCATCATGAAGGCAACTGTGCAAATTGTGTCACTGCCCGAACACATATGGACTACAGTATAAGCCCTGGTAACTGCGTTCGAATAACAGAACAGGTGGCAGCAATTTAGCCAGAATCGTTGTAGACTTCCAGGTTTTTATGACTTCAATGAAATTGATGATGTTAGAGTGTATGTACTATATTTTCTATAAAAATATATAGTCAAAAGCCAACCTCGTTCCAACGCCTATTCTACCTGGACTGTTTTTACCAGCCCTTTCTGAATGCAGCACAAGATGGTTGAAAACCTGAAGGTAGCGCCTTTATTGCAGTGCCATCATCAGCGCTGTGCAGCCTGGAAATGCACTCTAAAGCTGCGTAACACTATAAAATGACAGAAGAAGAGACAAATAAAAGTACAACTGCAATCTTAGCAATCGATTTCACATTTTTTTTCCAATTTCTTCCCATTCAGCCTCAGTGCGGCCTGTGAAATTGGGCCTAGCTACTGTTGAATCAGAGAAAAAGGCTTCCTGGGATCGCTGTTATTTGATGATAGCTCTGGTTTCTGATTACCCCCTCACAGATGTCCCTCTTTGATACATTGAAACTGATCATCTGATGTCTGCACTTTTTATTTTCCCCCTCGTCTTGCACAGAATTTTCTGGTCACAGCACTCTGAAAGAGAGATTTATTGTTATAGTGTGCATTTACAATATGACACTGTTTCAGCCCACAAAACTGAAAGGGCTACAGCCAATGAAATTAGGAGAAGTGTCTCAAGAGAATATATAGTGATAGATGGCGTCATGTATTGTGCTTGCCTTCCGGTTCAGAAACTGCTGTTCGGAGATTTTATCCTGAGTATAGCAGTCATTAGTAGGTTCTAAGTGAGGTAAATGTGTATAGAGACATCTGATTATAGACTTTAACGTTTATTTGTGTTGTTGAACGCTTGCGGTCAGTAAGATATGTCTGTACATAAAGACAGGTTTTTTTTTGGAAAGGACTGAATTGCAGAACAGAAGATGAGGAGATGAGATGGAATGCATGAGGAAGATGAGGCAGGGGGTGTAGTTTAAATATGTGTTTTTGTCAGAGATGGAGGTAATGGGCTATTATATGCCTCTGGGGGCCTGTGGGTGAATGCCTGCAGATGTCATGAAGGGCTCCACCACTCCTCTACTCAGGAGGAGACAAATAGGAGCACAATGGGAGGCTGCTGTAAATACAGGCCTGGAGGTCCTTCTCCGTGTTTAAAAAGTCCCTTTATCGCACTTTTTCTCTTCCCCGTCACCCCACCTGAGGAGCTGATGAGCAGATGGTCTGAGCTTCCCCCAAAAGCACCTTAATTTCCAAACAATCCCGCACTAGCAGCTCAAACTGCTGACAGTGTTGTTTGTTAATGGTTGTTGTTTGGTGGAATAACTCAAGGCTTTGCCATTTTTATAGTTTTGTTGTGGACATTTCAGAAGGAAGCTCAAGAGAGGAAGTAAAGTTTAGGAAATGCTTTCTTGTCAAGACTTAGATTGATAACCCTCTCATGTATGCTACAAATGAAACTAAAGCAGCAGATTAGTTTATTTTAGCCCAGCTTAGTTTGCTTTACCTTGGCTCAGCTTTGCTTAGTTTAGCATAAACAGTGGGAAAATGGGAAAAAAACAAATGTCCCTTTGTGCACATCTAAATCCGTAAAACTAAGGCCCTGTTAAAACCTTTCATTAACATCTGTCCTGGGCAATCTAATCTAGTCTAATCTAAAGTGGCCAGCTTAAAGTATGTGAACACACCCATGACGCATTGAGGATACATTTGAGGGATTTCAGACCACATTTGGAGGTAGTCCGGGATGCTTTTGAACACATTCCTCTGTTAATGTGAACACACAATGAGTCCTGGCAGCAGGGAGGTTACTCTGTGTGTGGAAGCTTTTGGGGTTCAGCTATAATGTGAGCTTTGTGCAGGTCCCTAAAATAACATTGGGGCGGAGATCAAGATGACAACTTAACGTGTGTGCTTTCAGTGAGTGAGAGAAACTTCACAGCTTGGTCCAAAATATGCATCATCTCCCCAAGGCATGACGCACACAGAGCAAACTGTACAGTTTGTGGTTCTAATATAGAGGTAGAGATCCATTAGAGACAGCAGCTGTTACTATATTGTACCGTGACCCAAATGATGTTGTTGGTGTTCATTTGTACACAGACCACAAAACAGATCGAATCTCAAGTGCTGGCTCAAGGGGCATGTGCAGACGCATTATAATGTCAGGTGGTAGCACAGGTACTTAAAGCAGGCCAGTTCTGATCGGGTTTCAGGACGGATGTTAATGCAAGGTCTGAATGGCCACAAACTCACCCCTTTTACTGTGTGAATGGCTCATGCTTTTTTACTGTTGCTAATATCAAATAGAACTTGTGAGCTTATGATTAGAACACCATTGCAAAGCAACTGAGGCTAACTATTTAGCAAGCTAACAAACAGGCTATAAAGAGGAACTGGTTAGAGAAGGACTCAAACACACAACTCAGAACTCAGGTGGTGGATAGAAAGTCTTTATTTCCAAAACGTAAACAAATACAAAGTCCAAAAGGTTATGAGGAAAAAATTCAAGAGCACAAGGAAAATACTCGAACGACACAAACATGGGGTACAATGACAAAATACAAAGGGAATAATCAGACACAAGTGAGACACATTGGGGTGGAGCAAACAATCAGGAGCAGCAACACACGGGGGAAGTGAAGACATCTGAAATGATAGCGAGTTAGTGACTACAAAATAAAACAGGAAAAGAACAAAACAAAAAGGCTGTTGGAAACGTCAAGATTTTCCTCTGGCATAATTTAAACTAAAACTTACCACGCACAGACACATGAACTTCGTTCTAATGATAAACTGTTGTTTGTCATTTCTGTAAACATCAGCATCAACACATCACAACTTGTGGACTCAGATAACTTACATTTGAGGTTATAAATACTTGAGTGAGTATGGAATGTATGAAAGTTTGATGTTCATATGGGCTCCCCTCATGAGTGCATCATTTATCAAATTTTTTTTCCAAAGGAGTTGTTTGTCTGGCCCGGAACATTAACTTGTTGGTCCTCACTTCCTGGTATAACCTCTTGGTGAGTTTTACTTGTGCTGTTAGGTGGGTTTGTTAGCTCTGAGGGCCTGTTTCCCCCAGAATCCATGCCCTGTACTAAACCTGTCTTCTAGCAGTACCTTCATATTTAGTAGACCAGCGTGTTATCAATCTTTTCACCTGACTCTCGGCAAAACCGCAAATAAGTCAATTCTTCAAATGTCAAACCAGTTCTTTTGCAATAAAGGGGCTGAAAGGTGCAAGATAAATGTTTATATTTATAATTTATTACCCCAGCTCAGCCACTGCTAGGTATTCTTCAAGACTGAGTTCATTTGAGGAAAGTTGAGATTGCACGAATTTCAAAGTCTTTTGGAGGCTGCCTGAATATTATCCAGTCTTTGCCAACATAGCGGGTGTCCATACCCTGTGGTGAAATTAACCATTCACGCTTTCATGGCTTTGAGATGGAAAGAGAACCCGCCATTTAGCAGAGATGAGCCCAAGAAGGAAACGTCCTCTTTTCTTGTGTTGGTGCTGTCAGAAATGAAACTGAGCTGATAACACTTGGATCAAAGCTCACTTCTTTTGATCCGACTGCCAAAAACCACAGAGCCCAGTAGGCCTCAGAGTTTCGCGTTGGCTCCAAACTTTGGGGACTGTTCCAATAAGCTGCTCCTGTGTGACCGTGCATTGTCTGCCCTTCAAGTTGTAAAAGCAAACAAATAAGGCTATGCTGCCTCCCACTGCGAGGTCGACTCATTTGTTCCACTTGTCCGCCTGATGGATTTGGTTTTATAAAATTTGGCTTTTTTTAGCCTCTCCCTAATTAGTTAAGGGAAAAAAACATGCACTGCACACATTTTGTCCAATCTGACAAGACTCTTTTTTATCTCCTTCTAAATCGTCCTCTTGTGGTCTTCTTCACAGACCTGTGCGTTCACAGCATGGTTGCGCTCTGTCTGAGTCAGCCAGAGCCAGAGTGGCCTGCAGGTTCTAGACACCCAGCAGGTAGGACCGGGGCTCTAATAACGGAATCGGATTAGAGGACTCCCCTGGTGTGTGCTGCTATGCACCCATGTGCGAATACTCTGTCTGTCATCAGTATGGAGGCAGTGGCGCGGGGAGATCTATCAGCAAATCCGATTGCATGGAGAAAATTCTTAGGTCTTGGCAGAAAAAGCTAGGATGGGCTTTTTTTCCCCTCCCTCCCACTTTCCTTTTACATTATTTCAGGCCCCAGGAGAGTATTCTCCATCATGTCAATGTAATGTAGCACACAGAGGCAATCATGCAGCCTCTCTGGCCTCTGCTCAGAGGAGAAAATGCAACTTTAGCACTTAATCATCTCACCCATACCTGCTGCAGCACTCTATGAGAAGGTTTTTTCACACAATATGAAACCAGATCCCTGATGGTGGCCATGTTGTTGTGTATCCCCCCATGGTTAGGGGCTTTTGGTCTTCCATCTTATTCTCCCTGTCCCACTTGAAGATCAGCTGCCTCAGACCTGTGCTTATGTCATTCCATCCCATGCGGAAAAAGACCACAGTTGGGCGCAACGTTACATCCCGACTCCTGCTGAAACATTTGGATTCATGAATCCCATCTCCTCACTGAGGAGTGCACGGCAATCAGAGTCATTCTAGTGTGATCAATGCTGCGCCGCTGAGGAAGACCATGCATGTGGAGGTTTATTGACATTGGCTCACATGTATGCCAGACATTACCTTTTCATGTTTCACAGAGTCACAGAGTTCACGTTTGATAGGAAACAGATATAAATACAGACTTAATGTGTTGGTCCAAGCAAAGCCAGAGAAGAAAAAAAGGAGTGTGTAGATGCATAGAAATGAACAGGGAGGTGTGTGTATTATCAGGTGATTGATCGGCTGCACGCATGGCTCCAAGGGAAGACATAGGGAGAGGTCAAACAAGTCTGTTCCAAATAGACCTGTCGGAATCAGCCTCAGGGAGGCCTAACTGGTTAGACAAGGGCAATACTTTTTTACCACAAGTGCCCTTGCTTTACTGTGTGTAGACTGGACAAGCCCATGTATTATTCACTGGTCTCAGTGGGTGATAAATGGGGGACCTCCATTCCAAGCAATGGAATATTCACCAGTGCTTATCTCTTTTAATCCCATGACTGCGGGCCAAGTCACTGAAATGGTGCACAAAGCATAACAGCACTGCTTAAACTGTAGGGGCAAGGTTGTTTAACTAGGAGATGTATCGAAAGCAGGCTTGATAAATAAACGTAATGATGTTGGCCGGCGTTCTTTAAAGGACATGTTTAAAAGGGAACACGTGTTCTTAATGCTAAAAATAAATTGCGGCAATGTCCATACACTGTGCATTTTCTGGATATTGATTGTTAAACATCTGCGCGCTCATTCATTTGACTTCCAGTCTGTGTTTTATGTAGAATATGAAAGAAAAGAGCACACTTATTTGCAAGTGCATGGTTGTATTTTTAAACTGTGCTATCATAATAAAAGGTATGGCAATATTTTAATGAATAAATCATGACTAGTCATCCCAGCGGTTCGGTCTTAAATAAGATTTATTTTATTCGGGGCCATAAAAAGCTAAACTGCACACTGTCAAGTTTGCAACATGACGTATTGGGGTCTGTTCAGTGTACAGAGGCATCACACTAAAAGCTAATCTGACTGTTTTAAGTCTATGTTGTCTTTGATTTAGCTCAAGAGGCAGTTTCAATGCCTCTGACTGTCTGTGCTGTGCAAATCTAAATATGCTGTGTGAGCTTTAGTTCAGACTTTTACATCTGTTTGTGATTACTTGATGTCAGTGTTAATGTGTCTTGTTCTTCCATACACTATTTTTCCAGTGGGTCTTTATCGACGTCAGTATTTTATTTTTATTTAACAAATGAGAATATTCTACGTTTCATTTCATAAAAACAGACAAAAACTATGTTTTTCAGATACAAAACAAAAAGATTTGTTTTATGTGCAATGGGGGGAAAAAGGACAAAAGAGAACTCTTCAGGACCACGTCATCTTTTCATTCAAGTGACATGTACCAACAGACAAAGTTTAATAATTCAACCGTGATGGCTCAGGAGAAAGAGATGAACTCTCAGCTTCCCTTGGTGTACATAGAATATGCATGTATGTTGCTACACACACCCATGCATGCAACATGTGTGCGTTGTTGTGATGAAAGTCAAATCGGCACCGACTAGTCCCTGATGACGTCGCTAATAAAAACACAGTAGAAAGTACTGCTTTGCAACAATGAAATTTATATCATTGACCTAAACACATATGAGAACAGAAATCTCACCAATACACCAATCAGACATAACATTACGACCACTGACAGGAGAAGTAACATTAGATCATCTGACAATTCAGTGTTCTGCTGGGAAACGTTTGGACCTGGCATTCGTGTGGATGTTACTTAGACATGTAGCACCCACCTAGACCAGACCAGGTACCCCCACCCCATAGCGATGACACTCCTTGATGGCTACTGTCATCCCCAGTAGGATGCAGCCTGACACAGGCACACACACAAAAATGGTTTAGGAACAACTAAAGAAACATGAAAAAGAGCACAAGGTGTTGACCTCGCCTCCAAATTTGCTAGATCCCAAACTGATCAAGTGTCTCTGGGATGATCCACAGAGGCCCCTCCCCTCAACCCATAGGACCCAAAGGCCCCCACTAACAACATTCTGTTACCAGACACCACAGGACACCCTCAGAAGGCCCATGTCCATTCTTTGATACCTACTCAAAATTAGGAAGGCGGTCATAATGTTGTGCCTGATCGGTGTATGTAAAACAGATTGTTGATTTTTCATCCTCCTCTGTTACGCAGGGCGGTTAGTAAAGTCATTAACTGACTGACTTTTCCTCTGCTAGCGTTAGCGGATGCCTTTTCAGAAGAGTGTGCGTTGCAGTAGTACATTTGTTTATTTACATATGTTGCATGGGCTTCATCTTTAGTGAAGTATTTTCACACACTTGATGAACTGCTAGTTTGCTGCAATGACTGACTGGGCTCCTCACCTGTCTTCTCTGAGGTGCCAGTGTTGTTACTGTCTCGGGATCAGTGACTAGTTGACATGCTTAAGGCGTCATGTCCCAGCAGTGAAGTCGACTAATCGACTAATCGACCAGTATGTACAACAATCTCATTATCTCATTATATATATTAATTCCATCAACTGCATACTATTCCATTTTTTAACCAAATGGCAGGAACAGTGTACAGGAACATCTGTGCAGACTTTGGAAGTCCCCAAGTTCCGATGGGACACACCATCGAAAGTGGTTGAGAATTCCAGAAGACGAAATCCTGTGGGAGTTCATGTTCCATGCTGACAAGCAGCTGCTGCCGGACTCAGTGCTAGTGGACAAGGAGAGGGCAGTAGTGATTGATGTGGCGATCCCAGATGACAGAAACATGCGGACTGAGTAGTATCGGGGGCTGAAGGGACAACTGGAACACATGTGGAAGTTGAAATCCATAGTGGTCCCAGTGGTAACATCGCAGCTGAGAGCTAAGATACTGCACTGGACCCTCAGACTGTTGGACGAAGGCCTACATCACCCTCAATATGGTGGTATGAGGGGGATTTTTCAGTTAGTTGTATTAGATATACAAATCAGTATAAATGACTTTCTCATGGAGATGTAGTGTTCTCATAGGAAGAACACGTACATTCACATTTAAGCAGTTTGTGGTTTAGTAATCTATCTAATTAAAAAATCACAGACTGAGCAGCTTCTTCAACGTCTCTTGCATCCACTGACTTGATAATATTTCTTCTTGTTTAATCAGTAAATTAAAGGTCACACGTGAACATGAGATTAGGCCAAACACCTGTGCACCATGTGTACACCAAAAGTTCGGACTACTACTGTAGAAGACAGCTGTGACTAGGAAAGAAGTCGGTTATTACAAAGAAATGACAGAGAAAGACAGAGGATCACCAGACTCAACTTAAGTAAAGGTAGCTGCACCACAATTTTAAATAATAATTCAGAAGTCCTGCAGTATTAACGGAGTGTATTCGAAGAATCAAACACAAAATATACAAACAAGATTTGGCTTTTGTGAGATTTAGACGCATAAATGTGCAAAATGGCATTCAAACGGATGGATCTAATCTTAACTGTAATATTTTATAAGATGATCATATGTTTCGTACAGTACAGTGCAACTTGAACCATGAGCTTAGTGATATTCCACCCCTGGTTCCGAGACCACCTGAGGCATAGCCTTAGTCCACAGCACCTTGAACTGTAACATTAACTAGACATGAATGTGCTGGCTTCTTTTGGGGGCTCCACCTTGCATTGCAACCGTGATTCCCCATTCTCCGCAGCCCTGTCCTTCCGTCCCTTAGCTCTGCCACAGTTGTATCACAGCAATTTGGAAAAGCAGAATCAAGCGGCACAACTACAGCAACCTGTCTTTGTTTTCCCTCGCACAAGAAAACTGCTGGATGTCTGCCACGGAGCTTTCTAGAATACTAATGAGGGTGGTTAGCGAGTCAAAGTTACTGACCTGAGGTGTCGAGATGGAGCACAGACCAAGGAGTGGTGGGTGCAGCCAGAAACCGTCTGCCACGATAAGACTGGAAATGTCATAGTTTATTACCTCATGACCTGGCTTCGCTCTCTACCGGCTGTGGCTGCTAGGGAACCAAACGGAGCTGTCCCGTTGCGGGGATTTTGGTGGGGATGGAGGGAAGCTGTTGGCTGGCTATCAGCTCAGAAGCCTGAAATCCAGGCGGCTCACTAGAGTTTCTGAGGGGCATGTACAGTATGAACTTTATAATTAGGTTTTCCACCCCATAAGGAGACCCTTTTTGGGATTTGTAAGTTACTCTGGAGAGTTTTAGTTTCACTCATTCTTTCCTTCACTCTTCCCTCATGTTTTTTTTGTATTTAATTTTAGAACTGATTACGTCTCTGTCAGCGCACATCCCCCATTTTTCTCCCCCTATAGTCTCCCAACTTTTCCAGCTTCATTTCAAGTCTATCCCCTCTCTCCTGCCCCTCCACAGGTGGGGAGGCCAGAGAAAAACAACAGAAAGAAAGAAAAGGCAGCTTCTCAGCCCCTCATGACTTTCCATGAGCAAGGCAAGGGTTAGGCTTGTCAGGCAATTAATGTAGCTGTTCGTGGCCACAAGGAGCCTCTCCATTATAAACAAAGGCTATTCATGAGCTGGGAGATAACCCTGCTGTCTTCATTTGTATCAGGGGGAGAGTAATTACCCCTCCCGTGCAGCTAATCTATCTCTGCAGCTACGGATTCATCCTCTACACGGCGATCTGTTTTAGGAGAGGGTCATCTACATTTTTGTCATTCTTTAATTCATATTTAAAAATCATATTTAAGAAACATCTTAAATCTTTGATCGTCTGTCTTTGACTTAATAAGTTTTGAGTGAATTTCAACCACTCTCCCAGTTTACCTGGTCTTTAATTTGACCTATCATAACCACCTACTAATGAATGTGTAGTAACACATATACACGTTTGTCATTTCATATTTAGAAATGTAATAGGACAGCAGTTTTGGGAGGAAAAGAAATGGTTATAAAAAAGAAATATTGGATGGAAAAGTCTTTTTTTCAAGACTGAAAGATTCCAAATTATAATCAAGACAGATAATAACAAATGAGAAAGCATATACTCTGAATAGAACGACAACATTATGCTTCAAACACGCCGCTCAAGTGTAAAATTAAAACACATTTTCACTCGCAGCTGAGAGTCATTGGCTCTCTCCTCTTTTCCAGTCTGAAAGTCTAACGTCCTCATAATACACGTTTCCTACCTTCATAACTTTGAGTGTTTCCCTCATTTGTGTTTCCATACAGCACTATATTTGCCCCCAAATGCCTTCTGATGGGCTTAAATTGAACAATTACTGAGTAAAAATGTTTGCAAGGAGCAAGCTATTTGAAAATAACCAAATGCAACCGAGTGGCTTTTCTGTTTTTTTTTTTTTTTTGTTTTTTTTTTTATGGAAGAGCAACATTGCCATCTATCACTGGGAGCTAGAAATGCAGCACAGAATAAACCTCTGTCTGTCAGATCTGGAGTTGTTGATATCAGGTGTTCTATGTACTGTATGTTCAGAAAAAGGAATAAGCCTAACTGTCTTCTAGTGCTGGTTCTGCTCAAACTACTGTATGCTCCGACAGCCAATGGAAAAGTTGAATTTCTGTGTTGAGACAACGTGAATGTAAATTACACTGGATGAGCCCAAATAATGAGTCTTTTGAAGAGTTCGTCCTAAACAAGCTCAATACCCCTCGATCACTGTCCTGACTCACACGCTGTTGCTCCACTGCCATTCCTCAAGCGTGTAATTCTGCCAGCGTGGCCTCGACTGGAAATGCTCCACCTCTAGCCTGAGATTTATTCATCAGGTCTGCCTTCAGGTGTTTTATTTACATGGGGCGCGGCAATGCTGCCACATTTTCGAATGATAATCTTGCTTTGCTGATGGTTCCAAAAGCTTAGCCTCTCTCCCTGCCTCGCGTGGATGTGATTCAGTTTCTCCCGGCTAATTTGAGGAAGAGTTTTTTTTTGTTGTTTTTTTTGAGTGGCCCCCGCCTGTCCGTGTGAGAGATCGTAAGTAAAGGAGGCGCTGGTGATTAAACATGTGTTTGCTGGGAGATGGGATGGCGACGGTGATATCTCAGAATCTGTAATGTATGACCTTTCTTTCTTTTATTTTTTCTTTTATTCCACGCACATGCAAACATATAAAGCGCAACCATCCACACAGAGGCACTCCCAGTGAATGCCACGGGAGTGTATCATCATGATTGAGAGAGATGGCTTTCTTTCTTAACCATAATTTCATGCATAATGTCACAGATCTGGATGCCGCGCAGCCCAACTGCTCTCCACTGAATCCTAATTCCGCATTCAGATTGGTTTATTTCGGAGACGCCTCTGCAAATCATGCCCCTAATTAATCGGAATGATGCATCGATTCCAACTTCCTTCCCCCCTCTTTCCTCCGCAATTTTCAAGGCCTGGTGAGGAATGCATGAGGAAGTAGAGACACAATCAAAGCAGAGAAACTACCTCGAAGACAAAAATGGCTATATCAGATGTAGCTTTTGATTAGAGGCTATATATCTGCAGAATAGGCACCGGAGGAGCTCAAACTAATCAGAACAAATGTAGCTATGTGTGTTGGTGTATCTGCAAGCACAGAAGTTCCACCAGGCCTTGCAGCCTTCTTTTTTTCTTTGAGTGTTTTTTTTTTCCATCTACCTCTTCTGGTCTCCTTCCCCTCCCTCCATCCTTTGCTCTTCAGCTCTAACAGCCCTTGACAGCTGGAGATGAAATAGAAATTTTGATATCAAACACCTACACAAAGGAGGGCTGACCTTTGATCAGCGCGCTGTTTGATGCTGTGACATGAAATTTGCATCACGGGAGCCCGGGCAGCGAAAGTTGCCGCAGAGGGGTAATGCCGGAGCCCTGTCAGGGAGCTGCGAAGGTCAAGGGCCTATTAGGACGGAGCAAGCCCTCTAATCCCACACAAGGGCCCTGCACTGCATTTGATGTTCAATACACAGAAATAGAATAGAATATTGAGCCCTGAGAGCAGAGCGACGACAGCGAGAGTATTCATTAGGTATTAGCCCATGAGTGAACAGCAGAGGCAGGACATTATGGAATTACTACTCTGCGCGACGGTGTGTTCGGATCAAAAAATTCATAACCTCAGCTGGACAAACAAGATTACATCCTGCAAGTGAGACATTACAGCCCTCTTGCTAAAAGAAAAATCTGTTCAATTTCTTAAACTCTCTGTGCGGCATTTCACAGGCGGCTCCTTGCCAGAGATGAAATGGTCATCCTCTCTAAGGTGTGTATTGGTGTGGGCCACTTTAGAACATACGGCACGCTCCGTCTGAATGTTGTCTATTGATCTGTGGACAGGTGGATCACTGGAGCTCTGAAGGTGTTTAATTATTCAAGCTGGCACGTCATTTTTCATGCTAGGTGCTGTTTCAGAAGACCAAAAATAAACCTGTCACTCGCACCGTCCATCCTTCATCTGGCCATTGGCGTGCAGCCTCATTAGCTACTCAGCACAAGTGAGGAAAGGAAAGGAAATGAAAGGAAAGGAAAGGAAAGGAAAGGCTTACACATATATACTTTCTATCCCTCTCTCACACTCTATTCAACAGGTCTGCAGCACTGTTTCAGACCATCATTTGATCTCATTTCGGGCAATATCATCATCTTTAAACTTACATTTTTTTGCTCCCACTTTAAAGCACAGTCGTCATGCATGGCAAAGGCTTTTATAGTACAGTGAGAGACAGTAGTTTGTTTGACTCATTTATGGCAGCTACTTTGACTTTTTTAGTATGTACCTCCCTGAAGTGTATTCCATTACCGTGTTACACGTTTTCCAGGACGTTCCTCAAAATTCTGTAAAAGTGTTCTGTAAGCGTGTTTCCATCGAAAGCTACCGGGACACATAAGTCCACAGAAAGATGTGGTGGAACAATTTCCAAGATGCAGTCTTTTTAGTACAAACCTTTATCCTACTGTCACATTTCCTCCACTGCGGCTCGGCAGGGAAAAACACTTTCCAGGAAACACAAAGAGACAATGTTGCAGCAAAAAGACTAATCCAATATGGACACGAGAAATGAACACACAAAACTACTGGCGGGTATTGTACATATTGGCTCGTGAAGTAACGGTTCACCAAGTATTGCTGCTGGACAAACTAACAGTTTTGCTTGGGCGATGTGGCAAGCTGACTCAACACTTCCTGAGTCTCTATTTGCTTCTCAATTAGAAAGTTCCAAAATTCAGATGCTTTTAGTGATAAAAGGGAATGAAGACAAAGTTTTGACAAACACATTCCCAAGTTAATGTTCTAACTTACAGGCAAATCAATCATTGCTTTCCATCTCATATAGCCTCACCATTTATTTATACATGCTAGAATTTACCTCTTGGTCTTAGGCGCCAGACTCTGCAACCAGACCTTTTACATTCCCTTACAATCAAGCTATCAAAGTTCCATATGGCAAACCACATGGATGTCAGAAATGTAATTAAATACTCTAACTTACATTTAAGTGTCTTGACCATTATAGGTCCACTGATTTTTAATACCTTCGTGACTTTGTCATGCAAACTTTTCAGTTAAAGGCACAAGCCTCCAGAATTCACTACACTACCTTCCAGTCTTTTGGATTTGAGATTTTAAAATGTTCTCTGTAATAAACATGTCCTGAAGTCTGGTCTCTAACAGGCAACCTTACCATCAACTGGTTCTCATGAGCTCAGGTTAAATATGTTTTGAACCACGTTTGAATGGTTTCTTTCTTTTTCTGTTGCAGGCTGCTGTCGTTGCCTTTGTTTGCCATGCACAGTGTTGAGTACACTAAGCTGAGTGTACTCAGTTGAATGAGTCTGGAGACGCCCAAATGAAGTGACCAGCGTTGCCAGATGGGGAATGAAGAAATATTGTATTGTCGCTTTAAAACGATAAAAGCTGCTCTATGCGCGTGGAAGTGCAATAACCTAAGGAATAAACGCAGAGGCTTGGCCATTTGAATGAAACAGTTGCTTCACTCATTGTTAGTCAAATGGCAAACGATCATATGTTTGCCCTTTTATATCGTATAGGCCCTGAAACTGTTGTATAAATATGATAATTATTGTATATCTGACAACACTGGAAGAGACTAATGTTGAACTGAGCTTTGGCCCTAAACACTTGTACAGTGCATCAGACATTGCTTCAATCAAATTAAATTGTCAGTGTTCTTCTGTACTTGTTGTTCTGTTCTTGTACATTTAGGAAGAACACTCAGACGTCCATCTCATAAATGTGACTTAAACTAGTGATACTCAATTACCAGAACAAATCCTGCACCTTAAGCGCGTCCTTCGTAAAATTAGTTAATCGTATTAATCGTAAAAAACATGAAGACCTATTTTTTTCTACTAAACTAAATGTATGTAAATGGTCTTTTAATAATCCTTTCAAATGAGTGAATAGACAAAAGCTCAGACATCCAAATGATTATCAAAATCATTAGAAGAACTTCTCTTGTGTCTCACAGTCCAATATGGGGAATCTAGTTTCAATATGTAATATGTGCATGTAATAAAAAAAGTTTAAGTTAGAGTATTTAATTACATTTCTGACATCCATGTGGTTTGCCATATGGAACTTTGATAGCTTGATTGTAAGGGAATGTAAAAGGTCTGGTTGCAGAGTCTGGCGCCTGAGACTAAGAGGTAAATTCTAGCCTGTATGTGTTTTGGATTTTACTCTATACCCTATCAGCAGATCCTGGGAGCACAAATGATGCCCAGATCAACTTATAAACGTTGAGCCTTTTCTTATTGGAATAATCACACTTTTCCCTTCGCCATTATCAGTTAAATCAGGTCACGGTTACAGACCCTTTCTGAGACATTGTTGTACATTTCAATGATCTCCCGGGAGTGATGAGAAAAAGACAGAATCCAGCCCGCTGTATGACATTACCTCACTCACCATATATTCTGACACCAGTATGAGGTAAGACTTTTCAGGTCAGACAGTTTTAAGGCTCCGAAGTTTGCCGGCCTGATCGATAATTTTGTTCTCTGTAATTATCTCACCATTGCACTCATTAATTACACTTTCAAGGCTCATTTCCAGCGCTGGCCGCAGATGCCCGTTCAGTGGGGGCATCCAGAGAGGTGAGAGAGCGAGCGAGGCCTGATTAATACTCTGTCTCTCTTTCTAAGGTTGGCTGCCACTCGGCAAGGGATAAAATGCAAGCGCTCTGTCATCTGAGACTTCACCAAGCGGGAGACAAACGAGGTCTTTGGTGGCCAAATCGATAAGTTCCTCAGATGATTCAAATTTAGAGAGTGCTGCCTCTGCTTTGAAGTAATCCTCTAATGCCGCAGTGTAAGGCTTTGGCAGAGACCTCCCTGTGAAGCATTTTTGACCTCAGGATATGTGACATATGGATCAAGAAATTAAGAGAAATCCCACTTGGATCAGTGCCTAATGGACATACTGATGCACAAGAGTCTGTCAGTGAAACATCCAGACATTACAAGAGAAGTAACCAACTCCGTGCAGCTGGATCAGCTCATGAGTTGCTGATTGTTGCTGTAGATTACAGATGGCCTCATTTTTCCCCGGGTTTCCATTGTGCCAATCCTCCTGTTTGGGAATTTAAAAAATGATTGAATGAGTTTGGCTGTTAACAAATCCAGAGTGATGTGTGACGTTGCTAAATGCGATCGCTGCCTCGCCAACCTCTCCATCTGGCCAGGAGGCGGGGTCGCCAGATTGGCTGAGCGATTCCACCAGACCCAAACATCTGTCAGCTTCCATCTACGCCACGTTCCCATGACGACACCTGGATACAGTGGGTGGAGAAGTGAAGAAGCTGAAATTGCCATCACAAAATTGGGAAAAAAATGAAATAAATCCGGTTACAACGCTTGTGATAATGTTTGGATTTGGAGAATATGCCTCAATTTCCCCTTTATGACAATGTTAACTTCTTCTAAATGTATGCATTTCCCAGAAAGCTCAGAGGTATAAGTTTTTGTTCCATTATTTTCATTTATTTTCTTTTTTTTTTTTGTCATTATTATGATCAGTGTTTGGCTTAAACCCACCAGAGGGCAGGAAGAGGTCGGGATTAGTTGCTTCATTCAGCACCCGCTATAGTGTCCTCCTGTGAACTACCTGAGCAAGGCATCAGCTGATCTGAGCTCAGCTGAAAACACACTGGCACACTGATGCCATCTGCTGTCTGTTTCCGCAACACTGGACTTCACTGAAATATAAATGTGGATTTTAGTCTCCCAACATATTGATTAACAGTGTGTGATAGGATGAACGTGTTGTTTATCCTCATTCAGTGTAAGCAGCTATAGAACAAGAGCTACATGCAGTATAAGATGCTTTTTAGCCACAAAGGAGCTGAAATTCAATCCTGGAATAAGCATTATAGTACACACGGCATGGTTGCATTCTCAACATTGCTTGGCAGCGGAAAGGGCAAGAACGGCTATTAAACTGCTGAGATATAAGTACTTTGGCATGTGGGGGGGGAGGGGGGGGGGCAAAGCAGAAAAGGAGAGAAGCGAAAATAGTGGGAGAAGAGGAGGAGGAGGAGGAGGAGGAGGAGGAGGAAGAGGGTTATGAGAGGGGAACCAGCTGGGTTTTTACCTTCTTGATCAGGATACAGCTGCAAGCTCAGTTGCGTGTTTGGAGGCTTAGGCCAGGCTGAGCCTAAACACGGAGCAGTTTTCACGCCTCAGCTGCAGAGAAGTCAGCTGGGATACAGAGTGTGAAAGTAAGAGACTGGGAACTGATGACTTCGTGTTCGTGGAGACACCCTTCTCTGTCTTTACGTACTGTATGAATCTGCAGAACGGAGCGCGTATGTCCGCTTACAGCACCATGTGACAAAAGACAGTAACGGGTGCTGCAAAAACAGGTTCAACTGTACTAACCTGAGAGGTCCAGTGAAACCAGATAGCTTCTGACCTACATAATATTACTGTTAGAAGCAGTTTTGACATGGCACAGGTCATCATAAGGGCCGGATTCAGCAGATTTAGGCTTGATTCTCTAATCAGACATAGAACGAAGCGCTGTCTTTCTCCACAAGGGGGCAAACTCTCGCTGCAATATACTGTAAGCTGTACAGTTGTTGCATGTGGAGTCATGGACAGAGAAGATTGCAGCAACTCAAACAGCACAGTTGTCTTTTAAATTTGACAAAAGTGGAATAATTGTTTGGCTCAAGCATTCAAGTCTTAGCCCGGCCTGTTGTTCAAACGAGCTTATAAAGCAGAGCGGCTCCCTTTCTTCTCCAAAGGTATGCATGACTTTTTTTTAATTTTTTCACCTCAAAAATTAATTTCCCACCCGGATACACAAACTTGGCCGTTTCATCTCCTTTTCAGTTATTTTTTTCTCTCTCTCTTCTTGCTCGAGGCAGTATTCGAACACAGGAGGTTTTGTGCTCTGCTGTGTTGTGGGTAGAGACCCCCACTTCCCCCCACCCCTACCCCTACCCCTACCCCACCACCTCTGCGATTCAACTTGATGTCGGGAGATGAGACGGGAAACAGGTGTCACCCATGACCTTCAGTGCTCAAACACTACAGGCCTCACAATCAGGGCTGGATGGTGGGTCCTCGCTAAAGTTACTTCACCATTTCTCCTCTCATCTTTGCCTTCTCACTGACAGATATGGGGTAACTCCAGACTCCCACGTTTGTCATCAGAGATTATTTCCGTCAGAGCTGATGAGCATTCGGAGCTGTTTAACATCCATGCTGCTTTACCCAGTTACACTACGCTCCTGTTCACCCCGATCTCACCTCAGCTCAGACAGATGACCCCTCGCACAAAGACGGGAACACAAAGTAATAACCTCTAAATCCCCACGACTGGCTTATGTGAAGCCGGAGACGATTGGGAAGTCTGCTGTTGAGAAGGCTAGATGTGGGAGCCGGCGGTGTCCGTGTCCGCGGCGTGTCTGTCAGCGCCGCTCCTATCGCCCACTCTGTTTTTCCTCATAAGAAAAAGATTAATTCTGCAGATTATCAAGCTGCAATAAAGTACTTACTGTTGGCCAGTAATTGGGAGAAGTTGATGCCTTGTCCAGAAGTGAATAATGGGCGGTCAAACAGAGGTAAAGGACGCCGCAAAATACACTTTTGATAAATCAGGAGGCTGTTTTACACCGCACCTTTTTATCTTCTACCTGTATCATGTTGTTGCAACACCACAAGACACTCTTATAGTAAAAGTAGAAGGTAAATGAAGTAGGAAGGACTGTAAAACAAATGGAGTCACCACCAGACCAAAGAAGGAATGTGTCCAAATGTCAAGTTCAACAGAAGCACCATGTGGGGCCTAAGTATTTTAGGACTGTCAGGTAATTGCTAACTACAATGAAACATTAGGATGATCAGGAGACGCACACGAAAGCGGTTTTGCACCAATATCTCAACAAGTCATAGGAGTATTACAGCCTGAGTAGAGTAAATCTCAAGCGTTTCTGTTTGCCATCTGGAGTGAAGATGAAGAGAAAGAGGCAGATGACTCCAGCAGCTCATGCTGTGGACCTTAAATATAACAGCAGCAGCTTACAGACTGTTGCTAGATTGTTGCACTGAGACATCAGCACATGCCTGTTATAATTATAATAATAATGATAATCGGAACGCAGCATGAATGCCCTGGTGATCTCTGACAGACTCAACGAGGCTGAAAGAACCAGCCACTTCACATTATCCTACATGATCCTCAATAAGTCACCTGGTTATTCTTTGACACAATTAAATAAACCCCTGTCTTTGAAGTTTTTTTTTTCTTGATTCCAGTTCCATTTAGCCTGTATTTCACATGAACAGCTGTATGTCATAGCTTTATGGCGATTATCTCACCACAGACATGACCATAGAAATCCCTAACCATTTGTCTATAGAAGGGCGCCTGTTTATGGACTAATGGTTATCCCGGTTGTGTGTCTATGGCATGAGCCTGACAGCCAACTGTTTGACACTGAGGCCACAGAGACAGATGGCAACCAAATGCCTTTTATTGCCTGTCTTTACCACTTGTGTGTCCCGATCACATCAGTCATGAACACTGCAGGGACTACATGAATCTCTCTCTCTCTCTCTTTCTTGGTCTTCAGCCTATCAGATCAAAATGAACGCCGCCTTCCAATCTGTGAATTATGCTTGTCATATTTAAACCTTCTGTGTGCTGCATCACATATCTGCGTAGATCATTTCTACCGCGCGCGTGTGTGTGTATTGTGTGCGCGTATGGTAAATGTTTGTGTGTGTGCGTTTGTGCTTTTGAGTGTCATGTTGCCACACTATGTGCTGACACAGCGCCTGGAGCTACAGGTTGCACCTGGTGTGCGGGAGCAGTTCACCAGCTGCTGATGCTTGAGTGTCAGATCCACACACATACACACGCATACGTTCATACTATACGCAGGCAACTGTAAATTCGTTCATTCCCTTCCTCGCACATGGGCGCACGCATGTATGCGCCCTTGCACTGACATATGCTTCTTCTTGTCACGCATGGCCTACAATGCATGAATGCAGGATTCCATATTCAGTGCAACAAAGAATATTCCTTAAGTATACCTTAAACGTGTAGTGTACTTTGAAAGGGATCTTTCTAAAATGATCTATGTAAGGGATGTTAGTCAATTTATTGCAGTGCCCACATTTTGAAATTATGGGAATTCATATTTTCACATTTAATAGTTCAGCATTTCTGGACACTTTTTGGCTTTCTTGACCAGAGTTAGATGAGAAGATTGATACCCCACTTGACAGTACAACTCTTTTGCATAATCTGTACGAAGTCATGCTTTCAGTTGAATTACCTTTTTTTTTTATTTTAGCGCCTATCAAAAACCTCATTTGGTTAAATAATGATGCAGACTGTGATTTATTGGTTCATTTGGTGTTTGATGTCTCTTAGAGAATGGGCACAAAAAATCATTCCCAGCTTTGGAAAGCAATTATTGGGCCTAATGTGGAATGGTTTCCTTCTCCGACTCAGTAAACTGTAGGTACACTTTAACTCCTGCTTTGACATTGGGAAATATCCACAGCTCAGGCGTCGTAATTCTTAACTTGGTCATGTTCCTCTGGCTGTTTACTCTGTCCCAGCCAAGAAGCGAGCCACAAGTGCAGAGGTTTGCACCCGTTCACACAGCTCTCCACTGATAGCCCATTAAGGGAATTTGCACGTTGTCCTCACCACTTCAAACAAGACACGTAACATCAAAGACTGGTCTAGACTACCGTGCTGTCACAGTAAAGCGCAGAGTCGCCTGACATTTGGCTGAGATTAAACATGCACTCCGTAATCCAGAATCAAACAGTAATTTGCCAGAAGTGTGTGCAGGAGATAAGGAATCAAAGTTGCGCTGGCACCGGCTGAGCCATCATCGAGGTTTGAAAGGTGACACTAGCAGAGCTACAATCACTTTCTCCCCGCACGGGCTAATCTAATCAGTTGTGTTACAGTAAAGACAGACTGGAGGTGAAGCTGTACAGACGCCAGAAGCCCAACACTCCAGAGATTAAACTCAGACGAGACAGGAGACACACTAGAGAAAAGAATATAGAGAATGAAAGTGGCTCTCACACGTAAGGAGAGATTAAAACTATTTGTAGGAGATATTTCTGTGCGTTTTATTCATTTTGCATATATCAACATTAGCCCTTATGTCGCCTTGTTTATTTTTAACTGAAAGGGCACTGCTTTTAACAGCTGTAAAAATGGTAAAAGAGTGGACTTGTTTTCCTCCGCAGGAATTTCCTCCGTGTGCCGCTCTTGTTGACACATATTTGTTTGTGGTGGGGCAGGGAGGAGAGAGGAGGGCGAGGTGAGAGGCAAGGACAGCATCCTACCCCCTTCCGAGATGGACAAGCCCCTATTATCCCCTTGTTCACCCCCCCGCCCCCTTTCTCCTTCTCTGAGTGGGGGCTCATAATTGGACCTTTGTACTGTGTGTGAATTCTTCGCCTGCACACACTTTCCCAGACCGTGTCCGGCCACCAAACAGATGGGGTCTGTATGGAGAGGACACACACTTACCCGCAAACACCCACCCACACACCCCAACACACACATCAGCACGCTGGTCCACGGGACATGTCACAGACCGAGGCCAGGCCCTTCTCGTGCCCCATTAATTAAAAAAAAAGGAGGAAAAAAAGCAGCACAATAGCAAGGGAAGAAGTTTGAGGAGCTCCTGTCTTCTGTGAGGATCCCTTGCACGCCTAAACCCAAGGGATATAACCAACATAGCACTTAATAATGTTTTTTTTAACTACAACATTTGCAGTCATGAAGGTAGAATGCTCCATTTTTGGGAAAAGAAAAAGAAAGAAAAGCAATGGCCAGAAGTGTGTTGTTTGGCTTTCTTCACATTATTGAACACTGTAGTGAATAGCATGGCTTGGAAGAAAGCTACATATTACCAAGGCAACCGGAGCCTGTAATTGTCTGTTAGTACTTTAGAACTTGCAGCTGCACAGGCTCTTCTCTGAAAGAGCCCTGTTTTGGCCGTCGCCAATAATGGCAAGGAGCGGGAGTTTTGGGAGTAGGGCTGGGGGGGTGGGGGCTGGGTTGTGTTGTGTGTTTTGATGGGGTGGCCTCCCACTCTGTCTGTTTTTCAGAAGCATCGAGCCTTTCTCTCCTTTTTGTCCTGCCCCTACTCTCCCGTTTCTTTGGCTAGTTTCTGCCGCTCACTCACTTTCCCACCTCGTCCTTCACTCCATCATCGGTTCTGTCACAGGGCCTCTTTTCACTCACCCATTCCTCCTGGGCCCCCCACCCCCCACATCCCAACAACAACCCTCCCTCCCTCCAACAGTCACCGTTACCTCTGCTTGTGAGGAGATAAGTGCGGCCGATATGCTCCACTCCTTAGGCCTGTTGGATCTGCCTCTTTTGGACACTTCTAACTGTGCAATCCATATCTCTAAAACCGTGTTGAAGCTGTTTTGTATGAGCACAGTGGCAGGAAAAAACACGCCCTTTTCACACCGGCTATGTGATAACTAGAAACAAGGGAATATGATTAATGTCCCCAGGCAGATATCAGAAAGCAGTAAACTGTTGACTCCTGTGAAAGAGACAGAGACAGATCACAGAGCAGTGCAGGGATACGGAGTTTGTGGTGTGTGTGTGTGTTTAAATGCATATGTACATAAATGTCTGTGTTAATCTGCCTGTCTCTTTAAAGCATTTATCGTCTTATGACAGATAGGAAACAGCTCCCAGCCATTCACAGGATAGAATATGGCTTCCCGCCATTTAGGACCAGGACAAATTGGAGCGGGGTACTTTCATAACTCAGAGCCAGCGATATGATGGATTCTGGCAGGGATTTCCTCCAAATCAATAGTCATGCTTTTTGGGGTGGAATGTAGCCGAAACATCTGCTGCCCGAGGTCTGACCAACAGGTGGTGCAGAGCGGCACTGTGTCGTGAGAACACAGAGCCCGCTGGGAGCCGGGCAAGGCCAGGTGCTCCGGAGCCACGTTCATCTGTGGGGGGAATCCGCTTTATTAAACCAAGCAGAACTGTAAACTTGATCCAGGACAGAGCAGAGTTTAGCACCGGGCCAGCTCGCCCACGCAGGCTTACATTGCCTCATGAGGCTCTGCACAGATTAGAGTTACACATCAAGTTTCTTCTAACTCCTACAGATCCCGGACTGTCACAACAATAATGATTAAAAACCAAGCAAAAAGTTGTCTCATTTCCAATATGTGGAAAAAGAAGGGGGAAAAATACAGGAATACTTGCAGGAAACTTGTTTTGTCTGGCTACAAAGACTGCAAACTAGGGGGGAAATTTACAAGGGAAAAACTATTCAGGGGGAAAAATAACTGAAACGACACTTCACCCAGAAATGTTTGTTTTTCCCATTTTGGTGCTATTGACATAGCTGCTCCTTCGTTCCGGCCTGTCCTGTCCTTTCACAAACACACCCAGGTGCATGTTGGGAGTGCAGCAGCCAGCCAGCCAACCTTGTCGCTGCAAGCCTTCACCACGGCAACAAGCCCGGTGGAATTGATGATTTTCAACACCTCACCCCAGGGGGTGTGTGGATCGCTGACTACGGGGACTGCAAGGTGTGCCTATGTCTGAGCAAAGACTATGACCTACCAGAATTAAAATTAAAAACACATCCGTAGACGGTGATTTTCACACAATTCACACACACTCAGACATGCTGAGCAAATCCCTTGTGTTAATTTGGAGTTCGGTGCCAGAGATGCGGTGTGATATTTCACTCAGGAGGGAGAATTGTAAAGTCCAGCTGTTTGGTTTGACAGCTTTAGGGCACAGCTGGTCTCAGTCTGTGTGTGTGGGCGGGTGGATGTGGGTGTGCGTGTGGCTGATGTGCATGTGCGAGTGTGCGTTTACTTATCCAGTGGCTCCCATCCATTAAGTCCATGCAAATTGTTAATAGCTGATGTAATGAAGTATGATGCTTGCCAGTTAATTATGCTTCAAAGGATGTCTGCAAGATAGAGAAAGACTGTAAAGAGCCATGAAGCTTGAAATATTAGTGTGATGGCGATATGAAGCCAGAGCAAGAAAATTCTCATTATTTAAACACTTCTGGGCAAGAATTACTTTGCAGAGCATATTAGGAACAATGTCATTATGAATATTTCACTGAACCCAGTAAGATTTCGAAGACTGATTCAGTGTTTTCTAGCCGCTCTCTCTTGTCATCAATCCTTCCTCCCTTTGCTGCGACCTATGGGACTTCGGGGGTGGATGGAAGGAGGAGGGATGAGTGAGGTAAGGGGGTACTGTCCCCCTGGGTGCAGTGGGCAGCTAGATAAGCCCTGGCTGTACCCGCAGGGATCAAAGGCAGAACAGTCAGACCCAACACCTCCTCTCCTTTCCTCTCCCCCATTGTTCTCGCCTCTCGTTCTTATCTGATCGGGCATCCACCCACCGCTATTTGCAATTCTAATGAAAATCAGACACCTGCCCTGCCAACCTTCGCCCCTCTCTGCAGAGCCCTGCCACAACAACCAGGAGAGAAAGACAGAGCAGAAAAGGAGGTGGAGGAGGAGAAAAGCAAGTGAGGTGAAGAGAGTGGTAGAGAGGGACCCTATCAGAAGAGGGGATATTGTGTTACTGCTGGCCTGGTAGATTGGATTGTCAGATGGCCCTGTGAGGGAAGGAAAAAAAATGGCCTCTTTCAGTCTGGGTTGCTGTGACATTGGGCACAGCAACCGAGTCTGGGTTGCTGTGTGAAAGAATCACACAGTGAAAGAATCATGATTCCAGTCATGTTGGTTGTTGGTGGACCAAATCCACCCTATGGGAAGTCTAACGTCAGGGTGATGTGGGCCTCGGTCATCCCCTTCCATGTTGGTGGAAGAGGAGCTGATGTTAAAGTGGTGCATCCACACCAGTGAGTGCATAACTTCTGCGACTGTTTATTTAGAACACCTAAAAAGCAGTGTTACTATGAAGTCTGGGTGGAAAGAAACTTTTGGAGACAACGACGCAGACGCCACATTCACTTCCTGATCAGTCCCTTCCTTAATTTGACAGGCGCCTTTCACATGACCATTTTCCAGAAGATATCAGCCTTGACTAGCAGTGATTAAATCAAACTCATTTACGAGTGTGTTGTTGGTCTGTTTTAGCAGCTGACAGTTATCACAAATGGGAATTTTGACTTTATACACCAAAATCCTTTTTTTGGTACCAGGAAGCAAACATTTCTGCTGTCAAGTTGGCCATTTTGACATGGAGGTCTATATATATCAGGGGTGCCCAACACCAACCTGCAGATTGCAAAAGGTAGTGCAGGTAGATTGATCAGATCAGAGATCAGAGTAAGGTAAGTGACTATAAATGTATTGAATTGTATTTGCCACAAGCTTTCATGCAGTTATTCAAGGTGTGCCAGCACAGCCATGAAGTATATGTACTCTCTTTTAGAGCTAGCCTCCAGTGGCCATGAGGCTATTTGCTTTTATCATGCAGCTAATAACTACACACACAGGAGGAAAGCTATTATTTGAACGTTTGGCGTCTGCTCCGTTGTCCTTATCAGCCCTACATGAAGCACCATGCGTTTTCAGGAATTCAGTATGTGCAGAGATTGATTCTTAAACTGTGCTAAAACATCAATATGCATGGAGTTTTTGTATTAAAATCCTGATTTAAAACCTAAGCATATGAGCATGAATGCAGTTGAAGGTGGAAATGTCAGAAAAACCGAAAAAGGATCTTGTATTCCATTTGGCCCTGCTTTAAGATATCACTTTCAGAGTGTCATTTGAATTGTGTCTCCTTAAAGCTTTATTTATGAGCAGGTAACAGTGAGGGTGAATGAATGCCATATAACGTTACGGAATGTGTAATACCAGTTGAAGATAGCGTTCACTTCGAACAAGAGTTGACTGTGTTTTCTGCCCATTACTTTACCTCATATATCTCAGCACACAATCTGCACCTCTCACTGGCCCTCAATTGCTGATAGCCAAACGCTGAAGGTATCAGGAGCCCTAAATGGGGCCTTTAACAGCCAGCAGACTAAAGGGAGGAAAAGAAGCAGGTGGGGAAGGAGGGAGGTCAGCATGATGCTATCAGTCCATTACAGACCCCCAAGGACAAAAGCAGCTTCTCTCCCTTTCAGTGTGGCCTAGTTGTGGCCAATGCTGAGCCGCTTCCCTGCGCTCCACATATGGGTACCTGGACAAAGAGTCCTTGATGCAGGTGTCAAGAGGTGCCAGTCATTTTGACTGGCCTGTGTGTTGAGTTCAATCCTTGTTTTAGGTTCTTTCTACTAAAGGACAAAGCAGCTGAGGCCCCAAAAGTTTCTCTTCCACCTTGGCCGGTCAGAACCAAGACCACCCTACATGTCAGGCTGACGATGTGCTACAATTCAGATATGGTTTGGATTTAGATCCACTTTATCCTGTGACATTCACACTAAAATTTATTTCAGCCATGACTATAAAGAGCCTCTCAGTTTGTTCCCCTCCCAGTAAAGCTTGTGCTACTTTACTGGGACAGAGCTTAGGAGACAGCTAAGAAAAAACAACACACACCTGTTTCCAGTCCTTTTATGCCTTTCCTAGCCCTACCCTACTGTCCAGTACAATGATTGTACTGGTGCTTAATCTAGACGGGCGAGGACAGTGGTATTGTCACCCATTTAGAGGGTGCTGGGGACACGTGGCTCACCCTTTAGCACGTTTGAGGGGGTATGGGTGAAGGCAGCCTACAGGCTGCAGTGGCAGGTGCTGTGACGGATGTCCTGTGGAGTGCCAAAACAAACACGGGGAGGCAAGGTGGGGTCAGGGTGGGGCAGTCAGAAGGGTAGAGCTGGTATGGAGAGATTAGTGTGCCATGGCCCTGCCCTTTATAGGGAGAGGGGGAAGTCTGAGCAGTGAAAAAGAGAGGTGTCAGGACACAGGGTCACATTCTGCTGCATCACGCCTGTGTGTGTATTAAGCGAAGTGCTGAATGAATAAGCGTCAGAGGAGAGTTCAGTGTGAAATAATGCAAGACAAAATGAGAAATGTCTGAGTCGGCTTTAATTTTGCGGCCAAACAAAGAGGCGGTGTTTGAACAGCAATCAACTCCTCATCTACCAGCACTTGTGAAACAACTTTGAAGTCCAGCGGCAACTTGCAGCGGCAGCAGTGGGAGGAAGTATGAATCAGGTAGAGTTTCACTTGCCTCATGTCCTCTAATGGCCCACCCAATCACCAGGACATGAGCATTACAGAGAACATGTGCACAGGAAACCTAGAGGTATTGCTGTTACACAACAGAAACTGGATACGCCTTGTTCGCTAACCTTGGGTTGTCTGTCCTTACCCTCAGCCCCCCTCGCACCATTATGAGGGCGACGAAAGATGGGCACAGAGAATGTGTGAGCTTCAACCTATTCTGGACTCAGCACTGATGGGCAGTTGCACAGAATATGAGGACACATTTGTGGATGAAGGCCCGCTTGGAGGTTGCGGAGACAGTGAGTTGTTAGCTGAAGACACATCTGGAAAGGTCTTTAATGTCACCATAGTAATGACATGCAGGGAGAGAAGTTAAAGGTTAGCCTGCAGGCTGTGATTTTGACCAGGCAAGTCTAGGGATCTCTACAGCAAATGTGTGTCCGGGTATGGGACTTTTGACAGTGGGCTTGTCTCACCAAAGCTGGACCCCAGACCCAGACCCACCATTGCAATGTTGCAAATACTGTGCTCTGTACTAGTTTAGCACCAAAGCAGACATGACAAGAAAACAGGAATGAGAGTAGCAGGTGGCAGTATAACTTCCTGTTGCCTTGACTTGGCCTTGACTGAGCCAAGGACCTCAGGGAGGATCAGAGTCCAGTGTAACCCAATAAAACATTTTTTTTCTCCCCCTTTTGTTCTGACTTTCTTTTTACCTTTCAATACTTGTCCTTTTGTTCACCTCATCATGTTGTAACCTTTGTTCTCACCTTTTTTGGCTATAAGCTATAAGCAAACCACCAACTATGTGGAGAGGCAAGATTTTTCATGTCTGCTGGAGGAAGTTATTGTGTAAGAATTGAAACAAGAGATTCTGAGTAAGAAGGTGAAATCTCAACAATGTCTGTTTGATTGCTAGATTCAGCCAGAGACAGAAATTCAAACGTCGTTAGGGAACAGGGTTATTTGACTATCATCAAATACTTTCAGTAAGAGCACACCGGTACCTTCACTCTGTCTTGTATAATCTTTATGTATCCACAGTGTACTGTTCCAAGCAGAGATGAACATGAGCCGAGGAATGTCTGATAGAAGTTCAGAGGTCAGAACAAAGCATGCCTTGGCAGGGACAGAGGGACATAGCCACCTGGTCATCTGGGTTAATTATAAATGAGGCAGGCCGCAACAGGGGAAGATGAGCTGGACAGCTGTCTCTTCAGACACACATATAAACAGGATCACAGCCCGTATGTACGGCCCGCTCTGCTGAGCACCGGATCCCAGGGGCCTGTCGTGGCTGAAAAGCCGTCCACTGTAGCCAGGTGGAACTGGGGAAAAGTTCACCATTGCAGCCGCCAAACTATTTTTTCACTCTTTCTTTTCGCCTGTTTCTTTCTTGGAGCCTCCCAAGGAAATGTGATATGAAATATGTTTCTTGGATTTGTCTACCATAAACCTATAGTATTCTCATGGCTATCTTGTGCTTGGAACGGAGAAATTACGGATTTATTAAGAGTAACAGATTGTTGAGTGGCTGATGAAAGGAACAGATTCGGGACTAATGCTCAAGAAGTGAAACTCTTATTAGTCGCTCCTTATGAAGTCCAAAAAGTCAACCTCGACCAATGTATGGAGAATTCGTTCGAGTATTGTATTTGAGAGGAGGGGTGTAGCTCCTTGTCCCCAGACCTCAGTCACAGATAAACAAACACTGAGGATGTTCATTACCCAGCCTCCTCCAATCTAATAGCAATTTGTCACTGCCTCCCTTTAGCAGAGCCCATGGGGCTCTTTGGTAATAGGAATAGTCCTCAGTTTAATTGTGGAATAAGTGCTTCTCCTTGCAGAGGCCCAAACTGCACAGGTGCAACTGTGCACCACAACACACAGTCTGATTATGACATGTTGTCAAGCAGTGAGAGAGGGCGAAGAGGTACTGACTCAGAGGAGGGAAGAGAAGAAAGCAGAGCGACGGGAGAAGATGAGAAATGGTAAAGGTGAAGTGGTAGGAAGTGACTGATAGGAATACGTGTTAAAGAGACACATGGAGTGATAAATATGAAATTGAAAATCAAGCCAGCAATGGATGAGAGCTGATCGTTTACCAAAGAGGCTGATACCAGCCATAAGTCTTCTTCACAGGTTATGAAACTGGAAACACATCGGATTTTGACCAGCAGTCATATTCAGCACTTCGTGTCTTTACTTGATAATATTTCACCACCTGAGTGTTGATGTAGGTAAAATGATAAGGCTGATTATTTTTTGCTGATTTTGTACATAAAGCAATGAGCTGTTTGAGACATCACACACACAACCGCTGAAATATTATCCCATGGTCCCAGCTGATAGTGGGCTACAAGAATTATGTCTTGGCCATCTCCGCCAGATACAAGAGATCTAGAAAGCAGACGGACAGTTGAACCTTAGATTTTGTGGAGGCATTGTCTAAATAGTGCTGACAGCGCAGAAACAGTGTCTCCCAACTCCCCCCATGAAAGAGCGTTACTGTATGCAAGTGTCCAGTCGCTGGAAAAGCCATTGCAGTAAAGTGGAGGAGTGATCCTGGCAGGGCCTGTCTTTTCACTTAGGAAACCCATAAGAATCCAAGCCCTGACCAGAATGCCTCCCCTGACGCCCATAGCTGAGATAGCAAAGACGGCACAGGGCCGCTGTGTTTGAAATAAACACAAAACCTGTGTCTACTGGGCACAATAAGTCTAATGCAGGCTTACTCGCTCACATAGCAAGAGAATACTCTTTATGTTTCAAACAAGTGTTTGTGTGAGTGGGTATGAGCACAATTTGTGCATCTTTAACATAACTGAGCAGTCATACAAATCCACATTTGAAGGGCGCTTGAGAGCTTCTCCGTTCAAGGACACATCACCTTAACAGGACACCCTTTCCCTAACCTTCTCATAAACCAATGCCAAATGATAAAAAATAAAAGTCTGCCTATCTGCCTGTCATGTCAATTGCTTCTTTTGAAGTCCAATCCACTTCACTCTAATGTTGTTTGTCAGATCCAAGCACAGGAACATCCTTAGCCTTTTATTTCCAACCACACAATGACAACTGAGGGCAATCTGCTGTGTATCAACAATGCCAACCCACTTCTTTTCACAGGCATGTGCCTTTGAGAAACCACAATGTCACCTGTCACTCATGAGCTCCATTAAACCAATCAGGCCCCTTGGAGATCTGATTAGGTGGGCCCGCCGGCATTTAACTCACAAAGAAAATCAAACGCCGTGCTTGGCGTGTTTGAAGCACACTGTCAGCAGGACGCAGAAGTTCGCCAGGAAAACAAGAAGGATGCAGTCTCACGTACAGATGTGGTCCAATGGAAATATTCCATGTGTGCATGCAAGAATTCTGAAATGCACATGGCTCAGTTTAATCAGGGAGTTAGAGCTTAGAAAGGAGCAATACAGGAATTTACTTGATGGCAAAATAATTTGCTTTCACTTTAACAACAGTTTTAACAACAGAGGATGACCTGAATAAAAGCGCACCAAGTCTCAGCAAGTCTTGCTGCATCCAAGTGTTGCATCCAACTTAGGGGTAGCAGAACAATGACGTGGGCAGCTGTTGGATCCGCCTGTCTTGGTCATCTTCATCAACTGAATGAATTAAGAACTGTCAACTTTAGTGGCAGGTCTTCTTCTGATGTATTTCCAGCTGATTCAACCCAAACCTCCACAAAATTGTGATTGATTTGGGGCATATAAATCCATATATCTTATTAGAACATTTTATTTAACATCAAAGTAAATTGCTAAATTGGAATCTTGCAGCAGAATGATTTCAGTCAGTTAGAAGAAACATTGTGCATATAAAATGTAGACATTACGTAATGTTGAAAATAAGCGCTTTGCAAGTGTCACATCTCAGTCCAAGACACAACTTTCTCTGGTTGCAGAAGCTGGCCATGGCCCCTTGTTGTCAAGCTGCAGCATTCAGCCCCAGCCAAACCAAGCAAAAGTGCCGATCAGCTGCAAGTTGAGCCCAGCTGTTGCTGGTGCTGGGTGACATGGAGCAGAGATTAGGGTGGGGTGGCAACTAAATATCCAGCAAAGGGAGAAGGGAAGGGGTGGCGGTAAGATGGCTGCAAGCTGCAGAAAGGGAATACAGGGGATAGAAGGGATCAGGTTGGAGTGTTGGATAAGGGATCAGGTGATGTTTGGCCAAGGCCTGAGGAAGTATCGTATGCGACACCTTCATGCGAGAAGGTTACTCTGGGCTGAGGCAGCCTCCAGGACCACAGGCCTCAGGAAACACTGATGGATACACAAGTCAGCACAAACACAACACATCCTGCTGATGACACATAAATATTAAAAGGCGATACCGAGCGCTGAACCACATTCTCATCAAAAGCCCCATTTGCCAGTACACACACACTCATTGATTAATCCATACGGGCCAGCACAAACAGTGCAGCTTCTAACGGCTGTGTGGTGAATCTGGAGGGCTCCACCCAAACAAGGCTTAGCAGGTCACAATCACTTCAATAGGTTGCTCTCCCTCACAGGTGTTGGGCCCGCAGGAAATCCGCACCATGTACAAAATCCTGAACAATCATTTACGATCTCATCACATTACATTACATGAAATAAAAAGGTATGAAACAGACGTTTTGTAGAAGCAAAGATAAAGGAATCTCACCATCGTGCCAGTACATGAAAATAACACTTTCTGTCATCCACACATCTATCACTTTTTCACCAATCCATGCTGGAACACTTTTACAACTTATACTGTGTGGTTATTACAAAGATAATTCTGCTGAGCTCACAAAAACTCCGTCTCCCCTTGGTCAAAATGTCCAATCAGCAGGTGGTGGTCTGGCAATTGACATGTGAGCGAGATGTGATCACCCATAGCCCTCCCCCTCTATTCCACCTGGAACTGGCCCGGAGCTCGTGACTGACAGCTCTGCTCTTAATAATTCATCTGGCCCTGGGTGTCTGAAGGTCAGGAGATCATGAGGCACTGGGCACTGAGGAGAGGTGGCACTGTCATCAAATATTTATTGACCCGCTGTACTCCCAATACACTCTCAAAATACACAATCTCCATCACACAACACAGCACAGATTCGCACCCAGCAGCTTCAGCGGAATAGTCGAACGGCACTGATATCGTTTGGTGGTGTACGAGGGTGGGTTGTTGAGGAAACCAGAGGGAAAAGGAGTGCATGAGAGCGTCTGTGTGTGTGATGTTTTGTCTTTATGGATTATGTAACTGCTGATGAGTCAAGTGTCATCCTGTTTTAGTTGTATTTCCAGATGGAAAATAGCACTGAATGTACCAACTTTGATACTGAGATGAACAAAACTGAAAATGTCGACAGAGGAATTCCAGTATTTTTCACTCTCCATCTTTTCCCACTATCTCTGTTTGTTTACTCATTGTCTTGTTTGTAGACGTTCTGGAAGTGTGCAACCAACCAATGACGTCAAAATGATATCAGTGAGCTCTGAACTAGTGGTTACAGAAGCTGCTTTGGAAGAGTGAGGTCACTGGTCTGATAGCCTGTATGTCCATGGATGAGCAATGGATGGTTAAAGACAGAGAACAACTTCCTTGTATATAGCAAGTACATTATTTGGTTTAAATGTCACTGGATTATAAAATTACAAGATTACCGTTAATGTGAGTAATCTTTCATAAATGGCCTTGTTTTTATGTAGCGCCTTTCTACCTATTGTACTCAAAGCACTTTAAATTCACAGACACATCTACCCATTCGCTCACACAAGGTCACACACATTCAGCACTTCGGCACGTGGCACATCTGGGGATCGAACCGCTAACCCTCTGGTTTGTGGACAACCTGCTGATCCACAGCCACTCCTGGTAGTCTGGTTGATACATCAGTGGGTTGGTGGATATGCTTGATTTCAACAAAATTCCCGTTGGTAAAAGAATCTCTGATGTAACTGAAGTGCTACAGAAATATTCCAGTCCTACTTGTGTTTGTTGTAAACAAAATCCATTCAACGGTGCTCAGATGATGTGCATGACTATGTTGCTTTTACTTGCATAAAGTCCACCCAAATGATTTGATTGTCCCGGCAGATCTTTCCTGAACTTTCTGCCAGTCGTCTGACCCATTACAACTAAAAAGGTCACTGTTCTGGTTCAGAACAAAACAGTGTTTCTATGAAATATTTTGAGAGCAGCAAGAACCTCCATATGTGGACATGTCTCCACCAGTCAAATCCAGCAGCTGTAGAGACGCCAGCAGATCTGATGACCTAATACTAGTCCTGCTTCATCATGATCACTCCTGAAAGAACACACACACACACGCACGCACACACAGACACACACAGATTAATTCTGAAGCCAAGGCATTACACTCCACTCACTCCCAGATTTCAGGCAGGTGCTGCGGCTGTTTGTCGGAGCGTTTGGCAGCGCAGTCATGTATTGCAGCATTTAGGTGCATCTGTATCAGCTTGATACGAGCAGTTACGTGTTCCTGGTGGTATGCTGCCGACCTAACAAGGCCTAAGTGTTCTAGTACAAGGTTTCTCAATCCGAACGAGGCGTCTATGAAGTTTTCTTACAGAATGGTTGCAGCAGAGTTGTCTAACTGCATTCAGTATCTTTGTTTGTGTGTACACTTGTGTTTGCATCTGCATAGTTGAATGTGCTTCTGCAGTTATATATACAGCGTGTGTGGTCGCTCACAACAACATCACCTAGGTGTGAAGGAAGGAAAACTGTGCGTGCGTCTTTTTGGAAGTTTCCACTCAGCAACATTTTGAAAACTCTGCGGCTGCTTTATGGACCGAACAGCGAGAGAAAACTGCATACCACACCTCAAAACCAAGCCGAGGCAGTCGAGGCTTGGAGAAAGGCGTTGACACACTTCAGCGAGTGGAAATGTGCGGTTCCACGTGGATCTCTCTGGAAAATTATAGTCTGCTCCTAAGTTTCCACTGCAAATTACTAAGTTGATTATCTATTTTATTCATGAGCTAAGACGGGGGATTGTTTATCATGCTGCTGGTGAGTGAACAACTACTTCAGATTGAGTGAAGTCATGCGTGAAGTGTGGAGTAATTTTCTCCCGCTTAGGGGCTGATGAGTTGCGCATGTTTGACTAGTGGCGTTCACATCAGAGGCGGATGGCTACACAGGGACACAGGTGGCATGGTGACAAGCAAGAAGGCAAAGAGGAGAGGAGAGGAGAGGAGAGGAGACACTTAGTCCAGATGTCTCTTGTTCACAAACACAAGGCGTGCCTCAATAAACCTCTCAGGCCTCACATCTGTATGTCTTTAATACCTTTGATCAGCTCTTAACACTGGCCAACGCAGCTCTGTCCACAGTTTTTATTCAAATATTTGTGAAGCAGGGTTCAGATTTGATGAACTACGGTAGTTTAGTGCATGGAACTGCATACTACAGAGTTGAAAGTCTGTCATTTTATATCAGTGCATTGCAATTTATTGCAATTGCTGCCAACTTTGTCTCATTAATTGCTCACATTAATCACAAGAATCTGAATGTCAAATGGCTCTGCTGGGGACATATACTGGCAAACTGCTGATGAGATGCCACATTTAGAGTAATTAACCTCATAAATATGCAAGAAAATGAACAAACGTTCAACAAACTAGCAAACGTGGAACATGCACTCCACATAACTACAAGCAATCAGTTCCAAGGCAAACAGACACAATTTGCCTTTATATATTTGTATAATGGTTATAATGTATATATAATAAATTGAACGTGCTTAATTTCTGTTCTGGTTTTTATTAATACGTTCCAAGGCTGTAGCTTCTTTTGGACTTAAAAGAATCAAACATATCGTTGCTGCATTCAGATGTCTAAAGGACAAACCATGACAAACGACTGCTCATTGTGTGAGGATATGTGGAAGATAAGAGCAGTTGTGTTGGAGCTCAGGGGGATCGAGCCACAGGTGTTAAACAGCTAAGCGCTTTAGCTGCTCGGGGGGAAAAGATGTTATTGAACCGGGAAGGCTTCTCAAACAGCCCCGCTTCTACAGGGCAACTCAAAGCTCGGAGGTCAGAGGTCACTGTGAGCTGCAATGGAAGCCATTTGTTTGGTTGTCATGGCTCAACAGGTGAGCCCTGGGTGGGGGACCGGGCTTCTCAAAACATCTCACCCGGCAAGAAAGAAACAAAAATATAGCACCAGAGGCTCAATATCAGGAATGTCCACCACACACGGTCACTCACTCACCACACACGTCACAACAACCCGTGTTTACCCTTATTCCACCCTGCACTCTGTTTGCTTTGTAGCTCTGCAAGAAAATGCTGAAGCAGAGAAAAGGAAAGCAAAAATGGAAAGAATAACCATGGCCACCATCAGTGCATAACCCAGTGTTTATTTTTGTTTGTATGTCACAGGGTCGAGTCTTTTTTAAATTTTTTTATTAAGCCATAGAAGACAGCCCAACTGCACCTGTACCACAAGAACCTCTGGACTGGTAGCTACCCTCTAGCTGGGTTACCACACCCAAATAATCCAGCCTCTGGGTGTGGGGCACAGCAGACTAATCACCACACTGAACATGTTGCTGCACACATTCCTCCTCCTTTTAGTCTATTGAAACAAACTGTGTGGCCAGTGAAGTCTTTTCTATAGAAGCACCAGCACCACAGTTCATTTATGTAGCTTTTGGGCGACTTCCATATATTCACAATGAAGCCTGATTGCTTGTTGGCCACAAGCCATTAATAGCTAATTGTAAATGATGTCCTGTGCTATGTTCATGGCCAAATGGTTTTGTGTCGATGCTTGAGCTGCCCAAGTTAAATAATAAAAGTATTTGGCAAGTAGGGTACAGAAAATATACACTGTGCGGGCACGCTTTGTGACTGAGCAGTCAACGCGTGAGTGCTTGGCCTGAAGACAAGTATAGTAACCGTCTATAAAAACTCTCCACAGTCTTAAGATTTCAGATGTAAAAGGACCTCATCTACAAGTGCCGTCCATTTGTCATAGAGTTCAGCCCGAACAAGAGGATAGATTACACAAATTTGACAGTGGTGGAAATGTTATGTTTGGCGTTGCTTCACTGCCTCTGGGACTGGGAAGCATGCCGTCATTGATTCAACTATGAAATATGCCTCACATTGAAGAGCATTTGAATATATTGTGAGGCTATCTGTCTCAAAGTGGAGGCTGAACCGGAAAAGGACCTTTAGATGGGATAATGATCCTAAGCACACGATCAAATCCACCAAGGAGTGGCTGAAAAAAGAAGATACGGATGGTATAATGTAAGTGTAAGCTTGTTCAGACATCCACAGCAAAACTGATTAAATACATTTTGCTGTTAAATATACATGGCCTGCCTGGAAGCCAGCCCAAATTCCCCCGCCCACAAAATGTCTGTGGTGGAAAGGTGGTCTGGTACATCCACGTTGGGAACTGATAATGCCCTGGCAAGGAAGTCAGCCCAAGCTTCCCCCGCCCACAGTTTTTTTTTCTTCCAGCGGAAAGTCAAGTTGCTTTTTTGTGAACTGATTGTTCCAGCAAATATCTGAAAAGTTTTCGCGGGCTTTATACAGTGGTGGACAGAGGCAGCAACATAGTCATATACATCATCTGAGTGCCCTGGAGTTGAACTTGTTTACTCTGGCTGGTTGTAGGATCATCTAAATGAGTACAGAGGTATTTCTTTCTCTGTATCAACTGAAAAACGCACCGTAATGAAATCCAAATGACATATTACCAGAATCATATTGAGTCCGGCTACTCCAGACTACAATATGAGACTTTTTTTTACAAAACAATCTCTACTTGAGATGCCCTAACTCTTAATCATTTCACCATATCAAAATGTCTTCAACATGAAGAGGAAATACTTATCATTTTAAAAATGATAAGAGCAATGAAACATCTCCCTGACAAATGATTGAGCTTCACTGACTGAAGAAAACTATGTGATACAGTCACATAGATTGACTTTAAGTGGACCTTGAGTGGTCTTGAGTAATTTGTCAGCAGCTGTTTTCAAGGTTAAGAAAGAAAGCGGGCTCAACTGCACTTTTGTTTAAATAAAATTTTGAATGCTGCCATTTTAACAGAGTCATTTTCCATTGTACAATAGCTACTGTGACCTATAAAACAGGTCAGATCATTTGATCCACCATTGACTACCAGATGTCAGTGTATAGACATCATATAAGCTCCTTAATGGCTAATTCAACATAGCTATAGTTCTTTCAAACAGCACATCAGCCGACTAACAAGCATGAAGTTACGGTCCAATGCCGAACACGACGGGGCATTAGACGAATTATCAAAAGGGGCCGTGACTATTTCAAAGCTGTAAAAACAAGGCGGTACACATGAAAACATCTGTGTGGGTGCCTGAGTGAGAGAGCACAAAATAAAGCAATTTCAGACCAAGAAAAATACTTGGAACGTCATCGTGTCAATTTTCCAGCGGTCCCCAGGCTCAGCGGCACATGTGCGAGTCGACACACACAAATGTCCTGCGCCGTCCCGTCTTGATGGGCTTTGCAATGGAGATAATTATGTTTAAATACGGGCGTTTAAAGATAAATGAGCAATAGTAAGTAATGATGGCTTATTTCCCATCTGCCTGTGTGTTGCAAGGCCGCTGAGCCCTGTGAATGAACATCACTGTTCTGAACGCACAGGACGACTACGGAGCCGCAATTTATCTCACCCATTATGAACAGGAAATAACCAGCAGTTGAGTGACTATGTTGTACCCTCAAAACTATTCACTGTTAGACGAGTCTCACCTTGAAGGAATAAGACGCTTATTTCATGCTAAACAATGTGGATGAAAAACAGAAAATGTGGACTTGTTGTTCTTTTGTTACCACAACAATCTTCCTGGTTGTGAGTCACTGGCCTCTAAGGCAGACAGTAAGAGAGGTGCATTTAAACAGGACCTAATGCTTTGCAGGTCGACGGAAACCAAGCACTTTACGTGCAGGAGTGTTGTTGGGTGATTGAAAAAGCAACTGCGCAGAGAGAGAGAAAAAAAAACAAAAGGCTGAGCGAGGGAGGCCTTGAAAAACATCCTGCACGCACTTTAACAGAAACTTTACGGCTTCTCCCAGAGGGGTCGAGGAAGAAAATGGCCGTGAAGAGCCTTTACCGGCGTTGAATATTCTGTTTTCGTTTGTCTTTCATTTCTTTTACTATCTGTTCCCTTTGAATCTCTTTTTAATATTTTTTGCAGCTTGTTTTCTCCTCCTCTCTTTTCTCTCTGTCTCATTCACACACACAAACACAGACATACACACACACAAGCCAAACAAGTCTAGGGCATGCAGGTGCGAAGGTTGTGTAAGCAACTTTTTCCAGGTGCACATTCTGCTATGACAAACGCTGAATCGCATTTCCACATTCCATGACATAATTAGCCTTCAGTTTCATTTTGATTGCTTGAAAAGCAGATTCAAACGTTCAAGGCATCTGTTGTTTGTGTCATTTGATACAGATTTCTTGACAAGGTTATGCTGGCTGTAAAATCTAGCTGGAAAAAGACTGAAAAGCATTTACTTTTTTTTCTTTTCTTTTTCAGGTCAGGTGAAGTCGTTCTTGCCCACTCTTTATGGACTACTTGCACTGCACTGGGCATGCAAATGGAAAGCAGAAAACTGGCATTTGTTTTAATGGGTGAAATATGTGCTTTGTGTTTCTCCTCAGCCTCATCTGCATTTAGAGAAGCACTCATTATACAGCATGAATGATCATCTTCTAAAGAGCAATTAGACTGCAGAGGTGAGCTTGGCATAGACACACGGGCTCCCATCTGACAGTTTTCTTTCCCACATGAGCCCATATAACTGTCATCAGATGAAGAGTTTTTATTAACTCTGTGGAGTTATGATGACAAACTGGGGATCTATGGTACAGCTCAGAATTTAACAAACACCTCCAAGTAGGATGACGACATTTTATAAATTCACAGGTGAAGCAAATAATTTTTTGTGGCTTAATGGACAATGTCATATGCATTCTAAATCCTGCATTAAAGGGGAATTACCGTTTTTTATAACCTGGACCTTATTTCTGGCATAAAATATGATCGTTTACTCACCCACATAACTTTGGTGTCATTTGGAGTCGTTCGGAAGATATTTAGATCCAGCGGAGCACCGTGTATATCCATATAGTGGGAGTGACTGGGGCACCAAAACGCAGCCTCTAAATAACGCATTATCTGACGCGAAACTTGTTCATTTCACCAATATTTTGTTATGACATGCTAGTGGTATTCCCCATTGAGTCCGGAGTTACCTGTCTATTCGCGGATGTGCAGCGGTTTGTTGTTCTTTGGCCAGCTGTTCCTCTCTCTGCCTCCGCATCCTCCTTTCAACTAGCTCCTCATCTGTATACTCTGGCTCAAAACGGTAAGGACGTCCATCATAAACAAAGTCATCGTCCACAACCTCAAAATCGGAAAAAATATTCAGCCATGTTGCAAAAAAACTAGCAGTGGCAAATTACAGGTAAACAAGCTGTGTGGGATGCGCGCGGCGCTCAGAGATGACATCGTCCAGGTCAGAGGTTAGTAGGTCAATCTACAGACCCCGGATGATGATAACAGGTAACTCTGGACTCAACAGGGAATAGCACTAGCATATCATAACAAAATATCGGTGAAATGAACAAGTTTCGCGGCAGATAATGTGTTATTTAGAGGCTGCATTTCGGTGCCCCAGTCACTCCCACTATATGGATATAAGCGGCGCTCCGCTGGATCTAAATATCTTCCGAACGACTCCAAATGACACCAAAGTTATATGGGTTAGTAAACGATCATATTTTATGCCAGAAATAAGGTCCAGGTTGTAAAAAACGGTAATGCCCCTTTAAAGGGACAGTGACACAAACCTCGGAGGTTTATCTCACAACTAGGGCTAACAAAACTAAATCTGTCTATTTGTTGAATGGGTAAGAGTAAAGTAAGAAAATGTATTTTCCATGCTCTTCAGATGGCAGTGTTGGTCAGTTGGCCAGTCCAAGCGACTGCAGAGGAAGAGGGTTAACACTTGTGTGATATCACCCATACGTTTCCAGAATAGCTGTTCTGAAGCTCAGTGTGGTAGCTCTGGTTGTCGCCATCTTAGCAGATACTTGATCAATTTGGGATCTAGTGAATTTGGATGCCAGGTCAACACCTTGTGCTCTTCTTCATGTTTTTTTTTAATTGTTCCTAAACCGTTTTTGTGTGTGTGTCTGTGTCAGGCTGCATCCTGCTGGGGATGGCTGCTGCCATCAAGGAGTGTCATTGCTACGGGGTGGGGGTGCCGGGTCTGGTCTAGGTGGGTGGTACATGTCTAAGTAACATCCACATGAATACCAGGTCCTGAAGTTTCTCAGCAGAATTGTCACAAAATGATCAATGTTATTTACTTCTCCTGTGAGTGGTTTTAATGTTATGCCTGATTGGTGTATGTTTATTTGTAGTGTAAAGTTAGGCCTTTTAATATGGAGTATAATGATAATAAGCTAAGATTATGAACATGTCTAAAAAACACTTTAAAAAGTTATACCTGCTAAACTTTAGCGTGTTAATTTTGTCCTGGGGCATGTAAACATGTTGATGCTAGCTTTTAGGTCAAAGTGCCTCAAAGACATTTAATGTTTTTTTTTTTTTTTTGTAATTTAAATTTTTTTAAAAAAACTGTGCTTTGATTACCTAGCAGTCAGCCCTTAAACTTCTAAGCGGATATGCACAGCTGGAGAGTCTTTACATTGCAGTTTCTTCACGTTTCTCCAACAGCTGGCTGGGGCTTCGCTAATCTTTCCAATCAGGCAGCCATTTCCTGTCTGATCTACTGTCAAAAAGAGAGAAAAGCGAGGGAGGATAAAATGCAAGTGAAGGCGACACGGGGAGAATCGCTGCAAGAAACACTGGTGCCTTTATTGCAGCGGACTGTGCATGTCAGCAGGCACGCACATACATATTCACACCTGCAACTGGGTCAGCAACCCTAACACTGAGCATTCATTTGCATGCCTGCATGTACCTACTCACACATGTTGACATATACACACACATAACAGGCAGGGCATGTGGAGCAACACAATATGGCAAGTGTGCTTATCCACAGAGACCTGATGGACAGGAACCGTAAAGATAAATTGACTTTGGAATCGTTCGTTTAAACAATATAATAAAATAAGCACAAATCAACGTCCATTTTAATTAAGTGGAGCTTCGCTTCCAAACCAAGGCCTAGATGAAATGTGAGATGAGAGTGTTTAATCCAAGACAATCCATCTTCTCCAGTGAGTGCCAGACTTCAGTGCTCCACACTTCAGCCCAGAATTTGATTTCGACAGAAAATATCCTGTTATATCACGTTTTAATCAACCTCGGTGTGTTTGACTTGGAAGCTCCACACTAGTGCTAGGATTATTATTAGCCCACAAGTATGACTCTCCCCAACATGAGGTGACATCTCCAGCAGACAGTGGCACATCACTTTGTTTTTCTTTTTTAAGGAATAAAATCCAGTTGTGCTGAGAATGAATGCATTAATCTTGAATTACTGTGATTATTAAAAACGCTTATTCTTTGTATTAGTATTCTGCAGGGTATTCCAGTCCTTTACCATCCTCCAAACTCTATGTGTCACACAAAGAGAACTACTGGGTATACAGCAAGAGACGGAGAGTAATTGCGAGTGTCTGGTTGGAGTTAGACATGCGGAAATACGGAGCATCTGCCCTGTCACGCTCCTGGTCTCAAACAGCCTGAGGTGCCCATGCTAAATAAGCACAACAAATTCAACACAGGAGGTGTGTGTGTATGTGTGTGTGCGGGTGTGTGTGTGTAAGTGTGTCAGCGTACGAACAGGAATGGGGAACATCAGGCAGTTTTGACACGCAGCAGCACCTCAACAGCAAAACGAATCACCTCTTCGTGTCCGGAGTGTGAAAGGTTAAACTGATCTGCAGCAGTCGAGTCAAGATGGAAAAGGTCCAGAGGAGTGTGAATGACAATTCGTTGCTGTCAGCGGCTGTAATGAGCTAATGAGGAATAAATGCAACCTGTTGAATGACCTCATTTGTGAAATAAAATGATGTTTACAGCAAGGTTCTCAGAGGTCCATATCTCATTATTAACTTGAATTTAATGCCTCTGCTCCACAAAATCCAGACATCTGCTGTTACAGCGCGTACCGAGCAACACAAAACCTCCAAGAAACCTCTAATTCACGGGTGCTTTGTGGGTCTTTGCTTCATGCCAAACGCTACCAGCCAGTAGAGGACTCCGTTTTGGCACATGGAAGACATTGTCAAGATCCTGTGTAATGCTAGATGTTAAATTATCACATTTGATGGCATGACAAATTAGATTTTGAAAACTTGTTTTGCGTAGCATTTCAAATTTGTCAAGGTGCAGAAGAATGTTAATTCAAACCGCATGGCTGATTCTTATTTTTTAAGTTTTGTGGACGATTTTATGATTCACACTAACGAGTTTTCCTATCCTTCAACTTGACATGTTCTGCGCGTGTTTACGATGTGCAACACTCGTGTGTGTGTGTGTGTGTGTGTGGGTGTGCATGTGTGTGTGTTTCTTCCTGCTTTTGAGATAAAGAGTGCGTTTGTTCGGGTGTGAGTCCAGGACGTTGATTTCTGAACTCCAGCGTTCTTCCAGCCCTAGCTCTGAAAAATAAAGTGGAGGTGCATGCTAAAATGTAATGAGTGTCCATCGAGGACTTTTCCAGCTGGATGCAGAGCCCTGACAGTTTCTGGCTCTGCTTTCATTCGACTTTATCTCCGCTGCAGAGAACTGTAGGAAATCTACCTTTTCCTTTCACTCATTCCTTAAGTCTATTTGTCTTTTACTCATCATGCCTTGCTATTGAATTTTGACCATGGGGAAGACACAGGACCTGCAGACCTCGAAACGCAGAGCTGTAAGGGACCTGCCTCTCTTACGGAACTGGATGTACATCAGAAGCAGCAAACATCTGTTATGTAGGTTACACAGCACCTTCAAAATCTGGACTGAACTCAGGAAAGCGCAACAAAAAACAAAAAGGCCTTTTGTTACTGTCCACTCGTTCCCAATAAACAAATGCAAATAAATGGAACATATTTTCAATGCCCTGTAAATCATTCTCTATCTCCCTTACTTCACCATTTAGTAACAGAATGCAGCCTGTAGAAGTCAGACATTAACTGACCCTAACACTTCACAGTTTGAAATATAAACAATATTTGATTAAATCCTGTTTATAGCTTTCCAAATTTGAATGAGTTAAAATAATCTCTGAGGCAGATCATACAGGTGCAGAGGAACTGGAGTTCCCAGTTACACACAGCCTCAAGGCCAAGTCCTGAGTGCAGTGTCTGGCGATGAGGGAGTTAAGCACTTTTGCATCTAACAAAGCGTAATGGTGAAAATTCTGTGTTCTTTAGAAAGTCCAAACCTAAAAAGGCTTGCACGGATCATTTTTAACATTAACCTTTTAAATTTTAAATCCCTCCGTGATCTCTGTGAAGTTATTTTACGTACTTTTACACACATCCGGCATTCTCCTCAGCCTGACAGAGGAAGCAGGCACACACGCATTCACGCACACGTATGCGCGCAGCCCTCAGCCCTCAGCGCTACTCTGTGGGTCTTAAGTGTGCATAACATGGCAGCCATTATCCTATTAGCAGCAGCAGAGGCCCGGGGGCAGGCGAGGGGGGATGGAGCAAAGAAGCTGGCATCCCAAAACGGTGGTGCAGTCAGTGGAGGGAGGCGAAGCAGTGGCTCGTAGGAAAAAGGGGGAATGCAGATATTTATGACGGGGGGATGAGGAGCCGAGGAAAACAAGCTGACATAGGTTTATTGTGGCTATAGTAATGCAACGGTGCCATTAGAGCTGTGGAAACTAGAGAGACCGAGTTGGAAGAGTTGGAGACAGCTAAAAGATGACTTTAAAATATTCCACAACTAGGATACACCCACAAGAATCTCCAAATAACCGCTTGGATGAAAGCACTGGGAGACCTGCTGTGTGAATATCATTATTACTGTGCCAGGCATGCGTTTGAAAGCCCTTTAAAGTTCTTATATTCTCTTTGAGCTTTAGCAGAGGCCCTGCCAAGCTCGATTTGGCCAGCATTTGCACATCCCAGCTCCAAAGTCAATCTCCCCTTTGAATAGCCCAAATAATGGACTTCTCCGACCGCTTCATTATAACATGCTAATTTCCATTATGATTGATTAAACCAAGCCGCTCCTCTCCTCTGTCGCAGACCAAGCCCAAGAGCTCCATGCACAGTGGGGGCTTGAAGATGGGCTTACACAAACTCTGTAGCCTCTCTCCTCCCGATAACTCCCTTCACTCCCACCCACCTCCCTTTTTCTTCCTTCCTCTCCTCCCCAACTTCCATTCCTCACTTTCTTTCTCAGTATTCAGCTACCCTGTCCGGGCTCTTTTCACAAGCTCCCTATTGAAGTCAGGGAAAAAGGCTCAGCAGCAGCAGCTGGCCACTCTTTTCTCCAGGGCAGGTATAGAGGGGCTGGGAGCTCTCTGCATGAGCGAGCCCCACTCCTCCAGCTCCATTCAGCGCTGCATTTTGCCTCCACTATTCACCAAGGCTCTACTTTGTCAGGAGCAAGGGAGCAGGGGGAAAAAAAGAGGGATCAGCCCTTTCTCTCTTTGTGCTCCACATAGCTATACAAGCATTCCCAAAGCCTCCGCTAATGAGTTGGCCACAGTGTTGTGAGAGGAGAGAGAAGCAGGTTTGTGAAAGAGAAAAGGTTTGATTAATATGGGTTCATTCTCTTCACTGATGGAATGCCAGTCTTGCGTTCATTAGCCTGCTGGGTGGTTTTGCTTTATAAGTAGTTGTGTTGTGTTGCGCCTGCCTTAGAATATTCAGGGGGGGGGGGGCTCACCAATTAAGGATTTTATTACGTGTACAAATGCAATGGACTGTGGTTTTAGTGAACCACTGAGATCTGTATGCTTCAGAGAAATAGTTGTGTCCTTGTTTCTCTGAATCTTTCCTCTTTTCCCAGAGGCTCTTTGTAGGATCAGTTAACACACCATCTAATTGCCATTTCTCCACAGTTAATGATACACTTAAGATAATGTAATGATGCAGAATGAATTGCTCGTAAACATATACAACGCACACCAAGGGGGAGGCTGTATGGTTCACCCGTAAATGGGTATCCAGTTACTCCAAATAAATTGAATTTTCCACCTCTGGCCCGTTGTGCCATTGAGTGTGTTTGAAGACCTAATTGAATTTAGACTGGTGGACCATTCGGATTTAGCTAGCTAATTAAACCACTCAGTGGATGTCTAAACCCTGGGCCAATGTGCAACCAACCATGAAATGGGACAGTTCAAAGGTAGGTCTCGTCATTTTAAATTTCATGAGTTCAAATAAAGCCATTTTAAGAGTTCTGTGTGAAACACCAGAAAAAGGCTTTTCTCAAGTAGGCTTTTAGAGAAAAACCTGCAGTGCGGGGAACAAAAGGGGCATAGTTAGTAATTCTAACTGTAAACATTTTATTCTATACAAAAGTTGTGTTTAAATGCCTTGAGAGACTAGAGAGAGAGTAGGTTTGAGACAAAGACAAAAGAGAGAATGAAATCCTTTTTGGTACAAGTGCATTCACACTAAAAAAACAGAAACAAAAAAGTGCTGGCAGACAAAGAGCCGTTTGGCTGCAGCAGCCCTGCAACACAGAAATCAGCTTTCAAAGCGTAAAACAAGCACATTCCTCTCCTTGGACAGAACAAAAACTGTTCCAGGCCATCGCTTCTTTTATGAAATATTCTATTGACAAGGCCTATTAAAACAACCATAGCCAAATACACAAGAGAGTCACCTTTCCCCACCCTGCCTGTCAAAGGAGCTGTAAACCAATAAGCCTCGGCTTCAACTTTGTCTGTGCAGGGTGAGGATGTGAGCAATGAAGACACGAGTAAACACCTGTTGAAAGGACGTGGAAACGAACTGCCATTTTGGCCCTACTTTCAACAATGCATACCTTCATTGCGGCTGATGCTGTGGCTCAGATTGTAAGCATAACAGACGGGGTGAGCACCTCTGACCACGCCTACCTCGTGATGGAACAGGTTAGGGAGGTGGTGTGGTTTGTCTCTCATCGCTTGCCGTTGGGCCGCGTGTCTTACCTACTGACAGGAATTTGGCACGGCACTGCCTGATCCACTGTCCTCATCTGACAAACATCGATGAGGTCTGTAAATGTTAGCACACTCTGCACACAGACAGAATAAACTGTTAGAATAATAGTGAGACCATTTGTGTTTGGACACCTGTGGATCATGTGCAATTGAGCGTTTAACATTTACAGCCTCAGGGACAGTTGAACCTTCTTTATTAACACATCCAGATGTTTATCTCTCATTATCATCTTCTGTTAGCTGCTAGTTCAACGGTCATATCTTATCAGTCACATGTTATGCCAGGGTGGTCGTGGTGACGCTACTATCTTTTTCCTATCTCTATGATTTATTCCTATCCCTAAGATTGATATACCTAGGGAATTACAAGTTTTCAGGCCTGTAAACAAGTAAAAACCCACCTGGAGATAATCCTAAAAGAAATGGTTCTCACCTTGGTCGAGGGTAAACTTAACCCACTTCAATTTGCTTATCAAAGGAATGAAGGAGTGGATGACGTTAAACTTTTTATCCAGGTCAAAATTTATAAGCATCTGGAGATACCCAAATCTCATTCTACACTTTTATTTGCTGACTTCTCAACAGTTTTTAATAAAATGCAGAATTATATTTTAATTGAGAGGCTTGCTTCTCATTTTGATGCCCAACCAGCTTTTAGCCTTGTTCTTAAACTTTTTGACCGACAGGACACAGAAGGTTTTGGTAAATGGTGTTATGTCTAAAACCCGGGTTTCAACACAGGTCCCCCACAAGGTTATGTACTTTCCCCGCCGCTGTTCATTCTATACATGGATAGCTGCATGTCTCTTAAAGAGGACCGTGTTCTTGTTAAATCTTCTGATGATACTGCTCTGCTGTCACTCCTCCATGGCGCAGAGTCAGACCACGGACGCGCAACTTCCTGATTTTGTAAAGTGGTGCGACGACAGCCTTCTTGACCTCAATGTCTCTAAAACGAAGGAACTCGTCATTGATTTTAGGAAAAATGGGACAAATACATCTGCATGCAGGATTCATGGTGAGGATGTAGAGAATGTAAAGTCTTATAAATATCTGGGTATGGTTTTTGATTCTCAGCTGAAGTTTAAAATTAACTCTGAGTCAGTAGTCAAACGTGCCCACCAGAGAGTTCATTTACTGCGCAGGATTAATTCCTTTGGGTCTCCAAATCTATACTTTGTACTGTGTACTTGTCATATATTGAGAGCCTTCTTATTTTTTCTTGGTTTGGTTATATAACAGTGAAGGACCAGAACTGTTAAAATAATATTGTGAAAGTCTGCTCCAAAACTATTGGAATCCAAATGTGCCACTTGAACTCTCTTTGGGAGAAACATGTCCTCCGAAAAGCTAAAGGTCTGATGAACCAATATCATATTCTTGGAAATGATCGTACTTATCCCACACAGAAAGAACCTATATAAACATATAGGTTTTAATATAGGTTTTGAATATATGTGACATACATAAAATTGGAGCATATATGTTATCATATATGCTGCATATATAACGTATATATGCAGCATATATGCACAGATAAACTGCATATAGGTTTCATATATGCGCATATACCCTCATATAGGTTCTTTCCGTGTGGGTATATGAGGATATATGAAACCTATATGCAGTTTATCTGTGCATATATGCTGCATATATATAGCATATATGCGTATATATGAAAACGGCCAAAACCTATATTAAAACCTATATGTTTATATAGGTTCTTTCTGTGTGGGATGCCATCAGGTCGGTGCTACTTGCTGTCTCCCAGAAAGACAAACTGCTATGCAAGATCATCTATTCCTTCAGCTAACAAAATGATTATTGACTGATCTGTTCTTGGCACAATGCACTTTAGGTAGAATGGATATGTGCAATTCATTCATCCATTTTTTTATTTATTATATCTATTACTCATCTTTTAACTTGGCACTTTCTTAATTTTTTAGTTATTAATATGTGTTTCTAATAAGCACATATTATCTTTTATTCTCGGCTGCTATTTTTATCTTATTTTATTCTCTCTTTAAAAAAAAAAAAAAAGTATTCTCTTTTATCACTATTTATTCTGCTTTCTGCTGTTTATTAATTATACTTAAACCCAGGCCATATCATGCGACTCCTGGTATGTATTACTGTTGTGTGAATGGTTCTATGTCTAGATGGTGGACTGTAGAAACTGAATTGCCCTTCGGGGATTAATAAAGCTTTATGTATTCCGTATTTTGTATTAAATTTGGTATCATCTGTCTGACAATATCTGGCAAAAATTCCTTCTGTAAGTATTTTTGGTGGTATTTTCTATTTTGTCATTTTCTGGAAAATTATTTTATAATCTCATCCTGCACTCAGGGGTGTGAGCAAAATTTGTTGAACAGTCAGTGGTCATATCAAAGCAGCCAAAAGTTAATTGTAAAACAAAATGTAATGTCATCTGCATGACATTATCTGGCCCAAATCTTTTTAAGGGTATTTTAGAGTGTCATCTCCTGGAAAACTATTTAAGTATGCTGATGACTCATACTGCACTCAGGGGCGTGGGCTAAATTTGTTCAACACTCTTATTGGTCATAAGTTAATTCTGAAACAAAATTTGATGTCATCTATCTGACATTATCTGCCCCAACACTGACAAAAAAAAATAAAAAGTACTTTAAGTATTCTTAATGGTATTTTAGGGCTTGTCTTCGAAGGAAAGTAGTAAGGAACAGTACTCTGCCAGCATGGGGAACGTAATTAGCCTATGCACTAGATGTGTTAACAATGTATTAAATTTTCCATAATAATAATGTTTTTAAATGACTGTCTTGGCCAATAGCCGCAAAATAGGTTGGGACTTGACTTGAGAAGAAAAGTACGATGACTCATACTAGCATTTTAAACAAAGTCTAATCCATTTTATTCGCATCAACAACAAGCGCTGTATAGCCGTGAACGGCACATAACTCTCCCCAAGCAAACTCGAAACATATTGCACGCATCCTTTGACGTAAAGCTGCCTTACCGGTTTTATTTTAAATAATAATAAGTAGCACCTAATCCAACTTTTGAAAACACCTGCTAGGGTGGAAGAGATATTCTGAAAAAAAAAAAATAAATAAATAAAAAATACTCTTCGACTATTTTTATCGACCGAGCAACTTGCTTTTCATTTTCAGTTTTAACCCAAGATAAATGTGTATTGTCACTGTTGCAAAACTGCAACTTAAAAAAAAAGAAACATAGTTAAATAAAGCATACACAGGCATCATTTAGAGAAAAGATAACCAAATACAGAAAACATTACCAAAAACCAAAATGCTGCAAGTAGATCACACTACAGCAGAAACATTTTTGCACGACACACTTAACACAGCTGGGACTCGCCGCAGTCGTTGCCGTGGTGACGCGTGAATTTACTGAAGTCAACTCTCAGACACAGGTGTTGGGAAATGAGCTTTGTTGGTGTGTTTAAACATTCTTATTGTATTATTCATATCATCACAGATACCTGGTGTTCCGCCCGAAGCTTTTCTCAGTTTGGATCATGTTTTTGGTATTTGCAGCACATTTGGTTGTCTTCGGTTGTGTTTCTTCGCTTGATATGCTGGACATTGTGCCGCTGTGGTGTTTATAGATTACATGTATAGTTACAGTGCATGGAGCTCTCACTGTGCACTAGACGAACGCACATTGTGTACGGTTAGAAAACTACAATGTAAAGAGAATGTAGAAGAAATAACAGGACAAAATGTACCTTTCACCCAGGTGTCAGTGCAAACAAACCACCACAACCGTGAAAGACTTATCAGCGAAAGTGGGTGGAACAATGGCCGGCACACACCTGTGACCCTGACACACTGAGCAAAGAGAGTCTCCACCTAGTGTCCCAGCTTCTGCTTTTTCCACCTATATACTATGAACAATTCATTTTATTTACTGCTGACCAGTTACTCATTGATCATCTCTACTTCTGATCAAACTCTACATTAAAGGGGAACTACTGTTTTTTACAACCTGGACCTAGCATAAAATACCATCGTTTACTCACCAATATCACTTTTGTATCATTTGCACTTGTTCAGGAGATCATTAGATCAGCGTATATCCATATCCCCGGATGATGTCTTCTGACCTGGACGATGTTGTCTCTGAGTGGCGCGCGCACCCGTGACGCTCAGTTTGTTTACCTGTAATTTGTTACTGCTATTTTTTTGCAACATGGCTGAATATTTTTCCGATTCTGAGGTTGTGGACGAACCACAGCAGTAGCAAATTACAGGTAAACAAGCCGACCGTCGCGGGTGTGTGCGCCGCTCAGAGATGACATCCTCCAGGTCAGAAGACATCATCCGGGGTCCGTAGGTCGATCTACGGACCCCGGATGATGATAACACGTAACTCCGGATTCAACGGGTAATAGTACTAGCGTATGAAACAAAAGTGATATTGGTGAGTAAACGATGGTATTTTATGCTAGAAATAAGGTCCAGGTTGTAAAAAACAGTAGTTCCCCTTTAAGTAAGACATGGCCCTTAGTCCAAAATGTGTAAGACAGGAGGTGTTGTATACACACACTGCCTCTGGCTTATGAGGAATATCATGCTGCATGTTGTCCTTTCATATTTTCTCCTTCCCTACATCTGTCTCTGTCTCTGCCTTCCCCTCTACACTCATGTTGGCCGCCTGGTAGCCCACGTATCACGCCACTTAGCAGGCAGCCTGTTATCGACAGAAATGCCCGTACTGTTTCTGCTTCCCATTAGAAAGGCATCTCCACACTCCTGCAACACCCGTTAGCCATCCCAGTCCCAGTATGATGATGAGTTGGCCGGGTTTCACGCCTCTCCATTTTATAGTTGATGAATAGCTGCAGCAGATGGTTTGTTATCTTTGAAGATTCCAGTAAGATGAGCGTGATGAATCGCCCCAGGCCTTACGCATTCCCCCTCACCACCATCACCACCACCACCATCATCACGTTACCACTCCTCACTGACAAAAAAAGAGTGAATTGTGAACAATATGTAGTTGGCTCATCACTCACAACTACAACTGCTGCTCGTACTTTTCTCACACCAGGCCCCCGGAAATCAAGTCTCATACATAAACAACAGTATGTACGGTGTTAAATACACAAAGTCTGGAATAAAGACAGGGGCTCATCTGTTCTAGTCATCACCATCTTTATAATGACATATGATTAGTGACCACATTTAAAATATTTCTGCATCTCAGCTGCAGTCATTCTGCCTTAGAGAGTCCAACTTAGCTGTTTGTATGAACACTAAATACAATGACCTGATCAGATACATGGGTTTTACATGCAAATATAACTTTTTTGATTTGCACAAGGTGATTCTGGAGTGTTGGGGCTACCACAAATGAAACAGAAGAAGAAACCACTTAATAATTCAATAGGAGAACACGGTCTAGATCAGGGGTGTCAAACTCATTTTAGTTCAGGGGCCACATACAGCCCAGTTTGATGTCAAGGGGGCCAGACCAATAACACAATAGCGTATGTACCTATAAATAACGACAACTCCAAATGTTTTCCTTTGAAAGAAGAACATTATGAAAATGTTTCCATTTAATGACTGGACATTTCTTAAGAAAAAGAAATGCAATTTCTGTTTAGTTCTAGGTCTCAGTGTTGTGTTATGTTCACAACTCTTACTAAATCTGTGTGAACCCTAGGAATAGCAATTACTTTTATTGGAAAAATTGCAGTTAATGTCTTCAATGTAATTTTTACAATTCGCAAATTCATCCTGCGGGCCAGATTAGACCCTCTGGCGGGCCGTTTTTGGCCCCTGGGCCGTATGTTTGACACGTATGGTCTAGATGGACCCATATTTTCAATTGCACACCCATATCCATTCAGACTTTGTTAATCTTTTCAAACCTTTAACAGCAGGTTGTTTTGCTACCACCATGTTTCTGTTAGTTTCATGGGGCATTCGTGATTTGGTTGGGCTATTATTCCAGTTATTAGTGGAATACTAATGTTCATGTAAACACAGCCAGTCACAGCAGCACACAGTACAGTGGGGTGATTGGACAAGTTAAGCTAGCAAAAGCGTTTGATGCTTTCCTTACAATGTGAATGCTTTCTGTTCAGTGTGAAAGAAAATAATCATCTGTTGCATCAGTGAGACTCCCTCGCAACATATGCAAACATTAGGAAGAAATATCTACTTTCAAAATAAAATTAAAAAAACCTTACTATAGAAACTGGTCCAGACTGAGACTCTCACTTAGGCTGAATTCAAAATCAGCAAGCCATAAACTATAACACTGACATACAAAAAAATTCTCGTGAGCTTTGTTCACCGGTCCAAAAAAATTTAACCTGGTATTTGACGGCTGGATTTGTTAAGTTATTTGTGTGCCAAGTATTCCAGAGCAGGTCATCCACTTAATAAATCACATTAAAAGACGTGTCAACAGTCCTCTCAAAATAGACCCCAAAGTACCTGGTCCACATACCTCTATCTGTGGAAGGGACATCAAAATGCAGGGTTGAGCATGCTTCGGATAGCTGCGATGGTAGACTACCGGTCACTCCTGCTGAAAACACAGAAGTCATAAAATGGCAAATCAGTCTGATTATTGGGCTTTGAACCCAATGCTACTAATAAAGTAGCACTGGGTAAAGTAGTATTGGGTAATGCTAAATGTAATGGTCATTCAACTTAAAATATAGTTTATTGGTAAAAACTGCCTTGCAAAACGAATCTCAAGTCTGGATCCGACTATAGAAATTGGTCATTCTCCATTACTCAGTATTCCATCACATGTCGTGTTTTAACACCGTCTCATTTCTCAGATATTTTCCTTGCTTCCAAGAGCTGGAGGCCTCACCTGTAGGCTACTGTACTCACTCTCAGACACACACAGGCACGATGCAATATGAGACCTCTGACTATTCACTGGAAAGAGAACAAGGAACTGTGACACTAATCTGCCTGAAGTGTTGCAGGTGTGAATATCTACCTCCTTGCTACTGTGATAAATGGCAGTGAAATCTGGGACTTCTACCAACACGGAGCGATCACAATAGCTCTGACAAAGTCAGTCAATACAATCTGTCAGTGCCAAGAAAAAAATGTGATGAGAAAAAGCGTCTGCGGAGCCCAAGAGGCTGACGGGACCAGATTTATCACAGATGTGCATTTTTGAGACAACAGGCAAGTATGATTTAAACATTTGGGAAGAATTTTGTGCTATCGTGTGGCCGTTGCGCGGCACGAGCAGATGGTAAAAAGATCACTCTGGATTCTCACATTTGCATGGGTGTGTTAGCATATACAGTAATACACATCTAGATAGTTGTGCTTGAACACACCTGCCTGAAGAATTTGAAGCCTTTTGCACACTATTCACGGACAGAGGAGAACGGCGTACTCAGATCCTTTAGTGAGATAAAATTGCTTTATGACAATAAAAGTCCTGCATTACAATATTACTTGAGTAAAAGTTTCATAAACAATACCAATGTATTCAGTTTTCATTTTGTACAATTTCCCCTTAAATTTCATAGCACTAACATATGAATTCTTTGGAGGAATGTAAATATTTCTACTCAAGTACTGCGCCTGCAGAGGCAAATAAAAGTACTTTTTTCCACCACTTTATTTATTTAATAGCTGTAGTAACTACTTATAGTCTCTGTCAAATATTTGACGTCTTCCAGTTGTAATACTCACATATAAGGTGCCTCATTTGTTTCTTGTCATTTCTGTAAAAAGAGAAATATTATAATACAGATTTTTTTTTTATCATATGTTACATTTGTGATCTTTTAAGATCTGTCTGAGAGGAACTTGCTGACTGTTCGAGATCAGGCCTTTTGCTGCAATGGACTACCTTGCCAGAGTATCACAGACTAGCTAAGACAGTGACTTGTTTTACATCACTGCTGAAAGCTTTTATTATCTTAAAGCAATCTTTTAATTGGTACACTTTTTTTATTGGGGTCGCTTCACTCTGCTTTGGCCTTTATTCTTATATATTTTCTCTTATAATATCTTATAAGTGTGCTTTGTTTTCCATCTTGCACCCTGGTGCTATGTACGGTAAATACAACTATCATCATTATTATTGTTGTTGTTACTGTCCACTAATGCTGACTCAAACAGTGCACATGCAAATGCACAATGCCAACTGAACTCACGACTCTGGCAGGAAATGTTTGACAGGGCATTTTAAACAGGCCCACATCAAGACAGGACATAAAGGAGCTTACAGCCTTTGACTTGCAGCACACCAACTGTACTAATAAAATTCATACAAAATAAATGCTTCTGAATGTGGCAAACTAACCAGTTGGTGACCACATCGTGTTAAATAAATCTTTAAAATACTTCAAGAGGCTAGATCACAGAACATTCAGAGTTAAATCAGTTTGAAAGAGGTGCACTTACTAACGTAGTAGTAAGCACAGACTGCGCCTTCTCCTTCAAACGCCATGCGGGGAGTCCCGAGGGAACATGGTTTACAGTTTAATATTTTTCTGTCAGATGTAAATCTTGATGTCGGCTTAAGTAACAAATACTACAAACAGAATTCTTAATGCATCTAACCAATTATGTTATTATGGCTTGTTATAATGCGATTACAGAGCCTGATCTGGGTGATTGTCTCTTTAAGAAGCAGTGAGAGTGAGAGGAGGTGGTGCGGTTTCACACCCCGGGGTGGGAAACATGGGCGGGGCTAGCGACCGCTGAGTGACAGCCGCTCACAGATTTTCCAACTCCGCCATGCAGGGAGAACCCGCGACGGCCAATGAGATTAGGCTTTCCGCCGGCCGTCAAATCGCAACAGCCATTCGCAGCGAGCCATGGGAGGACCTTATAATTGCTGTTGTGCTTCCAACGTGGGACTACGGAGCGACCAGGCAGAAAAAAAAAGGAAAAGTAACTCAGGAAAGGGGAAAACTCATGGTGGTAGTGCACGGTCGGAAGGAGGGGGGACTCTATTTTGCTATTAATCGGATCGTCGAGATTGTGTGACCACAGACTGCACTTGATAAGCTGTCGGCTGAGTTTCCTTTGGATGGGACCGACCGTTTCAAACTTGGATGTATCCTCCTGCTGCGGCGAAGAGCGGCTCAGATTCGGACGTTACGCGGCGGCGCTCGGCTTCAGACGTGACCAACGCTGGAGTTTTCGCCTCTACCCCCGCGGGTCCTAACTTGTTTAGTCCATATTCAACTTCATGGTGAACACTTTTATAAAATCACCAGAAGTCCGAGTGGCCGCTTTTCTTGAGTTTAAAACTGTTTCGCTGCTGTTTCGCCGGATCAACTGAGAGCCGCCCGGGCGCAGTGTCCTTTAACATTCTGCTGTTGCGTGTTTTCAGTTTTATTTTTTTTTATTTTTAGCCTTTTACGGACACACTCTCGTAACTTAAATATAAGTTCGGGGCGACGTACAAGTTCACCGAGGAGGCCGAGCTCCTCTGGTTAATCTGCGAGTTACCTTTGATTTTTTGCCCGCGTCGGACACCAGAGGAGAAAGTTGGAGAGGGGACTTGTGTCAGCAATGAATGTTGTTGGGACGGAAAACGTTTTACTGCTACAAAGTCGTTTGTACTGACCGCCGTCTTACAACAAGACTATTAATGTGCTATAAAGGGCGCCCAGTTTTCCCGAAGCTACGTTAATATTCCAGTTTGTGGGCACCAGGAGAGAGCTCAGCGGCCGCGCTATTAAAACTGGATACAAAATGGCGGCGTTCCTGGGACGATTTGGATATGTGTCTCGTTGTGTTTTTTATTTAATTTTGACAGTCGAACTGTTTAACAGTTATGGCTTGGGTTCAGACTCGCCGTGTGCCCAGAACTGTAGCTGCAGCGGAGACTCAGTGGACTGTAGCTACCTGGAGCTGACGGCTACGCCTCTGGACCTTCCAGTCCGGACTGTTTCCTTGTAAGTAAAGCGCTCAGATGCCCTAGCCTATTTATTGACCAGCCCATAACGGGATACCGATGCTGGGAGAGAAAAGAAAAGTGCATTAAACTTTTCTTCTTCTTCTTTTTTTTTGTGTGAAAGACAAACGCAGAAATCTTCTGTTGGCTTTCTGTCCTGGACTCCTAACATAAAATACTTTTGTGGTTCTGCTTTGAGTTGCATGACTGTCCATCATCTATAACAGAGGGAGTGAGGGCAGCTCTCAATGCCTTTCTTCATCACTTTATAGCTTTAAAGTTAGCAGTGAAGCTAAACTGTCCCCCATTTATTTTTCTTGTTTCTGGGGGACACCCTCTAGTCAGCAGAGATCCCTGCACCCCACCCTGCACACTACTGGATCAACAATCCAGCTCCTCTTGCTCAGGCAGCCCCCAGACATCATGTTGTAACTTGATTAAGACGCAATTCATGAATTAAACATTCCTATAATCTTTCTCAACAGGGCGGCCCGCCATAATGTAAGCTAATTTGAGTTTTACAGTAAGCCAGATGTAAGATTTGTAGTGTGATTTAGTATTATTTAATAATGATTTGATTTATTTTGCCTATTTAGTTAGGCTTCCATGAACAGCAGGTCAACAGGTGTTTTATAACTGCAGGATGCACAAACATTTAATTAAAAGTATTCAATTTTAATTATTATTTATTTTTTTGGCAGGGGAGAGGGAATGAAATGCTTTGCTTTGAAGGCACATTGAATTTTTATGGAGGACAAAAAGTGATCTACTGCTTTTAATTGCTGGATTGAAGTATTTATCATAATCTTTCAGATTTCCATAACGGTCAATAAGCACACACTTTATGTGTTTTTTGTCATATCTTGTGTAATATCCGATAATTTTAGGTCCTTGTAAAGCTTAATTATTCTCAGAAGTGTTATTGAATTCTACTGGCCACGTCATATGAATTTTGACGTCTTTAACTGTTCATAACACATGAATGTTAGACATGGACATTCTTCTGAAAATGTACCCAGCGCTAGAATGCACAAACTGTCCCCTCCGGGTGAATAAACAAATAGACCTGAACATGTCATAACAAATTAACCTCTGCATTATTCAATAAGATCCATGACAGGTATTACCCTAATTCCTCTTTCAGTGTTGCTACTCATAGTTTGCAAATTCAATTTCTTGTAAATTAATCAGTTCCCCAGGGTAAGACTGACAACCATTGTCTGCCAGCTCATCTAGGAAATGAGCCAATTTGGGACATTTTAATGAAACCTCCTCCAATGTTTTGGGAACTTCAGCACTTACCAAGCTGAATGACACGGTTTACTTACAGACAACACAACTCTGTATCCTTCTAGTCGACAATTTGGCTCTCGCTGGAGCATGTTGCAACTGCTTTGTCCACTGGCAATTGCTAATTTCCAGTGACAATTGTTTTGCATCTGTATGTGTTTGTGTTGTTGGGAACTTGAGGTCAAGGACCAGGGGCCTAAACACTTCTCTGGCTCCTATGCTCCAGTGTGAGGCAGTTTATCTTTCCCTGTGAAGTCAGGAATGCAACTTTTAAAAAAGTCTTCAGAAAACATAAGTAATGGCACTTGTGCCCGGGGAGCCTCTTTGCCCCGAAGCACCACTTCGCCAAGATCAAGTGCAGACGGTGTTTATCGTGCATGTGCACAGACGCACACTGCTCCTCCTGTCCTGGTGGACAGGAGCCATCTATTGTGGGACAAATGTCCTGTATGAAACAGCTGCTCTAAACGTTTTGGTTTGTGTAAAGATAGGGTCCTGCATGAGCCCTGTGTCGCTCCAGATCTACTTGTGTTATCTCGTCCAAACCTTATCGGTCAAGATTTAAGGACCCGCAATCTTGTTGTTTTCAAAGGGAATGGTTTTATGGCTTTGAATGATCTTTTAAAACACCTAGGTTGCATATTTCCACACCACTTGAGATAGTCACAGTGTGTTGGCAGGTAGCTCAAAGGGATCCAGGTTTTTTCCTCTGAGCTCTGTAAACGAGCCAGATTAGTAGATGATTGCAGTAAACTAAAAGAGACAAGTATGGACAATTTCACTTGTGGCCCACTTGTTTTTTTTTTTGGGGGGGGGGGGGGGGTATTATTGCAAGTAAAAAGTTGATGGTCATGGAACAAAACAATATCAGTTTTGTCCTTAGTGTAGAGCTGACTGAGTGTCACTGTGCACAGTCTTTGCTTTCAAACATGCATGTTTGTCCATCTCTACCTTCAGGAATCACAACCAAGCAAAATCAGCGTGGAATCAATTTTCACTGTTATGTTTATCCCAGGGAGGGAACAGCAGCAGCAGTAGCTGTGGCGTTAGGAAGGACAGTACGTTAGGTGTCAGTAAATACACGGCACCCAGACCTGCTCTCTCCTCTGTATAATTTAGACTTTGACTGGAAGGAAAATCTGAAAAGCACCTGCAGGAGTGAACAGTTAAATAAATGACTAAAGCATGTGTTACTGCAGTTGTTAATCAACAAGAAGCCCTTCAATTAGTCATACATATTGTATGTGTGCTTTGTGTGGCTAGTTGTGCACTTTAAAAGCCACTTTTGTTTTGCCCTGCTGTATGTAAAATTAAGATGGTTCAAACAGAGAGGATAAATTCGGCACTAAATAAATTAAGTTTTCCACCCTTTTGTGTGGGTGATGAGCAATTGCACTGTCATGTGGCTGTTGCAATTATCTTTCTGCAGGCTCTTACAGCAAAGCAAACCAAGGACTTGCGATTAAACAGTGGCTCAGTGAAGGAAGCATTGGAAACATTTTCACAGTTTGCAGCAAGCACTGAAAAATATCAGGCTCAAGTGGCTTCTTTAAATTAAAATACCATTCATGTTAACTGATTTCTCCAAGGAAAAAAGGTTTTCATAAAAACTGAGTGAGTGGAGACTCGCATGGTGTCAGTGAACATGGACCATTGGTGTTCAAAGAAGTCTCATTCACATTTATGTGGTAGATAATTATGCAGCTTTGTCACTCTTCTTTTTGTAAAGTGGATATGTTACGCTCACCCGCCTCCTGTACTGGGGTTGTGCTGTTTTTAGTGTCTTTCAGTGCAGTTTTGTTGGAATAATTCTGGAAAAAAAGAGTATTTGTCCAGGGAAGATAGGTGGCCAGAGGGCAGGTGTTGGTCTGCTGTTCATCCATCAGTAGCAGTCTTAAGTCCTCTGAAGCACAAATAAAACCACGGCTCTCGTGGAGAAAAAAGTACTAATGCTTTCCAGTTGTCAAAATAATCTTCCTTCAGGATCCAGATTTAATGATCCTCTGGAGAAAGTGGCCTTGATGATTCAGGGAAGCAAACATGGTAGCGCAACCTGGCTGGGCAGGCTGTGCCAACATGGACTGTGGGGACTGGAGTTTCAGGGTGTGGAAACCCTTAAAAGGTTATTCATTTACATCATATTGCTCCATCACTTGTTGCACCCCTGTCTTAAACTACAAAGGCTTTAGAGAGAACTCTTAATTTCTTTTAAATTAGGGACTTCCAGCCTTGTAAAGCCACTGTGGTTCAGATTTTCCATGTCAGACGCGTTCTTGGCTGTTTTACATCAGTGCATTTAACAAACTGGCCGCTGGCCTCGGATGTTTGTCTATTGTTTCTGATCGATGAATAGCCTAATAACATTCAAAGCAAGTTTGCTCTCACACAGCCACATATTCCCTCTCAGGAGTGGTGTCTTATCTTATTTGCAGCCTCGCTAATGTGTATAAAAAGCATTTCTGCCCACAGTGCCACTGGTGTAATGGGATTTTGCAAGTAAATAAAAGCAAGGGCATTACTAATTTTGGCCGTGATAGCTGTGGTTGGATAGAGATAAAGCAGACACAGGGTATCTGTTTGACAGCGTCTCTCGGGTGTTTTCTCGTATGAGATGAGTGAAATCCTTTTTGTTATAGAATGCTGCAATCTTTATGTGTTTTGCTTTGTTTTTACTAGTTTTTTGCTGTTGTGAAGTCTTTAGTCTTTTTTTTGTTTGTCCGTTTTTACCACTTGCAGATTCAACTTGTATCTGCTCTGGTGAAGAGCAAAAAGGACCCTATCTTGAACGATCCCAGTTAATAATCCAAGTGGTTTCCCAAGTTTTCGTATGCACTGGCCATACTGCTTAGCATATGGCAAACTTTCCGCTGCGACTCAACCCCAAGCCGCAGCCTTAAACTTCACAGCTATAGCCTTATTGGTAAACACCACATCCAACAGTTGGTTTTGGCTTCTGCCCTCAGGAAATGGGCTTGTGTTGGTTTCCTGACAGGGACTTAGAGCGCCGCTGGCTGTCTGTGGAATGGTCGGCAGGGGGCGTGGCCGTAGATCACCTGGCCTGGGGGAACATGAGGGGGACATTTTCCGCCCACTGCATGGAAGTGTTTTGTTAATGTCATGGTCTGCTGCTGCTGCCTTCAGGCCGGTTCCACTTGTTGGTGAAAGCCCTGTCAGTGGTCAGAAACCTCAGCCACCGTCACACATGTGGTAACACAGAAGAAACCCAGAGGAAATGAAACATTACCTTACGGACCGCGTGAATGTCACATTGTGAGACATTTATTTTTAGGTAGTGTTGTACTTTATCTAACCTATAAGCATGCGAAATAACACCTTTACACTCTAGGTCTTTGCTTGCCCATGGTTTATTGTTTCTATTACAGCTGTTTCTACTGTAAGTTTGAACTTGATGTAAGGACTGACGGCAGAAATGTTTAATCTCCTACTTAAACACATGAGCATTTCAGCAGTTGGAGCAGAGAGAGTTGCAGCAACAGTAGCAGCGCTCGGCAGGGCTGAGCCTCTTGTGGTTTTTAGGGCATTTATCGCTACGCTCCCTTGTAATCTTGTGGTGTTGGTAGTGATTATACCAAGTTTGTTTATTGTCATAGTTTCACTAGCCTTGTGGCTCACATGTCCTCTGGCAGATATTTTAAAGTCCCAACTCGAGCGTTTGGAAAGATTTAGGATGATATTATCATTGGCATAGATTTTTATCAGCTGCTCTTGACTTCTTCCTCCCTTATCTCGCTGTTAGAATTTCAGTTTAGAAAAAAGTAGTAGGTTGCTATATAGAAATTTGAGGTGGCAGTCTTTTCTTTTTTTACATGTTATTGTAAATCCTCCTCTTTTAACGAGTTGACATCATTCATGCATCACATTAGCTGTGGACAAATTAGGAAGAAACGGCTAAGGTTGAGCCCCTACTCTAACAACAACAGATAAAGCCTGACATGAACATGAAGATGTAGAATGAGCTCATAGCCTCACACTGGCTTTAATGACAATCAAACAGCTGCTGCCACAAGTCATTCTGCAGGAATTCAGTCAGCAGAATAGATGGCCCTTTTGTGAAGACACTTTAGGGCGCCAAGTTTTTTTTCTCCCTTTCCTTCTCCCCCAAAGTCAGTGTCTACAAAGTGGGCTTGATCAATGAATCATCTGTGAATTCCCTACATCTGGTAAGAGTTTGGAAATCTGGAGAAGATGTTCGAAAAAAAAAAAAAAGCGTGACTTGGACGGAGAGTGAGAGGTACTGCGCAAGTGAGGCAGCTTCTCAGCAGAAAACAGGCCATCTTTCGAGAAGTGAGTGGAGATTGGAGAACTAACTTGGGCCAAACAAACATTTTCCCCAGCCCCTGCACTTTCTGATACTGTAGAAAGGAGCATCAGAGCTTCAGTGTCTAGGCAGCCACAAATTCTTGTGAAATTGCTATTATGGGTAATTATTACTCTGCTAGTAAAATAAACACCAGTAAAGGTAAAAATGAAAAACCCTTTCCTTTTCGTTTACTTTGAAGTATAGCACATAAGGTCAGCTGTCTACTCTCCACAGCCCTACAATAGCTCCACAAAAGAGACCTACAGTGTTTGTTATTCTTTCAGATTAATTGGGGACACTAATTTTCTTGGACTCACAATGAACCAGTCTGGCGCCATTTTTAACAAATTACGCTGTTATCAGACTCAAATCCAGTGTTTAATGCAAGAGCACGATTCTGTGTGCATATGGGCCAAGTTTGCACATACATTTATGCAGTGTGGACAGCATGAGTGGTTTTGTGTTTCTCATCTGGAGTGTCCAAACTGGCGTCGTTGGGCCTGGCCAAGGGTTCATGCAGTGCCTCATGCTAGCGCACAGTCTTTTTCCCCCCAGCCCTGTCCCTGTTTGTTTGGAGTGCCCTGTGCCATCTCCCGCTTCATCCCTGAACCAGCAGTGCAGAGAACGGTGCTGCACATGGCCCCAAGATGTGGCCCGCCTTCCTGCCACGGAAAACTTCACAAACTGAGTCATGCTCCTAGCCAGACTGATTTCAAAGGCTTTAGCTGCTTCTTTGTTGAGTTGTGTGTGGGGGCGACGGGAATCTGTAATGCAAATGGTAAAATATGCTGACCCTATCAGCACTACATCTCTCTGATGTTGCACCTAAGTTCTCCTCACCTTCCCTGCGTCTTACACTTACTGTCGCTTTTTGTCAGACTTTAGGGAATCAGATTTATCACTATTATAGCAAATCTTGTTGGGCGCCTTATGCTTTTAACCTTGTCAGAGTTGATAAGATATTGGCTCCCTTTCTCCTTCCCTGTATGACTTGTGTGTAAAATGGTGGCCTGGAGCTAGTGTTGGCTTTGTGTACACTCTCACTGCAGTTGCTGGGCTATAAACTGGACCTTAATGACAGGAAGAGCTGTGTGTGTGTGTGTGTGTGTGTGTGTGTGTGTGTGTGTGTGTATGTGTGTCTAGCTCTCTGACACATAGGTTATTATTTGACCAGTTTTATGACACTCTGAAATCGACGACATTAAAGGGCCTTTGTCTCACAGCTGGACCGCAGAAGGCTCGTCACTGACATCACTTCACACTTTCAGCGAGCAAAGTTCACACTGCATTTATCTACGATAGAAATGGGAAAGATAATGATGATGTATCTCTGTATGTGCAAGTCTCTGCTCTCTTCTTCCCTTCCCACATCTCCTCTCTCCCACACACAGACTATGTGCTGACTTACAAGCATAGTGTCATTGCATATGACATCACTGCAGTACTCCCAGCCTTCCCGTACTCCCACTGCACCCATAACACAGCTATTTTTTAAAGCCTTTTAATGAGTTTTATATGTCAAATCAGCTACATGGTCCAGCAATGATGGCCTACTGCAGCCCTATTTTTCTTCCTACGACAGTTACGTAGTCAGCAGGACCTTCTGAGGGTTTATCATGTAGTCTTTTGAAGATACTTTTCCAAGATGACGGAGATCAAATTAAATGTTCTGATTTCTCATGTATCTTCCAGTAGCTAGCTAATTTAGGATGATGTCAGTTGATTTATGTGATAAATGGGGCAGCAACTAACAGTAAGTTAGTATATGACCCAACAACTGCTTTGGTAGATGTCATAATCAGGATCTGTCTATTGATTCTTTAACTGATTGAATAGGAGACAGCCATACAATTTTTGGTTTAATGATTTGGTGTTGTGTTGCAGGCTTGCACATGAAGTTTTTATTGTATTCCAAAGAGAAGCCTTTCCCTCCTGATTTGTCCCAGTGTCTTCGTGATTGTGGTTAGTATTTGTAACGCGATGGCACTGGGCCGAGGCGGCTGAGTGGAGTTGAAAGGTGGGAGTTGTAACTGTGCCTCTTTATCCCAGATGAGCTCTCACTCCAGCTGCCCTCTTGTTTCATGTCTCTCCAGTTCTGCTGACAGAAAGCAGGTTATGCTGACCTTTATGCTCCCTGATGGCCAACAGTTCGCTAGAACGCAGTTGAAACTACAGTGTGGTCTAGATGATGAGTGTTAAATGTGTTTTTCTTTGATGTAGATTTAACTGTACAAAATGTTCACCTGGCTGTAGCGCACCAGTCAGAACTGCTTAAATTCAGTGGGAAAATTTGTATTTGGCTCACCTTCAAGCTTTATATTATTATCCCACACTAAGTACCTGGCTGAGTGCTTTTGATTTTAATCCCACTGACTAAAGTCAAACAGGCCTGCCCATTATAAATGGACTGAACCATACAATGGAATGCAGTGTATGAAGCATTCAACACTTTTGAGTAATAACAGCTTACCAGTGCTTGCCACATTTAATTGTATCATCTTAACTGCACATCCCTTTCCAGCGGGTTCAATTACTGTGCATGACATGAGTTTATGGGATGCTGAACCTAGTTTAGCTTTTGACAGGATATATGGATATTTCTTCATTTTTCTGAGTACGTTTGTTTGTTTGGCCTCCACATCTCCCCACTGGTAAAGCAGTCTAATGACTTCTATGCTTCTGATAAAAGCAAATTCTTACAAAACCGGCATGAATGAAAGGTCACTTTCTGGAAAGCATTAACCATGCTTAGGGCTGGAGTCCTATACCCCCCCCCCCCCCCCCCCCCCCCCCTTCTTTAAACAAGAGGGAAGGGGGGCAAAGGTGGGTGAATGAGGAAAGGAGTTGGAGAAGGAGGGAAAGCAGCTTTATCACCATCACCTACAGTAGGTGTTAAAATACTGTGAAACTTATCTGATCTGATAGGCAAGAAAATAAATGTGTCTCAGTGAAGTGGAGGGAAAAAGACTTGGTTGTGTAAACAGCATAGGTGACTGAGAAAAAGGCACATGCATGCCTGCGCATACACGCACACAAAGGACCAGCTTTGTTTGTTGGCCTTTAGCACCAGCACGGCAGGTTTGGCTCTTAAATGTGACTTGTTTCTTTTTCTTAGTCATCTCTTTGTTCTGGGTTGCCCTTTTCTTCGTTTTAATCTTTGAGTTTCCTACCTTTGAATATGTGCATAGCCAATTTCCTCCACCTTTACATGCTAAATGGTGGTGAATTTCCTGAAGAAATCTTGTTATGCAAGGACAACCCGTTTTGTGCCAGATGACAACGCTCTCCCAAGTTCATCCTGTCTTTGCTGTGTGTGTTTCTGTGTGTATGTATTGGCCGATTATCCATACCTCCAGGCAGAGGCAGCCAGTGGGGGCGGTGTTGTTTTTTTTAACTTGCCCCCCCACCATAACAAGGTAATTGCCTCCTGTTGCAGGGGACAGCGATTTAGTGATCTATGCCACAATGGGAGGTGCATGACATAGACATTCATGCACACCTACTCGTCAGGCCTGTGCCTGGAGGGCAGACACATGCTCTGCTATTATCTCGTCACACACTTAGCGAGGAAGAATTGGGGAAGGAGACTGTCATTATCTGCAATTGAGCACAGAACACAAGAAAGGGAAATCTGTCAAGTGAGACGGCGATTGAGATTGATGGGCATAAATAGTTTTTAAAAGTGCGGCATGCATGATGTATGACAATTGCAGTCTTTTGGCATAGTATTAACCCAGCCATCACACATTAGCTTACTCAATATCTGCCAATACTTTCTATTAAATATCTGGCTTGCAGTAACATCTTCTGCCAGTTTAGTTGAGTCCACAAACCTTCCTTTTCCCCCCTTCCAGTGGTCTTTTAAGGTCGTGGTAGGACAAAAAATTTAGGAATGTGTTGCATCAGGTAAAAGTGTCCCCAGTTTCTGGGAACAAGTAGCCATCTCTCAGCAGGCCTGTGAAACATTCCTGGGCTGTCTCTCACGTCTGGACAGAGGGATGGAGGGGCGGGAGGCAGGCGGCTCGGAGCTGTGGGCTCCCTTTGTCTCACATAGCCTAACCCCACCACACAAACACAAACACCGCTCTCACTGCAGCCTCCTCTCTGCCAACAGGCAGGCTGCATGCCAGCTCGGCAGGAGGCATGTGTGTGTGTGTATGTAACAGAGACAGCGCTTGTTTACGTGTGAAATAAACTTGATTCATACGGTGTGGGAATCTCACTCTAAAATGCAGACGTGTGTTCGGTGCGCACACCACACCCCCATCTTTTCCTCTCGCTCTCTGACAGCAGTATCGCTGTATCACCGGACAAATCACTCTCTAATAAGCCTTCGCACAAGTCAAGTGCCAGCTATTAAATACGCTGTTAGCCTAAAGTGCAAATTGACTGCTGCAGATGAATGGCCTGTGGGTTATGTTTGGAAAGTGAGCCAAGAGAGAGAGACACTCTATCGATAGTATTGATCTGGGCCCTCCTTGAAGGCTGCCTGAATTTATGTACTGCAGTGTTTTGGACCATACTTAATGTGAACAGAGGAGGCAGTTTGTCAAATGGGAGATATAATTGTTACTATTGATCAGGATCTTTATTTAAACTACAGAAGAATATGCCTATGACAAATATAATAAAGACTAGGAAAAATATTTTAGTACTGCTGATATGTAGATTAATTGCCTTCTCCTGTTTCTGGATCGTAACTTGCTTGTATATTTATTAACTTAATGTTTTGTGTTTTCAGGAATCTTGGCCACAACAAGCTGACTACCATCAGTGTTGAAGCCTTTGCCAACCTCCCCAACTTGAGAGAGCTGTAAGTAGTCACTGTCAGAACACTTAGACACTGACATGAGCCAGTTACAGCAAACCCCTGAACTCTGTCTAGTGGACTGGTTTGTGTGTTTGGACCCGCTGAAGAGATTCATTTTTCTTAAAATTTTGAATTCATGAGTGTCAGCTGAAAAAAAAAAAACATTTTCAGCGACTTAATTCTAATTAATGTCCATGGTTTGCCACTCTGCTACCTAACAGCTTCTACATATGTGTTGCCTTGAACTAAGTCCAATTGAGAATTAAGTGGTGGTTTTCTATATTAAGCCTCCCCTACACCACCCGATACTGTGGCCAACACTGGCCTTGTAAATATTTTATATGGTGAGGAGAGGACTTGGCTTTGTGTCACTCAGCACCAGTACACAAGACACATACACACACATACACAAGCTAACTGGTGATACACACACTGGTGACATCTTTGGCAGGCCGGCCAGCCAGTCATACGCTCCTGGACATCTGTTTTACTCCCATGTTATTTTTGGTTTTTAAAAGGATGACTTGCCACTTGCTCTGTGGCAGACGTGACAAGTTGTATTTGAAATCCTTTGATTTATACAGGGTTTGATTTAATTTAGCTTTGTGGGATAGAGCATGTAAAATAACCTCTGCAATGCTGTGGCAGGGATACCATGGAGGAATCTACATTTACTCTCTCAGATTAGTATCTGTTCTACATGGAAATATGGCATTCAATGATAATGACAACATATCATTCCTGTGCATTTCTCTGCAGTTTCTTCCAGGGCAGTTCTGTTCTTTAACCTACTCCTGTGTGTGTCTGTCACTTTCAGGCGGCTGGACCACAATGAGCTGACCTCCATACCAGATTTAGGACAAGCTGCTTCCAAGATTGTATCCCTTTACCTGTGAGTACCGCTACTCTTACTGCTTAACACGCCACCAGAATGATCTGACCTGTTAGCTGGCCGTTTTGAATTGCTTTTGAAGTAGTCTCTTGACATCTTAGAAGTAATACTGCATTAATGTGAAGTTAGCAATAAAAGTGACTCAGCTACAGATCAAAAGTCCCCACTCTACTTGCTCTCTGCTGGCTTCAATATGGAGTTCTGTCATGAGTGATTAGCATGTGGTTGAGTAACTGACTAGTATTATCAGCTGTCCACGTGGTCGTGTCTACAGTGAGTGGTGCTGGCTGTTGGGAGCGTCAGCTCGTATATAGTTCCAAGTTGGTTGCTCAGTAGTGAAAATGTGCCTGTGGGGACTGTCTACACTGGCATCTCACTGGAGATTTACTGCCATATTTGGGAAGGGCGTGTGTGTGCTTGTGTATGTCACAAACATCCATCAGCAGCCTTGCTTTTATACAGCTGAGGAAACTCTAACTTTATTCAAACAGGTGGAAACTAGTGAATGGAAAGTTTGAGGGGAATGCACAAAAATGTGTCATGTTTAATAATGATCATTATGGTAATACAAAGTTAATAATACATTTCTGAGAAAATGAACTAATAATAGTTGAGTTCCTGTTACTGCCAAAATGGTACAGCATACATATGTGAGCCAGAGCTCATTATTCATTTTAAATCTTCAGTTATCTCCGTACTGACTATACATTTCCAGATTATTGTGGTGCTCAAGAATGTCTGAAGGAATTCTTGCTCCACAAAACACAAAACAATGAGAGGCTTTCTAAAGTTAGAGCAAAATAGGCCTAAGATAAAAATCAAGCTGATACGAAACCGTGTTACAATTGTTGTTAAAATTCTGTACCATTAGTACCATGTGCTGTGCGGACTCTTGCATTGCAGTGCGCCACAGTTCTTTCCCCTCTCGTGTGACCAGGGAACATTCTTACATCTCACTCAACCTGAAACAAGAAAGTTAAACCCCATTAAGCTAGTCTAGCGATAACCATTAGCTATTTTCTTTCACACCTTGCTGGTTGACTGTCTGGTAGTAAAGTGTACAGCTGCTTGTCACATCGGTCATCGTCATATCGTTTTCAGTGGTGAGCTTTGTGGGAGTCACACGTTGGCCTCTCCCTGTGTGTCATCTGCCTGCTTCTCAGAATTTCTTATGATGCACTAATGTGGTCAGAGTATTTGTGTAGGCTGTGGATAGCTAGTAAGAGGGTGGATTTGAGGTCTGATTAATCAGCTCTGACGTCTGTCTGCCAAAATGTGTAATTTTTTCAAAAGTCTGAGCTACTGTTTTAATGGCCTTTTATGGTTTTATATTAGTTTGGATTTGTAAGGTTTAGCACATTCTCCTATTCACTTTGTCTCTGACACATAACAGACAGGAGCAAGTTCACCTTTACTTACACAAACTGCGGTGAGTTGCAGGACCTCCAAATGATCGGGGTGTCTTTTTCTGGCCTGACTTAAAGCCTGTTGCTAGGGGTAAGGCCTGTAGTCCTGATGGGAGTGGAGGCCGGAGGGAGGGTCAGATTTTTACAAAGCCACGCAGCTGAAGTGAAGGCCCGCTGAAGCACTTGCAGCTGCAGCTGTCAGTCACATGGCTTACAGTAAAATGGGTGACAGTGAGCAGGGGAGGAAGGATGAGAAAACAGGCAGGGAGGGAGTAGTGAGGGATGTGGATAGTGTCAGATTGGGGTGACATCACCACATGTCAAAAGAGGAATGGTTAGAGAGAAGTAGTGGAGGAGGCAGTAGGAGGGTGCAGGGACAGAGTAATTAAGAAGAAATCAAGAGGCTCATGGATATTCCCAAAAGTAAAGTGAGTGTGAGGAGTGTGAGCATTTCTGTGTCTGTGCCCTGGCAGAGACAGCAGTACAGACTGCAAACTAGTCTTCCTGTGCCATTGGTTGGAGATTGTCTGGAATGTCATCTGACTACAAGTTTGTGCGAGACCGCGGCTTGCAATCACACACAAACACACATGCAAACAAATGGACAGAGAATCTGTCTTCAGCCGCTCATCAGACAGTAAACACTGCAAAAGGCTCAGAGTCTTTTATCTGTGGTTGCTACTGTCTGACTTCCTGATGGCCTCCAGGTCTGTGAGTGTATCAGTTAGCCAGTCGTAGACAAAGTTTGCACTGTACAACAAAGAAAAAGATGTCTGTAGAGTTACACTCAGTAAAGTAGATGACACGCATCTAGGATTTCTGGCTTTCTGAATGTTCAGATGTTTAGTTAAGTTTACATTTATTCCATGTGTGGCAAATGAGGACCAGAGAAAGGAGTTGAGTTGGAACAGGAGTTGAAACATTTATAGTGTACCTTCAGTTTTTTTGTGTGTTCATAATCCTACATCCTGTTTTATTATATTGGGAGGTGTTGGAAACCCACTCAGATGTTTACTTTGCTGCACAATGAATGTAGTTTAAACCAATTTCAACATAAAACTTTAGACTTGAAAAGTTTAGCGGAAAAATAACCAGGGTCTGTAACATTATCAGCACACCACAATTTAGAGCTGTTTGATTCAGCAAGTTATCATTTAAAAAAACAGATTTAATTCTGTGGGTGTACAATATACAGAAGTATAACAAAGTATAGCTGTCTGGTTGCTGTAATAAAATAAGAGGAAAGGGTGGACAAAAAAGGAATGGGTGAGTGGAGGGTACTTTTATTTCTATCTTTGTCTTCTTTTTTCTTAATCCCTTGTTTGGCTGAGAAGTGACTCATTACTTTCAATTTGTTCTGCTTCCTATAGCTTGTTCCCTTTAGTCCTTTCATTAACAACTCTTTTTGCTCTTGTGGAACAGATTGGTTGTACAGCTGCAAAAACGTTTGCTAGCTTGATGAGATGTCCATCAACCAATCTGACACCTTTGGTTGCATCCAATAAAGAGCATAATCAACACTAAAACAAATCATCTGAGCATGTTGTAGCTTCTGATAAATTAGCCAAAGACCATATGCCAAGCTCCCACAGTCCCACAATGCACTTGGTGTGCCCCGCAGTCTCCCAGAATGCCACAGCAGGATGGCAAATAAAAAGAAGCATGACAAAGTTTTTAAAAACACTGTGTCAAAATGACAGCAGAGCAGCACAAACTTTCCCATTGTGCTCATTGCCTGGCCAGTCCACATCAAAGTCCTTTTAAAACAGCTTTGGATAGAAATCATATGGCTCGCTGGATGATCTGATTTTAAAATAATTCTCCTTTTGTCCTGACTGCCGGCTTCAAATGGAAAGGGACAGGCCCCACAATCGACCTCAAAGATGACACTGGAAACAGGAGAACGGGCTTGCTAGTGTAAACCCCCGATGCACTTTCTATACATCAAAAGAAGTGTCAAGATGAGCAGGGCTCATGATAATCAGATGGTCAATGGGGCAGGGTAATGAGATTTGGAATTAAGCAGAATCAAGGCGAATAAGGCTCCCGGACATCAAAGAGAACAAGAGTGAACCAAGCTCCTCTTTATCAGAAATGTCACCGGCCGTATGATAATCAGTTTTTATAAACGCTACTATTGTACGCGAGGACTTCAAACACATTGAGCAGCGAGGCTTTATCTGCGTCTCACACGCAGCTGGGCCTTGCTGAGGGGGTTGGGGGTTGGGGGGTGGGGGGATTTTAGCTTGAGTTGAGGAAGAAGGACGGAGCGAGAGAAAGAGGGAGAGAGGTCAACCTCTCCCACCAGTTTGAGACTGATCTGTTTTTCCCAGCGAAGGTCACCAGCTGTTGACCCCACCTCACCCGTTAACTCTCCCCCCTCTTTTTTTTTGCTCTCTATAGCCACTGTCTGTTGCTCTGTCCCATGTGTGCATTTGTTATTTGTGTTGTGTGTGTTTGTGCATGTGTGCTCATCCCTAACCATTTCTGCCACTGTTTATTCAGGTGGGCCACTGCGGTGTGACCCCTCCTCCTCTCAGACACGAACAAATGACTGTGTGTGTGTGTGTGTGTGTGTGTGTGTGTGTGTGTGTGGGTGTGCGTGCGTGCGTGCGTGTGTGTATGTGTTCATCTGCTGGCTGAAGACTAGAAGGGAAGGAGTTACTGACCTTGTTTTGATGAGTCTGACTGGCAGAACACCTGCTCGATCTTGCTCTTTCTGTTAAACATATATGTGCACCACCTATTCTGAAAAAGTACAGCCATCAATATTAATATAATAAAAACATCAAACTCTGAAGTGTGTATTTGTCATGCGGGTCAGTGTGTCAAGACAAAAATCAGTAATTAACTGCCTAATCTTTGGGAAGATAAAGACCGGATCTCATCAAAATCATGTTGCGTGATCATAATGCATGTCATCAGACAAAATCTGATGGTAAATGTTAAAGGTCAATGCCTGTCAGATCACCCTTCTTCATAGCAGGGTGGGGTGCTGACTTTGTTGCTAAGGTGTTTCTGTCAGGGGTAGGAGAGTTAGTATAAAACTAAAGAGAGATTAAAGCTACATTTTTCTCCCCTGTCATCTAACAAAGTCTGAGTTGAAGTAAGTCACAATTCCACAGTTGGTCTTCGTCACCCTTAGTTTGCAAATGTCAGTTTGATTTGGGTAACGGAGCCTGACAAAACATGGCTTGAGTGGTAAATCCATTTTATTTTCTAACTTTTTATCTTGTTCACTTTAGCTTAGTTTTTCTTTTTAAGACTAGTCATTTAAATTTAAATGCTACTAAGTTTAACTGTCATCTGTAGTTAACACCTGGTCATGCGTCAAAGGTGTTATCCTGCAGAGGGTTTCATACTCAGATAACATGCAACATGCTGTATAGAGTACGTATGGAAGGGTGGCTAACAAGCACTTAACCGATCCACTTTTTCTCCACATTGAAGGGTAATGACTCGGGCAGCATTCTTTTACTCTTTCTCTTTCTCTCTCCCATCTTCTCTGTGTGTAATGGGTCCTGTGTGTAATGGGTCCTGCTCCCCAAAATAACACACCACAGATGTTGGGGAGTACAGGATAGGGTGGAGTAAGTGACCTTCCATTCCTCACCAGACCCCTTAACCGGGTTGAAATAAAAACTGAAATCTTTTCAGTCTCAGGATTTTCACTCAACCAGACCAACACAACCTGACAAAACATAGCTGAGATAGGACGTTTCCTTGTGTGGAAATTCCTTAAACTTGGATGGATGCGCTTTAAGGGGTCAGATTAGGAAACCTTGACCTAGATGATGCCTTCTGTTTCCTTTTCTCCATTCAGACATGCATATGAATGGCTTACTGCATCTAAAGTTAGTTAAAGTTTTGCTTGCATCCGCTATCTAGTCAGTCGTTTGTGCTCCTACGTCCTGAGTATATTAGGACCTTGATAGTGGCCAGAACGTCCTGAGAATCACACAGCCGTCTCTCCATTCCATCACACACTGATGCTCTCTGAAGTGGCTTGATCACGGAGGCCCCGTCTAACAGATTTTGTGAATGATTCTTTGTCCTTGGAATTGTTTAAAGAAGGCCAGCCTCTGTTTGGAAGCTTTTAAAGTACACATTTGGTGGTTGATGAAGACCACTTTGTTCTGTGTACTTTGCTCTTTTTGTGCCTGAGTGGGCTTAGAGGAGCTGAGGGAGCAAAGTCTTCACCTGCTGTTGTTAATGGGAATCGTACACTTAAGTTTAGTAAGATACTAGTGCAAACGTTTCACAAGTCTGAGTAGAACTTTCTACCATACTTAATGATGTTTATGTGTGTTCTCTATTTTTCAGACATCATAATAAAATCCGCAGTGTGGATGGCAGGCGGACCAGAGAGCTGGTTTCTGTTGAAACCCTTGACCTGAGCAATAATGACATCACTGAGCTGCGAGGGCACTGCTTCCCTGCAGGACTTCAAATTCAAGATCTGTAAGTACCAAGTTCTTTTTCTTTTCCACTCTTTTTGCAACCATCTCTATTTATAGAAAAATCACATGAAAGCAGAAACAGTGCACACATCTGAAAATCCATATCCCCTAGAACTAGTCCAGAATATCAACAGTAAAGTTGCATTCATGTTTTTTTAGGGTGTGGGGACTGATTCAAGAACTTTGCAAAATGAGGCCATTCATAAACAGATGTTTGAGGTTTTGTTTTTAAATGTCACAATGTGATTTGTCTGTGTTCAGGTACCTGAGTAGCAACAAGATCAGTGTGTTGGAGCTCGGAGCGTTGGATCACCTGGGCTCAACTCTGCAGGTTCTGCGACTGAGCCGAAACCGCATCAGCCAGATCCCTGTTAGAGCCTTCCAGCTCCCGAGGCTCACCCAACTGTGAGTACTGCTGGATCTGATCAGTTTAACGACATGGTTAGCCTGATGACAAGGTTGTGTTTTGATCCGTCAGACCAGATCACCTTGCAAAAACATTATATTCTTGACATTTATGTTTATGCTCAAAATGAATAGCTTTCACGGTTGTAGCCTTTGGAGACATTACAAATTTGAAAAGAGTTAAGAGGAGTTTCTGGTGTCTGTTGATCAAGCTCTGTGTGTTTAACATTTGGAACGCTATTAGTGTGAGCTATACCTCCAGGGGTGGATAAGGTCTGACTAGGCAAACAGCAGAGTCGTATTATTGGTGATTTATTGCCTTCTTCCATATCCACAAAGTGGTTAGTTCATTCACTACACCGTGCTCCATTATCTTCGTCAAACTTCCCTCCAGCGTGACAGTGAGGTCGACCCATTTGTAGCTCAACGCCTCCATTCTGGAGAGCAAAGGGACTCAAGTAATGGGAGTCTTTCCCCACCCACTGTGGCTCCCCAGGTGCCTTTTGTTGGACAGGTGGCCCCGGTGACACTGTATCTGCACATGCTAGTGGTGATGCGCATTAGACACAAAAGAACCTCTGTAGATGTTTATCTTTGCCAACCTGAGGGCTTTTACAGCCTTCAGGCACACATGTAGCAGCTGTACAGATTCATTGTTACATGCACAGGCGTCTCAGGCTTAATGTACAAAAGAGAGAGCAAGTTAAGTTTCTAAGCTTCTGATATCATGTTTTCTGTTCATCCCTCCTTTTTTGTATTACTGTTAATACAAAGGTACTTAGCTTGACCCTTGTTTGTAAGTTCAAGCCTGTAGTTCACATGCCTGGCCCCATGCCACGAGTGGAAAGGACACCAGTAAGGAATGCTTGCAACTGACTAGGTTGTCATAGATTATGTATATAATATAAAGTTCCTTATAGACTTTCTCCCATGATGAGTTGTTTTTCTGTGTTTGTCCATCCCCGGCTGCAGTGAGCTGAACAGGAACCGTATCCGTCAAATAGATGGTCTGACCTTCCAGGGTTTGTCCAGCCTGGAGGTGCTTAAACTGCAAAGGAACAGCATCAGCAAGCTGACTGACGGAGCCTTCTGGGACCTGGCCAAGATGAAAATCCTGTATGTAAAAAGAACAACAAATCATAAACACATACTGATCCATAAAAATAAGAATATGTTTGTATAAGGTTAGAACGTGTGTAAAACGAAAGTGGGACAGACTTAATATCCTGCACAACATGCTAGATGTCAGTATCCTATAACATGTCATCTATGGAATATAGGTGTAGCAAACACAACCATTTAATGGTTAATAGTTAACGCTGTTTGTACAGGACTATTAACAGGAACACACACTGACCAAATCTTATAACAAGAAGACTTTTTGTACCCTTATTACTGGAACTTGCTCACAATCGCATAAATCACTCTAAACAGCCGACATGCAATTTTTACACAGTTACTTAAATTACCTACAAAATAACACACTAATGGCCACAAATTGCACTGACGCTGTTGCAAATTTAGCACTTTCATGGTATTCAATGATCCCACTGACAAACTGTTTTTGTGTTCCATGCAGCCACCTAGACTACAACAGCCTGACTGAGGTGAACAGTGGCTCCCTGTATGGCTTGACCTCCCTCCAGCAACTGTTCCTCGGTAACAACTCTATTGCCCGCATCAATCCTGATGGATGGAAGTTCTGCCAGAAGCTGAGGGAACTGTGAGTACCAGCAATTTAATTAGCATGAACACCCAAACTCTCCTGCCAGATTTCCTTTTGTAAAATCCTTTCAGCAAAGAGTGGTTAAAGTTTCTAAACTGGTGATGATAGAGATTAGATGATAGACATTCCTTGCAGTCCAGCTTAAAAAAATGTATAAAAAATGGGTTTTCTAAACTTTGCATTTACACCAACTGTAGGTTAAAAATGTAGATTAAAATTATTTTACTTCAATTATCTGTCTCCAGCGTTATACAGTAAAACCCATGACTTAAAGCCTGAGAAAACAATTCTCTTCACACACCACCCATATCATCCATCTACCTTCCACAGGGTTAAATGACATTTTGCTTTAACACTCAATACGCTACGCTATTCTGCGGATAAGCCTGTTTATCCCATAATTAGAGTGGGGCTCAACAGCACTCAAGCTCTTCGACAAGACTTTTTGTACTCAGTTCTGAAGCGTAGGGGTTTGTAAAACTGGCGTGTAATCCTCTGCTGGTTGTGTTGTGATAATTACACCGAAGGATCACCTTCACTGCCTTTGTCCAGAGAGTTATTATCTGAGAGTCTTTCCTGTACTGTTGACATGACTGTCGTAGTGCTGCGTTAAAGGGATTCGCTCAGCTGAGGCGTTGCTAACTATGAGGTAGCCTGCGCTATCTGTGGCGCCTAGGTTTGTTTATGTGTAACAGTCAGACGGGACAAAGCGGTGGATGGTGATCACGCCAGTTTGCTTTGTGTATCTCAATGCTGTTTCCTGTGCGCACGCCTTATGAATGACTGATTGCTCCCAGCACAGTTACTGAATCTGAACTGGCCTCCCAGCACTTCACCAGTCACAGGTTACATGATTTTATTATCTGGAGTTATGATGACCCCTGTGACCGATAGAAGTGAGTGACTCGTCTTTATGAGGAGCTTGTTATTGCATTCCCAATGCGCCTGGCTGAGCTGGTCATCGGGGAGAATCTCTGCACACATGACTGCTCAAGCAAACCTGAGGCCTGGCCACAGAGTCAGACAGAGAGGGCCACAGAGAGGGCAATAAAACGCACAATACTGCCTTTGAACACTGTTAGAAGGATGCCATTATAGAATTTATTATCATTTGTAATCAAGATTTACTGTGAGGTATTATGTACTAGATGTTAAAAAAGGTCATTTAAACAAGCTCTGAGTCTTCGTTTTCACTTGTCTCATGTAAATTGACTTATATTCTCTCTCTGCAAATTCCTACAACAAGTGCTTGCAGTGTTCACACCTCAACTGTTTGTTCTTGCAAGATGGTAAGAACAAAAGATGTTTGGATTTGAAAACATTTGAAGGGGCTCAGGAGCCTGGGGTTTGCCACATGCTTATAGACTGAAAAATAGAAGTTGTAGAAAGAATTTCTTTTCTTCCGTTGGAAACGATTAAGACCTCAGATGAGTTCTGAGGTCTGCTAAACCCATTCTCTGTTAACATCTTGTGGTGCAATGGAAAAACGCATCACAGAGTGGCAAACAGACACTGAATCAGCAATGAAATTTAAGTATAATGATGTTGCGAGTTTCCAACCTGTCATCTCCTTCCAGACCACACACAGAACATTTGTCTTTCTTCCATTTTTTTCCTCACTTTCTCTTTCTGTCTGCCTCTGTCCTTGTTTCCATCTCACCGTGTCTCTTTCTATCTCCAGGAATCTGTCATACAACAACTTAACTCGTCTGGATGAAGGAAGTCTGGCTGTGCTGGGGGATCTCCACACCCTCCGACTGGGCCACAACTACATCAGCCACATCAACGAGGGAGCCTTCAGAGGCCTCAAGGCTGTGCGCGTCCTGTAAGTACACCACCCCAACCATCATCACAAAGTCCCAAATGACCCCCAACAGCCCACTCATTACGGTTTTGCCTCTGCTGATGATAAGGCCACGATGTGCCACTCGGGAGCAGTGAAAGCTGAGCTGGTTAATATTGGTTTTGTGTGATATTTGATATTTAGGCTTACATCTTCACTTTTCATTGACTCGAGAATGCAAGAGTTTTTAACTTTTTAACATGGGTTTGCTCTCATTTGCATTCCTGTCTGTTCATGGCTTTTTAAAAAAAATACTTTTTACAAGGTGTCTATTGACATGGTTTCTCTAGCAACTTCTTGCTTTTTTTGTGCCTTTCCTTACTTTGTTTCTTTTGTCTGGTTTTGTTTTGGGTTTCTGTTTTGTCTCCAAACACTGGTTCTCAACAAACTTGGATCTAGAAATGTTCTGTGTCACTCAACTCCCTTGAGATCTTTTAGAAACCATGAACAAAGACAGAGGTTTCTTTTTCTCTCTGGTCCACCTTCTGAACAAAAAGCCTAAAGAAAGAAAAGGACAGAACCAAAGGAAGAAAGTCGGTGGATACATTCAGCAGAAAGACTTGGGGGTCTTGGTCCCTAACCAAGGCCCTCTTGGCTGTGGCACTTCCCAGTGAGAGAGCCAGAGAGGAGAACTGTGCCAGAACTCCCTAGACAAGCTCTCTCTCAAAGTGTGGTGACAAGCCAAGGCACATAAGGCCTCTCTCTCTGCTGGCGCTCTAGGTACTAGATAACTTGCTACAGAGGGTGGGACAGGGAGCTTTGACTGCCATATCTCAGCTCCTCACTCATGCTTTTCTTTCTTGTCTTTAATTGCTCACATTGTTTCATTTGTCTGTACCCTTTCAATGCTCGCTTAATACCCATTTCTTCTCCTCTGTTATATTGTATTCTGTCATCTCCTCGTGTAATGCTACAATACGCACGTGATCTCTGTCTGCATTTTGTATTTTTTTCCCTCTCCTTTCCTTGTATCACTCTTGTTCTCTGTGTCTTTGAGGCAGACCTAATTTAATCAGTGGAGGGGAGGACAGGCGTAGGCTTGGCCCCGAAAAGGAGCCGGGGGAGCTTTAATTGGGCCTGCGCTGCTGGTTGTGCTGGCATGGGGCTGGAGCCTGCATCGGGGTGTGAAAGCTCCAAACAAGCCAGGCTGCCCTCTAATTCGGCCACGGGGGTCGTTGGCTCATCGGGGCCCCCTTTCTCCATGCCCGGTCTCTCTGCTCCACAGCCCCCACCACTGGCCTTGCTTTAACAAGGCAATGGCCATTCACATCCAGCCAGCCAGAAAGAGTAGGAAATTGGCAGCCGGAGTCCAGTCCGCCTAAGACAGCGGCCAGTGGAGACTGAAAAAAACAAGGGGGATAAGAGATGCTTGGAAAGCGAAAGGAGAATAAGGAGTGGAGGCTGTTATTGAAGAGGTGGTGGAGGTGTGGCTGACCATCAGCCTCAGAGGCCTTTCTCAAGTTTAGAAGAAAGAAAGAATTTTCTGACTTGTTTTTCTTTTTGATTGTCATTAGAAGGGTGGAGTGGTGACTTATCTGCAGCTATGACTTCACCTAAAGAAAAACCCTCTGTAGACCTCAAAGGGGGATGCAGATTCATTCAGCAAGTGTTAGGAAACCCCCGAATGCTTTAAAAGAAGCACTGAGCCTATTCTTTCTTTTCCTAACCATGGCTAAGCTTGGCCCCAACCCCATTAAGACTTTTGGCTGTACCATACCTGCCACCATCACAGTCCCAACTGTCTGGCCTCTCACAAGGCATTGTGTTCTCGCCAGTCCCTTCATGCCGTCATGAATTATACATGCGTTTCCCTGCGCTGGGGTTTGCCTTGAGACACAGATGCACATGCACACTCCTTCTCCACCCTTCTAAGGAAAAAATGCGCTTGGTTGGCAGAGCAGAGCGGCAAAGGGGCTCTTAAGGCCAGGTGCAGGGGGGGAGGTTGATGATGGGAGGGAGCATGGGTGAAGGGGTAACCCGTGACTTCCAGAGCAGCCTTTGCCAGGGCTGTGAAACGCTTCAGCGCTGGCAGACCCTGTCCCCTTTCCTATCCTCCCGCCTTCCATCTTTCTTATCCCCCTCTTTTCTCTCATTCTCCACAGGGAGCTGGACCATAACGACATCTCGGGCACAATAGAGGACACCAACGGGGCCTTTGCTGGATTGGACAGCCTCAACAAGCTGTGAGTGTCTCCCCTCTTTCTTTCTTTTATTCCCCCCGGCCCTCGCTTCCTCTATCAACCCCTCCTTTACATCCCTCTGTCCTGGCTTGCCACTGATTCTGGGATTGTCTCTGCTGTTCTTCGAGAAACATGAGTGAGCTTTCTCATTTATCTCACATCCAAAAGTTTCCCTCCAAGTCTCAATTCTCCCTTCATTGCCTGTCCAGTCTAAGGCCATAGAGTTCAGATACTTAAGACATCTGTCCCCTCTGGACCTCACACCTCACTTGGAAAGGAAGTCTGCACAGTGAGCAATGACTTATATGGGCCCTCTTCTTTACTTTACAAAGCTAGCCCATGAAACACTGAAGGTCATTTTTTTACTCCCCTCATCCTTTGGAAGCCAAGGCCACTTTTCTCTCCAGGTCAACCTGGCTTTCATCTTGTGAGTTCATTGTTTCGCTGAAGCTTTATGGGCTAACTGGGTTCTCTTTCCTGATAATGGTTCAGAAAGGAGACGCAGTGATTCACTTTTATCAGTTCTTCGTGATTACTCATCAGTGTTTTCAAGCAGCTTGTAAAAAGTTCAATGTCAAAGTTTGGCAAGTTGAGAAATTACAGCTGGCATGAAGTTTCTGGCAATGAGCGGCAATCATGAACCTGCAGGATATAAAGATGATGTCCAGCCAAGATGGTTCCCAGTGTGAGCCCCGCTGAAAGAAAGAACTAGAGAAAGAGGTAGAGAAAGGGCTTTTCTTCGAGCTGGCAGGGGTTTGCTCCCCAATAGGCTTATTTCTATTTCTCATCCATGCCTCCGCTCTTCTCGTTCCCTCATTCCCAGTCTCTGTTGTTAGGAACTCAGAGAGGGTGAAATTGAGGGTTGCATTCAGTCCTCAAACATCAAACGCCTCACACGCCCCACCCTCTGACCCTGCCCCCTTTGTCACGGCGTTGGCGGAAGCAGCCCGCTGCATCCCAAAGCTGGCAAAGTGAGTCATGGGAAAAGGAGATGCTGAAAAGAGAAAAAAGGGCACATCAAACACACATACTGGGTTCCCTAAAAGCATGCCGCCACACTGGATGAAAGTGGGTGATACGATACAAGAGACGACTCTGGATTTATTCAGTTTTATTTGTGTCAACAGTTGAATTGAATTCCTTTAAAACTAAAGTTGCAAAAATGACAAGCCTCTCATCATTTCTGTGACAAGACATTCGTTTGTTTGTGTATACATGTGGATGGGCTTACACAGTGGGGTCTTCATTGTGAGCCAGCCAGCCGTATCTCCTCTTCCTGCGAAGAGAAGGCTAAGACAGAATAGGAGGTGGCAGCGGGGAGAGGGTGGAGGAAGGGATTAGGACCCCAAATCAGAGGGAAAAGCAACTCACTCCTTGGTTTGACAGGCACACACACACACACACACACACACACACACACACTTGAATTAATACATGAATGTCCTCACAAGCTCTGCACCACACACATAAACACAGCCGCGCCTGCTCATTGCTATTAAATTCTAATAAAGATAAAAGTGGTCTTTGAAGAGCAGCGCAGAGCCCAGGTGCCCCCCTCCCAAACACACCCCACATCCCCATTCAATCTTGCTCAGCCTTCCTCCTGGCTAATCTCCACACAGTTCAGATTTCCAATACCTCAATCCCCTCACTCTTATCAGATTCAGCCTCACTAATTGTGCTTCTCTCCCCGTCTTGCTCTCTCTTTCCAACCCCCCCCCCCCTCCTTCTCCTCTCCTCTCCCTCCCTCTCTCTTGCTCTCTTCATCTATCGACACTGTTCATGTTGGGAAACGGCAGGACTCTGTTTGGAAACAAGATCAAATCGGTGGCCAAGAAAGCCTTCTCTGGCCTGGAGACCCTGGAACACCTGTGAGTATCCCACAAGAGAAAGAGGGAGAGATGGATTGAGGGTCGAGTGTAAGGGGGGTGGGGTTGCCAAAAGTAGCTGGCAAAGAGGAGGTTGCTTGCAATTTAATAGCATCTTTGTAAAAGGAGAAGACGGGCTTTTGCAAGCGGCCAGCTGCTTCTTTCTCGTTAGCCTAGCACAACTTCAACTTTGGCCTTTTTTTCCTGCCCCAGCGCAGGAACAAAGTTATTGAGCACATGGTGAGCTGTGCAGAAGAAGTGGAATTCCTACAAGCTCTTTCACAGGCTTTTGTCTAATGAGGACAGAGAATGATGGAAAAGCAGCTGTCCTTGTACATACAGACCTAGTTATCATGATTTAAAATCTGATCCATGATTCTGTGCCTAGGTATGACTGTAATCTGTGAAAACTTGATCAAACAATGTTTGATGTCCCAACAGGAACTTGGGGGAGAATGCAATTCGTTCCATCCAGCCCGATGCCTTCTCTAAGATGAAGAACCTCAAAAGCCTGTGAGTTATATTGATGCATTCACACAAATGTACTACCCATGATTTATGTGCAAAAAACATTCTTACAGAAGCAGCCAGCAGCAGATACACACCCATGCACGCCTTGACTCGGATTGAAACAGTCTCTCTTTGCTTTTGGCACATGTACAAAAAAAAACAAAAACACACAGATACAGATGCTGTAGACTTAACTTATACCTCACATACTCTCGTCTCCTCCAGTCTCATTCAGAGCAACAGTTTCCTGTGTGACTGCCAGCTCCACTGGCTGCCGGAATGGTTGGTGACACGTGGTTTGCAGGCTGGTGTCAATGCTACCTGTGCGCACCCGGAAAGCCTGAAAGGCACCAGCATCTTTGAGGCTCCGTCCAGCAGCTTTGTGTGTGGTGAGTTTACATTTGTGTCCGTATTCTATGTATTTTGTGAGAGGGTGCGTTGAGCAAGACGCGTTCGAGGCACAGATTGGCCACGTAGACAGCTTTGCCTTGTTCTGTTATTTACATAGTTCCATGTATTTTTCTTTGTTGTTTTTGTTTTGCTCTGCATGTGCACTCAGACATGCTAATAAATCCATATGTTTTCCTCCGTCACATTCATCTATGCATAGAGAGCAGACACCTATGTAGGGTTATTTGTGATGTTTGACTTTGGACCACACACGTCAATTAGACTTTTGCTGTAATCACCTGCTTCCACTAACCTTTGTCTTTCCTTGCCACATTTAGATGACCTTCCCAAGCCCCAGATCACTGTACAGCCAGAGACCACAGTGACAGTCCTCGGTAGTGACGTGCGTCTCACCTGCACGGCTGCAAGCAGCAGCTCTTCCCCCATGTCCTTTGCCTGGCGCAAGGACCAAGAGCCACTTCGTCACGCTGAAATGGAGAACTACGCCCATGTGCGCGCTCATGATCAAGGTACAACATCTGATGGGCCAATAGCTGGAGGAGGCGTTATGGAGTACACCACAATCCTGCACCTGCGTCATGTCACATTTGCCCATGAGGGACGTTACCAGTGCATCATCACCAACCACTTTGGTTCCACCTACTCCAGCAAGGCCCGTGTCATTGTCAACGGTACGTTGTTGATATTGGGTAGAAATGATCATGAGATATTTAGTCAGTGGAAAAGTTATTGGCCTCTTTGTCATGATCATCTTTATTATCCTTGAATGTGAGAGCCGTGTCATTGTGGTGGTTAAAAATCTGAATAATGGATTATTTAAAACTGAGAAAACATTAGTGAGCCAATGTCTCACTAAGACAAGATGGACAGGATAGCTGTTTCCACGCTATGTTTAACTCTCGGTTGTTCATTTTGACAGCATAGCCATTAAAGTTGTTGGCCTTGCTGTTGATTTAGCTGTGTTTCAGCACTAACATGGGCCATTCCCTTTGCACTCTGTCACTCTGCTTTTCAGTAAATGGAGAGTATTTATCCAGAATTTGGTTGCAGAAGTCTTCCTCCAACCTCTAGCTTATTCTTTATTCTCGCTACTGACAGAGTTTTTCTGCCTGTTTTCTTGGCATATACATGGAAGTAAAGTAGTTGAAAATAAGAATTGGAGGTGTTGGATTCTAACCGGAAGTTTCTTGATCTGAATGCCAGCATCAGCTGGGAAAATGTGGTTGGAAGAACTGAAAGAGTAATAGCTGCTGTTAATGTTCTTTACTGAACACTGCTTCAGCAGCAGCTCATCAGCTCGCAGCTGTGAAAGTGTAGAGGTTTGTCCCTGAGTCAAGTCAGTGACTTGCTGAAAAATTAAAGTTGACAATATTTGACCCCCTTTGACCCTTATTAAATATTTTTGATGCTGATGGAATTTGTCTATTCTTTATCCACAGTCCTCCCGTCCTTTGTGAAGACTCCCAGAGACAGCACCATCCGAACGAGCCAAAACGCCAGACTGGAGTGTGCAGCGGAGGGCCACCCTTCACCTCAGATCGCCTGGCAGAAGGACGGTGGCACAGATTTCCCTGCTGCCCGCGAGCGCCGAATGCACGTCATGCCCGACGACGACGTGTTCTTCATCATGGACGTCAAGCCGGAGGACATGGGCGTGTACAGTTGCACTGCCAAAAACACAGCAGGCACAGTCTCTGCCAACGCCACTCTCACCGTCTTGGGTAAGAACTGCAAGTGTGCCGGAATTGTGTCCAGTGTTGATCATATTCCAACATCTTTGAAAATGAGCCCTTGTAAATAGCTGGACACTAAGTTGTGAGTTGGTCAGACTAAGGCTCTAGAATGGGAAGCTTTATATTTTTCTTTTCTCGGCAGCTGTGGCCTTGCTGCGGGTCAGAGGCCAGAGGTCACAGTTAGGGGTCAAAGGGGGGATGGTGGGGGAGCGAGGGAGACTCACAGAGGGGTGTTTGTTAGGCATTCCCATCCCCCCTCCTCTCTCAGTGGGAGGGACAGTCATGGCTGCTTCACTGCAGGCCTCAGTGCTCCCAGTTTATTGGCTGTTTTACACTGTTAAATCAAACCAAATAGAGGTTCTCTCCAAGAACCATCTCAGACATAGATCATCTTTGTCCTTTGTCTTTGAACTGAGCAAAGCAGTCCCTTGTTGGACAGAAGGAGGGGGTGGTTATTCCGTTACAAGCCTTAAATTCCCCTAAAGAGAGAGTTCATAAGCAACAGCTTCTATATTTAACACAGTCATACTGGTGGAGCTGGTTTAGTGACACACTTTCATGTTGTGTGACATGCGAGAGGCTTGTCGGGACTTCTCAGCGGTTCAAGCTGAGTGCTAATCCAGCAATGTAAAATATTGAAGTAAGCAGCTCCGTGCTCAATCTGTGATGTTTGGGTTTGAGAGACGGAGGGGAAGGAGAGAGGAGGGGGGTTTCTGCAGTCGAGAGGCCCCTGTCTGGAAAAGAGTGGAGGGGGAGAAAATGGGAGCCAAAGAAGGAACGGTGGAGTGTGTGTGGGGAGGGAGACTAGGGGGATTTAGAGAAAAGAAAGAGCTGAAGGGTCGTAGAGAGAGGGGGGATTGATGGAGAGGGAGAAAGTATTGATAGAAGAGAGAAGGGCGACTGAAGTGGGTTAAGTGAGATCTCTTAATCTGTGTATGTCCCACTGTGAGGGGAAGTGCTCGGTCTGAGAGGAGAGGCCTACCTTCACACACTCATTCACTTCACTGTGCTCCATTCAGCTGAATGTGAAGTTTCTGGGAAACACTGGAAACACTGTTGAAAAGAAGGACTGTGTCCGAGGAGAAAAGTTGCTGTGTGAGTCAACAGATTTCAGAGTTTGTCAGCATCACAGATATGATCTCAGATATAAAAATATCTTTGCGACATGAGCTTTCTGTTTTTGGACGTCAAACTCAAAACATCCCCGCCTGTGCTCGGTCTATCCAGCTGAATCACCGTGATCCCACAGTAATCGATACTTTCAACAATCGATGCTGTGAACAAACAGAAACCTGAGAAGAGAAAGCAAAGATCTTGATGCCATAGAACAAAAGGAATCGGTGACCTCAGCAAACCTGCAGCCTCTGAGCTTCTTATGAAACTTATCACCCGTCTGTTCCACAGAAACACCCCACGTGGCCCAGCAGCTGGAGAACCACAGCGTGGTGGTTGGGGACACGGTGGCCCTGCAGTGTAAAGCTCTCGGCAGCCCACCTCCGCGTATCACCTGGCTGCACAACGACCAGCCGCTTCGCCCCTCCGACAGACACCACTTCACACCTGGGAACCAGCTGCTGGTCATCGGTTCGGCATTGCTGGAGGACGCCGGCCGCTACACGTGCCTCATGTCCAACACTCTGGGGACAGCGCGCGCCCACAGCCAGCTGGTGGTCAGGAGCTTTTGCACGCCTCCTCCGGGCCCAAGCACGGTCACTATTGGAATTATTGTCATTGCCGTGGTCACGAGTATTGTGGTGACGTCACTAGTGTGGGTGTGCATTATCTACCAGACCAGGAAAAAGAGCGAGGAGTGCAGTGTGACCAATACAGGTGGGCATGGATCTACTCTGTCTTTCTGTTGCAAAAATGTGAATGATGGATTTGTTGTCATCTAAGTGGAGCTATGCAAAAATCCATTAATGTTAAGATTCCCCTCTTACATCCTGACTCTAACTACAAAGATATTTCATTTGTGATAAAAGAAACACAGAGAGCAGTTTGTATTTAACCAGTAAAGTAACTGTTGTAGCACTTCATGATGTTTGAGCTGCAGTATCCCGACGTTCTGGTTCTCATGTGCTTGGCTCTTTGATCTCTCCCAGATGAGACCATTGTTCCTCCAGACGTACCCAGCTACCTGTCCTCCCAGGGCACTCTGTCCGAGCGTCAGGACGTCTGCATCCGTGTGGAGGCTGGCGGCGGCCCTCAGCCCAATGGACACGTCGTCGACACCGCAGGTACCTGACACTTCTCCCTCTTTCGGTCCTCCAAATGTTTGTGCTGCCCAGCAGTGTCTCCAATTCCTCTGGTGTGTTGCATAACGATGAAAGGAGCACTGCTGTCTGTGAAAAACTGCTCAGAATCAGGAATAATTACAGCTGACACTCTAGCCACAGTGTTGACATACACTTGCTGACTTTCTGCCTCTAAAAATCACTAAAATCACTTATTTTCCCCTCACTCCGCCCACAGGTTTCGATGGTGCCATAGTCTGCAGTGACTGCATGGAGAGTGGCTACTCCAAAGATCCCAACTACCTGGCCCATGATTTTGCAGTAGGCATGGAGTACCAGCAGCACTATGTTCCCCCACCTTACTCTCACTGTCACCCAGGGGAGCAGTACGACGCGGGGTCTCACACAACCCCGCTCTGCAACGGGACCCCCAACGGGATCCGAAAGGACATTCAAGCATCCACTTATCCAAAAAACCACAATACGATACAGCTGAACCAACACGATAGAAAAGGTAAGACTATTATCACCATGAGTTCAGATGTATTTCCAATGCTTGCAAGGAAGTTTATAGCCCTCAGGACCAGAACAAATGCCAACAGCCTCAACCCATAAATCCAGTTCACTTCTTAAAAAGCCCTCACCATCCTCTAGGAATATCACTTGCATCAGGTGATACCATGAGAAACCATGAGCAATTGAGTAGCTCTTGTCAAGGCAAATTCCTTTGAACGTGATTGCAGATAGATTGCTTCCTACCAGCATCTGACAGTGTATCATAGTTGCATGCCCAGAGCCCCTCAGGAAGTCTCTCCAAAAACTCTGAACAGCAGCACTGAGTTCTCACAGCTGCCAAACTCCTGCAGATGCAGGTCCAGGCCTGTTGGGCTCCTTTAGCAGGGAGCTCCACCAGTGGACTGGGCCTCCGAATACCAATTCTCACCTCCACATGTCAATGCAGCTCTGTTCATACATTCCTCTGCCTCTGTACGCTGAAGCTGACGTTTGTCTATATTCGTGTCACGTCGTTAACCTTGTTTCTTTCTTTGTTCACCAGTGAACAGAGCGGGACAGACTCCATCTCCATCACAGGAAGACACTTTCCACAAGCCGGTGAAGCTGACGAGCCACGGACTCCTCGACACGGACTGTGAGCCTGAGCTCAGGCAGAGTCTGCTGTCCAATGGACACGCCCTCAGAGCCTCTCAGAATGAGAGCGCCCCTCTAAGGAGAGCCAGCGACTAGCAGGCTCTCAATCCAGCCCAAAATGTGGACTTTATTCTTTTGCACTGGGAAATAAACTGCTACCTCATATCGAGGCGTACGGTCACGAGCCTCCCGCATCTGGACTGACGGGGGGCACCAGGAGGGGGAAAGGTAAAGGGGCATCCGGAGTTTGAAGGTGGAGCTTGTGTGGGTGGCGTCCCATCTGAGCGTTATCAGCTGTACATAGTTAAAAACCTTCGTTTGGGAGGTGACCAGTAAAAAATCTAGCTCCAAAAAAATGTGACTTGCATTTGAAGCATGTAAATGTAGGGAATCTTGTACAGTGTATGTTTGTGCAGGGGAAAAAAGAGAAATATACCTTTGGACATTTGACTGTACATAAGAGTTTTCTTATATGATATATTATATAACTTTTACAAAAGAGTGTTTGAATATATGTGCATGACAAAAGAAAGGAGTGACGGTATTTTTATTTTTCTTAAAAAAACAGCCTTTTTCAGCTTCTACCAACATTCAGCTGCGGTGCCTTATTGCATGATCAAAGAGAACTCAACTGTTAATAGCATATATCAAGAGACTTGTTTTGTGAGAGATACTGGTACACTTTTATAGCAAACAAAACACTTGATTGCACTTGAATGATTTTTTTTTTTTGTTTGTTTGTTGACAAACGCTGCCAGCTATGGCCTTACAGAAACACAGTTCACAAGCATTGTATGAAGGAAGAGCTTTGATGTGAATTATTTTGGTACGTCAGAGGGAGCCAGGCGGGGGAGTTATCGGTTAAAGCACTTTTTATATTCTCTTCATAAGCATGCAGATCGTGTGCATGATCTGCCAATAGCAATGCAGGAACCTCCTCTGTGATGAGACGGTCTGCATATTTTGACACAGTAACGTCAACAGTACATACCATTAAGGCTCTTCCACCTGCTTTCACAACGCTACATGTTACTGCAAAGCTGCTCTGATCTCTCATTTCTTTATTTGTCCCAGAAAGTGACTTTAGGCACAAGTCTGCATCCAAGTAACAGTCGAAAAAGCCAGTAATGATGTCTCAGTGTGGTCACGTTGGTAAAGTCCACGGTCGTGTGCCATTTAATTGTCTGAATGCCTAATTTAGACAATTCTATGAATTTAAGACGGAGAATGATGTCGTGTCATTGTGTTACTGCTGTAATCTGCATTCAGGAGCAAATGGCCAGTATTCCAGCTCAGTTACATCACCACCAAGACGTTCAGATCATCACTGCAGAGCTGCATGTTTCATGTCTGAGGTGAGCTGAGAGGCTTGTGAAATGTGCTCTAACCAGACGTGGGAGGGTTCATGCAGTCAGGCCGCTCCCTGGATACACTGGGTTAGAAATCCCTCTAATGTATGCACGTGTTTCCCCAATCTGATCTGTGCTCTGTGACCAGTGGCCTTATGGAGGTAAGCGGGAGGACACGCTCCTCCGGTTACACCTGATAGCACCTATCGGAGACGCTCGTACCAGCAAGACCTGGATCAGAGATCCTGCTGGAAAACCAACCCTGGCGTAGCAGGCAAAAGGGACGAGAGGGTTTCGGAGTAATTTATTTGAAACAAACTGTCTGAAACCGTTTTGCCAATGTCAAAGCTAAAACAGTGAAGTGTCTAACATGGCATTGAAGTGTCTAATAAAATCACATTTTGCTATCATTACCTGTGTTGCGCCTTTTTCCTTTGCTCATAAAAACAAAAAAAGAAATGGAGGTTTTTGCTGTGATGGCATCCCAAACAGCTGAGTTAGCATTTAGCGTTGCTCTTGTGTCACAGCGGTTATGGAGAAGCCATCAATTCAAATGGAGCATGCACAAAGACATGAAATCCAGAGACCTTGATCTTCAAAGCACTCAAGTAGCTTGCAACTACACACACACACACACACCCAGAGCTAATCTTCCAACCAGGAATGTCTCCTGGCTCCTTGAAGCCCCAAAGACAGCAGGCATATTTTTTCCTTCTGCAGGCTGTTTAAAATATTCTGCCACTGAGTCGGGGCTGACTGAGGGTCAGAATGTGCATTCCAGATGGATGTTTGTCACCAGATGATCGACATGCCCCCAGCCGTGGCCTCCACCAATCACACGCCGACCATTGTTGTCCAACTGCATAGTGACAGGCAGCGTAACATACAGTCCCACCTGTGAGGACATCCGTCTCCCTCTGCCCCCGCCAGGATTTACTAAGTCTTCAGTTTTACCTCGGCACTGAGCGCTGAAGGACCACTCGGCTGACTCACTGAAAACGCGCTGATACTGAGCCTAAATGTTCTTCCATACGCCAGGCAGATAATCCTTCAATACAACGGAGAGGAGTCATTTATTAATCTTGTAATGAGCTGTCATGGATTTCTTGTTTTGAAAAAAAAAAAGGAACACGAGTGAGGAGTGGAAAACATCAGTACTTGTACTGTTAGCTGATGTATATTCCTTACTGGGGCCACACAGGAGAAAACAAAGGCCTTAAATATAATCCCTTCATTAGTACACTCAATAAAAAACATTCCTCATGTTGAGGCCTCATGGCCAAATGCTCTGTGGACCACATCTCAAATTAAAGATCAATGAAAGTGTTTGGCCTCACCTCTAGTTTAACCAGTCATGGAAATCATTTCTGTTCCGGGTCCTCAGCTGCTGATATCTCACAGCTTCAACAGAAAAAAAATAGTCACAACTATCTACTAAATTACTAAGGCGCCAGTGGAAGGGCATCTGGATTCAGCATAGCAGCAGCAAATACGGTATACATGATACGAACAAGAGCACAAGATACTAGGTGATGCATGATACACAGGAGAATAGTAATGGATAGAAGCAATGTACACATTACTCACTGGAGAAGCTTACCAGGTAGACAGTGTGCTCACAAAGTTGCTGTTATAAGAATGAACAGGAGCACAGGGGCAGCAGAGGAGATGCCACCGTGTATTTAGGCAACAGTTAACCAACATTACAGAAAGAGAGTGTTGTCCAAATTAGCTCATGAGGTGGATACCTCTAAAGTGAGGTAAAACACTAGAAATGGCAGACACCATGTTTTATTTCTGTAAAGGTACCTAAGCTGACCTGTTATTAGGAATCTTATTCAAGTTCTTTCAGCCCTACGGCTAAGCTAGGAGGTCGACCGGTGCCGGTGTCTTGATTCTTGTTACCAGCACACACTCTGGACTTGATCATGGACAACAGAGCTGGACACACTGCTCTGATAGCTGACTTGACTAAAGTTAGCCGTCAAAGAAAGGACAAAGAAAATGATGTGATGCTAGTGAAGTTGTTTTTTTCCAGTGTCTCACCCCCCACAGTTGAAGCTAGACTAGCAGCATTCAGTTATGTATTTAAATATAGATAGAAATCTGCATTATCCAACTGCCTCATAAAAAACATACAAATAAAAAAAAACTTGCGTGGAACACCTGAGCCTCGGGACGAAGCTAAAGCCGTGCTAATTTAACAAACTGTTCTATTGTTGGAGGCGTCTTAAGAAAAGAATTCAAGCTCTAGCAGGTGGATGAGATCAGCTGTGCTCCGGCGGGAATTAACAATGGTGAGATATGACTGTGCCTCCCCGGTGGGTCTTTAACACAGGTGGCGAGGATTACGGAGCAGAAGGTATGGACGAAACACTAAAAAGATAATTAAACCATGCAGCACTGGAACTCGGAGGGAGCCAAAGAAGTCACAAATCCTCACTCAGAGCTTACAAAGAGTCAGTCTTTAATACAGTAACTCCTTCACTCACACATAAACAGTCAACATGCTAGTCCGTGCCAGTCAAGTCAAGTCAACTCAACCTGCAGAGTGCTAATGAGCAGGAATGCAGCACCCTGGCTTCTGCAGTGGACAGCTCTTCCAGCACTCGGTGCTCCTCGTTTCTCGGGGCCCGGCGCCACGGAGGCGCAGGGGCCCCTCCTGGGGCCGATGAGGTAGCTGCTTCCAGAGACGCTTTCCCCGCTGTTCCTCCAGAGGGGGGAGGCTCAGGACAGTCGGAGTGGACGAGCCGCTATAGCAGAGAGCGGCGGATCTTCTCGTAGGCTCCCAGGAAGATGAAACCGCCCACGCTGATGAAGGTCACCCTTGGTATGCTGCCAGCAAACAGACTGTAGAGAAAGAAGGGCAGGGGCTATCTTTATTTCATTTCCCTTGACTTATTGAAATGTAAGTAATTTATCTGAACTACTATCTGAGCGTATTAAACAAGGACAAGGATAAGACAGTGAGGTGAAAGAGCCAGCAGACGCCGTTTAATGAGAACAGAGGTAATCTTGTTGCTGTGTTTTTACTACAGAGACTTGAAACCATTAAAATCTGGACACATCAAAACCAACATCACAGCAGCAAACACCATGAGTGTGACGTCTCCTGTGTCTGGGCCTAAAAGGTGCACTTGAACACATCGCAAAAACTAACGCCGACAAGTACGTCTGGCAGCTACGTGAGAAGAAATAACTCTCCATACCAGCAGGTGGCAGTGGTCTGTACGCTGTAGCTAGAAAGCTAGGAACAGATGCAATAACCAGTGGTTTGGTGAGTCACAGCCAACTAACTATCTGTCCATTTACAAATTATTTATAAGCAACTCACTGATAATGAACAATCAACGGTCTCCACTGGTAAATGGTCTCGTATTTATATATAACTTTTCTACCTATTGGTACTCAAAACGCCTCATGGTCACAATGACACAACTACTCATTTACTCATGCAAGCACACCCAAATTCAGTGTCTTGCTCAAGGTCTTGTCACATACTGGGGATCAGGCCGCGAACCCATTTTTTTGATACATCAACTTTTTTCACCTCAACCTAAAAAAAACAAAGCTTCTTCTTTGTTTTCTCACATTTAGGTTTTCCATTCAGGGCGTTCATTTGAAAATTAAAAACAGGTGGATGGAAACAGGCACACGGCTCAACAAAATTAAAAGAATCTAAGGAATCTTAGTCTGTTTCAGTTCTGGCCACGGACCTTTGTCTCTCCTGGTTTAAGATCAGTTATCTACTGTCAAAACAAAACGCAGCCAAAAACTACAAACAAAACAGTTACAACCACTTGAAATCTCTTGTAAATGATTTCAAAATAGCATAGTTTTAGTTATCTCAGAGAGCTTGATCACACAGCACGAATAGCGGATGGTTTCATCGACACTGCTCGAACACGAGTCTCATTTTAAAGGAGCTCCTACACGAGGAAGCAGACATATACGTTCAAGCGTTCCCGCTGGAGCTTTAATGGTTTTCATGAAACATGTGCTGTGAACAGAGCCGAGGGCGGCTCAGGCCGGATCACGTGTCGCACCGATCGACAGTATCTGTGAGTAATTTACGGCGCCTTGGCTGAGGCAGGGTCTCGTGTTCGGGTGCAGAGGGTCCATGGGAGCGGGTCAAACATGAGGCCTGGTCGGTGGAGCCGCTTTATAAAGAGGGAGAGGGGCCCGAGTTACAGCGAGGGGGCCCGACAAGAAGCTGTTGACGTTGCGGGGGTCAGAGGATGTGATGGGCCATGAGAGAGCACCCGTCTCCCAAGAGCCAATACGCCCACCCTCCCCGCTACGCACAGCTGTTTTAGGGATTAAGCTTCAGGCCCTTACCCTGGGTCCTCCTCCCTGGAGCTCTCACCCCCCCCTCCTGTCTATTTCTCTCTCTATGTGCATGACTGATGGCCAGATGACATCCACACATGTCCCTGTGCTGTCCATCCATCCGTTTCTCTGTCTCTCCATCCAGCGACGGCCCCCTCAGCTGGCTCAGTTGTTGAGGGATTTCTCCTCCACCTCCCTTTCTTGCTGCGTCATCCACTTCTCAGACACACACTCACTTTGTCCTCTCTGTTCATCTGCCTCTTCGTGTCTCTCCCCGCTTTTATTTTCCCCACTTCTTCTCGGTCTGTCTTTCTCTCGCCGCGTACTTGCCTACCGACGCTTCCTGTCTGCCAATACGCCCCCGCACTCACATGCTCCGGCCCGGTCCAAGCCAGATGTAATGGATGAAGAGTATTGTGCGCTTATGGATGCGTGCCCGTGTGTGTTTGTGTCTGCGCGCACAAAATGTCAGTCTGCATTCGTCATCAGCGTGGGTGAGCGAGACCATGTTTCTGTTCATTTTAATTGTAGAAACAAAAACAGCTGAAACATTGAAAGTTTGGATTCTCACCAGCTCTGAACACACTGTTTGAATGCAGATGTAAAAAAAATAAATAAAAAGTAATGTTCAGGGGACCTGCTCCTGCTCAGTTTTGTGCTTTGTCATCACATTTTTCAGGTCCGAGATTGTGAAACTTTCAAAACTGAAATGCACAGTGTTCTGATGTACAAACTGTGAGGAGAGGTGTACTGTCGTGGACTGAGATAAAACTATCTGCAGGACCAACCAGACCAATCACAGGTACGTATGGTAAAGGTAAGTTAGAAGCTGCTGTGTCAGTCCATCACTGTGATCCAGAATGACCAGTCTACACCATTTAAACCAAAATGAGCTTCTCTTACCGAGTCAAAACTGACGAGCAACGGAGCAAACTCCATTAACTGAACACCTCTGAATAAAAAAGAAATTGGACTGGACTGGATTCATGTATTTTTCATCAACTTAAATCAACAGCCCGTGAGCAGGCTCTATCACACTGACACAAGGTGTTATTTCTGGACACTTCAGTGCTGCTCTTTCACTGGTCACTGCCAGAGTCACTGCTTGACATTGTCCCTTTTTTCCAGCCGTAAAGCGATACAAGGTGCCAAGCATGTCAGGGATCTCCCAGACATCCCAACCATTCACACAACTCCACGTTTCAGAATGCCCCGGCCCGGATCGGCTGTTCTCAGACGATGGGTGAGCCGTGCGCGGCGGGGCTTTGGTAAGTGTAAGCGTGACAGACCTAGAGCAAGTGTGTTTATCTAAGTATGAGCTGGTGCAGAGGCTCCAAATAAACACTGTTGTCGCCCTTTGACGCGTTCTCTCCACCTCAGCGCGTCCAGCTCTCAGCATCGGTTGAAACAGAAGCCACTGAACGTTATTTATGCAACAATTTCAAATAAAATCCGAAGCGAAGCTAAACAACACAACACACAACATATTCCACTCAGTCTCCTTGATCCTAGTCTGATAGTGCAAGGAATGAACTAAATTTAACACTCAACACTCTTGTTTTGTCTCAGTTCTCTGCTAGCATTACATTTCCTGTCTGGTATCAGGCCCACCTGTGGACTAAGAAGTCACAGCTCAAAAATTCCCCTCAGCTCCCCTGGGTGCCCTGACTCACCCTGACATCACAGCCCGGCCAGTCACTAGGACCTGTCATCCCCTCTAATGTCAGCCAATCACCTCTCCTGAGGAATCAGGCTAAGTATAGTTTCAAAGTTGCAGTATGGAGCAATCGCGGTGGGCTCAGAGAAAATTTCTTGGCCGCTGTTTAGGGTGCTGCCGAGGGGCAGAAATCTTCAAATGTATCTGAGAGCTAATTTTGGTCATAAAAAATAGTATTTACTGAAACCAACTGACACCTTTAAAAGAAAGAGACCAACACTTCAGAAAACAGAGGATGATGCATCTGTTTCTTCATTCTTTACATTCTTTCTAAAGGGTGTTGGTCTACTTGAATTTCTGGGACACAAAATGGATGTTGAAACCAGGAGTCGAGACAAAAAGCCCGGATTTTAAAGCACTTTCTCTAAAAGCACAAAACGATTTGATGACTGCTGTTTGGAAAAGGTCTTCAATACACCAGTTCTCAAGAGTGGTAACCCTAATCCCACGGTACTGGCATATCAGCTATTTAATCTATCTAATTACCATTCGTCCATATTTTTTATGCTGTCAACAAATACTGAAACCACCTATGAACCATAAACTTCTCTGTCATAGGGCTTCACTGTTCTCTAAACACTATTATGAACACATCCTGTGCCACAGTGTCGAATTGAGTGGCATCTACCTTTGTTACTAAAAGCGAGGCTACTATAGTATATTTAGACTCATTCCTAAATGGGCCGTCCTGTGGCTGAAAACACTCACCAATAAAACAAATCCACTGTGACCTTCAAATATGCTACTTATACAAGCTATAACCTTTGGGACTGAAAGATGAAGTCCACACATAAGTGCAGATCCTCAAATGGCTACCTGAGGCTGGTTCTTAAAGCAAGTCACCCCCCATAGATCTAAGTAAAATGTTCAACTTTACCACAGAAATAAACATGTCTACAGCCTGGTACATAGTCTATATGGCTAATTTCCCCATTCACAACAAAAATACACACAGAGGGTATTATGTGGGCGCTTTGAGTGACAGCCGGGAGCAGTCATGGGTTACTTGCCATGTGATGCTGCCTCGGAGTCACCCAACCACCCACCTCAACTCCGCTTACATTTCACTTCTTTGTCCATTTTTGGATTAGCTGGGAGTGGGGCTTCGCCAAAATGGCGTCAGCCAGCGTCGCCACGCTGAGCTTCAAAACCACTCTCGTAGTAAATCCTATGAGTGATGTCACAGAGGGTATGCCCACATTTATATGTGGTCCATGAATCTGTTTTTGAGTAACATTTTCTAACAACTGCAACATCAGCTTTAACTAAATATAAATCATCTAAAAATGGATATTATATTTTTAAATATATCTATTTTCCATACGGACTTTTTTTTGGACTGAGAGCCACTGACAGGCCAAAGGGAATTTGGGATGAGAGTTTTTTTTGGGGTTTTTTTTTTGACACTAACAACATTTTAGAACATCTGTGTTTTCGATTTTGTTTTTTTTAAATGTGCTTGGAGTTCAAAGGAAGATTTTAGTGGTTGACTTCTGGTAGACGAATGCGTCTTCAGGGTTTCCAGTTGTTTGTTGCTTCTTGCTTTTGTTAAGTGTCAGCAACAAACCCCCTAGATAAATGTTTAGATTGGACGGCCTTTTTAGTTTGGAATCTGTTTGGCTCAGGGCTGATTGATTAAAAATGGCTTCTTCTCCTGATGTAGTAGAGCGTAACTACAGCCTGTGCCAAATTTAATGTGCCTTAAGTAAGATAAGGCACAACAATAAACATAAGGAACTAGATCTAAGGAAAACTATAATATGCAAGACATCCTACAATACAATGTATAGCGTCAAAGACAAAAAAAAAAAAGAAAGAAATCTCAGTCCACAGCCTCTCTCCACGGCTCTGTGTGTGTGTGTCATGGATGTGTAGAGAGGTGCTGTGAGTCAGTCTGACATACGGCGAGGCTGAACTACTGAGCTACAGAAAAGAGCAGAGGCCAAAGTGGACAAGAATTGTAATTTTTTTTGATTCACTAGTATGTTCTTGATAACGCCGCTCCCTCTCTTCATTCACTTTCTAGCTCACTCAAGCTAATATCACTGTCTTGCGCTCACTGACACAAACCCCTAACAAAACTGTGAAAAGGGTTCCAATTCTTCAACTAAGGCTGAAGTACAAAGACTCCTAACACCATGAAAGCACAACTGAGGTTTACCACAGGCTTCCAGAGGCTCTGCTTTATTGTGCGTATGGGGTTATTTGTTTGCTTTCCTTCCATTCTGGTTTGCATATGGAGCAAAGCAGGGAGCCCCGAGGATATGTTGCCCATTAGTCTTTGTTTTGACATGATTCCCGGTGCAGCTTGGTTATTTTGCAGGTTACTGGGGGAGGCCGGTGTGAGCTGTACCACTCTCTAACTCGCTAACCCAGGGTCTCTGGGGCACAGTGCACACATGGAAGCACTTTAGAGCTTCACTACACAGCAATTGGGCCTATTACCATAATTACAGCTTTAAAGCCCCAGCAATTTGTATCAGGCATGCACCAGTGCAACAACCAGGCCTTTGGCCCCGCGGAACAACAGGCGCCCCCTTTTTACTTACTACACACTCTCCTTTGTCTCTATATTTCATTTGTTTTGCTCTTCCTTCTTATTCTTAAACTCCTGTGGTTACATTAGTATCAGAAAAGAAAAGGAGTTTATCATATTGCTGAGATTTGGGTCGGTGTTCTTGAGACTCTCCGCTACAATGGGGATACAGTTGAGCCTGGGATGATAGCTGGATGAGATTAAAAAAAAAAAGGTTTCCATGTGGTGCAGAGATGGGAACTGGTTTTCTCCAGTGCATTACCCCTTGGTTACGGCTACAGCGAGCAGAGTGGGACTCTGTTCAGGTCGTGATCTTTATTAAAAATTAGGTTCTGCCTATTACTGCTGTTCGCAGCAATATAAGGGGAATCACCGTGCTCTCATAACAAAGCCAAAATAGAACTTCTCTCAGCGCTGCGGCTTCTGCAAACAAACAAAAAAAACCTGTTCTTTTTTTCTTAGTGTGTATGTGTTTGTGAGGCAGTGAGGGGGGGAAGGGGGAGAGTTTTGATTGGCCCGTCCCCAAACTGACTCTGCTGTGAGCATTAAGCCTTGGTGCATCCTGACGGCGGCTTGCACACAAGCAGGCCTATTATTCACCGCGGCCGAGGGTTTGTTTTAACGCTGGCAGCCCTCTGTGGCCCCATTAGACCTGGCCTTTTGTCCACTGCGCTTCATAAACACATCAGAACACTCAAATAAATCCTTCCACTCGGCCCCCGTAACGCCTTAATCAGTGGGACGCTACAGCAAGTCGGCAGGAAAAGCTTTTATACATCTAATTTTTCAGCCGCGGCTGTAAATTCATGTTCCCCGGAGTGACCACTCAATCATCAAACCTGATTACGCGACGCATCGAGCGGAGGTAAATCAAATCATGTAAAATAAGAGGCTTTTAAATGGCCTGGGATAAAATGGTTTGTGTAAAGAGGCTGCTCGGTTTTAAACAACTGCGGTGGCCTTTGGACATTTCACCAAAATGAAGACACACACACACTCACCCTGTAAGGCCTCTACTCCTCCACACTTCGTAGAGCACCAGCGGGATGTTGCCGCTCGCCGTGGACGACCCAGCCTAGAGAGAGAGGGAGAGAAAGAGAGAGCAAATAGAGGTGCGATGACGGATAGATTGTCTCCTCGGCTTCCTGCTTCTCGGACAGACACCCTGTTTAGTCTTCCCTCGCTGAGCCTCCTTCAACCTCTCCCCCCCTCCCTCTCCCTCTCCATGCTCACGGACAGCTGTGTCAGCGCAGGTGTCACCTCCGACACCCACCCAGACACCCGCTCTGAAACACACCCAACCACTTGCCCACCCAAAAACACACTCAACAAGTTCGCCTTGTCTGCCTCCGCAGCCATCAGTCCTGTGGATTTATTTACACAATATGGATTAGCTGTCCGGAGAGTTTTTAATCCATCACCGTGGAGTGGCAGAGGGGTTTGAGAGCTGCAGGACAGGGCCGGTCTGGGTTAAGTGAGGGTGTTTAGTGGTGGCAAAAGAGAGAGAAAAAGGAAGAGGCGGTGAGGAAAACATTAGAAGGGAGCAAGGAGTATATGTGGGAGTGCACGCACGGCAATCAACGCTGCAGCTTGTCGGACACGCAGGAAACCGCTTGCAGCATCCGCTGTAAATTGTGACTCTGAGATCTGCTGGAACGAGAGGAAGATCCAAACTTTTTTTCTCTCCGGTAGAAGAAAAAAAATCACCCCTATTCCTCATGTTTCTTTTGGAGACAGGTGGCTGAGAAATGGCTCTCCCCGCTCCACGTCTGACAAGTTTTCTTTTCCTTTACTGCCGTGGAATGGTGGAAGGAGGGTGTCCAAAACACATACACACAGACACACACACACACAGACACACACAGTCCCTTAACTTATGCTGACATACAAAAATATCTTCATGTAGCTCAGGTTTTTCTCTGACTGGTTTTGTTAAGTCAGACTTAAAAGTTTGCTTCACACTGAACTTTTCTGGTTCTCAAACAAGTGATTCAGAAGACAGCAGTAACACATCCATGTTCAAACACTCCTTCCTGCCACTGGTGAACATGACATCCGATCGGCCAACCTAAAGGAGAAGAGCAGCGTTGTACGGGAGCAGCGTAGGAGGCACGTGGCAGCCCTGCGGTGTGCCAGACATGCTGCCACTGCTGTAGGCATGGCGGTGTGGCAGGAGTCCTGACCTCGACGGGCTTCACGCGTCCAGCTGCGCTTTGGACGCCCGCCGGCTCGGGTCTCGCCTGCGTCAGGCCGCCTACTGCACAACACCGGTCTTTTATTCTGCCTACTTTGCAGAGGGAAACTGAATTGACAAGTTCCAACACCCAAACTTCCTCCTCGTCGTCCGATCCAAACCGTTCATTCCCACCAGTGCCAGCACTGCTCTCCCCGTCTGTCTCTCTTTAACTCTCCTGTCTGGACTTGTCATCCTTTACTGCTCCAGGAGTTTTTGGAACCAAAACCAAACTTCTGCCCCTGACAGGCTTTTAAAAATCACAGCTACGCTTAGAACCGAGGTAGTTTCAACTTCAAAACCAGGTCAGATCTGAGAGATAATATTTAGTTTTAACGTGTCATATGGCCCGGGTGGCTGGGGCCTTTCTGTGTGGAGTCTCCATGTTCTCCCTGTGTCTGCGTGGGCTCTCTCCATGTACTCCGGCTTCTTCCCACCGTCCAAAGACATGCTCTTTAGGTTCAGATTCTAAACTGGCCGTAGGTGTTTGTCCCTCTCGCCCAATGACAGCTGGGATAGCTGGGATTTGTAGTATATGTAGGTCAAAACAAGACGTATATTGATGCAGATCTCTGAGACCTTCTGACACTTAAGCTTACGGATTCCTTGGCGGGTTTAAAATATAACAAAAACAACCCCTATACCATGTGAGTCAAAAAAGTAAATATAATGTTACATGTCCCAATTCTCCTTATTCTCTTTGTTAATACTTGCAAATTAATACAGACAGCTGGGATATATCTCTTTTTCATCATCTTTCAAGAAAATCCCTAAAAATCGTCATGTCCTCCTGTAATAACAAAGTGCAGATTTATTGAACACAACGAATGGGAAAATGCAGTACTTGACATTATAACGGATTTTTATTTTTATTTATTTATTTTTTTTTTTTTTAGAGTTGACTCGTTACAAACGTATTAAAAATCATCAGAATATAAAATAAAAACTAATGCAGGTCGATCTGAAACATGGCCCCCTCCAGCCTGAGCAGCGTTTCATTCTCCCTGAACGCAATGAAAGCCTTTTTTCCAAGCTCACCTGTGGCGCCTTAAGTGAATCCAAAACCTGGCCTTATAAAGTTATAACTGAACCCCAGCACAGGCCAAGTCCTTTGCTGGTGGTTAAATTGCAGCAGCTGCATTTCAGATAATGTTTACAGGAAGCTTTTGTACCGCGCTGTTCCAGCTACAGCCAACAGCTTCTCGCAGGAGATCAAGACTGTCGGAGTGTTTTGTTAATTCCAGTATCTCATTAGTTAGGATGGGGGTGGGAATGGAACAGTATGTCTTCTCCAAGGACAGTGTGTGTGTGTCTGTGGGGGGGCTGATTGGGGTAACTCTGAACTCGCTACCCTTTGCACACACAGGCATATTGAGGGAAGCCAGACGTACAGTTTGAGCAAGCCAGAAGAAAAAAAGGTGGTGGAGAGAGGGAGGAAGAGGAGGAATACCACAACACAGAGAGGAGGGTGAGAGGGGGGGCTTTTGTAGAAGATGGACAGAGTAGGAGAGCTAACAGGAGGGACTCTGGCCTTCTGCTTCACCTCTCAGTGACAAGCAGCCTTGAGATGGAAATTCCTCTGGAGCAGCATCAAATCTTAACACTAACCATGTGCACAAACATGTCTTCCCGACACGGTCCATATTCCGCATCAGGTGATGAATGCCTCACTACTGTCCCGCCGCTACCTCGGCCCGCTCTGTCCCGCCCGCTGACACTGTTGCAATCAACTCAGTCCCCGGGCCCGCTCAGCTCCCTGCCTGCGAGGCATCACCTGACAGCAGTGTTTAAAAGTCGCTGCCAGAGGAGCTGGTGCGCTCTCTGGCTGGGTTTTAGTGTGTATACCTTTGCGAGCATGATCCTGGTCTTCGCCACGTCAAGCGGAGTGGTGACGAACGCCGCTACCGCACCTACAAAGAGAGACACACGTACATTCAGCAAGCATAAAAGGACTCAGCTCTCTGCTCTCAGAAGAGTCTTTAAATATAAAAAGAAATTAACCCATAAAAGTGTCCAATTACTTAACCGCAGTTACAGTAACATATTAATTCAGCAATAAACAGTGCAACTCTTGGCCCTACTCTCCATTGAGTCCGTGAAAATGATGATATTCCTCGTCCCAAACCTTCCCCCCGCTCTGTTATTAGACCGCAAAAACCAGACACACTACTATTCCCACCTCCCCCCCTTTCCTACTGACTCAACCGACACCTTTCCTCTGAGCTACACACACACCCACACACACACACACACACACACACACACACACACACACAAACTTCCTTTTCCAGCACATAAACATGCACACACACCTGGCTACATGTGCACAAGCGCCACTGACTCCTGTGAGCTTTATAGAAGCAGTCACACCCCGACTTCCCTCCGACACCGCACAAGCTGGAAGCTGGACGGGGCGGCTCAATCCAGACGCGTCCCCGCTGAGCTGAAGTGCGAGCGTAAGTGAGAAACTCTGCGTGCGTGTGTGTGTGTCACAAACATAGCAACTGCTCTCCACAAACACATCCATATGGGCCACCGAGGAGCAATGCGGCTGCAAGCGAGCCGAGGATACGGGAAAACATTCAGATTTGTGCGGCGTGACGTTTCACTAGTTAATGCTGGCTGATTATAAGAGGACAGAAATGATTTGTTTTCTCTTCTCGGGTGGATTGACTCAAGAGCATAAAAAGATAGATGTTTTGTAATATTCTTAGATAGCAGTAAAAGCAAGTATTAACTCAGTAAATCTTACACATCTCATCTGAGTGATCTAACTTTCGCTAAAAGGGAGGAGGGGAGGAGAAAGTGACGGGATGAAGTTTAGACACTCAGTCAGTGGCTGATGTAACCTCGGGCTGGGCCGTTTTCAGTAGGAGGTTCGTGCGGGGTCAAGTCCGCCGTAAGTTAATGCGGGGCACTGGTGGAGATATCTGGGATGATTAAAAGCGCCTGTGTGAGCATTTCCAGTGTCAAGCAGATTATGTACGAGTGAAAGAGAGAGTGTGAAGTGCAATGTAAGGGGAAGTGACTGAAACTTGAGGATCCCTCTTGGACGGCAGCTTGGTCACGGAGGGATGTGAACTTGACTCCCACCCTGGACCCCACGGCCCCCCCTGTTCCTCCAGGCCCCGCCCCACTTCGCTCGCACACACACACACACACACACACACACACACACAAGCCCTACCACCCCCTCACTTCTATTTGTGTCAAATTCTTTTCCCACATAATCCAATTTCTCAGAATTAACCCTGAATGACTCATTGAGCTGAATACTCAAACACAACACATTTATTTACTTGCAGTGGATTATTATTAAGAATTTAACTTTCACTAGCTCTACAATAGGTTCAAGTCAGCAAAAAAAAAAACTCCCTCTGACAAATCCAAACATGTTTTTAGGACCAACACCTAGCAGTTATATCTTTTATGCTGTCCTTTCTATGCATATCTCTGTCTGCAACTTAATCAGATTTCTTTCTCCCTCTTCTTCCCACTGAGGCCAGAGGCCAGGTGGGGTGGCGCAGGGCCACGTCTCAGCTCCTCAGGGTGTCGTGTCCTTATTTCCTTTTCTCTCTTTCACCTCCATCTCCATCTCAGTGTCGCCCCTGAGCAGCTTACTTCAATCTTCCTTTTGTCTGGCTTCTTTCAGCATCGTAAGAGTTATTGACTGTTATGGAGTCCAACGACTGCTCAACGGTCTGGTCTGCAGAACTGAACTTTGTCGGGAATATGAATTTAGATTGTGGTTTTGCTTTTTTATCATGAAAAAGCAAAAGAGAAAATGGGTGGAAAGACACATGAAGTGACTTTTTTTATTTTTACTCGAGAGCAACGACACTGGATGCACATGCTACTTTGCTATACACTGATCAGGCATAACATTATGACCACCTTCCTAATATTGTGTAGGTCTCCCTTGTGCCTCCAAAACAGTTGTGACAGAGAATGGACATGGGCCTTCTGAGGGTGTTAGTGGGGGCCTTTGGGTCCCACAGTTTGAGGGGAGGGGCCTCTGTGGATCATCCCACAGATACTTGATCAGTTTGGGATCTTGAGGGGTGTTCTTATTTCTGCAATAACAGTCAGTACATATTAAAAGTGGCCCAAGGCATCACAGTTTGGTAGGTATTATTTTTGTATGAAGCTGTGAAACCACAGACCAGTCAGGGTGCCCGTGCTGACCCATGTCTACAGCTCAACAACCAAAGTAAGAAAACTTACAAGAAAAGTCACCTCATGTCTTTATCAGAGGACGTTGTTAGCTTCTTATCGAGCCTTGAAGCGGCACTCATAGCGAGCAAAGATTAGTGTGTGTCACTTATGTGAGGAACATATGGCACCAAGATGCAAGGATGCTGTAGCCATGTGGTTATGCTTGGTCTGCAACAATGTTCAGGTGGTGGTACGTGTCAAAGCAACATTAACAGAAATACTGTTACACTATAATTAGGTCATCAGTGGTATTCACTTCAAAGGTCGGTGGTTTTACACCACACTCATATCACAGAGTTAAAAACGAGTTAGAAACTGATCATACTGCAAAGCCACATGTGTTTTCACTTATCTGAGCCAATCAGATCAAAAGCTGAAGTTGAGAGGAACTACAGTATGCTGGGAATCATGTGATGTTACTAAACCTGGTGATTCAACGAGTACAGGATTGTTCAAGATGAGCCAGGCCTGCACACAAACGCTCACACATGACTGCCGCACAATGCGTGCTGGTGAAATCTGGTCTGGCTCCCAACCTGCCTGCTCATGTATGTGTGGGGAACAATGACTTCATGAGATCAACGTGGCTACAGTTTTTCTCCACTGAATGCAAAACCTCAGGGCACGATGAAAACCCCTGGCACTTCCTTGATCTAAGAGCTGATTGGTTTAAATGCTGGATCAACAGTGTTAGGCTTCATTGAAACATTTCTTGTTTAGTTTAACTGGAGGATTTTCTAGCCTGGAAGCCGGATGGACTACACTGTCATGGCTTACACGTACGGCACATTTGCACTATAGGCGACATAAGCTACAACTCGGTCAGCGTTGCAAGCGACACTGTCGCCAAGTCACTGTGTGTCACTCAAGCTTTCGGTAACATCACTGATGGATGCATGCTTGGAACGGGAATTGACTGTAAATGGGTGAAGCAAACATCAGAGGAGCAACAGAAAACAGCTCAACTTTCATGTTGTGTGTCTTACCTGACTAGCTAAGCCTTCATTAATCCAACCATGCTTCCCCTACTGTGCCCATACCTGAAAACTACTCTCAGGAGTACCATATTCTCGAAGCATTAAAAAGGCGCTTTGAATAGTTTGAAGAGTTGAAGAGTTTTATAATAGATTTCCTCTTCCTGCTCAAGGCTCTTGCCAGGAAAGTTACTGAGGAGGGACCACTTACAATAAGCTATTTTTATTTATCAGATCATGATTATCACTCCAGATCCGGTAAAATCCCGCAGGAACATTTTCTTAGTTAGGGAAGTAACACACCAAGCAAATGGCCCGCTGTTTTCCAGTGTTTCCAGTCGGTGAGTGTCTGTGACCCTTGTGTTTGTGGTGAGTTGCACATCGTTGGCACTAGGTGGACTCTTGTGGCAGTTATTTCCTCTTACACAGACCAAGAACATATGTGGCTGTAGTGTATTCAAGTTTTTTTGTCACGACAACGGCACTGGGGAGGTGAGGTGACGCCACAGTTGGGTAATTCTTTGATATCAGTTTGGCGTGACCCTACCTTTAGAGAGAAGAAGCCCTCCTGGACCTTCTTGTATGTACTATTAATATTTTATTCCAAACGCATTTTATTATCAATGCTAATGTTCAGGTCTTTGTAGAAATAAAACATCAAGATCAGAATGATACTTGGATGTGACCTTTGTTTCTGGGTTTAAAACGTCTATCTGAATAAGGAACAAACATAAAGCTAGTCTCAAAAAGAATGCATCTCTTTTGTTTCCTGGTTTGATTTAATTCTCGAGTAGTGTCTCAAGTCTTTTTTCTTATTCGGAGAGTTTTTAATCAACTCCCTTCCCTTCTTTCACTCTTTTCCTGCGCCTTTCCCTCTTTCTAAAACCACTTCAGGCTCCAGTGCTCAGGAGGTCGCACAGCTGCAGGGGCCCATACCCAGAAACTGGCCCCTCTCATCCCTCCTCTATTTCCCCCTGATTGTCTGTCTGTCCCCTGATACTCATCCAGTCGAAGACAGAACCATAAAGTCTGTGGCTTGAGAACCGTGATGAAGGGACTTTTCTTTCGAGAAAACAATGCAGGATCACTGCACTGAGGATAGCAAGTGATACGCTGTTTGGTAACAGTGGTTGAAAAAAAAAAAAAAAAGACTGTTCTCATTTTTTCCTCAGTCCTCTCGACTTCAGCAGGTCTGGTGTGCAGGTGAGGATGTGGTTTGCACGCAGATCTCACCTTTGAGGCATCTTACAAGAATGCGGCTTACGTAGGTAAACTTGTCCTGCCCTCCTGGCCATCTACTCACCCATCCACCATCTATCTATCCATCCAGACACCATCCACTCCTCAGTACCGCTTCGATCCCCTTTTACCACCCCCACCCCCCCACCGCCTCTTTCCCAAAGCAGCATATAATCCCCTGCACCTGCAAAAGCTCCACATACTGCTGCCTGCCAAGAGTAGAGCGTGTGACCTTGCCTCCATGACCACAGCGTCTGGGAGAAAGAGAGAAACAGAGAGAGAGAGAAAGAGAGAGGACGGAGTCCGTGGAGGGGGATGATGAAAGAGCAAGAAAAACAGAGAAAGAGGGAGATAGACAGGGAGAGAGAAAGAGAGAGAGGATGATTGTAGTTAGTGGAGATATCAGACACACTGAAAACACATTGTGAACCTTGGTCTGGTCTGGGGTCCTGTCTGGGCTGGGAAAAGGGGCTGTCCGGCTATTTTTGTGTTGCCTCGTCTCCCCAGTGATGTCATGCTACTTGTTTCCCAAGAACTGGGACGGGACGAGAGGGAGGCAAGAGAATCTGAAGACGCGTTCCCACTAAATTGCGCTAAATCTTCAGACATTTTGTGTAGATGCCATCGTGTTAGTTCATCACATATTCACATATCAAATGCACTTATTAACACGTTCAATTATTTGTTAATCAGTCTGATACGAGCCTGGAAGCCAGTGTGAAATACTGTGCTATCAAAGTAAGGAGAGCTCACTGGAGAAAATGGCGTGGCTTAGCCAGAATCAGAATATAAGTTTGGTAACACACTCTTTGTGTTTCATCATGGGCAGTGTTTCAACCAATACAGAGAAAATATAAAAAATAATTGGACAGATGTCCAACCAATCAGAGCCATTTCATAGATGACATGTATGACTACATTGCTGTTACTCAACTTCAACTCATAAATCACGCACACACAATTTGACTGGGGCCATCAGAGCTTAGCTGGAGGATTATTTACAACATAGCGACTCCAGGCAACTTTTTCCTACCAAAATATTGTGGGTGGGAAGGTTCAGGCTGGCTTCCAGGGTATTGATAACCATTAATGTTTAATATAATCTATCAACAACAACAATATATACGACTACTACCACTAATAACAACAATAATAATGTATAATTATTAGGGCAGTCAGTAAATTAAAATATTTAATCACAAATAATTGATTTTCATAGTTGAGTTCAAGTTTTTAATGACAACATGGGAGTGGAAAATATGCAGGCTTTATGCTATTTACTATGACTGCACTTCGGATTCTGCTTGCTTTCCACAGCCTCACTGCTGCTTTGAACACTTTGTGATTTTCAAACTGCAATTTGGGACGAGGTCATAATAACAGAACAGGCACGCATTAATTGTGCGCTATAGAAGTCCTTGTAAATGTTGTTGAAAGCATACTAGATTTTACTGGCAATGAATCATAGAAAATAGATTCTGAATTGATTTTCAATTTATTTATTTGTATGACCATTCTATGTGTGTTTTTATTTGTCCAAAACATTCTTCAATGATTAGAGTGTTTGAAAATGCTTTTACACCATTGTACAGGTCAAGCTACACTGCCATTAAACAGCGTCAGCAGCAATGGATGTAGATACAGACAGCATGATTTACACTGTATTATTTCGCCAAATAAGTACTTACGGAGTCTAAAAACCCACACATGCGACTGGCGACTGACTGAAACCACCTGATGTTTTTATTTTGATATTGAGCGGCGGATGTGAAGCGAGGCTGTCTCTTTTTCTCCCCCCGACTAGTTTCGGGCAAAGCGATGAGGAGACCGACCACGCAAGGTTTAGTCTCTGTATGAAATCCATGTGGACAGCTGGGCTGCCTCGAGCGCTGCAAGGTATGATTACTTCTCAGGGAGAGCAATTGAGCAACAGCATGAAGCGATTACTAATATTTTCTTTGTCCATTGCCCCCCTCACGAGTTCAACCTGTTGCACGTTATCTCATTCTCCTCCTATCCCACACACATGTGGACATCACAAAAAAATACGCGGGGGTGCGTGCATGTGCATGCAAACACAAACACGTAAATACAGAGGAGAGGCAGAAGAAAGAATCAATGGCAGATAGAGAGTGTGTGAGCTCAGGATGTGTCATGTGTATTCCATTACAGGGCAGATTAAAAAAGAGATTTTGTTTTCCACATCAAAGGCCTCACGCTGGGGGATTCCTCTGTTTCTCTCCCTTTCTGACTCTCTCCCTCCCTTACTCTGCGTTTCATGAATAAATAATAAGGAGTAAACCTGGGAAAACAAACTTTTTGACCTGTGAACCCTCATGTCAGGGTCAGACTTTGCACCTGGATGACTTCCCACAGGAAAGAGGCGGTGGGTCTGTGTGCATCGCATAGCGCTGTGTGTCGGGACACTACATACGCATCTCCCTGGTTCAGTCTTAGTTCCCATCACGTCTTTCACTTAGAATTCCTTGGATTTTTTGTGGCTCTCTGTTGGTGTTCAATCCTAACCTAGATGTGTTACACCCTCCTGTTTTGCTAATGTTATTTTTGAGGTCAGGACAGATGGAAATGACTGTGAGCCTCATTCTACTGTTGCTGTTGGGAAAAAACAACCAACTGAAAACCACAATCTTGTGCAATTAATGTCTGAAAGAACTGTGAGGATTATTCACATGGACACTAAAAGCCTGGTGTGAACAGGCATTAAATCTCACCGCAGAGAACAATGTGTGAAAGTCTCTCATAATTTATGAAAGTCTCCAACACGCCTTATCCTGATAACCAAGAAATTCAAGGATCACCTGAACTGAATGAACTCCACAGAAGGATTCAGGTGCTTTCACCTCTCCTAAAAAACCCTACAGCCTTGGGTTGGTTGGTTTTCTTCTTTTTTTGTCTCTGACAGCTGTGCTGGCTCAGAGTGAAATAAAAAGAAAAAGGCCATAACACAGCACATTACAATCCCGCAAAGCAGATGGGAGATCGTGCCACACACAGGCACTCTCACAAATCCCTTCAGTCTAGCATTTTTCAAACTGAATCACATTATTTTGGTTTGAGACAGTCTCTGAACGCCGTGGTGGTCACCGTGGAGGAACGGCAGTAAAGACCTGTTTGCTTGAAAGCCTCCTCGGCTAGTTGGCGAACTGAAGTAAGTTATTAGGAGAGGTCCAGATTACTGCAGTGCAGCTCTCCACCAACGGATGTGTCCAGATGGCCTGGAGAGAGAGGGCCTTTGACTGAAGGACAAAGAGACACTTGTGGACGACAAAAAATCTAACCCTAGCAAGCACACGACGCACACGCACACGTGCACGCACACACAGCTGTGCGCCGTATTGTTCGCCTTAGCTCGGGCCGTTAGCTCCCAACATTGATGGAATGTTTGACTGTCCGCCTCTCGCGCCCTTGAGACATGATGTCACGCCAACAAAACGCCGTCTTTTCAAAGAGAAACGGCTTTTTATGCGTTCAGGGCCACACGATGAAAAGACAGCGAGAGAGGGTGGCGAGGAGGAAAAAAAAAAAAAGACATTGAGACTACAATAAGAGAGATATAGAGGACTGGATATGCTCGGAGCTCATGATAAATTGAAGGATGGTTTGATGGCGGTCATGACAAACCATTAAACTGGGGATGTAAAGTCCCATTTTTGCCTGCCGCAATGATACAGGGGAATGCAGAGGGTGAGCCTGCTGTAAATGTGTCACAGTGTAAGCACAGTACTATAACTTTACTACGAATTTATTACAGGGAATAATCACTGCACAGAGGGGTGGTGTAGGGATGAAATAGACAAACAATAAAAACCCAGGGGGAATGAGCTAGACAAACAAAAATTAGTGAACAGATGCGTACCTTTAAATACTCCCAAAGTGGAAACTGCACCAGAGAGAACGGGATCTGAAAAACAAACGCACAGGGTTTAAATCATCTGGATTATGTCAGCATTAGTTTTTTGATTTTTCTGGAGGTTCGAGTTTCATCTTTAACCTCCAATCTCTTGCACTTGTCATTCCTGCCACCTCTCTCTGTTTCCTCTCACTCGTCTGACTGCTCCCTTGTTCCTTCTCACTGCTGATGATTAATGAATGAGAAGGGCTGTGGTCTGGCAGTCCCGAACGGATAGATGGATGGAAGGACGGAGCAAACTTGGAGAGAGGAATAGAGGAATAGAGGGATGGAGGAAGGGTCGAGAGTGGAGGCTGGAGTGTGTGTGTGTGTGCGTGTGTGTTGCCACTGGAAACACTCAATCGGCAGAGGCAGGAAGTTACAGCAGGAGGAAATCGATGGCAGTGCCAAGCCAAAGGGGCAAATGACACACAGACCACACACGCTCCCTCGCACACATGCACAGGAAAGGGTATACTTTATGTAAACACACACACGCACACAGAAAGACGCACAAAAAGGCTAATTCAAAAAGACATGCATATTCTCTTATACACACTGCAGACACACACGAGATGTGTCCTGTCATCTTGTGCTGCCGGAACGTCGCAGCAGGACGGGAAGGAGGAGCGGGAAGAAAAACAAAAGCAAAGGGAGGAATAAATAAAGTGACACTGAGTTGTGTCATCGGTCTCTGATCCCAGCAACAAGAGGAGCATTCATCCGTCTGTGCAGCCTCCACCTACGTGCTCCATCAGACTGTGTTCGCACATCGGTATAAACTGGATCCAGCTGTGAGTCAGCTGGGCCGCAAACACAATGCATGAGCTGTGTTTATACCACCACCTAATGAGCTTATTAAGCAGTCCAAATGAACTGACCTCATATAAACACTCCATTCAAAGGAGATTAAATGAAACGGTATCTTCTTTTTGAGAGATGAATATAAGACATTTTTATAGTATCATATTACTAGTTGACTATGAAAGTAAAGGTGTGAAAGCCGTCGTAAAGTAGCAATCCTAGAGATTTTCATAAAAAAATGTCTGCTACTTAAACTTTATTCATCCACAAGGGAAATTGCTTGGTCACAGTAGCAGTAACACTCTTAAGAACCACGGATAAAGAAAGATTAAATAAGATAAAATAAAATAAAATAAAATAAAATAGTAGAAGCAAAATGTACAAATTAGCATGTTAGTATAAATGTACAAGAAATAGAGATAGAAGAATATATATAATATACACAGGGATGAAAGTAAGGTGTAATAGTGTCCATTACCATGACTAACATGGTAACGGCCGTATCACTGAATGAGGAAACAGAAAGGTGACAGAGCCTATGGTCCACTGATGAAATTATTGCTGCATTTATATATGAATTATTAAGAACTGCATGTCTGTGACAACATTCCTGGAAAAATGTTCTATTGATTTACTGCTAATGTAATTTCTAGAAACAGATATTTGTATGAATGCAGAATGATAAATCATCATCTGTCATTTTTGGCAAAGAAACAAGAATATTTCTTGTTGAGCAGCTACAGTGAGCTGTTAGATGAAGTGTCACTGTCACTGTGTCCTGCTGTTTGCAGAAGGTCAGATCACGGTTGCTAACAGAAGGATGGAAAAGGACTAATTAGCACCTGACCTCTTTGATAAAAGAATAATTTGTTTTGCTGCCCCCAAAATTCTAATCACTAACTACAAGTGCTGCCAAGTCAACCAGCACTGAAATGCATCACATTACCACTTTCACTTTTTTTAAAAAAATGATAAATGGCCGACTGTCCAAATGTGTTAAATGTAAACGTGACGTTAACATTACTTTATTACTAATGTCAACATAGAGGAAGAGGGGATGTATTGCTGATAATTTTCATAAAAGCTCTTGCTTGATAAAGCCAGACTGGTATGTGGAGAAACAGAAGTGTTCGGCCATCTGGTCTATCCGGGCAGACAGAAGCAAATTCCCTCAGTCCTCTGAGATTATCTAAAAACTTTATTTGACGTACTGTAAGTCTGGTATCCAGCCCCCTGAAAGTGGACTGTTATAAAAGTGCACCTGTCTTTTATTACCACCCTGATGAGCTCTGCTTTTCCAGGCCAGGAAAAGAGAAAGACACAGACAAAGAGAGGGTAGGTGTTGGGGTGACCACTGCTATTAAACTGGAAAGTTATCCTGAGTCAACATACAGCATGTCCTGACTCATTTAATATTTATACTTTATAACTTTTGGACGTCTTGCGCATATAACAGATGTTAAATTGTTAATGTCTATAGTACTACATCCTGTCTCTTTCAAAAACTGCTCCATAACATATTTACATTTTGTTTCACAATCGTCTTCAGTGTCTTGTTGTTCTAAATTAATTTGAAATTTAGCTAATACCTACTGCCTAATAAATGCTTAAATAATTATAAATTTTTTGAGCAAAAACGTCACCTAGAAGATCTTTTTTAATAGTGGCAGTGAGTGCAAAGAGAGAAAGGGAAAGACAGATGGGTTCAGCAGAGGATCTGGAAAGAATGATCCACCAGTGATTTATGACTTGGTTTGACACCCCTGACACACTGTGCATGCTGTGTGTGTGTACGCACCGGCTGCTAGGCAGAAACGAAACATCTGAAATCCATGTGACGTTTGATTAAAATTGATAAGCTTTTCCGAGTTAAAGAAGGGCTGAGAGCAAACAGACACACGTTTGAAACAAGTATGAACCTGACTCGATGTGACGCATAGCAGAATCCAGCCCGGTGTGTTTGTTTGTTTGAGTTGTAATATCAAATACACAGGCTGGAGGACAGAAGGGAGATGAGGGAAGCAGTTAATCATCGGGACGATCGGTAGAGACAGGAAGACACAGAGACAGGGAGTCAGTAAAGCAAGTTTGTGTTCGTTGAAATTCAACAGTTGTAGCGGCGACAGGTGAAAAACTCTTTGGGGACGTGAAGTGGGCGGGCACCAAGTTGAACTAACCCCAAATTTGAGATCACAACTTGATTTAGCCGATAACCAAACAGATACGGGTGACTGACAAGGAAACCACAAGGAAATACCACAGATAGAGGGGCCTAGAGCATCGAGTCAACCCAGTTTGAGTGGCGTCGTCGTTAAGTCGTTGAAGGTATTTTGTTTTTAAATAGAGTGGTGACAGCCAGAAGAGCTAGTTCTTGATGATTCATAATGTCAGTTTAGGTTTTGCTTGTTTCACTGCTGAAACTTGTGGGGTGGAAAATATACGTAGGTAGGTGGCCGAGGTGCCCCGAGGAGATGGTTACCTATGCACTAGCGACCAACTGTCAGCGATAAAGCGATGGGCGACAAGCAAATTGCCTTATATGAGGAAGGGCCTTAAGAAAGGATTAAGGACATCAGACCACTGCACTATCCAGTGAAAATGTAACTGGAAGTCTACTAATTTCTGTTAAGCTCAGCAATGTGTGCAAAAGCAAATACAGCCCAAGGCAAAAAAACCCCCCAAAAAATAGTTTCTTTCTTTCTGTTTTCTAGGGGAGGTAACCATGGAAACAGACAAGAGCATCACCTTGTGCACTTGATGGCTGGGGGCGCCGCTCATATCCTTCCTTTCCTTGCGATCACGAGTGAAGAAAGATAATAAGAACCACACGTTTCTTGGGCCTGCTGTCATTTTTAAGTTCCCCTACCACTGAGTGAGGAAATTTTACAATTTTTCTGGTGTTTATAAAATGTCATCATTTTATAGGAAGACAGAAAAACCTAACACAAGAAGCTATTTCGCTAACAAGACAATAAATACATCAACCACAGTGCTCTGTTATTAGTCACTCGGATCACTGTGTCCAAGTGTGCAAAAGATATTGAAAGTATAAAGAAGCTGCATTTTTATCTGACTTCAACCAAATAAGTGTCAGATTAATTCACTGTAAAAGTGGTTAGCAGCATACTGGGTGAATCAGAGGCTCAGCGTGCTGCTCCAGGACACTGTGTAGAGCCACCTGGTAGTAAATGGTTGCAGGTGCTGAACCTGAAGTCCAGAAGGAACACTTTCTGCAAACGTTTACCAGTGGGCGCACCGCATGGTTTTGATATTCTCGAGTTACAGAAGGGTCTGCCACAAGCGTTGAGGACACATTTAGACCTCGGCTATGTCATGCTAGACTAGCACACAACCGTGCAGGCAGCCAGGGCCATTCTACGCTGGGCTAGCATGAAGACAGCCGGCAGCACAAACCACACGCTGCTCCGCGGCGGTAACTCCTGATTCCATCTCATCTCTCTGCCTCGTATAATGCTTCAGCCACCGTGGCCTATTCAGCTCTGTGAAGCCAAGTTAAACTCACTGCGTGCGTGTCTGAATGATTGTTTCGTTATAAAACAGACTGGTCTTCATCAGTTCCTTTAAGCAGTGGAAAAGAAAGTCTGCATCATCTAGCCACGGAAGAACAGAATCCCACTAGAGAGAACCAGAAACATGTAAACAAACGATCATAATAAGGAAGTGTGGCTTTTAATTGTTCAAATAATTGTAGTATTTAACGTGTAGCTGGTATTTAAAGGATCAGTCAGCAGGAGGAAATGCTTCCCTGAAGGCAGAGCAGCAGTGATGTTTATGTCCATTGAAAATGACTGAGGTTTCCCTCCGCCTGCCAAAAGTTTACTAGCTCACTCAACTCCAGCTTGAGCCAATCAGTACACTTCTACGGCTGCATGAACAACAACCGAATCATAGCGACAACCAGAGAGATGAACACACCCAGTGCATTTAACACGCTGTTGAGGTCTGAAAACAAGACCTGCCACTTGACATAAAAATCTCCACAAAAACACACAGACACGCTCAAAGAATGGAAGGCCACTGATTTTTAAAGCTATAAAGTAAAGACGACCGGAATTGGAAAACATACTGTTTATTTTGTTTTGTCTAGCCATGTTAGCGGCGTGACTCTCATGTTAGTATACACTGAAATATCTCAAATACCACGTGGTTTGTTCTAGAATGTTGTAAAGACCAGTGTTGGAACAGTCCCAAGAAGAATAATCCTTTTGATTTTGGTGATGATTTTTTAAATTTATTTTCTTATTCAGTTGGTGTTTGCAGTTCAAAATGAACCAATCCTTATATGGATTACCAATGAAATTAGACCAGGCTCTGCAACTAATTCAAACTTTTCTGACCGGCCAACACCGGGCTAGCCGTATGTCACATTTGCCATGCCCGCCAGTTGGACTCGTCCCTCTTTGGCTTTACATTTAAAGTCAACACTGTTCTGAAAAAGTACTTAATGTACTTAAAATGGCACTTTAACTATAGGTCTGTTCAATTTTGGCCTGGGATATTTTCTTTCTTTTTCTACTGTTTTGAATGGAAATGCAATTAAATGAATTTTTCAAGACATTAAAAGAGCTTGAGTTTACAATATTCATGTCTGTGTGTATTATTTGATTCAGTCGTCCATTAAAATCCATTTAAATAAAAAAAAAAAATGTTGCTTTTTGGGGCATATATTGTTATGCGATTAAAATATGATTAATCGAGAATTAATTCGATTAATTTTTTTAATCGAGTCCCACCCCTAGTTTTTATATTAAATGGTTTAATTATGTATTCATTTACTTAAATAGTATTTCTTTCTCTTTTTTTACTTTCCATATTAATAAGACGTTCAGAGGTACAGGTTCTATGATTTCTAAATTGCTATTGATTAGACAGCAAACACGAAAGATGGCCTCACTGTCATTTAGTCATCGCCTGCTGCGTGAAAGATGTGAATCAGAACAATGAGAAAGTTCATAATACGGCCCAGCTGTCTTTTCTTTGAACTGAATTTTACGGGTTGGAGTCTCATGGAGGAAAACCATTAAATTAGCAATATATGACAGAAATTGACATGACGTCGACTGAAAATAAATAATTAACTGGCAGTGGACTCTGCCAGTCACAGATAAATTACAGATTTGTCCAATCACACAACCCACTCCCTTCTCCTAATCTGCAGCTGCTGTCATTTCACAGCCCAAATTAAATATTACAGATTACATACGGCCACCTCTGTATTTGCCATTGTAAATCTTTTTCGACAAAATAAAGTAAAACTATGGTTCAGCGACAGAGTTCCAGGAGCTCAGCAACATCTGCTCCACAAACATCTGTGTCATCCAGCCGTCCTCCAGGGACAGGATTCCACTGCTGGGAAACACACAAAGCCGTCACACAAACATGCTATCCTGCATGTGTATGCCTTGCGTTTCTGCAATATGAATATACTGCCGTGCTTAATGGTATTTCCGCTGATGTGTATGCGTGTGTGAAGAGCGGCATTATATGTTTGCCGGCTGAAGCATTTTGCGAGTGATCAAAGATGACAGTGCCACTTGCTGTGACTGTCAGGTACAATATTATACAAATATGGAGATTGCGTCCGCTGTGTCATTCTGCTGACAGTGCTCCTGTTTCTGTGCGTGCATGTGTATGCGTCCTTGCCAACTGTATTAGTTCTAACTTTATTAGTATTCAGAGAGGCTCCGGGCTGTCACAGGTCCTTAGGCACTCAGCGGAGGGCAGGAAAAACACATGTCAAAATATATTCACATTGAGGCTGATTGCGGGCAGGCCAGTTGGCTGCAATTTGACAAATGACTTTTAATAGGTCATAGCACAGCCTTTGCATACTAATGAGTATTAAGAAGGAGAGAAACGGTAAGAGAGATTGATATTAAGAGACAAGCAGACAAATGTATAGATGGCCAAACTGACAGATGAGAGACGTTATTCATCTTTTCCAAGAGATTTCTTTCCCAACAAAAACAGCACCACAGCCCTCCAAAACCAACTTTCAAGCAAAAATTCAAGCATAACAATGTTGAAAATAATACAATTCTATAGAGATTATATACAGCTAGCTAAAAATATTTAAATCAGTCATTTAACCAGCATTTTTAACTCGTTAAAAGCATTGATATTATCCTTGGCAACAACAAACCTAACCACTAATTACACTGACTAAAACCCAACAAGATTACAGCCATTCCTATCGAACTTAACTGTGGTGAGTAGTGGTTAGAAAAGCAGCTTTGATACCATAGGGTCACAGGTTTGCTTCCCCCCATTGCCTTGGGCAAGCGCTTAAACCTCCAAACTGCTCCCTGGGCGCTGCACAAATGCCAACCCACTGCTCTGAGTGCACACACTGTTGTGGGAACTGTGACGACTGAATAACAAATCTCTAATGTATCTTGGCCTAAGTGGATCATCCAACTTTAATTATCTATAATGCCAAACAGCCAATCACTTTTTCAAACAATAGTTGTAGTATAGAAATCTGCGCCTTGTGCAAAACATGGGCAGACTCCCACTTTGCAAAAAACCTGTCAGAACTTGCATTATATGGTTTCACAAAGCCTGTATAGACTCCATTACATTATTTACGGTCATTTCAATGACAGTAAGGGACCCCCTTGCAGATTTTACTGTTATATTATGAAATCCCAGACACAGCTCACACTCTAACTCAGTCAAGACACTATGGTGCAATCCTGAACCCAACCACATTCTGCTCCATTCTTGCCACCAGATGTGGAGCAAATGAGCGAAAGGGCCGATGATTTATGAGCCAGAGAAGTCTAGTGGATCTTCTGTTACTGCTTGATATCGAGCGGCCATTCCAGGTCCATTTGGCAAAACCTCCTGAACCTGTGAAACTGGAATTTACCAAATGTATCATTTCAAATGAGACCATGAGTATTGTCTCATATTCAGTTTATACACAAAATTATATAAATGATGACTCCTTTCAAATACTTAAGTAGTCATTTTAAGAAATAGTGAGTCACCGAAGTGTTGAAATTGAGAAACAACAGAGGAGAGGAGAGGAGAAGAGAGGAGAGGAGAGGAGAGGAGAGAGGAGAAGAGAGGAGAGCTTTTAAAAGAAAGCAGATGGGAGCATATGGTGAAGCAATCAACAGCAGCCTCATTCAAAGTGAAGAATCACTAGGGCCATGTGAAGACCAAGAAACACTCACACACACACACACACACACACACACACACACACACACACACACACACAACATACAGACTAGGCAGGCAGAGCAAAGCCTACAGTCTAAGTCCACATTTATTACCTGCTAATGCAGCAGGACTGCAAGCTGGATTCACTTCCCAAAATGTGCACACACACACACATACTTCTCACACAAACATCCTGACACACCCACATTCCACTTGCCGCGTCTCACGAAAGTATGACAAGGAACTTGCTGCGGTGGCACGCCGATGCCAAAAAGCCAGATATCAGATTTTAATATGTTTAATTCTGATAAAGTCATCAATCTTTTCAAAGAGGCAGGTGGTGTTGGACTATTCTGTACATTACTGTGCCAAGGGTTCAACGGCAGTCTTGAAAAGTCAGCGAGCTGGAAGAAGCCAGACCTGTTGGACAATCTCAAGGTGCACACAAAGACAAGTGAAGCACGCAAGGGCTCACGAAAACAAAAATACAAAAACAATCACTAAAAACTGCACAAGTGAATATGTGCCAACAGCCACAAGCAAATCAGCAAAATACAAATACACACAGGGCGCTTGCTGGGTAGTGTTATTATAATAGAGTACGAGTGACATATGATATGGATGCATGTTGCAACACCCTGAGCTCTACGTAAAAAGTGAGTGGGGGCAGCAGTTACTTCCCTAAAATAACTCCAGCTGGACCATTTTTGAAATCCAAATGGGGCAAGGAGAGTAGAGTCAAACATATTTTATGATCACGATATGCAAACTGTGCGAAAAAGGAACGTAAAACAGTACCATTTACTCTACATTTTGAATGTAAAAACTCAACAGCCGCTCTATTCAATAGGTTTTGATATCAAAACCTAAAGCATACAAACATGCACACAAAATTGTTCCCCAAATGTAACTGCTTGATGTTGTTTTTTTTTCAAAACTTTCATAATCTGCTGTTATTTTATTCTATGATATCTTTTCTATCAGTTAATTTATATATTTGTGGTTCTATAGCATTGTCATCACAATTATGTTTATAATAATACAATAATAAAAAAAATAAAAATACAAATTCAGTTCAAGTTTTATCAAGCAAAACCTAATTTGAGAGACATAATTAACACTAAAGTTGTCAATGATTTTGTGTTCATTCTGTCTCTTCCATAAATAAAGTAAAAAATAAAGTCCAAAATGAAGTATCTCTAAATCGGGACTTTGAGAAACCAAATCAAATCAGGAAATTAGCAGCAATTCCCAGGCCTAAACTCTAATCATTATACACACTATAATATACTAAACTCATAATCATCATCATCCGCCACTTTAAGCATCCAAACAAATGTTAGTAGTGTCATGACGTGATTTGAAAACACAGCTGGTTAAGCTCTGAAACCTTCCAAGATGGCGCCTCTTTAAACCATGCATTATATGGGCTGTTAATAATTATCCTATTATGCGCAGGCTGTATGTCACATTACTAAACACAGGACCCAAGTCGTGCGAGCATATACGTCCGAACTAATGTCACACCTAGTAACTGCAGTGACGACACGCCATGCACCCGGCAGTGACGCTGCAAAAACCCTGACAAAACATAGGAGGAATTTGTATGTGTACAGTCCTGTAAGAGAGACAGAGGGGGCTGTGTGTGTGTGTTCATGTGTGTTCAGGGGGTGAGAGGAGAGGGGAGGGGAGGGGAGGGGGTGCACCTAAGTACACCTCAGGGACAGAGGGGTTCAGGTCCTTTTAAATAAATAAACAAACACATAAAAAAAAAAAGGTCAATCGATAGAAGGAGCCTGATCCGGCTCTCTGGGCCAGTGTTTGGCCTCTCACTTCATCAGAGAGGCCTGAGGGAGGGAGACAGAGAGAGGGGGAGAGAAGGTTGGATTACTTCTCTCTTGGTGGTTGTGTAGTTCTAGTTAGTGGAAGCTGAGGCCTGCTCTCACGGTTACAGAAAGCAGGCCCCAATATGGTTCCACGGCTGTAACGCAACACACACCTGTCCTTATATTCCCCCCGTTGCACACAAATCATATCAAAACTAAACCAACTGCACATACAAAGAACTCCCCCTGTGCTCCACGCTTTTCCACAAATTTGTCTCAGATTAGGGAGTGTTGGAGGCCGTGCAGTTGTGTGCATCCTGCAGCATGAGCACATGTCCCTTTAAGATACAGCGTAACTATGAGGAGTGTTCAGCCTTAAGCGACGAGCAATCACTCATCCCAAACTTCCCAGCTCCTCTGCGCTGTAAAAACTAGCGTGAGTGTGACTGCACTTGCTGAAGAATTCCACCTGACAGTTTTGAATGCCAAGAGCAGCGCATAGTGTGTGTGTGTGTGTGTGTGTGTGTGTGTGTGTGTGTGTGTGTGTGTGTGTGTGTGTGTGTGTGTGTGTGTTTGTATGTTTAAACAAGCCAAGCTAGGGAGAGGCTTGAGCGCCGGCACTTCTCCCGCGAATCGCAGCTGGCCCAAGTTCCCATCAGCAGCCTCAGCCCGCCGAACCTCAACACAGGGCAGTAATATTTCTGACAAATTAAGACTTGTTCTAAGGTGGAGGGAAAGAGCGAGAGGGAGGGAGAGGGAAAGCCGGGAGTTGGCGGTGGTGTGGAGGGGAGAGAAACAGCGCGCTGGCAGAGATTCAACAAAGTAATTCCATCGACATGAGAGAAATGCCTCCCAGAAACTCTGAATAATATTTATGTTGTGTTGGAGATTTTTTTTCTTCCTCCCACCTGTGTGCAGCTTTGTGCGGCTTGTTGCTTCAAAATGGACGGTGATACAGAAGAACAGGCAGAAAAGACACACACACCTTGTCATTGGCAGACATCTGACACTGCTTTGTCTGAGAAATCTAGCATGTGGAGCAGCAGGGGCATTCACATGAGCCGATAAGTCAAATTGCAAATTAAATTAAAAACTTGTGGAGACCTGATGTGGTAAATAAACTAGCAGTTTGAACATAAAATATACTGGTCACTTATCAGGACAATGAAACGTGTATTCTTTCACTGTGTTATGACCATGACAGTTTGATCTGTCATGGACACTGACAGATGGCATCAGTGGCAGAGGGCATATTAGCCAGTGAATGGTGATGTGCTGTGGTACAGGATGCCCCGAGGGTCAAGCAATTAGCTGTTGACACGAGGGAAGATGTATGGCTGCTTGAGGATCTGTCTGAGGCCGGGAGTGAGACGTGGGAGAATGGACTGAGAGAAAACATGCTGGCGCTGAGGGCTGAGGAGAGACGGGTGGTTGGTTCTGCAGAGTTAACCGAGCTACATACGAGTGTACTTTTTAGTTTCTTACCAGCAAATAAGGCAGAAAATTAAATATAGACAAAAATCCTTGAAGGAGTAGGTGAGTCCAAACCTCTGACTATTTAGAAACATTCTAAGTTTATATTCTCATACTTCCTAGAACACACAACTTTATTATAAGGTGTGCTCTCAGTCATCTAGGCAATGGTATATCCAAAAAACAAATCTGAAACGAAGGCAACTGGAATTGTTGGGTTCCTTGAAGAAGTTTCACTAATAGAGTTCCTAATGACTGGTGGGGAGTTTAGGTTTTTATTAGGAAGATCTGTGGGTTGTGCCTGCTTGAAACTCGCATTACTAGGGTTTGTAATGGAATTTGTCGTGGCTGGTTTATCAGAGAAATGGAGGCAAAAACTTGTTCACCCCAAAGACAAAACAGGCAAAAACAGAGCAATGTAGTTTACGCTATTCACCGCAGTGAAAAATGTACAGACCTGTACATTGGGGAAACACATGTAAGACGAGGGACAGTCTCTTGAGGACAGCAACGTACACATTTTAGCTCGAGAAGACAGATGGTCACATTCTCAGTCTCAACAACACAGCATCTGTCCCTAAAAATTTCACCCCACCCTTCACACCTTGAGCCTAGATCCTCTAGCCAGTAATGAGTTGTTAATGTACCAATCATTGGGGAAAGAAAAGGCGTCATGAAAGTTTGGGGTGGGCAAGACCCACAGACGGTCCTATTAAAACCCAAATTCCCCATCAGGCCTTAAGAACTAAAAGGCAGATGGAACTCTGATGCAGTGAAAGGTCTTCAACAAAACTTCACCAAGTGCAGTTTCCTTTGTTTCAGTCTTGTGGGTTTTTTTGGACACAAGACAGTTTTTGCTAGTCATGGAGGTCGCTTTGACTAATAATTCCCCTGGGATTAGTGCGACTGTTAGGACTGCTGCAAAAGCTGTAAGGATGTAGTTTAGGTGTTTTAATTGTACAATGTGCAAATCTGTGGTTGAACAATTTGACAACCAAAATATTTCTATGCTAATTCTGGTTTGCTGTTTACAGTAATAATGTGCCACTTATGTGCTGTGCCATTGTCAGTTGCCAGCCACCCTATGGCTGTGGGTTGGACTACTACCAGGGCAGTCTATAGTGCAGTGTTAAGTTAAAGATAGTTAAACACCCTCAGTGCTGATGTGAGAGCTACTCTTCAAAAGAGAGGGAACAAAATGGAGTACAGCATGGGACTGCTAGCTTTGATATCTCCAGCATGGCACTCACACATGCCTGTATAAAAACCGCACATAGTAGAAGTGCAGACACACAAACACCCTGTTCTCTGGGAGCAATGCCCACAGCAATAAAACACAGACCAGAGACATTCGGCTAACCAATCCCAGCCTGAAGGCCAACTGCAACGTTTCTTACTCTCTCTCTCTCTCTCTCTCTCTCTCTCTCTCTCCCACACACACACACACACGCACAACCACACACAACCACACACAACGGCATATCTTTATCAGTCGGGAATCAGATAAGCACAGCAGCAGCACAGCTGGAAATAACGAAAACACCATAGTGAGAAAAGTGCATACTGGCAGTGACGCAACCAGTTTGAAAACACACACACACACACACACACACACACACACACACAGACAGATGAGACGGTCAAACAAGACCATGTATGGACCTGATCAATCCCTTGTAGGCCTTGACAAAAGGCAGCACGACATAAAGCTGAGCTGCACTATTGTTACTGAAAACCCCTTTATGGACAAGACATCTAAACTGCTTGACTATATTATCCATCTAGTCAATAGGTCAGTAATTCTTTTGATTACTAACACAGACCCAATATGTTTTTCAAATGAAATAATAAAAAATAAATAAAACAATGCATCATATCTGGAAAGGCCATTTCCTTCAATACCACTCCATTATTTAGTTCAACGCTGCCTTTTATTGGATTTTAGCCATCATACAGTTACTTTTAGTTAAGGACCTTAGATTTTTGTTGTTTAGTGATACTCGTTTATTTATTTCTTTAGCCAAATTATTGAATACACAAATAAATCTTTTGAAAATGTTCTTTCTGGAAATTCAAACACAACTAAGAGAGTATGCTAATATGCTTTTCAATGTGTGTGAAATTTTATCAATTTTGTAAGTATTTGTCCCTATAATGGATTTATGGCGTGTCACTGACATGCCTTGACTTCATCCTATGAGGAACGTAATGGCTTGTAACAAACTTAATCGCAATCAATCCAGTAATTGGTGAGGTATTTGACCCTAAACCAAAAATGTCAATCTGCAAGTGGAGCCAGAGGAAAAGTAAAGTAAGTACAAAATGTCCTACCAATCCAGTGTACGTGGAGATACTTAACTGAAAACTTTGACCTGCTGGTAGCACGGTCAAGGCTCAGTTCATTATAAATTCATCCACAGGGGAACATCATCACAATCTCAAGTTGAGTCTATAGGCCTCATCCTCTGGGGAACTTGAATATCAAGACAAATTTAATGGCAATCCATCCATAGCTGTTGAAAGGAATTATTTCACTGAATATTTGTGTTCAATAAAAGTTAACTCTGAATCCAATATTATCTGAAGGATTATTGTGGTATATCAAGCAAACATACTGTATATTAACCATTTGGTTCACACAAGGAACAGCTGCATCTTAGCATGGAGGTAGATGAGTGTTGAATTATGAATTGTTTTGAACTCCTAACCTCTGCTGGGGTTGAGTGAGGTAAATGCTTGTGGTGCGGGTGACACTTTATATTTCTTTTTTTTCTCATTGGACATTAAGCAGTGACATCACAGTGCGACCCTTGACATTCAGGTGCTTTGTTCCAGATGCTTTTGGGTCGTAACTGCTGCTGCTAGCAAGACGATGGTTGTGGCTAAGGAAACGGGGCGGGGGGGGGGGGGCATATGGCAGGCTTGAAGTGGGGAGCAGGTGCTGCTTCTGGAGAGCCTCATATGACTGGCCAGGGGGAACGGGGCGCGTACACAACAGAAAACCTGCAGCAACAACTAGGGATGTCCCGATCCGATCACGTGATCGGAAATCGGGGTCGATCACGTGGTTTCAGACTCGATCGGAATCGGACGTTACATCCCGATCAGGGATCGAATATATATATATATATATATTTATATTTATTCTCATTATTTTTTTATCAGATCTATAATATTTCAAAACAAATGAGAAAAATAACAGCTTAGTACTATTTGCTGTTATGTGGTGGTACAGAGTCAGACCGTCTCAACTCCACACAGAAACAACGTATGCGGCATGACGTCACTTTGCTGCGTGCTGTAAAGGAAGCAGAACACGGCAGCAACTTCAAGCTAGTGGCGCGAATAGGCTATGTCTGCGGTGTGGAGATATTTTAAAGTTGATGAAAAAAAATTCGCGATTGTTGATATCATAGAAGGATAAAATAAAAAATCAGGGATATCCTGCATCTGTTTCTTCGCTGTTCATTTTTTTTAATGTACTGTAGAAGTATCGGATCGGGACTCGGTATCGGCAGATACTCAAAATCAAATGACTCGGACTCGGACTCGGAGGCAAAAAAACCTGATCGGGACATCCCTAGCAACAACGTGCAGATAGCAACGCGATCGAGACATGCAATTCACCGCCCGGGTCTAAGTTGACTACCATTCCAAGACCCAATTGAGAGGCCGGTCGTGAGTTACTTTTTGAATAGAACGTTACTATAAATCCACAGAAATAAGAGAGGCCTGGCTTTGAAAAAAAAATAAAAAAAAAGAGGAGGAAAGGAGAGCGAGAAGGATGAGAATCGTTGGTTCTCATGAAAGAGTAGTGGTGCTGTAAAAAAGAGTTAGGTTAACCTCTAATTACTGGGTGCTTCCTCGTGTCTGGCTTTAGCACAGCACTGATTTATCCTCTTTCCACTCCCTCGGTTCTCACTCTCTCCTGTCACTCCAGGATAAAGTGGACATAAGATAAAGCTGAGTGCGTAGAGTGGATCGGACGGAAGGGTCAGCACATAAAAGATTTTTTTACTAAAACAGTGTCTTAATAATAGACTGGCTGGATGAGATGGGGTTTAAAGCAATTAGGCAGTGAGGGTATTATGTCACTTTAATACCTGCTAAACTCAAGTGGAACAGACATCCAACTCAAACTAAGGCTGCATTACAAGTATTGCTGTCAGGGGAATAATCCATCACTCTCAATTTTGTGTACTGGCACCAACATACAGAAGCATGGTCCTGACACTTATTTCCATCCATGTGACATCCAAAACATAGCTGTCCCTTTTCCCTCCATTCCAGACCCCCACCCCGCCCATATGCACAGACACGAACACACACACACAATTTCTTGCCAGGCCGTCGGGCTGTGTGTTATTAAAAACACATGTGGAGCACCAAAGGTTTTCTGCTCGGATTGAGACAAACATGCATGAAGTTGTGGGAAGCAAACATAGCCCCGAGACCCTGAGAGTCACACAGGCTAACAAGGCCGGCGTGCACATGTCGCACGCACACACTGGAGAGGAGAGGCTTAAAACTTTAATCATAAAATTTTTATTTTTTTAACTATAGCAGCGGTGCCTTTTTTCCTGGAAAAATGTCTGGCAGTACGTCTCCGTAATAAGTCTAAAAAACAAAAACGCTGTTATGCACAGAGAATTCCTGTATTGTGAATTATTGTCACAATGATGGATTTTTGAGCGGACTGAAGTAAGTGTTCAACAGGGACAAACGTACTTAACAAAAGTGTGTGATCCATAGGTCTCAGTGGCACAGGCTTCTAATGCATCATGCTGAACAGGGAAGCCCAGAAAAGCACAGCACTGTCCCCAGGCCAAGTCTGTACCGAGCAAAGAGCACATGTGGGGGTCTGACAGCATGGTAGCTAAATCCTTTATCCCCTCCAACTGTAGAACCCATCAGCAAGACCATGTGTTGATCTAAGGAAAGTTTCTGAGGTTTAGCCTGATTGGCAGCAGATGTCCTGTTGCCAGCGTGCACCTTGGGGGAGCTGGATGTGTGAGGAGCCTACAATACCGTAGGTGCATGCCAGTATGGACGTATGAGGAGGTGCAGAAAAAAATAAATAAAAATGAGAAGATATGGTGTATACACAAGTCCCCTAATGTGAATGACGGGTGCAGCCAGTCACTGTGAACTGTTCATCCGTCATCAACAGTGGCAGCGGGAGTAAAACCATTAATCCCCGGAGTGACGGCTGTGATAAAGCAACGGGAATCATCCAGTGACAAAGAGGAAGTTTAAAAAGGTCATCACTCTTCCAGCAAAGGTCGACTCGACCTGCAGGCAACTCCAACGGGAGAAGCATTCAGAAATGATTTTCCATAACTCAAGCAAGTAGTCAGCGAAGAAAATAAAGAAGACAGTTCAGTTAGACAAATCAAGCCGAGGCCGCTCTATAGCTGCCCCAGGTTGTCTTCTTGAATTTAAAGCACTTCAGACAAAGGATTTAAGTTGATATCTTTCCACCTAACCTCAACAACAAAACCTGTACATAGAATTTGGTCTGCTTGAGCAACCCACCTCCAAATTAAAGTCCCCCTCAAACAGCTAGAGCACTACTATTTGATTTTGCATTATCATGACATGCTTCCTGTAAAAACTGAGCTAGAGGAGCCGCCCTCTTCCCAAAAAGCCCTGTCTGTAAAGACCTGTGCCGAGACCTGAGGCGGCCAGTAATGATGATGAAAGAGGGACATTCCATTTTAAGAAAGGCCTTTATTGGATACAAAACTTGTAAACGCCTGTGAGTGCAGGGTGAGTCATCAATATTCTTAAATCGTTTTAGAAGAAATAACAAACTCTAGCATAAGGAAAACCCACAAATGACTTTTTTGACAACAGCTCCTGGCATATTGGTGATATATCACGTAAAAAGACTTGAAGGTGAAATTTTATTTCATGGGGACTTTAATGTAAACCCCAAATAATACTTTTCCATCTTTCCCGTATCCGAAATATTTTTGTTAACACACTATTTGCACACTACCCATAGCCAGATACAATAAAAAAAAAAAAAGACTACGAGATGTAAACTTACATATCATTGTGTTTTACAGTAGATGGGTAGCACTGTGGCTTGGTTGTTAATGCTGCTGCTAGACCTAACCAGGTCTTGTACCAGACTACAGGCTAAAAACCCCAAGATGGCATTCAACCAGGGTTTCTCCATATCACAGGAGAACACACACACCACTCTACAGGTCAAGTCATGTCAAGGATCAAATCTGCTGAGGTCAACAGGTTTTCTCAGACCTCTTAGACTACTCATTGATCACAGAGTAAACAGATAAGGTAGCACCAGTAGCTCACATTCTTTAAAACATTCACTTCCACCTCTGAAACCAACATAGCCATGCTCCATTTCGTTGGCAGTTATCTTGCATATGCTGATTGAAATCATACTGTATGGCTGTGTAATTTCTGAGATTGGAAACAGAAAATGTCTCTTAGAAATGCCACAAAATGAGCAAAATATAAGTGAACACAGACATCTAGCTGGTAGGCTGCTTAGCAGAATATTTTCCTTGGATTAGTTTTTCTTTTTTCCAGCGTAATCTTTTCCATTTCATTTAATCCAAGCGTGTTAAGCTTTTTAAGGTGTTGTAAGTCGTCTCGAATAGTCGCTGTCTGCCTCGTAGGGTCTAACAGCAACTACTCTGACGGGGTCCTCCTCTAAAACACAAACCAGGAGGAAGCCTTCATTCCTTTACACCTGTCACACAAATCCTGCCTTCACATATGCAGAAGAAAATAAAGAACCTTTGCTTCCCCTGCTCTTTCTACATTCCCTCCTTCTGCTCTGTTATATGGTCATATGAGGGTGTATAAACAAGAGCCTCTGCAGATCAGTGCGCACAGAGACAGGATATTAGAGTGATTCCCCTCACCTCTCCCTTTCGAACCTGCATAAGAGACAGTGAAAAGTGGCTACCTTCCAAAAAAAAAAAAGGGGCCACGGAGAGGTCACCTCTGCTCTGCTGCACGCCTATTGAGACAGTTTCAGCCTCAGACCCGGAGGAAGCAGAAATCCCTCACTGCTCTGTATGGACAATTCTACCTCACACAAACATGCAGACACACGGCTTCACCTTCAGCTAGAACATGTGGCCCCTGCTGTGTGTCTTATCAACCAATGGCTAGTCAAACCATAACTTAAGATGGTCAACAGCTAATTTGCATCATTCTCTAGTATTGCAGAGAAATATATATATATATATATATATATATATTTATTTAAAGACACTACAAAACATTACTTTGAATATTAAATTAACTGACAGAATACACACGCATAATAAAAATAATCAGCTGCACCTATTATTAAAAAAAAAGCGATTTGCAACTACTGTGATAATAGACTGATAAGAGACTAGACATTACACTCCACCACCGTGCTGAAACACCTTTCTCAGACACTGTTTATTTGTCACCCACCTGTACATCAAAGTCGAACCTTGGCATTCTTTGAAACTGATCTAACCTGATGCACCAGTTGGTTTGTTACACAGAACTTTACCTAGAAAGACAGTATGGAAAAGGGCAGGTGCAAAAAAGGTGACTGGGTCAGTCTATTAATACCTGGGACGGACAATGCGCCACCTACAACACGGCAATAGGTGCCAATACTCCCTCACAGGACCCTGACTAGTCTGACTAAAACAAGTTCTAAAACAAGCTAGGGCTTCAGAAATCTCAGTTGGAGCGGTGTCTTAGGATCAGCCATGATAGAAAAGGCGATGGATACAGAGGAAACAGAAGAGTTGTGGGGAGGAGCCTGGATGAGGAGGTGTTTCATAAGACCTCCTGCCTGATCCTGTTCTTCAAGTGGCAAGGTTCTGGGTGGTGTCCTGTGGTGTCTGGCAACAGAATGTTGTTAGTGGGGGCCTTTGGGTCCTATGGGTTGAGGGGAGGGGTCTCTGTGGATCATCCCACAGATACTTGATCAGTTTGGAGGCCAGGTCAACACCTTGTGCTGTTTTTCATGTTTTCTGAGTTGTACCTAAACCGTTTGTGTGTGTGTTTGTGGCTGCATCCTGCTGGGCTGCTGCCATCAAGGAGTGTCATTGCTATGGGGTGGGGGTGCCTGGTCTGGTCTAGGTGGGTGGTACATGTCAAAGTAACATCCACATGAATGTCAGGTCCAAGAGCTTCCCAGCAGAACACTGAATTGTCACAAGATGGTCAATGTTATTCAGTTCTCCAGTCAGTGGTTTTAATGTGGCTGACTGAGTGTATATGATACTGGTAAAGTAAAAGGAAGACATTGGACTTTTTATGTGATTGGACAAACGTTATTGTCAATCACATGATGTTCCAGGTGGCTGAGCCCACGATGTCAGCTTCGCTTTCTACTGCCGTTCCAGAGCCCTTATACCACCTCATCACTAAATTACTATCTAATAACCCATTTCACGCTCATTTCATAAACTCAAATTGCAGCAGTTTACATCAAACCTGAGATCACCTCGAAACACTTTAAATCAAGAAAGGGTTTGCCGTAAAAAAACAAAAAAAAACAAAAAAAACAATAACTGCTGTACATAAATGTCATAACGTTGCATTGGTAATGATAGGTGGCTGGAGAGAAAAAGGAAAAGAAAAGTGGTAGAGCAGAGAAGGATCAAAACAATGAGATGACCAAAAGTCGGACACAAGCATCTTAAGGCAGCACTAATCTTAGCATGCCATCTAGTGGTTAACGGTGGTGTGATCCAGAAGGAGGAGCTCGGGGAATCCTCACACAATGACAACCATTACTAGATAATGATATATAATTAGTGTCATGATTAGACCTGGAAGATTGCCATGTGTGTTTTCAAAGAGCAACTACAAATTAGACACCATCAACTGCTTATACATGAGACTTGGAGCAAATGCACTCCTTCTGAAAGTCCCAACTAAAGTTTTACTGACTTAATTAATTGACCTGTGCTTTTTTTTGTTGTTTTTTGTTTTTTTTCTGTTTTTTCATCAGGGCAGAATAAAGTCATTTTTCAAGGCACAATTGTGTTCACCCCAATCTGAATCTCATTGATTTCACGCTCTATTCGTCTGAAACCCAAAAGATGCCGACTCAGCAGACAACTTGACAGATTCTTGTAGGGACAAGGAACACCAAAATAAAGATTAATGCGGTGCGAAAGGAAAAAGAATTGAATGCCTATTAGTCCAAAGTCTAGATGTAAGCTTTGAGTATAACTTAGGGCGTTGTTGGGAAGCGCCGTGTAAAAATCAGCCATAGCCTTTTAAAACCTGCATACAGAGGGTGCACTGATTTGGATTCAGTGTAGGTCGGTGCAACCACGAGAAGAAGTCGATCCCAAAAGCAGTGGCACTTCCACTCCTTTACTCCACCTTCTAAGTCGATCCGTTAGGATCCGTGCACATCCTGCGCTAATGTGATATCATGCCCATCAGAAATGCCTTCTGAGGGCTGCCTAATGAATATATAGCACAGAAAGGACCCCAATTAGAGGGAGAGCGCGGGGGGAGGCGCCACGCCATACCACATAAACAAACTTATCTTGACAGGGTCTCTTGGCCAAAGGAGGGAGATAGGCGGATAGCGAAGGAGGCCGAGAGAAAATGAATTACCTTCCTGACACATGTCAAAGCCAATCACCACGAAGCATCCTTTGCCGTTCCTGCGCCCCAAATCCCTGCCGCCACCGTTGCGTTTCATCTGCCAGTGTTAGTATGCACACAGACCGTGCGCCAGCCTCCAAATGTATTCATTTATTCAGAGCCCCTCTGAGAAATCACAGTGTCTTGTTGTCCTTTTTTTTTTTTCTCGGCTGTCCAGATGGAATTTGCGTGAATAACATCAGTTTAGTGAGGCAGAAAATAAGTACAGGCTAGCACAGCAGAGGGGACTAGATTATGCCCTCCCCCCCAAAAAAAAGACAAGTGTCACCTTCATATACTTCTTTCTCCCTCTTCGTCTCCCTTTCTCATTTTCTTTTCCAGTTCTATTGAAACTTAGCAGGCGAGGGGAGGGTGGTGGAGCTGAGAGATCCATACAGCGTTCGCTATAATTATTTTGTGTTATCATGCACTGCAGGTGCAATTAAACAGAGGATCATGAATCAAAGAACTAGAGCGGCTTTTTCATTACAAAAGGTGAGCGGCCATCAGGGGAGCGCAGCCTAGTGCTCATTTATCCTTGTTTTGTTTTGCATTTATAACACGACTAATTGCATTAATTAATCAGATGTACTTCTAAAAGGAGCAAGCACATCTTCAACAAGTAATTGACTGAGATGAAAGCGAAGGGGGGAAAAAATGTAAATCGATATTTTCAACTTCAATAAAGCCCAAGAGAAATTAAAACGTCTTCAGTCAGATGAGTGGAAAGCCTCGATATCTGTCCAGCCTATCAAACAGGGAATTCAGTAGCTCTGCTATTTCATTTCTGGTGGCATCTGTGGGATGTGATCTGCAATTACCTGAAACTAAACTTTACTAAAGACAGACAGGACAAGTGTATAATCTGCTTTAGAACGGGTATTACTGGTTATCCTCCTTATCACTAGTGGATGACAGACAAAAGAAAGAAAGAAAGAAAGAAACAGGTGACTCAGTGAGAGAGAAGAAAACATCTGAATCAAGTCCCACCTCTCTGAGAACTGTACTGCCGTATCCTCTGTATAAGCCTCGAAAACCCTGGAGAGAAAAGAAACACACTTATCACAAACTGGACTAAATATATACTTAAAGCAGGTAAAAAAAAATATATTATTTCATAACCTGTAAAGTTCTACATTTTCACAAGGGCTGCATGAAAAGTTGGTTTGAAAAGTTCTCAACTAGCAGCAACTTCTGACTTACGGTTAAAGGGATAGTCTGGTTACTTTTTACTTTTTCACAATGGCATATTTGACGGGGTAAAAGGGCTGTTTTGTCATTGGAGTACGGAGACTTTGAAGAGAGTGATGCAACGGCAAAAGACAGTTTTTCTGAATATTACTTTTTTTTTTTTTTTGATGTGGCTGTTGTTTTAGGTGACTAAAACACGTTTTGCTGCTGACCCCGTCCACATCATGTTCATGGCTTGACTTTCAGGTAAGTGCTCATATTTGCTTCCTCCAAGTAGGGACCAATGTCTAGTGCAGGTAATACACTGTCTATGGATAAATGGCACAGAATATACTTAAAAGAAACTATGCCTTTGTTGGCAAGCTCTGGCTGGTACACATCTTGAACCCCTTTCCTCAGTGCCTTCTTAATTAACAGTGATTTATGAGCTAGTGTGAAAAGACGTCTTTTAAAACAGTTCGGAAAAGTACAGGTGTTATTCAAGTACAGTGCACCTTACGACGTTGAAGGAGAGCACTGAAGAACACACTAAGCCACAGTCTGAGGAGCTTTGAAAGGTAGCAAGCAGTCAGTGTAGCTGGCATGTTGGCAGACAATTTTTGTAAGAAAAAAAAAATTGAACATAAAATTGCACACGAAGACTCCCGAAAACAAACAAAGAGTTGCTTCTTGCTGCTGTCACCTAAAGCGCACTGCAGCTAAAATAGCTGTCGTAGTTCCTCATGAGATGCTGATTGGACAAAGCCACAGCGGATCAACCACGAGCCCATAGCTCGAAGCCTGGCAAGATGGATTCTCATGATCTCGCCACTCTTAGAAGAATCCAGCTGTCTCGCAAGGTAAAAACATAAGCAGGGGCTTTCTCAAACTCTCTCTTTTCCTTCTTCACGCAACCATTTCTGTCACTTTTAATGTGTTCAGTGTGTGCATCATTATCCACAATTTGCAGCCTTTAGGAACACCTACTTTTGCCTTCAGCTGTGACCTCACACTAAGTGCACGAACAAGTTATTTTCAAGCATAGCCTGGACTTTAGTATTTCAGCAATGGGTTTAGAACAGCTTTATTTAAAACATGACTGACAAATATCAGCAATATCTGAGACTCCAGTATCTGAATTTGGTGGCACGACAGTATTTTTATAACTGATGAGGCACAATCAAAACACTGACACACCATTAAATGATCCTGAGGGAAGCCTTTGAATGCCACATACCTCTTCTCTGAGTGTAGCCAGCAGCATGTTGTAGGTCGTGGAAGAGGGAGAAGCTTGGGTCCTCTGTTTGACTACCTCTGTGGGCACCCGAATCAGACACGCCACCTACGGGATTAAAGGAGGACAAGTTGATTCATTGTTGTTGTTATTTGGTACATTTTGTATGTTTTTGCTATGTGGCAGGTGGCCATGATGTGGCACAGCATGAGGGGGGCAATTACATGAAGCTGGCAGGCTAAAGACGGCTTTAGTTAGTGTGCAATTGGGCCAATTAACAAAACCGGTACACAGAGTGGACACGACGCCACAGCAACAGTTGCCATGTCTGAAAAAGGTCCTCAGGAAGACTGTATATCTGTGTCCAAAGAACATGCCTCAGTCAAACACACTGATAGATCCAGGCACGCATACTCTAGTAACCACACACGCTGCTCAAGTTCCAACCCATCCACCATATGTCAACAAAAATATGGACTGCCAACAGCTAGTGAAGATAGACATGAATATTTATGCTTCATAGCTCCCATGGTCCTAGAGGCAGACAGGCAGGCAGGCACAGCTGCCCACCTGGCGACTTGATTTCCTATTTATCCTGCATCGGAGTGGAAATGCCGGTTTACGGCAAGCAATCTTGCAGAGCGATTGGTGAGCCGCCCTCCTGCTGTGACTCCCCTCAGTCACACAGATGCCAGGCTGCCAGTGCCACCCTCGCCACAGCAACGTAAGCAGGGAGGCAAGCAGGGGGAGTGATGGAGGCGCTGTAATAAAGATGAAATGCATCCTTTTCCTGTATTGCTGCTTCTTCATTCAACTATACATACTGGTTTAGCATTTGGGCCCCATGCATAAAATTCTTTCCCCCCTGAGGGGTAGAAAGCTACTCAGACAGCTGTTTGAGCATTCACTTCTGCCGGACACTTATCCTCAGCCTGACACCAAGGACACATTATGAACAAGAACATAGATATATATGGCGTCTGAGAGGAGAAATAGGAGAAAGACACAACTAAAATGAGGGACAGAGCTGAAAAATGTGTTGACTTTTTGCTCTGTAGCTCTAAAAGTCCCGTTGCACTTCATTTGTTAAGTTTGTTTTGACCTTGATTGTCTCACTTTTTCTGCAAGGCAACACAAGTTCCTCTTCTTTTCAATACACAGTGAACAGATAAACCTCAATCTCTGTGCATGAGAGAGAAAAAAAAAACAAATTACTTGAATGAGCCTTTATGAAGAATTTCTCTGCAGTTCTTGGCATTTTAAATGAGTGTGACGACCCTCCAACTGCAGCCTGACCACGGTGCAACACTACCACCAAGTGGCCCAAATCGCACCTGCGCAACCTCCTCGTGACAACTAAGCTGGCTGCATCCATCCCCGAGATCTCATTTGCCATCCCCTTTGGTCACGCTACCATTTGTAATACATGTACATCATGTTTACCCCAAACCAATTCTCCAAAGGACCAGAATAAGGCGGCTAAATGGAAAGAAAGTGGCTATGACAAGTAATTACTGACGTAATTGGATGGGGGGCTTGGAGTTAAGACGGCCTTTCCTCTCCTGTCACTGCAACGGGAAAGCCGGAATGAGGTGAAGATTATGCCAAATAAATTAGGGACATTGTTTATTTGGCAGTAATTTGCACATCTAGTGGTGGGGAGAAGAATGTCGAGTGGATGAAAGATCAAGCCTCAGAGGCCATTTGAGTTATCTGTGAACAGCACGAATGTGGGAAGCAGTGAAAGAAAGAAAGAAAGAAAGAAAGAAAGAAAGAAAGAAAGAAAGAACGAAAGATGTCTTGTTTCCTCCTTTAAAGGTTGGGCTCTAGGAAGACAGACATGTTTCTACACCTACTTTGCCTGCACTTCATTCTCAACACTTTCCTCTGCCATGTAAACTTATTATAAATCCACTGGCAGTCTTTTAAATTCGCGTTACCATTTATCTCTATTTACAAACTGTCGGACTCATCAAGAAGCCTCGAATCTGCCAGCCCGCGATTGAAGCCTTTCAGTTTCTCTTGGCCTGTTAATCTGGATGACGGAGTGTGCTTTCAGTTTCCATCGCCGGCCGCCAAACAACAAGGTAAGAGGCCGGCGCTCAATCACGGCCGAACCACAGTAAGGAATGAGAAATTAGCAGAGACTCGCAGCGCATTATCGACATAGCCAGCAAATCAATCCATCAGTCCTCCCTTCCCTGGCTCCATCCTTCTTTTACCGCTCATGGCCATTAGGACGCAGTGGTCAGTCAGTCACAGCCGGGATTACCATCTGACGCCATGACAACGGGTTGTAGAAAAACACGCAGTACATGCTGTAATAGCTGTTGTGGGCTTCAATTATTTGGATTTATTTGTAATCATAATACACTGCTATCACCACCAGGACACAAATGAAGAAACTGCAGAACAAACTACAAACAGGAATTGGATAAATGAGCCGAATGTTACTTTATGCTTTATCAAGCTTTCAAAACACTTGAAATGCTTCGCCATACCAAGAAGCCTAAAATAAGAGAAGGAAGGAGGAAGGGATAGAAGGAAGAAAGGAATCATGAAGAAAAAAGGGACACTGCATGTCTCCAACTCTGAAACAACAGCCAATAAATCACAGAGCGTGGTGCTGCTCTAAGGCGATGCATGGATTATTTCTCAGTGCCAAGTTAAGTGGCTGCCAGTTTCTCCCCCAAAAACCCGTCTCTTGCGCGGCCTCCTTCTCACTGTCCCCCTATCTTGTCATGTCACACTGTATTTTCCAGTACATCCTCTCACAGACGTGTGGCGGTGAAGGGGGTGGGGAGGGTGGGGGGGGGTTATAGATGCGAGAGAGGCCCATCGCCTGGCCTTGACAAATGAGCTTTCAGGGCAGACGTCGAGCGAATGGGAATGAAGATAAATCTGATCTAATGGCTGGATAACAGCCTGCTAGAGCCTGACAGACGCCATCAGCTTACACATTCTTTATGGGAGCGTCCCACCACTGCAGTCGCACAAACACCAGGACGCTTCTGGCAGGCGGGGTTTCTCTCATTGTGTTTGACCGCCTTTAGTTCTCCCTCTCTCTCTGACTTCTGACTGTCCTCTTCTCTGTCCTCTGTTTCTGTCCGTGTCGCTTTTGTTTACAGGGGAAGCCGAGTGTGACGCAGGTTTATATAGTATTAGGATTCATTTTGATACTGTTAAGACGCCCGTATGGTTCACTAGTCCCCATTCCCTTCAAAGAATCTGTTAGATCAGGGTTATGAAACATATGGCAGAAATGGCTTTAACAGCAAATTTTTTCAATAAAAATAACTGCTGTTTCTAAATTGTCTACCGTCTACCTATTTTCCCTAAGAAATTTCAAGTTGTTCATAAAATGTTTTGTAAAGGGATAGTTCATTACATTTAAACGTAAAATGAGTTTGACACCCCTAAAGTTTTTACTTTAAAGATGAAAACTGCTCAGGGTTAAGTGTTTTCTAATTTTTCTTTCAATTCCACCCTCATGCTTTACGCAGAATAAAATCGGAGGCCACAGCTCCCACTGGTCTGACCGTCGCTGAGGTCCACATCTAGTAAGTTAGAGCCAAGCCAAGCGCAACAGTCAGAGAGGGAAGGTTTGAGAGGAAATTAGCAAAGCAGTAGGTCCCATCAAGCCTCTGTTTCTGTTAAACAGAAACCCCCTTAAAAAACAATTAAATGGAATCCCAGGGAAAGGACTGCAAATTGCTGAAGGGAAGTCAGACAAAGACCAAATAATAAGATGCTTCTTCTTTAAGTTCCTGTATGCCAAGCCCTCATTGCACCAACGTGTTATCCACAAGAGAAAAACACGCTGCAGCAAGAGCAACGGGGAGAACTAAAGTAGCAAACAGAACAAATAGACTGGTATGAATCACTCTGCTAATAAAATTCTGTTTGAGTTTGGATTAATGTTGACCTTGTTATATGCTTTAAGCAATGAGGTTTGAACAGAGATGAATGACAGGTAGAATAATCATGTTTGTGTCTTGTGGTTTAAATAAAGGCAAATACAAGAAGTTATACTGCTAACACAGCATCCAAAAGTATTTGGGCAGTTAAACTCTCAGCAAACTTCCATTGCTTTTATGAGGTTACTTCATAAAATGTCCACTGGACTAGACTTGTAGAATTTCTTGACAACATTTTGCCGCTCATCCAAGCAGCTTCTTCAGTTCTAAGGGACTGGTGGGGAGTTAAGGTTTAAATAGTAACGTCTGTGGGCTACAACCACAGATACTTAACTGTTGTTAAATGGGCTGTTTGTCTCTGTTCAAAATGGTGACTGAAAACAGAGAGCACACTGTCGGATCCAGAAAGACCAAAAGCAGACTAGAGGACAAAATCAGAGGAGGAAGCTACAACAAGCCTTGCTTCAGAGATCAGCCAGCATTAATACATACAAATCAGGTAAAAAAAATAGGATCAAGGAGTATGGTTATCAAGTTCTAGATGGTGTTTATTTGAGTTCAAATTCAAAAGTTTGTGTCAAGAATGATGATGAAGTCCAGCTAGACTTCACTGAGGGTGCAGTAAAGCATGGAGGTGGCAGAGTCATTGTCTGAGGCTGTTTTGATGAAACTGTGAACTCTGAAATATCACCATGATTTTTGGATCCACAAATCACCCAAGAACATTCCATGTTTAGAAGTAAACATTTCTGCAAGATGATGATCCATCCGAACCACACCTGCCACCTATTAGGGGAACATTTTTTCTCAGAGAAAAATAAAAGTCTGAGATTGGTTCTTCCAGAGCTCTAACTTAAAAAAAAAGGATCCTTGAAAAAAGGATTTGAGACCTTCTGTTTGTTGGCTACTAATTACTGGATACAAGGAACACCCCACAAGACATACTGTTCTGGAGATGCATTGACACAGTTTGGTGCTCCTCAAAGTCGTTCAGATCCTACACTTGGCAATCCCTGTTCACAGTGAACAACAGTGTCCATTTGCAGTCTAATACATCCCACCTCATGATTGTTCACTTCACCCGTCAGTGGTTTTAATGTTGAGGCTGATCAATATAAGTTAGTGAGTGTTAAAATAAGATGCTGCTCTAACACATATTCCCACAACATCAGTCACACAAGTTGACAAGCTTTTAGCCCACGATCAATCAATCAAACATCAAGACTGACTAACTGATTAATCTATTGCTTGACTAATTGATTAATCGACTAAGTGGACGTATCAAATGGATTACAGGTCTAGCTCCCACTGCTTACAGTATTTTGGGCCCTCAGTGCACTAACTTTTAATTGGTAGTCATTAGTAATAACTGAGGAGACAAAGAATCATGCATGTGGCAGTTGTTGCGTCATAGCGCAGGCGTTTAGGCCTCGCATACAACTCGGGGCATCGCTAGGGTAGGCCTTTCATGGCTAAGCCCGAAGATTACTTTCTTTGAACAAGTCAAATTCAGTTGCCAGACTGCAGTGGGATGCCGCCCCTGCTCGGCTCAGCTCCACTCTGCGGATTTGTGCCTTTGATGTGTTCAAATCCCGAACGGGGTTAAAGGTAGCCGCAACCTCTGCCTCACCTTTCACATTCATCTGGACCGTGCCACAGACAAGAAGATGGAAAAGAAATGCACCCTTTTATTACACTCCTACTCCGATTCTAACGACTAGAACACAGAAACAAAAACACAAAAACTCGTATTGAGTTTGTGCTAATCTGAGAGGAACACGGTGTCCTCTTCTGAGCACTGTGAGGCTCAAAGGCATGGACAAACTCTGGCACAGTGAAAAGCCTCCCTTGTGGAATAATCCCATTCCATAAACATGCAAAACTTGGCTAAATTACACCCATCCAAAAGCCATGAATACTGAAGACCTAGTATTTTGCAGACAGCCTGGGGTATAGCAGGGGGGCATCCCTCTTTCCATATCCCCCTATCCCTGTACCCCCCTTCATGCCAATGCGAATACCCGTGGCCCCGGTGTGGCTCGAATTCCGTGGTTCAGTGCGAGCGAGTGGGAGAGGATGAGCTGAGGAAATTGCACTGCTCCTCGTTGGTTTCAGGACCGAATTCCCCAGAATAAATTGGCAGAGTCTGGGGGTCTGAGCTGGGAAAGTAGATGAGTCAATAGGCAGTAATGAGATCTTATTTACCCAGCTGGTGGGGGAAATGCTGGGACGGTCCTGAGGAAGCCCCTTTAACTCACCCAGCTGGATCCTGAGGCCCACAGCCAAAACCACATACTCAACCCCCTCCCTACACCCTGCTAGCTGCCCCGTCACGAAGTGGCCTGTGAATTTTAAAAAGCAGTCCCATTAGCCGACATGCCGATGCTGCTCATTTGGGACATGCAGCGGTGGGAAAGAAGCAACGAGGGCAAGAACGTAGAAAAAGCAATAACAAGTGCATAGAATAGCTGGAAGGACTGAGAATCATTTAGGCCTACATAAATAAAAAAACAACTTAAAAGTGTGCTGGCTGAGTGAAACAGGGGTTCACATACACATGCGAGGAGGAGACAAAAGATGGCAGTATGAGGGATAAGAAGACTTACGATTTCTCCCAGCGAGGCTGCCAGCATGTGAGTGACAGGTGCCATGCGTGGCTCTGCAAGCGCCCCGCCAGCGCCGAGAAGGGACTTTGTGCATTCGTAGGTGACAAAGAAAGCAGCGGCTGAAACCAAGCAGAACCACAGCCATTTAAGGCCCATTAGTCAACCAGCACAGAGCAATTAATATCCCTCACTACCACTGACAGGGGAGACACTGAGGTGTAAGCGTGGTTGTGTGTGTGCGTGTGTGTGTGTGTGTGTGTGTGTGTGTGTGTGTGTCCGTCCGTCTGTCTGCATTCACAACGGGTGGAAAAGTTGAGAAAGTTAAGAACTTCTCGCGTGGAAAGTTCAGTCATTTCTTACTCCTACAAGTCAAATAAATTCATCTTGCAAAAGTGTCAAAAAACAAACGGATTACATTCAAACCAATGACGTGTGGCTCCAATCCAGTCTCTGTCAGCTTCTCCCTGCTTTAGGCCCTGTCACACTGACTCAACAGACTTATGCCACCTTTGATTGAATGGTCCATTGATCATCAAGTACCAGAACTTTTTTTTTTTTTTTTACTTTTTCAACATATTCCAACGAGCAAACCTTTGATCTAGCCTACAGATAAAGGCGGTATACTTTGCAGCTGAAGGAATTACCGTTGTGGTTAAAATTTAGCAAGCTCGCCTCAGAAACTGGCTGGCTGGTTATTATAATTAATGAAATAACAAACTTTGATAGTAAACTACCGCACAGTGACAATATCACTGCGCAGTTGCTTCAGGCATGACAAGGGAAGTGAAAAAGCTATGTCCACGCAACTTCAACCAGCACAGTGCAGGGTTAGGTCTTGGAATAACTGCACAAACAGAAGATAAGATGTAGCTTCACTGATCGATGTAGGAGAAATCCAGGGTGTCTGGATTATTGGTTGTTTGTTCTGGACCTCTAGAGGAACGTCTATCACAATCAGTAGTGTCTTACCATTGGGGAAGGAGCCGACAGCAGCAGATGGGACCCCGGCGTAGATGCCTCTAAAGCCCCCGGCCTTGTAGAAGCCCTGCTGACTCTGTAGTCTGGTCTTAATGGTGTCCAGGGGGAACAGGGTCAGATCCACGCACATCCCTGCACAGCCTCCTGCCTGCAGAGACAGTCACATTGTGAGGCAGACACAACAAAGAGTAAACAATACTGGTATATTATCCCCTCACAGAGCTGATATGTACTCTATATTTACAAGGCAAGAACGGACTGATATTAGTTCTGTAAATTAGACTAATTCTATGGGCTTTATATATTAGCTCTTCTGTTCTCCACCATTTGCCAGAGGAAACATTCTAACCTTGAAGTTGTAATTAATAGCATTAAGAGATTACAGAATAAGTATTACTGATACAGTAATATGTATTTGAATGTGGTATCCTCTCAAATTAGAAAATATAATGTTGGATGTACGATAATGCTTCATACTCTATTAACTGATGTTTTATAGGTCTTTGTTGAAGGGGTAACTATAGCTGTCATATAAATGCATCTGAATTTGAAATACCAGCCTACAAGAGAGGGGGAAAATACGAAAACAAATGGGATAAAAGCTAGGAGGACAAAGTTAGAAAAAACAACCACCATACAACCACCTGAACATTGTTCCATAGTTCAGTTCTGACGCTCATGTTCTGATTGTAGGGGCTTACAGCGGTGGACAGGGGTCAGTATGGGCACCCTGACTGTTTGTGGCTACGTAGCCCCATACAAAACAAGGCACTGTGTGTTCTGACACAGGACACACAGGAAGGAAAAACAATGGACCAGTGACATGTTGTGACTCATTAGTGTGTATAACGTAACATAATAAAATGTATATACCCCAATCAACCACAACGTTAGAAGCAGGAAAAGTAAATAACATTGACCATCTTGTGACAACACAAGAAACCTTCTGGGAAACCTTTGGACCTGGCATTCATGTGGATGTTACTTAGACATGTAGCACCCACCTAGACCAGACCAGGCACCCCCACCCCATAGCAATGACACTCCTTGATGGCAGCAGCCATCCCCAGCAGGATGCAGCCTGACACAGGCACAAAAACAGTATAGAAATAACTCAAAAAACATAAAGAACAGCACAAGGTGTTGACCTGGCCTCCAAATTCACTAGATCCCAAACTGATCAAGTATCTGTGAGATGATCCACAGAGGCCCCTCCCCTCAACCCATAGGACCCAAAGACCCCCCACTAACAACATTCTGTTGCTGCCAGACACCACAGGACACCCTCAGAAGGCCCATGTCCATTCTCTGAGGAGTCACAACTGTTTTGGAGGCACAAGGGAGACCTACACAATATTAGGAAGGTGGTCATAATGTTATGCCTGATCGGTGTGTGTGTGTGTGCATATCACTAATGTGTGTCTCCTCGTCAATGTTAGTGTACAAGCAAAAGAGTTTAGATACAATCACATTAGCGTGATAACAAACAAAAGCAAAGAGCAAACAGTGTAGGTTTTTCTGTTTTCCTAAACGTGTTGTACAGTATATAAAACATAATCCAAAGGGACAATATATTCTGATTTGTTTTTGCAAGAAATCCACTCAGACTCTTAACAGAAACCCTTTAGTTAGCAGTTTGCACTAACATTAGATGAAACTATTTGTTTTCTCCTGTTTTCTTTTCCCGTGTAAGATGCGCTAAGACGTTCCGGTGTACCTTGGACATTATAAGGTTACGAACCAGTAGGTTAAACCGAGACTTTACCTCGCCCAATAAATGTTCCAGTTTGGTTATCTGTAATGAACCGCCAAACTGTTGTTTTCAAGTAGATACAAGGTGGTTAGTTATCTGTGTTTAAGGCACGTCTCTCTGTAGAAAATGTCCAACTTACCACCAGGGACGCGACGAACTCTCGTCTCTCCATATTCTGCTTTCAATCTGTCCTTAACGATCGCGTATCCCGTAAATTTCCCACTGCTGTGCATCTCTGACACTCCACTACAACCAAAACATGCCTGTCAAGGACGCAGCCATCTTGACTGAATTACTTCCGCGTGACGTCACGACGCATGCCGTTCACGTGATTTCATTTACTTCGCTTAACCCGGCTCAAAACTCTGTTGTAGGTACTGAGACTTAACGTGTGAATCAAAGAAATAACACGGGGCAAAGAAATTGCTGAAGTTAATATACATACATTAATATCTGTGACCGATTTACACCTGAGCACTAGTGTCTAGATATTGGACTCCTGGGCAAAGATTTCCTGCTGCTAACTGACAACATTTAATTTTTCTAGTGTGATATAAGAGGGCAGGTAAAACTCTAAATATGGCAGACACCAAGTTGACTTGTTATTAGTGTTAATACTTTGACTACAAGCTTCATGTTCATTCAGTTTCCTAGATAACTGACTAAAAGTCAACTTGCAGCAGTGTCTCAACTTCTAGTGGCTCACACTAGAATTGGTCACGGACAACAAAGCCGAAAACACTGCTCTGACTAATGTTAACCATCAAAGAAAGTGGTGCAAAAAAAAGTTAATTTCATCAAATGTCTCTTCCCCATCATTAAGGCCAGACTAGCAGCGTTCAGTTAACTATTTCGTATCATCATTATCTGCTTCAGTTACTACTTTTTTGCTTTGCTTTCTGTTCCTCCTCTTTCTCTGTCTTTCCCTTTTCCCTCTCAGAGGCATAGCTTCTCTACAATATGAATTGTGCACCATACTTAACTACTTTAAAGAGTCATGCACATGACATTTAACTGGACAGAGTGCCCAGAGTTGTGTCAGAAAGTGGCCCCTCAGGGAGGTCTTCTACTGTCACTGAAAACTTTGCCTCTGCTATAGTTTGTCAGCCCTCATGGGCCCTTCTACTGGCCCGGGGCCTCAAGCAGCTGCCTGCCTGCCTTGCCTGTTGACAAGCTGAGCTTCTGGATGTGATGAACTAGAGCAAAATCCACCTCCCTTGGAACTCAGGTGTTTGACAAATGCTCTGAAAGAAGTAAAGAGCAATTTGCCCTCACATTTGGCTCCGTGTCTGTCTGGCTGTGAGGCTCCGTCTCTTTCCAGTGTGTCATGGAGGAGCCTGGATGTGCTTCCTGCTTAGTTGACAGTCCAAATGGATCTCCTGCAAAGATTCACTCATCATCAGCCTTCTCATCCTCATCACATTCACAAGACTCATCATCCACGCCATGAGTGGATGAGTATGGCTTCTCCTTATGCCTGATGAGAAGACAACAAATGACTTGGTCCTGAGCAACACAAGAAGATTAAAGGTCAGCTAATTTAATACAAACTATTATGGTTTCTACTTGATCTTTTTATTAAAAAACAAAAATGTATGAAAGAATGAAATGTTTTTCTGTGACCTACCTTCACACACTTGTATTGTCATCCCGTAACTGAAGGGCCTTGTGTTCTCGCGCCTCACCTCTCCCTCGTGACGCCTTTGACTGAGCGTGCTCAGGTGAGTGTGTTCTTTTCCAGTGACACGCCGACTGGGTTATTTATGGGCCGCTGTCAGCCAGGCAGCGCTTCCTATTAGGGAAGAGCAGGCGAGGGGCCACCACCTCTTTATTCAGCCCGGACCCAATGATGTCTGGGCTGAGTGCGCCCAGTTTGAAGCTCGGCGCCCGTCATCCATCTTTGTTGAAGCCGGTCTCGCAGGGATCCCGTTGGATGTGAGCCACAGCTGGACCCAGACTGGGCTGCTGTCTCTGCTGTCTTCATCTGTGCTGGGCCTGGGGACAGCAGTAGCATCTTTTATTGTCTTGATGCAGCACTTTTACACATTCAGAGGATAAATGTGGAAGGAATTCTTTGTTTCTTTTAGTGATGCTGTCATTTGCAATTATTATTCAGTGTGCTGGAGATTTTTTTTTTACATCACAGCCCATCCCTAAGGCTGACTTAAATTGCACCTCAGCTCAGTCAATGCAGGACATTAATTCTATGCCATACTTGAAATTGATCTTTTTTTTTCCTTTTGCGTTTTTGCTGAGAAGTCTGCAGTGTCCGGAGTCCTGTCTGTTCTATTACGTAAAGCCATTTATCACTTTGTCACATGGCGTCCTCGGTTATTGGGGTTGTTGTCATTTGTGCTCCAAACATTGTATGCATGGATCTCTCAGGAGCCCTTAAAGTGGCATTAAAAATGTATAAAATACTAATATGTGTGTCATTACTGAAGGATTACTGTGGGTTGTGAAGTTTGAGTATAAATAATGAAAGTTAGCTAAAGTTAGTTGGTATTAAACAGTCTGGAGTACAGATTACAGTCTGAGGCTGCAAAGACCATAGTAATAGAACACAAACTAGTCATAAGGTCCCTGACTTTTTGACGAAAGCTGTCTGAGTAGTAGTTGAATTTATCTATAGAGTGAATGCAAAATTCGACTGGATAGGAGTTGCAGTGCTCAGTTACCCCTGTGTAAGGTCAATGAGAAGCACCCAGAGTCTAGGCAGATTTGCAGGGAGCACCATTGATCTTGACCCACTCAGAGTATGATCTCAGAGATAAAAGGGAGGAGACGAGAGGGGAACTTATTCACTGTCAGCCGCGAGTCAGCAAAGGGCAATTCTAGCCCGCAGGCTGTCTTTGAAAAACTGAAGGGCAAAAGCAGAGGATTAAGCCACGAGGTGGGAAGGGAGCGAAATGCAAGCAGCCATGAGGTTTATTGTAATAACACAGAGCCGACATCTATTGCTTTGGCTCTGCTGTGGAGGCATGTGTAGGTGACAGCCGGAATGAACTCTGAGTCAAAAGGTTATGTGACTTGCACAGGTGAGGGGGTGTTCAGAGTTCCATCTGAAGTTTTTAACAATTTTTTTCTGTCTGCTTGTGTGTGTGTGTGTGTGTGTGTGTGTGCTTACATTTTAATTGTTTAAATTAGTTTTAATTTTAAAGGCCTCGTTGTTCTTTTGGACCCTGTTAAAGACCAACGATGGTCTCTTCTTTTTTTTCCTTGCATGTAATTTGAGAAAGCACCATCTGTAATGGTTGTTATTTGTGGGGAGAGAGGAGAACATGTCTTGACTCTGACACGCTGCTATTATTCATGAGACAGGGTGGTATACTTCAGCCAAAGCATGGCTCCCGCTCATTAGCCGGCCTAACATTTGCATCATTAGGACACCGCAACAGCAGGGGTAGAGGGAAATGCGACTAAGCACCTTTCACATAACTCTTTGTTTTTACTGTCAGGGTGATAGGCTACAAGAGTCCGTGACAGGGCTTGGGTGGGAGAGGGGTGGCGCTGCTCTAAACGAAGAGAGGAGGGAGGTGACAAGAGGAACGGAAGGAGGGAGCTGGGATAAAGGGAGTAAAGAAGGAGAGAAAGGTTAGGGAGAAAGAGGAGAATAAAAGAACATTCATTATAAATTCACTGAATCGACAAGCTGTCAGGCTGTGCTGCCGTCCATGTTGCATCTAAGCCTCTGCTGCACTATTGACTCCTACGTCACACCCAAAACTTCTCTCTCCTTTTCTCACCTTTGCTTACATCCGTTAACAGGCGTTTCTGCTCCACGCCACACTCTCTGAGTTGACCCCCGGGAGCCTTGCAAGGCCATGTCATCATCCCATCTTTCCCTTCCGATTCTTCCCCCCTCTGCGCCCTTATCCCCTCTGGGCCACCAGTGAAATATGAGGCGCCTGTAGCATATTGATCCCAGGCCCAGCTCCATCCTAAAGATAGATATCACAGACATGGCGGGGAACTCGTGATGCCTCCTCTTCGTCTGCAGCGCTGCCAATGGCTTCACTGACTGATATTGATCGCTGTGATCAATTTTACCACGATGCAGGCTCATAGATCCAGGGCTCATGTTGTCGTTCTGTCACTAAGTGCAGGTGAGCTGAGCGAAGGGCTGTCACTCTGAGTGAACTGTGATGGCCTTCGATTGAGAGGGAGGTGTGTAATCACCCTTGTGTTATAGCTGTCCTGTAGCCACAATAGAGGCATCACCTGTCAGTGAAGAAAATCACTTTATATAACACACATCATTTGTGCAGCATAACAGTATGGAGGGGTAATTGTTAAATTTATAGGGGAAGCTTAAAACTTTATTGAAAGTGTAATACAATCATAAATTTGTGTTTGATATGTGAGTAGATGGCAAATAATTAAGTCAGTTGGGACCACTCCTGACTAAAATATTTGTTGGGTTGTCTGCCACAAGACTATTTATGTATGATTATTGTGATCACTTCAGTTGTTAACACCTTGAAGTAAGGTTAAGTTGTTTTGCCAGTATCGTAGAAGACAAAACCTTCCAGGTACAAGCGCCACCATCTTGTGCCTTTGATGAGTGGGCAGTTGTCTTTGAGGAGTTGAGCCAGGGTATGGATGTCCCATTGAAACGCATGTACATCGCCCTGAACCTTTGACATATGCTGCCTTCAGATGGGGTAGCGTTTATCGTGTATGCAAGAAAAGTCCATAAGTGACTTCTCTTGTTGTATTCACAAACTCATAAGTGGACAGTGTCATGACGATCAGAGTTCATGAGTTGTTACCTGTTTGCTGATGTATACAGTACTTTAGTCACATAGAGTTTTCTTTGTAATTTTATAAAATATCTGAGGAAAATAATGATATCCCCTATGACCTCATCCTTTCATTATGCCTTTGCATTTCCTACATCAAGTTACCCACTCCTTAGCTTGCCAAACTGCCTTGGTGGATTCTAGTGCCAGGCGTTGCGATGTAAATACAACAACTTACCCTGGAGTCATATGTAAAAAGTCTCAAAACTTTAGTCCTTTATTTCTGGGGATGTTATTTTCTTTATTTCTGGAATAAAAACAATTATAACAGCGTGGTGAACAGCCAAATCAGCTTTCTAGCTATAGCTTTAGCTAGGTTAGCACATGCACCACGCAATATGCTAGCAACTTGGAATTAACAATGCACCACACATGTGCTTCTCTCGTGTAGTCACTGTATTTGAATTAATAGTGAAGCTTTGTTTACAGCCATCTTGACCTCCCCAGCAAGGCCAAGAGTGAGTAATATCATGAAATTCAAACATTGTCTACTGTGATTTAATTTAAGAATGATACAACAGAAGTTCTTACATTACACAGATTATACTGCTTTTTAATACAGTCTATGGTCAAAATCATTTTTTCCCCAGAACTAATAAAGTTTATGACCAAATTCCAGAAATAAACTAAGCAGTGCTAGTATGGAAGTCGTGCTAATAAAGGAATAAGATGCTAAAACAAGACAAATGTAGCATTGTCAACTCTAAGCATTAGCAAAATAGAATTATAGTGAGTACGTTAGCGTGATGATATTAGCTTTAAGCGCAATACAAGTGTATGCAGATTCACAGAATATACCTTATTGAACAAAAATATTATTAACAGTCAATGTCCTTTTGGTTTCCTTGACCATAGTATTGGGTTGTAACACCCATTGTTTAGTGTCTGCATTTAAATGTCATCTTTATCTTCCTGTGTCGGTGTGCTTGTTGTTTGTGCATGGAGTTATTTTGATTTTTCCTGTTTAATCTTAAATATAATTGCACTAAACTTGTCAAGTCGAGGCTGACTCGCTAGGTCAACTATAGGTTGTTTGTTCAAATAAATGAATAAATGCATATATGTAAAAGCTTAATGGAGAATGGACCGGTAAAATAACAATAAAATATAAGACTTTAAAGGTGATTACAGGTTAAAGGTTGTTTCGTGGTTTTAGCCTTGCCAATGCAGATAATGCGTAACGAATGTTAGCAAGGGTAAATGTGATCTCAGAGAGAAAAAAGCCAGCAGGTTAAAGCTTCTCTGAAGAATTGTGCTGACTGGTGTAAAAAGAGGAAGAAATGTGCAGCCCGGTCTACTCACAGAAAGCAGCTTGCACAAAATTATCTCAAAGGAGATACTGTATCTATTCATCACAACTAGTGTGCCTGACTTTCTCCCACAGCTGGTGTTAACAGACTGGCCTTTCGCTGCTTTGGCTCCTAGTCACAGATGACACTTGCATTTGTCACGGCCTGAACACTGAGAAGGAGAAGGTGAGAACATCCAAACTGCAATACTTCACAAAGAACTGCAAAATGAATCACGGAAGCGTTGTTTGTAGCATCTTAGCAGTGATAAATCGGCAATTCCCACTTCTTAAGAATTCACCCTTTTGCTGCACTTTGCATTTTCTATTTAAGCACACTTTCCTTCCCTACAATATGGATTACAGTCTTCAATAGGGGATGTATGCAGGTGAACAATTGGTTCTCATAAAACAACATCATTTAAAATCAGTAAAGCACAAATTCGTCTGTAACCTTTTCTGTATTTTGTAAAGAATTTAGAGTTTCATTGCAGAGAACATCTCATTGACTTCTCTAATGCTCTGTCTCTGTGGCAGCAGTGACAGATTTCACCGCCAACCCTGACCGCCCTCTAGCGGCTGATGCCCCGGGGACGCTTCAGTGGTCCGTGCAGCTTTGTCATGCATGCCATCATCTTCAAATTAAAAGTGATTGAAAACACTTAACGTCTCCAAAATAGCAGAACTATCTTTTTATAGATTTCTTTATTATGTTAGTGTCTCCATTCATTCATTTTCGGTAACCGCTGGTCCTCTGGAGGGTCGTGGAAGAGGCTGGTCCCAGCTGTCATTAGACTAGAGGCGGGGTACACCCTGGACAGGTCTTCAGTCTATCACAGGGCTAACACAGAGAGTGAGACAACCATTCACACTCACACTCACACCTACGGCCAATTTAGAATCACCAAAACCTAACCAGCATGTCTTTGGACAGTAGGGGGAAGCGGGAGTACCTGGAGAGAACCCACGCAGACACGGGGAGAACATGCAAACTTCACACAGAAAAGCCCCAGTCAGACCATGGATTTCGAACCCAGAACCTTCTTGCTGTGAGGCATCAGTCTAACCACCACACCACAAATATTATTTATTAACAGGAAATCATGACTCTTATAAAGTTCAGTTTATGTTGACAAAGCATCAGAAAGGTGGTAATTCAGCTGTGTCATTATTTTGGAGGATGTAGTTTGTGGTGCTGTTGAAGTGGATTGAGTTCAGCACAAAAGCTTTCTTGTTATTTAGATCAGCCCATTGACTAAAATGAGGTTGTCAAAATAATAGAAACACAATACATCAAGTTTATGTGCCCCCAATCCAATCCCAGTCATTAATAGACAGTTTAGTGTGCACTCCGCATCTGTATTAAATACAATAAACTTCAAAGTCAGTCCAGTATAGTAATGATTTTCACTTTTTAAATAATCAACCAACAAACCTATATACCGTAGTTCTGTGGTGTACAGCTCAACTTGAACATTCACATTATGACCACAAAGTACTGATGTTATGAAACTATACAACTCTTCTCAGCTCTGTGAAGTACTTCCAGGCAAGAGACATGTTCAGTCACGTTATTTTACATTTGGCTAGGGTTCATGGCAGCTCTAAAGCAAATGCAAAGGACTGGGTCCGATCTTGTCATTTTAAAAATGCTTTGATCGACCAGATACTGATACCGATACCCAAAACCAATCTCTGTCACAAAAGCTTCTGGAATGAAAACAAAGTTGAATCAGCAGCTCTCTCAGTTACCTTAAACTAATGCCGAACACCATAACTACTGTGACGCTAAGATTTAAACATGTAACTGAACACATATCATGAACAAAGACATGGTCCAGCCAGTCACATCCACTGGCCTATAAAACACTTATTTCTCAAGAAAAGCAAGAACACTGCAGGCCATTTAAATCCTATTTTCATTCTACAACAATCAGACAGAGGAAACCCAAACAAGCCTTTTCTCTAGGTTTACTTTTTAAACTTATTCTACCTTGATTCTACAGCCTTGGCCTATCATTTTCTTTTCTTTGACCACACAGGGCTGAAGCGTCACTTGCAGGGAACATTGTCATCTGCGCTGTTGATGTGTGGCCTCCCAGCAAAGCCCCAACCGTGCTACAGGCCTCTGCAGCACAGGGACCAGATGTGTACAAGTAGATTTCATCTTCGCTGGCAGTCATGCCCTTCAGGTATCCGCGAACGGATCAATACCGCCGGTCCCCCATCTCGGCTAGAATGAGAAGTCTTGGAGTGGCTGTTGTGGCGACGGCGTGTACAGAACTATTCGCTTCGTGTGGATCGATTCAGGACATGCACATCAAATAGGAGAGGAGGGCCAGGTTAGTGTGTGTGTGTGCCCCTTACTCCATGGAGACATCTTTATCACCTCCTATGTGGGTCAATCAAGATAGGGGAGCTGCATTACAATAAAATATGCACAAACATGCTTGTCAATCCAGCTGTATCGGTGGAGCCTAATAGAAATATGGATCTGTTCCCACACGGCCTCTGTCACTCTGACATTTGATTCATCCCTTCATGAGCTGACACAATGCCACTTTTAGTCGCAGGAGAACACTGACTAACTGCTACCGTGAATGTGCGAAACCTTTTCACGCTGCCCAGAAACCCGTAGATGAGATCCATTATGTAAACAGGAGAGATGGCACTTTAACATCACTTTTTTTTTTTTTTTTTTCCACCACGTCCAGGTTGAAGAAGAAGGTGGCGAGGGCCTGGAAATTAGAGTGTCATCCGAGCTGTGATAGCGATCAACTCCCCCACTCTGTCTCCGACGGCGATTGTGATTCAGCAACATAAATGTTACATCAGATTGTCCTCTGCTTGCAAATGATGACCTTTAAATAGCAAAGAGTGAGCTCTGAGGGAGAAGCTAACCTTTAGATTTGAATAACATCTGGGCAGCTTGGGCGGCCTCACCGTGGTGTCAGAGTGCCACCCAGTGGTTAAATGCTGCACCGACCACTTAACCTGGATGCTGTATGAGCCCTCAGTCTCGAGTGTAGACATATGCGGTTAGAAATTATACTGACAAATGCACTCTGCAGCTCACAATTTGGGAAATAATTATATGATCATATTACTCAAATACAGGCAAGGACACAAATTCACATATCACAGTAAAGCATGTATAATTTGATCATTTGACACTTTTATAAAAATATCATGTAACTCCATTACCCTTGCATGTATAATTAATAGTCTTTCAATTTATCAGCTGTCAAGCACTATGTATTGCACCGTGTCCCTCTTCAACTCTCTCCATCACACCCCATGATAGGAAGACAGAAGTCCTTTGGGACCAGTGTACCGATTGTGTGATAACAACCAATTAACATGCTAATTTTTACCATGCATCTTTGCAGTAATTGCCTCCATCAGCACAAGTGAGACAGTGCAGCCTTCATTTGCAGAACATTGTATGGGATTTCTTTTTTTTTTTCTTACAAAAAAAAGACCATTAGGATGTAAAATGGGTGGCACAGGGAAATGGTTGGTAACATGACACAGTGTGAGTGACCGTCCTTGCTATTAGGATAAATGAGTGAATCTAGGATGCTCTTCATTAACATGAAAGTCAGTGGCACACTGACTCTGACTGAGACCGTCTCACTGTTTTCTGGTTCTTATACGCAAATAATTTATAACCTGGTAGTGGAGACTGTTGAAATGATGATGAAAATGATGCATAAAGTGCAATTCGACGTCACACAACAGTTGCAGACGGATCCAAGCCAGTGCCAGCATGGTATCCTCAGAGGCTCACCATGTTAAGGGCTGCTATGGCTGCAGGTGCCAGGTTTTTCCAAAACAAGCCCTCCTGCACCCGAGGGTCCCTTAGTGAAGTGATGGCTAAGTGGATGTGCCACGTCCTGCTCTATTGTGATTGCAATGTGTGTAATAGCTGCGCTTTCCTTGTTTGAACACAATCAGGTTTCTTACAGTTGATGCTATAGTGAGTTATCCAGTAAATTGTGTTCGACCTGTCCCAGAGCTGGACTGGCAGCGCACTGAGAGAGAATGGATCACCTCTTTACCTAGTATCATCCTGTTTACCTGACCTCCCTCTCCAGGTCAAGTCACGACGTGTTAACTCATTAGAATCAGCTGCTTTTCCGCGATCTTTGACCTCCAGGTCGTCAGGGCGAGCTTCCATATGGCTCACTTCTTTTAAAATGACTCTATCAACATTCATCCTGAAAACAACAGGCCTCATCAGATAACATCCATCTGCCAAGTACTGCTGTCTCTATGTCAAGGCAGTCAGAATTTATTTTAAAAAAGAGCTGCTACTTCATTGGGATTAGACATTGCCTTTAATCTCAAACAACTACTGATATCAAAGCAAGCTCCATGCTTGCTCTGCATGTGGGAATTTCAATGTTGCAACTCCTCTTGTTATAATGCAATCCCAACCATCTGCATTTGGAGTGATTAGTTTGAAAGACACTAGATGAAGGACTACAGATGATGATGATGGGGGCATGGGAGAGGAAAATCGCCACCGAGCATCTACAATTTCCCCTCTTTTTTGAATTGCAATCGATTTCTTCAGCAAAACTTTTGGCCAAAGCAAACTTCAGTGTTACGGTCTGATCACTGTATCACTTGTCATCAATGAAAATGTAATGAAAAGTAAAAAATACTTTATATATACTTTATATAATACTGTATAATATACATTGTAAATTATATCGCATAGGGACAGTATAAAAAATCTGAGACTGTAAACTGATCTAAACACAGAATCAGTGTCAATCAGTGTGAGGTTGTGCTGCCTTGGAAAGCCTTAGTACGGACAGAAAAAGGGAAGGTGAAGGGAGTAGTTCCCAAGAGGACTCGAAAGCTTCTCAGGAACTTATCAGACCTGAAATCCTGGATCTTTCCTCGCTGGACTGTGGTCTCCAAGGAGGGAGTCAATTCAGCAAGAGCAACATGAAGAGTCATGTCTCCGGCCTTCAGCACAGGAGCATGTCTTTACTGGACTGTATCAACAGTACCCAAGGCAAAAAACAAACAAACAACAACTTACAGACCACCCTTTTTACTTGTGACCTCTAACAACACCATGTTTTAAATATCTACTGTATGTTATTATATAAAATATAAGTTTTCATTATTATATTAATTCACAGCCTCTCTGATTTGTCTTATGTGGGAGAGTGACTCCTATCAATTACGTACACATATCAGTATATAATGAGTAAGTAACAGGGCACATTTCCACACAGAGCTAGTACTTTTACTTTTTATTATTACATCTAAAACATTAAGCCTGTTTTGCTTGTGTACTTTTGCTTAAGAGGGATTTAAAATGCTGTGGTATTAATCATTTACTTAAATAGCCTCCGTGCTTCCTACGCTGCTGGTGGGCCTTTCCAACCTGCCACCCTGACAGGTGATGGATGAACTGAATGTTGGCTAACCATTAGAGGCCAGTTTTTTCATTTCCATCACTGATTCTTATGAAACTACGGCTTCGGGTCACGATGGATTCCCTTTGTTGAACTGTGCATGTAATTGCTCGGCAGTGGCATTATTAACTTTGCTGAACAAGGCAAGGCCCCATTACCTTAAACAGCTTGTTTTGCAAGCATCACAAATTAGTGTTAATGGCTTGGACAGTAAACATGGCTAATTACGCACCACCAGTACATTTCCCCCAATGTTTTTGGGGATGCCATGTGTCTTTCCATCCTAATTGGTCCCCTCATCATCCCTCATCTTAGGAAACTGCTGCTACGTAATTTTCCCAACGGTAATGATCCCAGATGCCTGCAGGCCTGCTGAAAATGACTCCCATGATGTCTTCACTGATTACTGAATCTTCTAGGCACTTGGCGGAGGTTGGGTGGCGGCAATCAACACAAGATACTATCGATGTATTAAAAATTACTGGTGTGTAGCGTAACTGTGTATGAAGATTGTTGTATAAAGGTCATTGGTTGGAACATAAAAGACATTTACTGCAGTCTTATTATCTTGTTAGAAGGAATATCAGCAATGCGGTGACAAAGATGAGCAGCTGTGGACCTGATACAGTTTAAATACCGTTTTCCTGCAGGTTTTTCCTGCTGTTTAACACACTGACAACAAGGAGAGATCAACAGCACAAATACAAGATCAGCAATGGACAATAAGATAAACTAATTTGACCAAGTCATCCTTCATAAATAATGGGCGCTCTTTCAAAAGCTCAAGGATTTTGCATATGACCTTTCTAAAAGAGCAAGTTTTTTTCAATATTTTCACTGCAGCATTGTGTCTTCCTGAGATTTATTGGTTCATATTCCAACGTCCAACACGAGATGCAATACTTAAAGATGCCAGCAGAGAAGGCACTTGTCATTCTGTTTGGATGTTAAACCTTCACAGGGTGAAACGAGAAGAAGTTTGACCGCAGACTACGTTGATACAGTGTTTTTCCTTCAGGCTGTTGATCCACTTGACACCCATGCGTCACACAGTGCTCTGCAAACAGAGAGCTCCTTCTGCTCAGCACTGCGCTGAGGTCTCGCACATAAACCATGATTTTAAACCTGCTCTGCTCCTTACTTGATCTTCTCCCAACAAGCCAGTAATAGATCTTCTTGTCAGTCAGTGAGGTTCCTTGGGGATTTGGAAGAGGGGAGATGTCATTTTCTGGATGAGAAGAGGAGCCTATCCCTGACCTGAACCCATGCAGATGTTAGGAAAAGGAGGAACAACAAATCAGAACAGAAGATTTGCAGCCCTCTGCAATGTGAGTAAAGGAGATAATGTAACAATACTAAAATAAAAACCTGTGGAAGCAGCAATTACATGGTCCAAATAAGTCTTCAAGGATGATATGTAAAGTTTATACTTGGAACGTATGAAATGAGACAAGGGTAAAGGTAAACAGAAAAAAAGCAATAAAAGGTGAGCTGGAAACAAGATCAGATTTCTTAACAGCTGCAGGGGGAGTCGGAAGAGCGAGAAAGTTGGCTTAAAGTTGTGAAGGATGGGGAGCAATTTTTCATGCCGTGCCTGTGGCTAATGGAGTCAAATAATGGCCGGTCCCCGCTTTCATCCCAGCTCCAGGTTGTTTAATTAGATCAAAAGTTGATAAATGAGTGACTTGACTTTCATATGAGACGGGTCGGGAGGTGGAGAGATCTCCATCCAACGCGGAAAATAAAGGTGACCCGGGTCTGCTGTTGACCAGGGTCTCTGTACAAGACTGGGATGATGATCTTGACTAGGATTTGTTAAGAAATGCAACATGTGCTCTTAACAGCAACACAAAGTCCTGAACTGCATTCACGCAAAATGTAACATGAACAGCACGTAACCCAAGCTATAGACTGATAACAGTACATTTGCAGATATAGTGCATGCATTCCATTGCATTTCGAGTGTTACATTAGTGCAATGCTTGAATTCATCAAAATGTATCTCTTCATCTAAGTACAGTAGTTTCACTGAGAACACTTTTCCTTGGGGCCAGAGCATTACCTCATAATACAAAAGACATTTAATCTGTCTCTCTTTCACTGCTCACCTCCCATCGCTGCTCGTCTCTGCCGTGGGTCTAATCCTCTGTGACTAATAGGCTGGATATGGGGATTATTTTTTTTTTCACCTGCAAGAGACACCGCAAAAGAGAGACTGAGGGAAAGATGGATGGATATGTAAAAACGATGATCTTTTAATGGTACGGGTAGTCACTACCCTGATCCTGAGAGTCAGCTTGAGTGCCGGGATGGTTTCAAACTAACCCTAACCCTAATATATTTCATATATTTATATATTGTGTGTTTTTACAGAATGAGTTAAAGCCACTGACTAAATCTATATTCACATCAGTCTAATGAAGATATTTTTTCTACATCTAAACTAATAAGTTCAGAGAGACATTTCAATGAAGACATTAATCACTCTGATCTCTGATCCGCTTTCCTCTGAGCCTTTCTGCTCAGTGTAAAGTATCTTAAATACTTAAGTCGTATTTTACATTTCTGCTCTTTAGATATTAGAAAAGTCAAGAATGATATGCTAATGGCAGACACTTTAAAAACATATACTAAACAGCCGCTCAAACAAGACTTTGCACACTAAGTCGGTATTTATGATCTGTTATTGTAGAAGGTTTGAAAATAAATACAAACTCACGTTGTGCCGGTCCTGTTTTTGCACTGACTTTGAAAATTTGGTCTGTCACAAAAAAAATTTGGAACAGGTTTAATTTTCTGTTTTTTTCTTATCCGAAGGCTTTAAATGTTACTGACAGCCATGGTACATGGAAACATCATCATCCAAAATGGCTTCACATAAACCATGTGTCCTCCTTTAAACAAAAAGCCAAAAAGACTTGAAAATGATCAGGACAATGGTGGGCCATCAGGGTCAGCAAAGCCTTCTCTGCTGGGATAACCTTTATCAAAATCACTGACTTACATTTATATATTTTCCCATTAATTTTATTGAATTATTCCCAATAGCTTATTCTTTTCATTCTACGACTTGGCTGTTTCACAGCTGCGGTGCTTCTGGCAATATAACTTTGCATTAGAGCTTTTATCCAATCATATTTCAGCCTTCATGTGTTGCCGGAGTCAAAGAAATCTGCCTGGGCCTTCACTGTTAAAACTGCAGGTGGCTGAATTGAAATGCATTGTAATGACTCTGTTCCTTTAACCAATCACATTTCAAGTTCCTATTATTAGGCCTTCTCTGTAGCCTATGGTAGCATCAGCATTTTCACATTCCCTGATTGGAGCGCCAGAGAGCCCCTCCGTTTAAGCCAAGCTAGCGATTCATGTTTATCTGTTGCGAGCTGCACAAGTAAATCATCCCTGTTAACATTTTGATAGCTATGTTTTGAACTCATGATGGTGAAGGAGTAGAGGCTATTGATTTGGTTGGAGATCTTCTTTGAAAGCCATTTTCAGTTTCCAGGAAAAGCTGGATATTGAGAAGAAAGCCCACCCAAGCTAGGTGGCCTGACCTAGCCGGGAAAACTTTCATGCGACGACTATGAGCGCTAACCTTGGTTGATAGGCTCCAAGGAGAACTAAACTAAATAGTTTCTTAAGTTCTGGTGAGTAAAACGCATTATATTTACATCTTTTATGTATATTTTTGTCATTTTATTGGGTCGACATTGATGCTTCTGCTGGATTTGATGTATGTGCTGCCAGTCCCTTTTTGAACATAACATTCCTCAAATAGTCTACACAACATACTATCAACTTTGTAAAACTGTACATACTGCACTTCTTTGAGCTAAATGCTAACATACATGTTAATGTGGTATAAATGTTGTCTTCTTAGCTCAGTTGAACCTCGGTTCATTTGCTAATCAGTGATAATGGAAAGTACAGCTTGGGCTGATGAGAATGTCCTTAGTTTTTACAGGTGTAAAGTATTAGACAAATAGAAAACAGAAAGTTTGAACTGATGATGGTTGAAAAGTTAAGGGATCACTGAAGAGACTGCAGTTTTGTCCCAAGTTAGACATGGATGTCTGTGGAAAAATAAAATGTCCTTCTGAACTAAATGGGAGGATCAGTCAACACACTGACATTCATACCTGACATACAACAATTCAACTAACATGACGAGAAATGTTCCCAAACCTGATCTACAGAAAAAAGACCATCATCATGACATATGGAGGAATTCCTTGAGGAGGGAAACACCTCACTACACAGGTCACCCATTTTTGCATTCACCAAGAAGTGATTTGAATATTTAAAGGCAAAAAGCGTGTTGGTACAACCTTTCTCATGCTCTCTTGACATATGGTTCACTCTTCTGATTTCAAGAGCTTTGGCTTGTTAAGATTGCATCGGTGGTTAATCAGATTTAGAAAAGAATTGAGCCAGTAAAGCTTTACGCCTGAGTTCGACAGGACAGAATTAAGCTAATCTTATTAAACAACTTCTATAGTAAATATATGCAGTGATACTCCCTTGACTGGTTCACATTGTAATCCCATCAAACGGCTTTGGACAAAGTGGAGAATGTGGACCTCTTTCAACAATCTGTCAATCCACAATGTTCCAGACAGATTCACTAATGTATTACCACTTGAGAGAGTGCTGTTGGGGTTTGGACCGACTTGTCTTGTTGTCCAGCCAGAGAGTTCATTTGGGAAAGTTGATATTAGCACAATCAATAACACACTGTCTAGCAGATAGCAACACTTTAGAGGTACAGTAGAAGGTTGTGTTTCCCCCTTCTGGCAGAGTTAGTACACAAACACTCGTGAACCCGTTTGGCAAAGGCTGGAATGGAAGGGATGTTTGTGTGTATGTCATTTGACATCTGACATATCTATCAGGATCAGGTAGCACCAGATATTCATAAATCCATGACTATGTTTGTGTATTAAGTTCTTCTCAACTACAGTTCACAGTTTAATAAATGTCTTAGCTTAGGTATTGAACACTGAGGTGGAATAATTGGTTTGTGCTCCAAAGCATCTTTGTGTCAGATCGCTTTAGTAGTCGATTCAAATTAGACTGTCCTTTTTACTAACTGTAAGTGATGAGCTACCTCTATCCTATGCTGATGATTCCCAGGATATATAATGTGTATATGAGGTTGGATATTCATTCTCAAGTTAGAGTCATGTTGTCTGCAGTGAAAACTGGATGCCCAACTCCTAAATTATCTTAAAATCTGTGTTTTCTTAGGTCTCAGTGTCAGTTAAGCCTGCACTTCCAGCACTGTCAAACTGTCTGTTTGTTTGTTTGTTTGTTGTCCCTCGTGCACATGGTCATCCAGTTCTGGATCATCACATGTCCCGATCTCTCTCTTGTGTGTATTTACATAACCTGTCCTCTTTCCAGGCCTTCATGGTGGCGAGCGGGTCATGTGGCTCAGGTCTTATCTGTCCTTCCAGATCATTCTCTTCATTCTGTATGTAAGGATTAGTTAAGTGAACTGGCTTCATCAGCTATATAAACCTTATTTAATTTAATATTTTGTAAAACTTAACGTGTGGTACAACATGTTTTCATTCAGTTATCCGTAATGCTAAGTCTCCCCTTAAAACTTTATAACTGGACTAGGACTGAATTTATGAACATGTACTGCAACTGAGGCACAGTCCAAATGAACGTAGTGCAGCAATGCCCACAGAAAGTAAAGGTCCCAGAAGCCATTGACCTAACAATATATAGGTAATACTCTGTATGACCCCTTGTAATAAAACTGTTTCCACAGAGGGATTGCTTTGTACTGCGAGCATCGTCAAAGACCAGCCTCACACCAAACTGAGTCCTCTGGGATCTCATTTACTCTGCTACCCAAGAGTTTCCTCTAACTCCTGGGAATATCTATTACTTCTACGGCTCCCAGTTATCTCCCTTATATTTATACCTGCTATCTGGTGTACACGAAATGAATACATAGAACAAATAGCATTCTATCTACACATTCAACCTGTCTGGTCACATCTGGGGGTAAAGCCTCTCTTGTCGGCGGCGGGTAATTGTTTTTTCGGGAATCACACACAGGCAAACGCATAAAAACAGGTGAACAAGGACATAAATTGACTGCGCGTAGTGGCCAACGAGCCGGTGAATACGTATTGTTCACATCCTAGCCTTTCACACACATCCTCTGCTGCCTACGCCCTTCCTTGTTAAAGGGTGGAGCGTCTGAGATTGCATCTAAGTATGTTCGAAAGAATGCATCTGCCAGAGGAATTTATATCAGCAAATGAGACAAAAAGCCTTTATTTGCCTGGACAGTATATTGAGCAGCCACTATAATGGAGCTAGTGTGAGGGAGAAACGGAATTAGTAAATCATGGATGAGGTTATGAGACGAAAGAAAGATGCTGCCAGATGTTTATTAGATAAACTTCATAATCTCCGATCCCGGCCCTAGTGGCACGATGTAAGCCTCAGGGCAAAGAGGTGTTAAAACTAGTTTATGAGCATGTTTATGGAGATCGATATGTGCAAGCTGCAGTGATAGGAGACCAAGAGCAAAGTCATCAGCGCGATTGCTGTTTTGTCTGGAGGCAGCAGCAACAGTCTCACGACAAGCCTGCCAAGTTTATTCTTGTTCTACCTGGAATTAAGTAATATTCACTATTCCAACATGTTTTAAAGATGAGGTGCAGCTGGAGCCTCTTGAGGCACGTATAACACTTTCCAAAGTGCTATCCAAAAGTAAATATGTGGACGGGGATAAAAGATGGGATGATTTCAGGCTAGCAAGCTTTGCTGTCAGTTTCAGCAGTGTTCACAGTTAAAATTGTGACTCGCGTTTCCTTTTTTGTGTCGTAATCACCTTAAGACGTTAAAAAACCTTAATAACATAATGTTATATGATTTTTGGCATTACCTTTCATGTTTGCACATATTTGAAGAGGTGTCACACCATGATGTTTTCCTAAACTGGGGAATATTTTTTTCTGCCTAAATCCACTCCAGTGACTAAAAGAGTGCAACACATTGCAACACATGTGATTGGCACTCTGATTGGCTGATGACATTTTGTGACAATTTCAAGAACCGCTATGCAATGGTGCAGCCTTTAACAGATACTGCCAAATGAAACTGATAATTTTATTTTTCATTTAAAAAAATTGTACAGTCCGTGCCAATGAAAAAAAAAAAGCAACTGACTGAGTTTTGTAACTACTTCACAAACTACAAGTTTGTATTAGCATCATCAACAATTGCATAAAGGTGACCCTAACCCCAATAACTGACTGAACACCAAACAGTAAAGCTGCGTGCAGTAGAGCCAAAACAGTTAGCTGAAAGACACTAAAATGTTCTACAGATTTGAAGGGGACAGTTCTCTGCATGCCACAACTTTATAACCTGTGCACCATGTACAATTGTTGTGACATTCAGTACAGTCGCTTATTAAGCATTAACAGCCCGGGTTGTATCCACTGTCATTGAGGGGCATCTCACTATAGCCAAGGACCCAGAAATTCTAGGTGACTGGTTGTTTATTAAAAAAAAAAATAGAGGTCCTCCAGCTAGGTATCATGTGTCATTGTGGTGTAAAGCACATTCCTTACTCCTATGTATAAGAGGAAGGCAGAAGACCTTAGGTCATGTCAAAAGTATTTTCATCTCAGCTAAAATTGTACTTAAACAGCATAAAATCTCCCCTTAGGATCAAAGTGCAATGGCTTCTGCTGGCCTCAATATTCTGCCTGTTAGGTTCCTTCAGTGGACGATGTAGGTACACCTTTTCCTAAAGAGACATGTTCACTTGTGTCTAGTATGTGTGCCACTTTCGCCATATAAAAATCTAAACTTAAACTTAAGTAAAACTTCATACACCTTCAAGGTGGGACTGGCCAGTTTTTACAGTGATTGAAATGGCCAGTGTCTTCGAGGGTATGTGAATGAGTGCATGAAAAACTGTCAAATCCATGACACAAACGTTCTGTGTCTCTTAGTGAGTTGTTGGGTTAAAGCAGAGTTTGTCACTGGCAATCATCCCATTCTGAGTTTATGTATGAGGCAATCACATTATTTTAAAGGTGAAGAAAAGGCAGGTTTAGTTGATTTTGTAAAGTAAAAAGCTAGTGTTGAAGAACTATGATGCTACAGTCTTCTTGTTTGGTGAGCTACTGGAGCAAACCTTGATTCAGTCTGCACAGCTTTCTCCCCAAAGGATCCCAAAACTGATAATGAGAGTCCTCCATAAAATGACACAATCATGACAACTTGCCTGCAGTGATAATGCAGTCTCTCACATTGTCATGGTGACGAATCTTGACCTATGCAACTCACACATATGTAGCACACCACGCTCACAAGGCCATACACATCCTGTCTGTGCACAAGCACCCGCAAGAACACATAGACACACATGACCTGTCCCCACATGCCTGATCACTTACACACTGTCCTTTCATATGACTGTAGTAGCGCACACACACATACACTGTCCATGTATGAGTCAGTGCAGCAGCGGTGCCACTTTGGATCACACTAAAAAGTCATTGAAGACCTGCAGTTTTGGAGCCCGTGGCAGAGAAACAGCCTCGGAGCGAGGCAGCTTCCTGCTGAGGACAGTAAACCCAGCACAGCACAGTGTGGCAGAGCAGGCGATCCCTCTCAGCACAGAGAACAACCGAGTTCTCCCAACCCACAGAGCAGCTCACGCTTTGCTGACTGCTCACTGAATCGGATCACTTTGTTTCCACAGTTGTACAAAAAAGCTCAACAAGAACTGTGCATCTGGTTAGTGCGCAAGTGTAACACTTTCAAGTGCGCATGCGCTCTGGAACAAGTATGCATGTACACGTCTCTGGTTAGAATCCTCTGAAGCGCCGTAAAAAAAAACTTTAATGCTTTCGAAAATAGCAAAACATAAAATATTCACCCTCAGCTGTGTCAGAGTGGACATAAAGGGCTTTGGAGCAGCTTTGTGGTGTTGTTTAACTGGGTCATGTGGAGAAGATAAAGATGCCCTTTAACACATACTTGTTAATACCAAACAAACACAAAGTTGCTAATCAGTTAGATAAGATATTCTGAAATTAAAATGATGTACATCTCTAATTGCTTTTACAGCCTTTGTAGTTTAATTTTATGGAATTCAGCAGCTGTGGTCGGCTAGCTATTTATGTCAGTCACAATGGATTCCCGTCGTAGCAAAGCAAGTACTGAAATGACCATAGAAACATATGAAACTACTTCTACTGCATAATCTACTATTAATATGCATAGTATATCCCACACTTTCCCACCCAAAAAATGATTAAATGCAGTGTTCCCATCTCAAACATCCCGCATGACCTTTCCATATTTTTATGTGCCTATTTTCCACAGGGATCATGTACGCATGGATAAACAATACCAACACATCTGAAGGCCCTCTTTTGTTGCAGCTCTGTTTTGAATTATTGTTCACTTCCTGACTGCGCACTTCCCTGCAGTTGAATGTTCTCCCAGGGTAGCTCCCCGCCTCTCCCTGTGAAACCCTATACAACTTTAACATACACAACTTTTGAATAGTAACAGCCAGGCACTCTCTGGGCCTTCTGGCCCTCGCCCCAGCGGCCCACAGCCACACTCTCAGGGGGACGACTCCTTCAATCTAACCCTTACATCTCCTGGACTTCTGCCAAGCTGTCATTCAACAAGAAACAAACTTTTACTGTTATGGAAGGCCCAGATAAGAACACTTCTGCAAGAGACGCCAACGCTGAAGGCCATGCTGTATATTACAGAATGAATATGGTAATTTAAAGCTGCGCTCAGGAATATTTTTATACCAACATTGGCACAGTGAAGGTTGTCACTCATAGAAACAAATTCTCATCAATCTTGCAGCTGCATGCCAAGTCCCAAGCACCAAAGAGACACAAGCAAAAGCATCAGTTAGTTGCTGAATATGGTGGAGCATTAGTTGCTGAATAGCTATATGTTTAGCTACATAGTTTTCAAGAACTGATTTATAATACAACAAAGCTAAAAGGAAAGCGAATATTTGATGTGTCCAGAGACCAGATGAATGCTAGTACTGCTCTTCCTCTGCAGACATATTTGCTAACAAAAATCTGTCAAAATCTGTCCCACATTTGCTGAAAAATCCTTTTATACTGCTTTAAGAAATCAAGTAGACAATTACATCAGGACATTACAGACACTACATAACTAACTTTGTTCAAATAGTTTTCACGCAGCATGGCAACATGGATACTTGTGCTTGAAACAAGCAAACATGGTGTTAGCTTAATTATTTATGATTGTCTGTTTAATGAAACAAACATACTACTTTTTATTGGTATTTATGATGAAATTTGAAGTTTAATATGCTTAAAAGGGATTTATAATGAATTATTTGTAAGCATAGGGTTTCTTTTTTAAACCATTCCTGGATACCAGTCAAGGATTCATCAGCACCTTAATGATCTTCCATCGCCATCCAAACAAATAATGGAAGCAAAGTAACGCCTGTTCAAAATGAAAATATGTTTTGCCAATAAAAACACTTTTTTGTGCCTCACAAGTGCATTTCAATTAATACCTCTCTGATTCACGCTTAACAACAAAGACTGGAATGAAAAAGCTTCACGTGCTTACAGTCTACAAGGTTCTTCTACTGAATGTATTGTACTGAACCCTATGAACGGCCTCCCTTTTGTGGTAGTCACAACCGTAAGAGGGCAGAAGAGAAACGCCCATACAAACAGTCCATTCTTGTGGTCTTCACAACATCGTGCAAATTGTTCATTAATGTCTTAATTCACAAGTTGTGACATGTGCACTGACATTTAGTCCAACATGCATATGAATTTCCTACATTAAGTTACCTGATCACTAGCTGCAGTATCTTCACGTCTTACTGGGTTATGTAACCACTTGAATACCAGGCATTTTGTGAGTACAACTCCATACAACTCTAACTATGAGCTCATGAGTTTCATTTGATGACCTTTTTCAATTCATTGCACAATTGCATATAACACAAACAATAGTGTTAACATCTTATCTGTTGGAACACATGTTGTTCAGAGACAGGAAGACATACTTAGCTTTATAATCATCATCAACAACACAGTGCCCCAGACGGTGAACCCACAACAGCTTTTTTTTCTCCTGTCTCTGTAATCAGCGTTTGGTTGAGTCACGAACTACTGGCTCCGTGTTGCACTGCAGACTGAGGATGGCTGGAGTGCCACGCACTGCTGCAGGCGTGTCAGCTGGCCATGAGTGGAGCTTAATGTATCTGTTCGTCTGCCTCTATTTACAATCTCTGGCCCATCAATTATTAATTGAAGTCTGTTGTTGTAAATGTTCACTTGTTTCTGCATTGTTTCTATCACTCAGCCTGTTGAACACCAAGATTTTTTTAAAGTGTGTGTCTGTGTTTTTTTTATAGCATAGTATGTCTGGATTGCTTGAAGGCCATTCATCAGACGATGGCCACACCAAAGCCGAAATACAGAAGACATTTCTTTTAATCAAGCAAATTATTAGCCACTGATTATATCCAAAAACATTAAAGAAAGGCACCTGGACTTATAACACTGAACCTATTCAACCTAAAAACTAAAGAAACTAGTTGGATGAGTGGCCAAACATCTTCAAGAAGCTCTACGAGTCCAGTTGGCTTTCTTTAACGTTTTTGGATATACCATGACCTGGATGATTGTGAAGATTCACAGAGCACTGACTATCTTATGTATCACAGCACCCCATTAGATAGTAGGAAAAACATTTAATGTTTTTCAATAAGGTAATAAAAAGTGCTGCAGAGTGAAACGCGATAATCTAGGCAAGGACTATAAACACCCTGAATATGGGAACAACACACAGGTGAGCTCAGTTAGGGAGAAGCCAACAATCACAGAGGAGAGAACGCAGACAAAGACAGGAATTACAACTTAACTGAAAAACACAGGGTAAGGGACCAAAAACCAAACATAATAGCAGAGAAAGTCCAAAAACTCAGTACCCTGAAGAAATGGAAAACGTTTAAAAGTCAATTCCATGACACATTCTGTCTTCAAAGTTGATGTGTTAGGAGGTAAAATATGCAAGTGGAAGGATTTGAATGACTTTGAAAAGGGACCAGTTTTGATGGCTAAGATTTTGATGAGAAGGGTCAGAAAGCTGTAGCTCTCTGTTGCATGTTCCCTGTTTGCAGTGGTCAGTACTTATTAAAAGTGGTTCAAGGAAGGAAAAGCAGTCAACAGGTAACATGTGCCCAAGGCTAGCCCGGGTGGTCCAATCCAACAGATGTGCTTCTGTAGCTGAAAAAGTTGGTGGTCTGTAGCTGAAATGCCGGTTCTGATGAAAAGTTGTCAGAACACATATTATACCTCAGGTTGCGCTGCTGCAGACCTGTCAGGGTTTCCATGCTGGCGCCTTTATCCACATAAATGCCAGGAGCCAGGATTCCCAGAAGAACATTACATCATAATGAGATCGTCAACGTTACGCACTTCACAGGTTGATGGTTTTAATGTTGTGGCTGATCGGTGTAGTGTATAACTTTGTTTTGAACTTTATAGTATATGCAGCGACCAAGAACACATGAGGTATTAAATTATCAGACATCTCAACATGGGGCACTCTAGATAAATCAAAGACCTCGTGGCTTTCATAGACAGCAAAACAGATGAAATCATTCTACGCTGGTTTCCACTGGTGGAACAAAGCATTTTTTGGCTGTTTGACGGAGCGGGTCCATTTTGCTTGAGTTGGTAAGAGGGTAACCACCTGCACTCTGACAAAAGAGCTCATGCTTCCTCCCTTTAACTGAATTCATGCCAGCTAAGGAACCGTCATAATCAGCATAAACAGTGTTTTCTTTTTTGACTCTTCTGTGAGCCAGTTGGAAAATGATTGGGCTTAGGTGCTTTTGGGGTTGGCATCCGGTTGTTTTTACAACTGGATCACCTTGAAAGTTTAATTTAATGCCATTCTAGAAAAGGCATATCCATCCATATTTCCATAGTGTGTGTGTGTACACATTATTATGTTTAAAAACTGTACAGATTTAAAGAAAATGAAGCAGGATATCACATTTTGCAAACTCTGAAATGGAGCATAAACATTGTAACATGAAACGTAAAATCAACAGAGCTGCTACTGTACCGCTTAGCAACAAAAAGGGAGAGCACGTATTTGTAGATGCCAATCACTAGAGCCCTTGGACTCTCTGGGTAGTTTCCCACCAAATCCAAACAGAGCAGAGGTGGGGAATGGAGTCACGCCTGACAGGGTGAGGAATCTGCCAAGGCCACTGTTATACGCCTGCGTCTGTGGGCTTCCACCAAGCAGCTCAGCTGAGTCAAGCAAACAAAGGAGCACCTGGACACAATAGAAGCCTTGTTTGCCGCTGTGTGATAATGTGACAGGTATTTCCAGGCCGACAAGGCTGAGAGCGGGACAGAAGAAGAAGAGTGCCCTTTAGTCTGTATATGAGTCACATGGACAATATTTATTCAACCTGAATTGATTCTGATTGGAGATTTCAAAATGATCCGATATGTTCTCATATGACCATAAACATCCCCCACAATGTCTTTTCTTTGACACAAAATGGTGGAGTCTTCTGAAGAAGAAGAAATTTTTACCCCAACTGTATTGACAACACAGAATTCAATAGAAGAAGAACCTGCTTCCAGCTTTGTTTGGCCTTTCAAACACTTTTTTGTCAACTATTTTTTCCCCTTGCTACTGTCTTTAAACACATCACATTAACTATTTAGGATGTAATTCCTCCCAGAGAGAAACAATGAGATCAGTCATTTGCTCTGTGAGGTCTTATTGTTCTGATAATTAGTGGGAGTGGGATATCAGACACTGTCTGGTTGCACATAGAGCAATTTATTCAAGACTCTGCCTGTACTGGCTCATAGCCCATGTGGGAATTGCAAATACATGCATTGTCAAGAAAGCGTTATATTCCAGTCATTTCTACTGTAGAATACATCCAGAGATGGGTGTGGTCAAAGTGAAAACACACTTTTCACTTTGTGATCCTGATCTCTCATCCTGTCTCTAAGTTTTGCTCGTTTGACATGTGCTTTTTCATGCCACCATAATTATCAGTGAATTAATTTACTAGATCATTATCCTTTCAGCTATATATACTTAACGTAAGATAAAATTAAGGGAAGAGCTGGGACAGGGAAAGATGTGAGCAGAATTAATAAACCCAAACCCTTGCAGCATTGCTAACAGCTGTCAACAAAATCTTCAAATGACACAGCTCCTTATGAAACACTTCTTCAGTGTCATTCATTTTAATTTTTGTTCTCCCACAACCGCACCCCTCCTTCTCTTCTGCTTTAATGCGTTCAGCATATAAAAAGAAGAACTATATTTCTTGAATTAGAGGTCAACCCCAAAGCCTCTCACTAACTAAACTCTGCGATGTGAACCAGGAGTGTTAATCTGCTAATAGCAGGGTATGTCTCTCTATGGTCTCTGATCTGACTGCACCATTAAAGTGCCATTTTCCACTTCTAAATGTTGACATTGGGGAAGTAAATACGTTAAGTGCTGGTAGGCACCTCTGGCCCATCAGAATAAAATGTTAAATGTTGATATCAAAACAGTATAAAATGAATGAGATTTGCACAGGAATGACATCTAACTAAATTACACCACATACAGTATTTATGCACGTCAGCAGGCCAGCAGGAACATTTTGGTTGAGTGATCTCTAATTTATCTGATCTTTTTCCGTTGGTTTAATTGTGGAGGTGACACTTGCTGGATCAAGGATTACAAAGAATGTTCTGATTGTTTGATACAAAGTTTCCGTCACAATTTTTTCATTACTTCCTTTTAATTTCTTCCTCCTCTTTGTCTTTGTGTTTACTGTGTGGCGTTTGAACTCTAAAACTGGCCTAACTTGACTGCAGCACACCTTGTATTTTATTAGCAGTTATTTCTACCCATGTCCACAGATCCCCGAGCAGCCTTCTTCAATGCTGATAACTGGAAACATACCGCTACACAGAGAGGAAAGAGATGAGAGAGAATGAGGTGAACCCCATCTCGTGTGGCCGGGCCAAACATCTTCAAGTAATCACTCCTGAAATCAGGAGGAAGCACTAAGCAGTTGCTTAAGGCAAGAGGAAGAACACAGAGTGCAATCTGGGCAGCTCATATGGTCCTGACTTGAACTATCCATCTGTGAATTGAACTGCACACTGCTCTAGTCACAATCCCTTCTTTGGTATTTTCTCTTAAATTGTTCCCCTTGTGGCGTCTTTTGAGAACATGTTTTAAGTGGGAGAGAGGCATTGTTAAAGCGGAGGCAATTAGTTCTTTTTTAAGTGACAGCTGTAGATGGCACTTGGAAGTTGCTCTTCACATATTCCCCATTAGCAGATGGAAGAAGATGTAAAACATCAGATAGAACACATCCACAGCCTGCGCAGCTGGGCCTGAACCCTGAAATGTCGACTTTACTTGCTTCTGTTCAGAGAACTAAGAAAACCTCCAGTCTGCAGCACATATCGTGTTGAGTTGCTTTGAATTATTCAGTTATGCTTTAACATGACACACGTGACCTGACCCAGCCACATCCAGCTAACCATCATGCATCATCACCATCTCTCGCTCGCTATCTCATTGCTCTGTCCTTTTTGTCTCTTTCTTTCTTTTCAGGCTTGGAGATGGAGGATGTAGGAGCACTGCACTTAAGAGTCAGGGCAATCAGGAAGTAGCTCGCAGTTAGTCATAATGTAATGTTTAAAGTAGACATAGAGTATTTTATAAATATAAACATGTAGATTTCTGTTATTGGGTTTGGTGAACAGCTACTGATTATCTCTCAGCATAGTATGCATTTGGCTAACCTGTTATCAAACATTTATACAACCAATTGTACTATTTTACTTTACTATTGTAAAGCAGTAGAACAAATAGTAGTTGTAGCATTTCGAGCTTGAAATACTTAGACTCCACTTATGAACCTTGTAAACCACCTAAGGCCTTAGTCCACAAGACTTAGAGCTGACTGGCTAATATTTTATAATTCAGTGTTTTTATACTGAAATGCAGCTGTATACAGCATCAATGTTAATCAATATTCAACACCTGTATAAAGGCATTTCAAAATGTATGGCTTTGCAAGGATTATCACCTGTTTCTATACAAGACAGTCCAAGGCAGCAAGCAAAAGGCCTTACTTGCATAAAAGTACAAATGTCCACCAGACTTCATCTGAATACACTCAGTCCCTTTCCTGAGGCTCTGAAAATGCAGATAAAAAAGATGATACTTAACTCTGCTCAACTGCCAATCCAAAAAAGGAGATGATCCTCCCTGGGTTCCCACTGATAGAAGGAGCTTTGGAGGGCAACGCGGCATGCTGCTGACACAATGACCCATATGTTACGCGTCTGAAGGCGTCATTGGGAGATGTGCTGAGTGCTGCGGGGAGGCGATGAATGCAGAGGAAGCACCTCATTTGATGACTTTTTACAAGTGTGTGGATTTGAGTGATCAGGCTGGAGCAACAAAACAAACACACCTTCCTACGGAATTATTCACAGTATATACTGTATATTCAAGGCAGATCCCAAAAGGGCTTATATACAACTGTCCCCGGCTACAAGTATAAAAATGCAATTACAAATATTCAGATGACATGCTTCTTTATCTCTCCGAGAATGAAGGGAAGTGCATTGTCACCGTTCCTGCTACCCAAGCATAAAGAGAAGAGCAGGACTGGAGGGTGTGTTCTGTGCTATATCAATGTTACGGGTGAGCCAAACATTTGCAGAATCCAGATCCAGATGATGTTTTATTGTTGGGGATCGCAGCCAGCTTTGAGAATGTGCTGACGTGAATTTAGGCCATTTAATGTGCTGAATAATGTGTACAACTCACTCAGAGTCCCTTTCCTCTCCTGGCTGGCCCTTTGTTAAAAAGCTCAGTTCTCATTGCTCACTCCTGATTTCAGATGAATAGATTTTAGTTTAGAGCTCTTGTTAGTACAGGAGATCTTACAGTGCAACAGAGTGCGTCTAACTATACCAAGTGCTTTGTAAGTGCCTGCTATGTCCCTCGCCCCTCCTTTCTGTGTCATTGGCTTTAATGTGACAGCTCTCTGCGGTCCGATCACATAATCTGATGGCCTTTTTGTGCCGAGCCATTCATGCTTAATCTTCCAGGGCAACACCAAGCTTTACAGCGCTGCTTTAGTTAAAAGAAGGATTTCACTCTTTCTCTCTCTCTCTCAGTCTGCTACTCGCTCGCTCTTTCCCTCCAACGCTTTGTGGTTATTATGATGAATGAGGCTTTATCAGGGCACAGAGGTAAAACAGATTAAAGTGACATCTAAGGCAGAGAAATGATCCTCCTCATTTACAGAGCCTGTGTTAAATGATGAGCGCGGATAAGTCATGGGTCAGCTAGCATGACTCGAGAGAATCCTGCTCGCTGCACAATGTGGGGAGCCACCCTGGGAGTTATGCTATGATGCACCTCAGAAAGGTTTCATACGGTTTTAATGACTTATGAATGATGCAGATGCTGCCTTTCAGAATTGCAAAATGGTGCATCAATACAACGTCACGCCACATATGTTACGAGGTAATGTGAGGCCTGCAGGTTGCATGTACACACGTACATGTACACAGCACTGTCAGGTTTTATCCATCAGAACACATTCTGTTCCTATTGAGGGCGTTGCGACGCTGATGTCTGATTTCATTAACCAAAGCATGAGATGTGATAGACCTGCACAAAAAAAAAAAAAAGACTTCTGGTTTTGAGGGTAGATTGACCAAATCTGAGATCCTTAAAATGAAAAATGAAACGGAGTTCAGTAAAATATTTATATACAACACGTCATTTCATATATTAAAAGTCTGCAAAGATAGCAAAACCATTAAAGATTGAGATGAGACTTGTCAGATGGAAAGCTGTTGGAAGTTTCCAAAAGGGAGGAAGCTTGAGATGTAGGAGAGGAGAGAGGTTCCATCCAGGATGGATGTGATTAAAGGTCAGGTGTCAGGCCCCGACACATTATGTCACATCCTGTGACAGCTCCAGTTAATTTAAAACATGTTCTTTCTTTCTTTCTTTCTTTCTTTTCATTAATGTCTTTTTGTTTTTCTTAGTTTGGCATCAGCGTCCTTTCTATACCAATCAGTCTCACGTGTGAATTGTAAATGATCATGTTGCAACTGTGGGACAAACATGGAGCCTGAACAATGGTTTTAAAATCCTATACAGATGAATACAGTACGACCTGTCACCTATCACCAAAATCACCTGGTCTGACATATTTATTATTTCTGCAGGATAACTCCTTAAAAAGACTTGGATGTGTTTAAATGTTTTCATTTTTGAGATGAGAACTTCATCGCTTCTAATTTCAATAAAACATACATCATAAAAACATCATTGGCCTTGAGCGACATTCATTCATTCATTAAAGCTTTATTTAAATCAGAAAAATCTCTGATGCCAACAGTACACTTACACTTACTTAATTACTTAAAAAATGACTAAACAATCAAACAGGACACAGACAAGAAAGGTTACATTTAAAGGTGGTGTGTTCAGCTTTAATGTGTTACAAGTGTGACCAGCACAAAAACTAAAAGCAGTTTTCCCTGAATTACTGGTTGCAAGTTGGACTGAGCATTAGCCAAACAGTTGTCTGGGTCACATAATAACTAACAGGACCAGTTTAAAGACAACACGAAATCAACCTTTAAGTATATTTCTAGAATACATCTCGCACTATATGTACCTATACACCAGTATGTAGTCCAGCACTGACAAAAAAAGGTCACATTTTAGGTATTCTTTCTGACTCATCTAGCACTGGCTCATCTAGCACTTGGGGGCGGGCGTACACACATTTTTCATCCAGTGAAATGCTTTCTTAAATTCTCATGTCTTTCCGCCCTCAGCTCAAACATGTATGTCAGCGTAAAGTATGATCGATATATTTAGGTCTTCATAAATCAAAGTTGATGCCTGTCACATGCCTTACTGTAAGAAACGTATTAGCAAGGTGAGTTGCAGAGTGTTCTAAAAATCTACCACATGTGATCTTAATGTACAGTATTGATAATTATCAAAAACATGTCACAAAAAATTACCCTGTGTTCACGATGCATATAGACAGGGAACTGATGGAAGCTTCAGCCACTGTGTACATCATGAAAGTGACTAATAGTAGAGATCTGCTGGAGTGTTGCCCCCGAAATCATGTGCAAGTGCAGCTGTCAGATTTGAAGGCTACATTATTACTGTTGGCCATTAAGTTGAATCCATCATTACTTGTCAGCAGAACACCCAAACTCATTGTGCAGAGTGAATGGAAATGGTGGCTAATAGTAGTTTATGATAAACATAGTATTCTCATCCAGGTACCAGGTCATTACATTTGCTGCCATAACACTGAAGCTCAATGGCAGCAAGCCATAACATGAAAGCTCTGCTTTGATGAGAGCTCTCCAAGTCCTGACATTTCTGTGTTACTCCTCAAGATCCATGCTGGCAGTGAGGCTGAGTGTAATATGCAGGTCCTGTGATGCCATACAGTACTACATGTATGTCACTGGAGATGTTACATAACCTATAAAGCATGGTTGTAAAAAGACAGCAGTTTGGTTCTATAATATTAACATCCACTACATGTAGTAAAAGCTGAGGGCAAAGCTGTGGTTGTGAAGTATGCACCTCGTGCAGTTTAGCATTGACTACTGAATGCAGCTGTGTCTTTGTACATATTCACTGATTCAGCACCAATGATATACATTTATTACAGAGTGAAAGACAGACAGAACATGACACTGAAATATAGAGAGGCAGCAAATGCTAGCAACAAGACGTTGACATATACTGATGGATGGGCAGAAAGGGAATAGGAAATTTTGGGCCCCGTGGCAGCGTGCATGCCTATGTCGATCTGATTTGGGTGACACTGTGTGACAGGAAGCTGGCAGAGGAGCTGACCGGCCCTCCAACTGGAGGTCACGGTAGAAGTTACTGGCACCCATGGAAACACAAACACACATACAACGAGTCTCAGGCTCCAACTCTGAAACTTCTTTTCCAAGTGGAAATGGGTAATTAGCCCGAGCCTTGTGAACCAAATTAATACCAGGGAACAAATACCAGGGGAGTGCAAGGCTGATAAAAGAAGTGACCATTCCTAGTTTTTGCAAATTTAAAGAGACGAGTACATCACTGCAGTAGCTCTGCAATGCTGCTCTTCGACATAATGGTGCTGACGTATATGCAGGATGTATGGCAGTTAAAATGTTTACTGTCATGCAAACTAGCACTAAACCCAGAGCTTAACTGACGCTGACGGCAATGTCTGTTTTACAGGTATTTGGTGAGAAAATTACATCTGTGGCAAACACAAAATGCTGACTCAGTATTGGCACTAGGAAAGGAATCAGAACCAAAATGATTACAATTCATTCCTTCGCTACTGTCAGCACCAAATTTCATTGTTATCCTTCAAATAGGTGTCAGCAAATTTCAGTCTGTATTAGAGTTTGACCAACCAACCTGACACCCTCACAGCCATGCCTATGAAAAACAAAGGGGAGGTTGCTGCTCCCTAAAAGTTCAGTCTGTTCTTATTGGACAGGTAGAATAGCCTGAGAAGGATCCATCCACACATGTTAGAGCAGAGAATGGACACTGGTTCTGGTGAAGGAGAGACCCCGGGGTGTGAGTGGGACAGAAAAATGCAAGAAAACGTTTTATTGGACGCAAATGCCCACAAGTGCAAGATGAGTCATCAGCATTTTCCAATCGTTTTCCAAGAAATGACACACTGTAAAATGACGTTAAGAATACCTACTTTTTAGTCAGTGTTTAGCTACACACTGGTGTACAGGCAATGAACAGTGTGAGACATGTCATAGAAAAACAATTTTATCAAAGATGCCGCCTGATTAATTTGCATAAAAGCTCCTGACTGGCACGTAGAGTAAAGCAGTAAAAATGTCATTTTTAAGTGGACTACCTCAGGCTTCTTTATTTTGGACCTATAGAGTTTCCAGTCGAGCTGGCTGCGAGCATACACCTGGGCTGACACATATATAAGATCAAACAGATCAGCTTAGCTTTACAAATGTTCCTGAACAGAATGAATAGAAATCTGAGAATAAAAAGAGTCATTCTGGAGATTATCAGATAAAGGTTTTACAGACTACTTTCCAATACAATGTGTATGGAAAAAATGTGTCTTTAAGCCCAGTGCGTGTCATATGATCAGGATGTACTGTACTGGTTTATCTATTATGTCAAAAATGCTGCACAGAACAGTGCTGTTTCTCAGGACCTGGCTACCATCCAAAAATTACTTAATTATTAGCCTACTAGAACTTCTGACCCTTGCTGACTTGTCAGAGCTTGACATGCAAGTTGCAGGTTTCCCCATCGTCCTTTTTAGTACAGAATAAGTCTCATACTCTCTCAACGTAAGGACTAGGCTTTTTGTTTCTTGTATTTCTTAACAGCTTAACTACGGCTAATGCATTTTTTATGGGCTAGTCAGGAATGTAGAGTTAGGGTTGTTTAGTTTAATGGCGCTCTGTAGAAGAATTAAGACGTTCATAATTCATGACGCCCGTGTCTTGCATTACATTTTAAGTACATTTCTATATTAATGTTTACTGTTCATCACTCGCTTGCTAGAGAATTTCCCTTGGAGGGTCCTGCACTGAACTGAACAAATATTAACCGTGCATTTCATGTATGAGCAGCTGATAATGGATAAAGATAAGGAGAAGTTTTAAGGCTCAAACTTGAAATACACTTACTATTTCCCTTCCACATGGCAGGCCAATGTTTTATTCCTCCCGTAGGACCGAGAGCGCTTTCTCTGTTATATTTAGGTTGGAAACTGCTCATTTGCTGTTCTCCAGGTAGGAGGCCCAGCTCATCTGATCCCATCAAGCAGCTGATTTTTTTTTGATTTTTTTTTTATGGTCTAATTTACAACAATCCTTATATTATGCCCTAACAGTTATGACCTGTTATCTTTTCTTTCTGTCAATCTTTTTTTTGACTCTCCCTCCCCCCACACCCTGCAGAAAACATAATTATTTTAACATAAAAACACAATATAATTATCATTTTAATTAAAATAATGATAAATGTTTCTGTGTGTAAGTCTGAAACTGCAATCACTGGAGGTCAGAAAAAAAGTCTATAGTCTTCTGCATTTTATTGACACATTAAATCTGAGTATGACGTAATGGATACAACTGATAACGTAGGTATTTTTGCTTCAGGGGAAAACCCATGCGTGAAAGTAGAGAGGGGTTAGTTTCAGGCAAGCATGAAAGCATGTCGTGCCACCTGCCTAACCTGAAATACCGGAACCCTGACTGGCTGGGTCGCAGGGGTAAGCAATGACTACTCTGCCTGGGTCATCGTCGAAGTAGCAGTTGAGTCACAATCAATGGCATCCTTGTTAAATAACAATTCATTTGAGTATCAGTCCAAGTTCTTTACATAAATCCCTACTGAGGAAAATATGCAAAATATTGAAATGAAAATATCTCACAGAGACAGTGCAGCACATTTTCATTCATTCACTGTGGGAGAATTTTAACTAGATCTGTATTCAGTTTAAAAGCCTGAAAATGTCACCAGCCAGAAGCTCTTCTATGTAAGAGGGACATCCAAGATAGCTTTTTTTCTGCTACGGGCAGCACGCATGCGCTCATTGAAATACTGCTGCCTTTGTGTGCTCTTTGCATGCTCCGAATTCCGGTATTCAAACTTAATTATGTTTTCACTTAAAACCATACCAATACAGTAAATACCCGTAATGTATACTATGTATACAGATACATTTATATAGTATATATCCCACTGTGGAACAATTTAAAGGATTATCTTATCTCTTATAATATAGTATAGTAAACCATAGTATAGTAGCCAGGTTCTACATTATTTTGCATATACAATTTAAATATGTCTGCTTTGACAGGATCAATAAACTCAGTCTAACATTGTTTAACACTAAATTAAGACTTGATTTATTTAAAATAATTTAAATCACAAATTGAAACAACTGTGGAAACGGTTCTGCTAAAATGCATCACATTACTATCTAACGTAAATCAGACTTAGGCAATATATTTATTATATTAAATGTGGTCTTAGAAACAATAAGATACTTCAAAATATTTTTTATTTTTTTATTTATTAATGGCATGACCTGTGAATGACATACACCCACAGTGGCGGTGGCGGGTAATTTGTGGAACTGAAGACATTTCCGACAGCCAGTGAACGCACCATGAACAGCAACACATTCCCAGCAGCACGGCGGAGTCTAGAGTGGGAATGAGATTCAGCTAAACACTCAAGAGCGACGTACCTGGTTAAAGGAGCCGAGGACGCCACCGACTACCGGTAAAGTCAAAGTTAGGACACGGGGTGGATAGAGTACGGTCATTGTTAAGCGGAGAAAGAAAGAAACACGATTTAAAGTGAGTTTTTAAGGGTTTTACAAGTGAACACGACTCGTGAGGTGGACCGTGGCATATGTGAAATGACAACGGTGAAGGAGGATTAAAGTGCAGGCATGTCAAGAAACTGATGAGGAGAGCATCTGCACACTAACTCCAGAGCCTACAGGAATGGCTTGATTTCTTCACCTGGTGAAAGCGGTGGGACAACACTGTCGGAGGCACTCATGTTTCTGTGGGAGAGCAAGAAAGTTTGCTGCGCTTCGCTCGGATACAAGTCTACTTTGTGAGGGACACCGCTGCCGTGACTGTTCCTGAGCTCGCCCGCTTGTCGGTGTCGGCTCCTAACTGTTCACAATGTCCAAACCCGTGGTAAAGAAGAGCCACTGGAGCTCCAGGGTGAACGAGTGCTCCGTGTCTAAAGATGCCCGCGGTGACTTGAACGTTGCTCTGCTTGGCGGCGCGGAGAACGGGGAGTTCGCCTACATCGGGCCGGTGAACGAGGATGTAGTGCTTTACAAAAGTGGAACATTAAACGAAGGGGAGCTGCTGCTGGAGGTGGAGAACCTCTCGATTTCTGGATTACCCTTGTACGACGTGCTGACCGTGATACAGAACTGCAAAGGTCCCGTCAGGTTGAAAACTGTCAGGCAAGGTAAGGGCTGGAAGAGGCGGCGGCACACGCGAAACTCCGCTCAAACTTCACCAATTTATTGTTTCTAAGTGTGCTAAATATGTCAGAGGTCAGATTTTTGTGCCAAAGCTTTTATATCTTAACAGTCTTTAATTCGGCTCGCAAATATTGAACATATGCTCAAAACTGAATCTAATTAGAAACTTTTAAATATTAATATTAGTGTGGAATTTCACCAGTGATATTAAAATCGTGTTAAAATAAACCTTACCTGGCAATATATAGATTTTTTTTTAACTTTAAAGTATGCTAAAACGTCGGGAAACAGTGATATTTTACACCTGTGGGAGAGCAAGGCCACGCTAAATGGGCAGATTTTTGAATGGTATTTGGGTGTGAGCACGTTCCTCCCAAGAGGAAAAGCCACCTGTCGGGTCCATGGAGATGGAAACAACACGGACTCACACACACTGTCTGTTCAGCTTCCCTGTTTTCTTCTATGTTCCTCTCTGCCCTTTGAAATGTTTCACGCGTTGAAGGAATCATTTCTAAATAGTTTGCGTTTACTAGCCCATTACAGAGAAACCCAGACATGCAAAACCTGGAATAATAACCCTTAAAGGTGTCAGTCTTCTCATGTCTTCAGATGGATTAAGGTTATCCGTTTTTCCAATTAGGCTAAACTTGGACTCTTTGTATTAGGTCTGCAAGAGTCATTTCTGAGGCCTCGGTTTACCTTTGAGGGAAAGCCAGCCCTAATACGAATTAATCTACAAATCTGCCCTTCTTTAGCTGAGTGTGTGTTTTGCTACACGGTATCGGATGACTCCTCAAACAGGCTAGACTGGCAGGTTTTCTGGAACAGGAATGGAAACATCAGGCACCTAACGCAAAGGCGCACATCCGGCCCGTGACGCTAGTCTGGCCAGTTCATGGTCAGCTTGACTCAGCAGGGCCGGGCGTGTTTTGACACTGAGCCACTCTGACAGGCTCCCAGCGTGGCAACACGGGCTGCTGAAGGGATGCTCGGAGCAAGCCTGGGCCACACCGACTCCCTGTTAAGACACAAGGAACTTCAAGGACGGTTTCACATATTTGAAACCATTCCTTGCTGGCAGCATTATTGGCCGGGCTTGTTCAGAAGTGCTGCGCAAAGGTGCTACAAGAGAATATATGATAAGTTATCATACAAATAATGATTTTCCTTGTTTTTGACAAACTTTTACGGCATTTCTTTAAATGCTTGTTTTTCAGCTGTGTTGAGCAGCTACTTTTCTGTGCCTGTTTCCTGTTACTGTATTGGAAGTTAAACGCCTTGAGATCAGTGGTCCGAGACACTGATTCTAAGCCCTGGTGGCACTAAACCATAGTATAAAGGATTGTGATCAGCTCAAATAATTCTGGGCGATTCTGCAATATTTTATTTTGATTCTAAACAATACAGAAAAAGGAGATATCGGGATTTTTTTCAAAGTTTTCACAAAACCATGCAAACGTCTTTTCTTCCACCTTCCATATTTGCGCGTATCCAAAGACATGTTGATAATGTTCCTCCACCAGGACATATATATAGGCAAGAGGCTATAGGTTGAATACTGTGGTGAAACCGGTCAAATGAGATACATATTCCACCTGCTCTTTATACATGTCCAAAGAATTCTTCTTAAAACACGGCCGACATTGACATATCCCACGTCTTAACTGGGAATGCTAGAATTGGAACCACTCAGATGGTGTTTACATTTCAAAAGAATATTGCATTTCCCCTTAACTTTCTTTTTATCGTGACACTTGGAAATACATTGTGCTTTCGAACTTGGAAAAACTAAAGTTAAAGAAGTCTATGGGCTTGCAAATCCCTGTCTCTATTTAGATGTCCTCTCATGTTGAAGATGGGTGGAGGCCTGTTCTCAGGGAGAAGAAAAAAGCACAAGCGCTACTAATAACAATAAGGCTTTTTTATGAAGCGTCCCAGTCCACAAAAATCCATATACAATAGGCTTAATTACACTGTACACACCTCTGTGTTTCCTTATGTGTCATCAACAAGACTTATTTGAAAAGGGTTTTAGTAGAGGTAAAACCCATTAGATCAGTGTGGGACCAGGGCACGGCAGTCATTTCAGTCTGTGCCCGCCCACACAGTGCAGAGCGGGTGTCTAATCAGAGAAAATATGGTACATTAAGGAGGCTGTAGGGTACAGACTACAATTGTAGCTCTGTTGTAATTGCTACGTCAGGGCAAAAGTTGCCATTAAAATATGTAATTACTTTAATTTTTCAGAGATCCTCAAATACTTGATTTGACACTCGTGTTGTTTACCAGTGTTTGGGTGCAGGGACCTTCCAATGGTAATGTTTTCTGACAAAACTTTTTCTGCGGGACAAACACAGCAATAAATAAATCGTAGTGCCAAATGGCGGACTTCTTTTTTAAGAGTTTGTCTCTTGAGTGCTCATTTTTGGAGACCCCTCTTGAACCGTTCTTATTGTTGAGCATGTAAACAGGAAAGCGTCCTGTCAGTTAGTTTAGCACTTTAAGGGGAATCGCCACTGCGAATGCAGAAACTTCCCACACTCTCTGCAGTGTGTAATGACTTTAAACAATAGGAGGAAACTCTCTTCTCACTTTGGACCAATCAGAAGTCTCTGGGCTCCCAGCCCCCCATCTCCTCTTTTTTTTTTTTCCAGGACATCTTCTGGGAATGTCGGGTGTCGCTGTCGTACGACGTCACGTGATCGGATTCCATTTCAAGTTTTTAATAATTCACGCTGTCTGGGAATTTCCCTCCCTAATCAGCCCTAATTGGGAAAATATGCTTGGCAACAAGGGCCATCTGTAAAAATCTAAGTGACCTAATTTTACCCAGAGCTTGTGCCATTTTCTCACTTTAATCAAGCGAGATGTGAGGGGAGGTACTGCTGCAGTGCCTTGGCTCACTGATAACACGAAGCCTTTGCTGCTGCCAGCTTGTATAGATGTGCTGAACAGTGTTACGTTGGGATGTCCATTCAGACCTATGAGCACAAATTCACACACACAGACTCAAGAACTGAAGAAGCTACTTGGATGAGTGGCGGAACATCTTTGAGAGACTCTGAAGTCCAATTGCCTTTCTTTAGCGTTCTTGGATACACAGACTGATGTTTTTATTTTTGTAAGGACATTTTCTCTGAAATAACCTGTACCTCCACTTTTCTACCTGTTGGTACTAAAAGCGCTTTACAGTCATAATGTGTTCATACAATGGCACACCCAATCATATACCACTGCCAAGTAACTTAGTGTTCAGTGGCTTGCTCAGGGGACACTTTGGCATTGTCCATGTATCTGGGATCCCTAAAACTAGATTTTAACCCTTAAAAAGTTGTGGTGCCCAGCAAGAAGGCCCACGTAATGACACAATGGCCCCACAACCTTAGTATTTCATGAAAAATTTGCCCTCACAACACACACACATTCCTAGTCTGAGCTGATAAGAAGCTATGACTAGTTCTACTGCCGAGATTGTGATGTTTACTTGGAGTATCGGTGAAAAAGAACGAGACACACAACACATTTACTCTGCAGAAGACACACCCTTGGCTCTGCTGCCGAGCCCATGCCACGATAAGTCCACTTCATTGCACGCCGATCAGGCAGATGCTGTGTGGAGTATAACTAGATTATGTAATTAAGGAGGATTACATGCAAACATAGACATGCACTCTCAACAAGCAGCTACTGACCTTACCTCAACGCAATTTAATGTTTAATGCTAATACACACTGGGAGATGTGTTGTAATGACCGAAATGGCATGCAGAGTTTGCAAACAGATATTTGCGTTTTGACAATCTGATAAGCCCTGGAAATTCTTCATGGATAATCTTTATAAGACGATGACCTGCTCTTCCACATGCTAACAGACTGCTGGTAGTACACATGGCAGCGTACAAACACATGCTTGTGCAAACACAAAATCACAAAAGAGAGGTTTCAGATTGAGACCAGACTAGTGTCACACTCTCACTGGGCTTCTGGGCTTGTAAATACGATAGTGTCTATGCGTGTTTGTGGTCTTGCATATTTACATTATAATTGGGATGGTTTAGGTTTAAAAGGGATCATCACGCAAATCTCTGTGTGTGTCTGTGTGACAGGAAAAATGGCACAGTGGCCCAGAGTTCACGGGTTTCCCCAGGCAGGAGGTGTGCTGCGTGTCGGTCGCTTTAGTCCGCAGGCTCAGCTGCACGTGACCGCGCTAGAAATCTGAATCCCATTCACATAAATATATAAAAAAACAGCCATCTCTCTCTCCCCGACCAATCAGGAATCTGTGTACTACAGCTTCGGAGGAACGTATTTCTTTTCCAAGCTGCGTTATATTACAGAGCTGGTGTGATGAACGAGGCCTCGCTAGCTATAAATTTGCGGAAGCAGAAAATATTCTCTTTTTCACATGGCAGCGCGAGTTGCTAACTAGGGCCCTCCTGCTCAAATTTACAACACCGTGTCACTGCATTAACTCCAGGCTCTCTCTGTGTGTGTGTGTGTGTGTGTGTAAGTGTTGCTGGCAGGGATTGCATATGGAAGTGTTTATTTCCTCTCTCTCAGCAGGAAGTTAGACACCCCTCCTCGCCCCAACCGTTCTTCCACCTTTGTATTCTCTGACAGCGGTGGAACGACTTCACTTCCTCCCTTGTAGCCAGCTTTGGGAAAGATCTCTGGCTTTAATTTCAGGGTGTGTGTTTATTTATTTATGTGATTGTGTGCGTGCTGAGGGCGAGAGAGAGTGAGAGCTAGACAGTTGCATGTGTACAGTGCAAGCATCCTGCCTACTTTGAGCTGAAATTGTGTTTATGTGCTCATCTTAAGCTGTGTGTTTAAATACACTGGAGGGACACTCAGTTAACAGCTAAATAGACCATGAAATGCTGTCTCACTAATGCAGTTCTCTTTGTAATCCCGCTAAGGCGGTTCGTATGCACGTGCGTGCAGCCTTTCCTCTTGTTTGCCGAAGAATTGTCTTTCTTTTCTTAATTAGCTCAAGTGTAGGCCGTTGTATTGAGTGTGAATGGGAGATGGTCACACTTGGCACTTGCAGTTACACAGTCTGTCAGAGGAGGAGAAAGGCCGACTAATTTGCGATAGCGAGCTTAGTAGGCCAAGGGAAGGCAGTGGGGCAGTTGCCTTTGAAGGGTGCTCTCGTCCCTTCTCCTCAAATTGTGTACATGTGCCTGTAGAGGAATGTGTATTTTGAGGAATGGAGACACAAAGCTCCTACAAAAAGTCCTAAGGAGCATTAGGATTGATAGGATCATTAGTTGGCGTTAGGCATTTTTCCACTGCAGGAACTGGAGGCAGGAACCTTTAAACAGTAACCCTAATTTGAACTCCTTTGTACCTTTCCATTGTGGTGTAGGATCCACTGATCTCACCAGGTGACGTGATCATTTTGCTTCCATTTGCTTGCAGTATATTTCTTAATGACTGGTCAGAAGGTGCACAGGTGCCCTAAAATTACGAAGACTGGGGTAGTTCCTGTGATTGGAACTTGCACACAGGTCCAGGCCACCCTAAAAAGGCCTGCAGGTATCTGCAGTGGAAAAAGCCCTATTGTTCTCATGTTTTGACTAGCCTTTACGAGAAATTAAAAGTTTTACATGGATTTGTAAGGGAACACTTGCTTTTATTGATCCTTTAGCTACCACTAAGGAAGTGGGCACAGCCTCATTCCAAATTTCGCTTTGAACCCTTTTCAATCTAATTCCAAACCAGCTCTAAAGAATCTGTCAACATACTGCTCTCAGTGGTCAGAATTATTTAACTGCGCTTTGCTTTTTTTCCCCCATCTGTCAGGCCAAGAAATGATTAGCTCTTTATGAGTGCACCCAGCGAAACACAAGCCCAGAGCTTAACGTGAGGCTGCTTTGGTTCGGTAAAGCAGCTGTTAACCTAGCCAAAGTGCAGGACGAGTTGACAAATCTACTCAAAAAGGCTTCACGTTTTCCCACACTGCCAGTCCCACTGCCTGGTTAGCATAATCCCTCAGCTGGGAGGTACAGGGATGCTCCAACCTCAGAGCATGTGAATGTCTTAAATGATGTCTTATTTATGGAAATAGTTGTAGGTTGCTGGTTGACATCAAACACACTAAAAAGACATCAAGTTGGATTTGGACAAACTGTAGACTACACCTCGCCAGTTGTTCACCGAGAAAATAGGAAGATTAATTTTAAATAGAGGATATTTACACCCTTCTACCCACACATTCCAATAGCCTGTTCTTCATCCTGATCCAGTTTTGTCTCTGTTGTGGAGGGTGGGTGTGCCCGAGTCTGGCTATGAAGGGTTCCTCATTTCGCAGCGAGTGTGTTCAAGCAACGACGGCGTGTTAACTTGCTCTTTAAGTTTTATAGTAGTGTGTGTTTATAGTGTGTGTGTCCAACTGTGTGCGCCGGACGGGCTGACGTGGCCAAGTCTCTCTGTCAGCTCTGCTGCTGTTAAACTCAGATGAGATGCGGTTATGCCTCCAGCGAGTATGACTATGAAGCCAAATGATGGGATTGCTTGTGTCTGTGGGCATTATTAATATGGCTGAGACTAGACCCAGCAGCAAGTGGATGTGCCTAAGAAACTGCTGCAGGTCTCATGAGAAGTTGAAGCTTTTATAAGTTCTCTCTAAATCAGCAGGGACTGTACTTTTGCACAGGGAAACATTGTGAAGTGCTTGTTCTTTTCAAACACTGTTTCCTTAAAGATGCAGTGTCTCATGTTTGATTTCTTGAGGTAGAAGAGGAGGACACTAGAAGCTTGCATGGAGTTAATTTGTTGGTGTTGCAGCTAATTGTCAAGATTGTTATCGTACTAAGTGTGGTTGTATCCTTTATCTTTCTCCGTGAAACATCAGACCCTTTTCCTCTTGTCTGCTTCCTGCCTTTCTTTACCTTTAATTCCGTTCTGCTTGAGGCCGTGGGGTCTGTTTACACAAATCCCATGAATGGGAAGTCTTTGGGAAGCTGACACGCACATTCACATGCACTCGCAGACAAAACAAGGGAGAATGTGCAGGTTTAGGGAATGGCCCAGCCTTGATTAAGAGGATTTAGACGGGAGTCTGTCTGTTTGTCCACGGGCAAGTGAACAGGCATCACAAGACCCAAACTCCCGGAGAGTTCTCGCACTGGCAATTATGCAGCAACGCTTTGCCAAGACACACTGCCTCATCCCTCCTCCTCCTCCTGCTCATCTTTTCTCGCTCCATTCATCTTGTCCGCCGTCTTTATCTCTCCCCTCTCAAGTCTTCATCCATTCTCTCCACGCCTATTGTTGTCTGAATATGGGAATGGTAGCAGCTCTTATTGAGGGGCACATTCAGAGTCCTCCCACCCAGTCCCTTTTCCTGTTTAAGCCTCGTAATGAAAAGAATGGTTGAACCGGTCAGCAGTTATGGATGACAGTGCGTGGCAAAGCATTGAGGATGGCTTTGTGTGGGGAGTCGCCACTGTGAGGGGATTATGAGATAAAGAGAAAAACTTGAATGTTAAGATTTATAATAAGCAACCTGTGATGCATCTGCTGATGAACCAACAGTGGTGGTCTTCTTGGAAGTATTTTAGCATCAGATGCATATTTATTCAGTGAGGCATTATTGCACTTACTTGTGCCTATTTCTTTATGCAACTTTTCAAAAGTTTGCTCAAAATTCTCATGACAATAGTGATGCCTTTGTACGTTTGAAGGTTGTAGATGGAGCTAGCAGCCACGTAGCTTAGCTTAACGTAAAGACTGGAAACTGGAAAACAACCAGCCTGGTACTGTCTTATTAGTGCTCAGTGTCTCTTTGTAACAAATGAAAGTTAGGAATCTAAAAATAATCTATTAATTCAGGGGCTTTCTGCCACCAAAAACTACAAATATACAAATAAACTACGAAGATACCTGCAGTTGTCCCGTCTGGAACCAAATGCCGAAGTAGCCTTAACTGACAGAGCATGTGTGCCCCACATTTATTAGTTCAGGCACCTTCAGGACACCAAATGGTGTTAAGTAATCTCTTATGATAGCAGGGGAGAAATGGCTGTGTCCTCAGCTTCATGATTGGCCTCTCAGCTCTGATAGATGTTTAGTAATAACCAGCGAGTTATCCAGAACAGTTATTACTGGTTTTCAGCTCATGGCCTAGTGACACTCTGTCTCACGGCTACAGAAACTATCTGCTGTCTCAGTGTTGGACTGTGTGACTCTGGACAACAGCTGTGTTTGTGTTTCCCCTAAAACCAAGAACTCACTCCATGACTCTTACCGCAGAAGCTCGCACCGCTCACATTAAACTGTATTGTTTTCATTAGATACATACTTCAGTTGCACACACAGTAAATGATTAACTTTAAGCGGACCACACACAAACGGTTCTTTGATCGCTTGGAATCCAAAACCTGACTGGTTATGCTGTGCATAGAGTGATGGTCCTGTGTGTTACTGAATGATCATGTTGCACATTTAGAGTTTTAATGGCAATATTTTTTTATTAGCCAGGGCGTAAAAAGTTATAAGTGAAAGTTTGTTTTTCTTAATTTTGACTGTTGCCTCCTGTTGCTTCCCAGACTAATACAGAACATAATTAACTTGATTGAAACTGCATTCAGCATTGGCCCAGATCTGCTTTTTGTGTCCCAAACTGTTTTTGTGTCTCAATTGAGGCACTTAAATTGATCTTTGGATGAGCTTTTTTACGTTTGTTTACTTCACACTGTAATTTGCCAGCTAGAAAACACAGAGAAAAATAAAACGAGGTGAAGATCTTGTTTCCCTTGAGCATGTGCGGGCTTGATTCTATCAGGTTCTAAGGGCAAAACACTGAAGATGAAGGCACAACTAATTCAATATCAGCACCTCTGTAATGACTGTGTGAGACCGTTAATATGTGCCTATAAAAACTGAACATGTTTCCGACGTCTCTTCTCATTCTGTGGTCATAGATTGTCCACACAGCACTTTATAATGTACTTGGAATTTAAAATCATGCAAATAGTTTGCAAATACAGTATGAGAATGCCTGCACCACACAGTCACCCTTACCTTTAATACAACAGGGTCAGTTTCAGATAATTTCCGATAGGCTCTTGGCCATTAGCCTTGTGGTGACACAGACTTAATCTTTTCCAAATCCTGTGTTATAGATGCGTCCAGGTCTCTGATTTCTGTATATTTATGAAGCAATTAAGATTAAGTCACTTATTTAAAACTTATTTTTACCTTGAAATAGAAAAAAAAAACAAGAACAGAAAGGTGAAGAAAAAATGGACAGCAGTTAAAACTCCAGCCAAAGAGTAAGTAGAAAAGATTAAGTAGAGAAACTTGACATCCAACATTGGTTGGAAAACTGATTCCAAGGCTTTGGCTCATGAGATCTATTCATGGGTGAACAAAAACATTTATTCTTCATTTAGGCTTACCCACATGTTTCTTCAACTGGTTATGAATGCTCCTTTTGACTTTGCATGGCATCATTATGTCCTACAGTATTTGCATTCTTCCTGGTCACATATACTGTATTTTCATACAGCTGAGTTCCCAACAAAGCTGCTCTCATTCTCACGTTTCTCTCTTTTCAACAACAATAGAACAAGCAGCAGAGACAGTGACCGAAACGTGTCCCAGTAAGACTAGGACAGAATCACGTTACACTTAAGCTACAGAATATAGCTGTGCTGTGATTTCAGCTTGAAGGTTGGAATTGGATTGTTTTATCGTCTAAATATGGCTAACAAGCCAGAAGAAGGATGGTCCTAAGCTTTGTTCAAGGGCAACAGAGTCAACAAAGCTATTTTTCTGCCTATTCGAATGCAACATTGGCAGTTCCTGTGTTCTGCACATCCAGAATGGTAGTGTTTCAAGTCCACCAGTTTCAAGAAGCTATGCGTTTTGAAAATATATTATATAAGGCAGCTATGCAAGTTAGTACATTTCATTTCTTGATCAACAGTTCAGACTCATACAGAGATGTTTTTATGCCCACCGCCCCGGGCCTTGGGCTGCAATCATCTGTCTCCTTAACCTGACCTAACCCTGGATCCAAGTCAGAATATTTAACTTGAAAGCACAATTCAGTTCAGGGACAGGTGGGCTGCTTTGATTGTCTTGGTATCACTCGGCACCATGGCAGCATAAAGTTACACTGTCCCTCTGTGTGCGTTTGTGTGTCTGATAGTGGAACTTAAAGGTCATTATGCACAGGAGCTCTTAAAGGTCAGCACACGTACTGTATGAAAACTACAAAAAGAGTTCCTCCTCATTTTTGCATTACTCTGCAGCCTTCATTAAACCAGTACATTGAATAAAATATAACAGCTCAATGATAGCATCTTAATTAGACAAGCGGAGACTAATTAGCAAAGACAGGGAAAGGATTGAGTCTTAATTAAAAGGTCACTGGTGTCCATCTTCTCTCTCCAGTGTTGGCATCAGTCACAGATGTTAATATCTAGTTTCTTGAAGTGACGTATGTTTATGTGACAACTGCAGCAGCTCCCAGTGTCAGCAGCTGAGCCTCAATGTTCCTTAAACAGAATAAGAGCCTGGCCCGACTGTCAGTTTGACGGTATCATGGTTACTGCCCTGCTAATTTTTATCAAATGTTAATGTTCTTGGTGATAAATCATAGAATTAAAAGTTTATAGTAAGTATTATAACACTTTATATGTAAATTGTCCCACCTTGACTTTTTTGCTCAATTATGATAATCCTCTTCTTTTCAGAAAGAGGGAGAATTTTTACCCCCTTCTTGCATGTGTGGATTTTACATAAAGTTAAATCCCCTTCCCCTTCAGCATAAATTGGGTTCAGTGGAGTCAGTTTAGTGTTGACCTCGACCTCTCCTCGTACAGCTGGTACAGTTATGACTACTCAACCCTTTTACAGTCTGCTGTACCAGAGCTGCTTAATGTGGACTTTATATACACCATCTTGTCTATATAGTATTAATTTTCAATGGTGTATTGTCAAAGTACTGCTCTAAACTATATTTTACATTGATTACATTAAATATTTTTCTCTGACAATAGATTAATAATAATTGCAGTAGGTTACAATAACAAATGCTTTTATTTTGAAATAGAAATGTGTTGACGTTAAGTTGCTACAAAAGAATCTTCTGGTTGCTAGGTAACGGATCTATGCTTTTTCCTCTTTGTCGTTTTATGTCGCCGTTGTTGTTTTCGTGCTTGTAACAGTGTTTATGTGTTTAAATCAGTAAATATGATCGCCTTGAATGAGAAGCAGTCGTAATCGTCTTTTCTTTAGAAGCTCCAACACATTTTGAAACAACAGATACTTGATCAGTTTGGGATCTAGTGAATTTGGAGGCCAGGTCAACACCTTGTGCTGTTCTTCATGTTTTTTTAGTTGTTCCTAAACCGTTTGTGTGTGTGTGCCTGTGTCAGGCTGTATCCTGCTGGGGATGGCTGCTGCCATCATCGAGTGTCATGTCAGGTCCAAAAGCTTCCCTGCAGAACATTGAATTGTCACAAGATGGTCAACGTTTTTTACTTCTTCTGTGGTTCTTCAGTGGTTTTAATGTTGTATAATAGGAATCTTTTCAGAAAGTCTGTACTGTCAAACTGGTGCACTCGTGTGTATTTCTGACTTCTGAATTCCCCACTTAAACCTTAAACTTAAATCTCCCACATTTGTGCTTGAGAAGGGTTTACATAAAATAGAAGCTGACAGAAGAGGCAGAGTGGTTGTGGTGTAGACAGCTACATCACTGCTTGCGCTGTGACAAGTATAATCACACATGTAAACAGTGCCATACAGCGAGATTATGACTTGACACAGACCCTTCAGGCTTTGTCATAAAGTCTGTATTTTCAGTTTGTCTAATGACGTGTCTGCGGCATACTGGTGGACTGCTCTTGGTGGGTACTTTGTGAGAGGTTTACCATGCAGAGTATACATTTAATAATGTTTGCACGTTTGCTTTTAAGTGGGTAATTCCTCATTTTTATCACCATTGCTTTAGATTCATCACACACACCACACACACACAAATGTGCACCCTAATCCTAAAACCAGGTCATAACAGGCTTTAACCCTCAAAAAGTTGTGAGGCTCAGAAACATGGCCTCACAAGGATGGCACAGTCTCTACAATGTATTCCACAAAAGTTTGGCTCCTACAACTTAAAAACAATACGGACACACACAGGGATATACACTTTTTTCCAGCTGAAAGATCTTTGCCCTGAGGAGAAGTAAGCTTTACGAATGCAAATGTCTCTCCCTCAGTTTGTATGCCTGCATATTGTCCGTCTCTCTCTCTCATATACGCATACATCACTACCACTATTTTCCTGCGCTCTTTTCGGAGCAGGAATGCCATGTTTACATAGCTGGGCCTGGTCCAGAGCACTATTTCAGTCTCTCAGGTGTCTGCTGTGTGTCACTGGCAGTTATTTTATAGCCCCCAGCACAGCCCGTTCTTTAGCTAATGTTGCTGTACCATGCCCAAATGTCACTCGTCTGGTGGATTTATAGGAGGACACGACGGCCTCGACTCTCCAGGGAATTAGCACGATCATCTAAATGTGCTTTAGTATTATTATGTCATTTATTTTTGCAGGAGAAAGTTGTGGCCTGCATTGGGGGAGGGAAACATTTTCGACTGGTCTGCTATTAGCACTGAAAAATGTGTGTTTTCAGCATATACGCTGTGTTCACCTCTGACTGGTATTCTTGCAGAAAGCCTGTCACATTGTGTGCTGCGAATGGGGGCCGACGATTTTTTTTTTTTTTTGTACAGAATTCATCTTCCTACCTGCTCCTGGAAGTGAATCTCTCCAGCCAGCTACATCATTGGAAAAGCAATGTGCTGCATCAGCATGCCTTTTTACATGATCCCTCTTTCAGACCTCCAGCCAGCTTTTCTCTCTCTCTGTCTGATGTTCCCACTCGATGCACCTTGCTGTGAAATGACAGTTCCTATACCAGTGATGTATTGCACCAATCTTTTAACACATAGGGAATCAAGTATTTTCTTAAAAACCCATTGGCGCAAATAGGCAGAAGATTGCCAGCGAACACAGACGTCCCTCCGTGTCCTCACGCTCTACTGGGCTTCAGAGCTCATAAATTAGACAAGAAATCTAATTTCCCTGAGGGGCTCTTAGGCTCAGAGTGCACACAGGCACACTGTTTCTTTTCAGGGGCAGTTGATTTCTATTCTTCTTGATGTAAATGGGCTGATAAGAGGACAGCTGGAACTGGATTGTGGCCTAGTTGCTTGCTGAGTCACTGTGGACAAGTAGCACTTTCGTTCTGTCACACCGACTGTTGGTTTCTAGCAGTGCACATGACAGGCATGCTTTGGAATCGACTCCTCACAACTGGAGGTAGTGCTTTTGTGAGAGGGTGCTAATAACGAGCATGTTGGTCCCAGGACTGTTGAGGGTCAAAAAAAGCACTGCACACATTTGAACAATGTTATCACAGAAAACAGCTGGAGACTGTGAACGACTGTGATAAGCAGAGGAATTGCTATATTTGGCATTGTCATCGGTTACCAAGCTCTGCTGTTTGGGTTTTTGTCTCCCTTTGAAGGGACTTTTTTTGTCGTTGTTGTTCATTTTCATTATCTCCTACTTTCTGTCACTCCACCACTGAATTCCTGTGCGTCACTTCCTCACTCCATTGTGTTGCTTTTGTCTTCCACGCTCTTTGTCCTGGTTGAGATTCAGAGGTGCTCTTGACATGTCCGGCTCTGTAGTGTAGAGGAGTTGAGTGCATGTTTTTGTGACACTGTTGTGAATTCGAGAACCTGCGGAGCGGTCTGACAGGTCTCAGAACAATGACACTTTTGGCTGGGTTGTGTTTCATTCGTACTCTCAAATACAAACGAGCCAATGAGATGAGTGTTTAGAAAACCAGACAACCCAGGTAATCACTGCGTCGTCATACTATGTAACCTGACTCACGCTGTCAGTTTGTGTGTGAGCAGATATTAAAATGCTACTGCTTGATTTGGTTTCATGTTCACCCTCCCTTTGTGCCATTGAGCGACAGTGAGTCTCAGTCGTCAATATCTGCCTCATAATTGTTTGTTTTCCATTCCACTCAAGAATGTGCATTCAGGATTGTCCTTGCATTTCTATTCTTGAATCATCATTTGAACATAAGGCTGGGCGATGTGACCTAAAAATAAAGTTGTGTTTGATTTTTAAGTATTTTTTTCATCCTAAAAAGTAAACTCCAAATGACAACATAATAACATAATAACAGATCTGTTAGTTAATATTTTAAACAAATAGTTTTTTTATAGTTTAAATCAGCTTGTCAGTGCTCTCTGGTACTTGGACCACGTCTGTGCAACAGTTATACACTGATATATTAGCCTGAATGCACGAAGCAGTGTGCTCACAAAACTCTTCATTCTGATCTTATCCATGGCTTGTTTTTACTTTATTAGTACTCATGGATTTATGTGACTTCCCAGTGTTTAGTCGAGAACACGCGTGAAAAGAAAGAAACATCTCTTTTTCACTGTGTTTTAATTGTTTAACACAAGGAAACATATGTTTTCAATTTGATAATTTAAAAAAACGAATCATAAGATGAGATAAGATAACATACATAATCAAATTTAGACTATTATATGTTCTGGAGTAATTGAATATGTGGGCTTCAGAGATACTATTGGTCCATTGATGCCACTTAAACCATAAAAATCCATGGAAGGTATAGTTTACCTCTCTTACCTCTCTCTCTGCGTTGGCCATCCAGGCCTTAAGTAGCTTGTCTGTCTGTATCTACTGCTGGTAGTGGCCTGAGTCCATGATATTCCTATAACGGCGGTACTGACACCAGGACGTCAATTTCACTATTGCTGTTGATCCTCTCCCTCTTCCAGCCTTTAATTTGGTAGCATCTCTACAATTCTTGAACATGTGTATGTGAGTGTTTGCACATCTTACAGCATGTATATAGTCTTTGGGGGCATTACCTATGCTGATAAACAAAAGGCCTTCAGTTATCGACAGGATCATCAGCTGTTTTAAGTGGTTAAGAGCTTTTGTCGATCTGGAGCTGACTATTTTTTTCTGTTAAGAGAAAATTGAAGTGTAATTTAAGAGGATGTTGCTATTTGAGCCTCAATGGATGAAGTTCACCATCTAAAAACATTAGAATTCATGGAATGCAGACACACCACAGTATCAGACCTTTAAAACCCCTGATCCAATGTAAGCCTGCCTGCTGGAGACAACGCTATTTTACAATCATTATTTCAACTGTCCAAACCAGTCTTAGCTCTCATATTTTCCATCTTGTAATGGTAATTTCTAACATCTCTGCCCTTGCTGTCACTGTGTTGGTGTGTATATTAGCTTGACTCAGCCCCAGCAGGCTCTTTGTCCTTTTAGAGTTAATGGTTGGAATCTTATCCAGCCAGTCTGGGCTGTTTTGCTGTTTATCATCACAACATCTCAGTTAACAGCACAAAAACCTGCCTGTGGCGAACATTCTTTTAGTCATTCTTCTCATTCAGAAGAAATGGACGAGGAAGACAGTGCGGTTTTACGTTAAGGTGACTTATCACAACCAGAGGTGCACATATACATGGTCTGTAGGGTAATATACACCGCCGCTTAAATGTTTTTGCGCCTTTCTGAATTTTCTACATTCTTGCTGATCACCGGAATGTTACCAGAAACATGTAGTCGCTGTTATTGCTTTACTAGACAGTGACAACAGATGCGTAAACAAGCATTTACATACTTTTGCAACTCACAGATATGTAATATTGACTAATTTCCTTGAATAAACAGACACACAAGTAGAGTATTTGTACTTCATTTGTTTAATAGAATTCCTTACTGTCGGGACTGAAGTTCATGTGGAAATGTAGAAAATGCTGAAGGGCACTTTTAAAGCGATACTCTAGCTTTTCCTAGAGCTCTAGAGTTGAAGTGACAAAATAGTTTATTATGGATGCAATATACAGGAAAATTCCCTCACTTTTTTCACTTTCCGTCAATAATCTACAAATAAACCGAGAAAGCATTTTCAAACTGTTATGTGATGTGTGTGTGTGTGTTGGCTCTGTTCCAAAAGCTGAGCCAGTCAGGCAGGTTGGGGTGAAACTGCAACATACCTGTACTGCACCTGTCGGCAGGTGCTCGGGGTTGCGTCACAAGGGCGGGACAAGGATTACAGATCAGAGTCTGTAGAGCTTCCTGGATATGTGACCACACCCACACACATCCTTGTTTTTACTGCGCCCTTGTTCCCTCCCTGGTTAATGCAAATTCCCTTGGGACAACCAAGCCTCTCTGGGCTCAACATTTCACTCGTTACCCAGTGCAAAGAGCCAGAATCACGTATCCACTGTGGATGGCACTTAAAAGAGATTGATTATCTCTCCACAGTCTGTGCTAGGGTGCCTTTACCCTGGTTAAATACCACACTTGAGCGCTCTCTGTCCGTCCACTCTTATCCCCTCTGTTCATCTGGGCAGAGTAAACATGACGTCCGAGGTGATTGGTGTCAAGTGACCTTTTGGTTGCCACGGCAACGGGGTCCTAAATCCCGAGGCGCCGGTCATCTCCAGGGGCAGGGCTGATTACTAAATAAAATCTTCCCGTACACAAACACAGACTTGGAAAGCAGTAGATAAACAGTGGAGGGGGAGTGGAGAGGCTTTTAGTCTCATGATGTTGCAGGAAGATAACTTTGTTTAGCTGTCTGAGAAGACAGACACACCACATTCCTGATGTCTCTCGGCACGGACTGCAAGGTACAACTGCCTGGTTGGAACTGAAAAAGCAGAAAATGAATGGGCGGGTTTTGAATGGTTACACAACATTCACTGGTGCTACAAGTATGGGGATTTGATGCTTTTCATTATCATGTCTGACGATAAACTGAATGCTATGAGGCTTTGATACAAAGTACAAGACATTTGAAAACATCCCGTTGGAGTATGTGTAATTGTAACACATATTTTAGACACTTATTTGAAAAAACAATAAACAGAGTAATTGATAATGCAAATGATTAGTTAGTTTCATTCTGTAATTCCATGCAGTTGTAGATTCAAGCCTATTAGCATATATTCAGTCCTATTTGTATTATAGCTATCATAAGAAATTAGGTTTATAGCAAGTAGTGAATTAGGGTTAGTGTTGTCCTGATCGATATGGGGCTGATCTAGGTATATTTAAAATCATTCCGATCGGCCTGAGCTCGAAGCCAAGCCCCATCTTTCGTATTTGTTTTATGCCTGCTGTAAACCAAAACCAAACGTGAAGAATGTGATAAACACGTCTGTTGTCTGGAAGTACTTTACAGAACTGAGAGGAGATTGTTGTGTTGTTGTATACTTTTATAATGCTGGTGTAAGCAGAAATGTGATTTAGCATTTGTTGTGACCTTGCGAATGTTCACGCTATGCTGAAAAGCGCAGAGCTATTTATAGAGATATTTAAGTTTCTAAGTGAGCCAATATGCTTCTAGGTTATTTATTTTCCACAACAAAGAAGGCTTCACTGTTGTGAAAGGCAAATTTTAAAGCATGGCAGGGCTATTCATCTGTCAAGCATGTAGGTCTACATTAGATTTATTGAACAGTGCACATGTGATCTAGGAGAATATCAGTAAGATAAGAAAACCCTTTATTAATCACAAGAGAGGACATTTTGTTTATTTACAAAATATATGATTGGAATTGGGCAAAAAAATCTTGCTTGGGACATCCCTACTATGAATCTGTTTACTATATTTTCTTTTATAATTTGTAATAAAAGGATCATTTTATTCTCGTCATTTTTGAATGAAAATCTGTATTTTTACGCCTTGGTGGAGTCACCTGTGCTCTACTGCACCTTTGTTCCCCACAGGTTCGCCCTCCCACAGAGGCTGGCTTCTCTTCAGTCCCAATTTCTGCTAATCGATGGCACGCAGAAGAGAAAAGTCAACGGATTAGCATGGGAAGCTGTCATTATACCTGCGGGAGGAAATATATTTTAATCAGTCTTTAAAAAAGAGGTTAAACTACTACTAAAATTATAACTGAAACTACTAGTATCACTGATTCTAAATTACACAAACCTGAATACAGATGTAACACATATAGGCTGTACTGTAACGTATACTGTAAGTGGATCCTGAGCTCACCATAAAGGCAGCAAGGAAATATGGGAAAGTAGCATTCAAGTTTTCACAGGAAAACAGTTGCTGGGAAGGTAGTTCTATTTGAATGCAGCTTTAAACAAATGATGTCAGAGCTTTTCTCTTAATTGTAAAAAGAGAGCAGAGGAAAATGTGTTGCTTTGTTCTCTTAAGTATCCAGACTCTTGACCACAGGCTTTCTGTGTGTGTGTGAGTGTGTGTGAGTGTGTGTGTGCGCACTGGCATTCATGATTGTGTGTGGTCTAAATACAGCTCTTTAATGTTTCCTAAATCATGGTACGCCAGAAGGCACAAACAAGGTCATAAAAGTGACTTTGTTTCGCTGCTCTAAACATAGACCAGTTCTGCATTTTGATAGCGTTTTTCCGAAGGCGCTTGTGTCTTTGTTTGACGTGAGTAAGCAATGGATCTCTATTCGGCTACTGTTTGCTCATGAAATGCCAACCCAGGGCCATAGTTTTGTCATCAGCACATGTGCTTCGGCTTCACGTCCCTGTTCTCAGTGGGTGTTTGTTATATTATTTCCTTTCTTAAGATTTAGAGACATTCTGCAGAGTTTGGTTGAAGTTATAGCTGTAGGATACTTCACATTCATATGTTGCTTAGCGTCAGTGACCTTTGTAAGGTAGAAAGTACCTTCAGTACCACGCGCTCGGGCATAGCCCAGTAGATGTGGGGAAATCCAACCCTTGTCCAAACTGTGATCCTGGCTTAACCCTACTCAGTTTTTTGGCAGCTATAAAGCAGAACCGCTCACGGATCAACCCCACTACACATTTCCCATCTGCCTGACACTCGGATGAATTAGAGCAGACACAGGAAGAGAGGTTGGATCTGGAGGTCTTTTAGTATATGTGTGTTAGTGTGTACCTGCTCATCTGGTCCGTTTCTCTGGCTTGTTTCTGCCCTGCTAAGCGCCAGCTGTACAGAGAGGTATTTCAGTCTACCTGACGCTCAGCGACTCGGCCTGGGTTAACCACCGAGCTCGTCACTCTATTTATAGTAAAATGAATGACGGGCAGAGGACAGTGTAGGTCTGGTTGAGGTGTAGGATGAGAGTATGTTTATGTTCATCATGTACGGGAGTTCATTGCATGAAATGTGACAGCCCTTATTTTGAAATTTGACCCTTGAATTTCAGACATAGCTTTCTCTTGATCACCTTTGACGCCAACATGAATGTGTAGCATTTAATGATTTGTTCACCTGGATAACTTTCTCAACTGCAAATTGATAGCATCAGTTACTCTTGTGTGATTTTATGTACGAGTTACGATCTCACTTTTCATGCTTGGCTGCAGACCAACCAAACTGACACTTCAACACATGCATCGGCCTGACACAGCACGCTGTAGCTGCTCCTCCTTCTGTGGCCGAATCTGTTTAAGACCCAAGAAAAGTTACAGTCGTTTGAAGGTTTAAAAATAAAATTACAAACTGAGCTCAGGATGTTTTGAGCCCTGAGTCGTGGGAACCAGAAAGACAAGAGATTTCCTCATTGTGCTCCCATTAGCATTTAAGCGCACACCCATCGAAACTTAATTTCGCTCCGTCTCTCTTGGGCCTTTCTCCTAGACTGATTGACATATGGGTCACAAAATCTGGGCGTGTAGAGTTTCTGTCGGCAGCCGTGGTCGACTTGACACGACCTAACCAAGCTCCCAGAGCCCTGAGGTGGTGAAAGGAGAATTGGTGGGGCTTTTCCTCCGACCAAGCCCCGTTTCCCTCCCCTCCTTTCCCCCCCTGAGACTCATTCCAGCGTTGAAACTAAAATCAATCCTCTTCCCTGTTGCTCTGAACCCCTCCTCCTCTCATCTCCCTCTGCATTCAGTTGCCTCATCCTGCCCTCCATTACCAGAAATCCAATTACATCACATGATTATGAACCCAGGATAATGCTACCGCTTCACTCTTTTCCCTCTTAAACACTCATTATTTATTTTTCACTTCCTACTTTCTTCTCCCATTTGATAAAGCAACATTCACCACCCTCATTTGACCCCAGGCGTGTCACTCTGCCCTGGGTCAGTGTCACCTCCTGGCCCCTCATCTCTGCTCCCTGGGTGCCTGCCTTTCTTTGCTTTCCCACACGAAACAGTTGCTGTGTTGACACTGTTCTTGTGGTGCTGTCAGGTTTTTCTGACACACAGCAGGTGAACCTTGAATGAAAACAAGCCAGCGCAAGCGTGTGAATAGGTGGATGATGGCTGTGGTGAGCCATTTGACCACAGTGGGTTTGATAGTTTGGACTTTTTCTGCAGACATATCCTCAAAATCTTTATGAAAGGGCTGTGTGTCCACACATAAATTAAACAAAAATAACCCACTTAAAGTAAGAAAAAGCACCAAAATGATAGTAACATATTTTTAATTTCAGTTATGTAGGGGTGATTTGTACTCTGTGTTTATCAGACATTGCTGGCCGGGTCGTTAAGCTGTCGGGATCCTCCGACAGAAAGCAGCAGATATTACCTCCATATTTCAGGTCTGGTGGAATGGTCCATGTCCTGTCACTCTCCTCCTCTAATCAGCCCAGAATGGACGGTGTCAATATTCAGCAGTTGCAAATCGCCCTCGTTTCTCGTTATGAGTGGGCTGTGAAACATCACTCTTTTTTCCTCACAAATATCCCACCTTTCAGTGTGTTGTGTGGCAAGTGGCTGTATGCTAATCATGGATAGGAGTGGCAGTGCAGAACGGGGAGTGACAGATTGGATTCTCCCTGCGCTGGGTGAGAGATTATGTGTGCATGCTTGCTGTTGATCTGTGGCTTCACACACTTCAGTTGTGCATACAATAAAAAGAAAACCTTTTGAAGTGCTGCTATACATACTGTGCATTTCTTTTTTGTTTTGGCGTATGTAAGCAAGCGCAGTGTTGTTCAGAGTTGATTTGCAAAATCTGTTTGGGCGTTGATCAGGGCAAAGACTACAATGGTCTTCTAATGCAAATTTTTACATGGAAGTAAGAAATGGAGTGGCTGTGATGATCACCAGTCTTTTTATTACGGTAGCATTTTGCAGGTACACCTGAAATTTTGTTTGGTGGCAAGAATAAGCCTTTGCCGTCAGAGCGGGTCTTATTCTTGGCAGCAGTGGGGCCTCCTCAGCGTATATCCTAAAATATTGTTTTCTACATGTAGCCTAGATGTTCAGTGAAGCTGAACAGGTTGATTATATATTGTTTATACCCAGACCACAGGCACACGAACCTCAGAACCCACAACAAATGTCAGTGCCCATACTACCATATTAATTAAATTATTTCCAGATTTCTTGAAATCCAAGTATCCTACAAACTTTTGAACAAACACAAGTGTTTGTCTTGATTGCCTGTAACCACAAACCAAACAAAGGCTAAATGCAACATTTATAACTTGTTACTGCATATTATTTACTTCCTGAATCTGAACAAACTACTCCACTGCCGAACGCAACCCTCATACAGACAAGAAAACAAAGCAGCTAAAAGGCAACAAGCTCATGTGGCATATCTTCCCCATAACCAAAGTATATGATGCGGCTTGCTGCAGGCGTATTGGTACAACAGAAAAGTAAAACCTCATCACAGAATCACCCCTGTAACGCAGTGAACATCACAGATTGATGAAATGCTCTATGAGAGTGTCGGAGAGGCAGGATTTCTGCTCTCCCTCAGTTAGTGTGTTTGGATGTGATGGATATGCAGCATGCTCAGTTGTGTCAGATGCCGGTGCTCGTCTGTAGTAATGACTCCCTCCCACTGCTCAGAGAGGAGGAGTGTAAACATACTCAAACAAACCCTTTGCTCGTCCTTCTCTCACTCCGCTCCTTCAACTATCGCTCTCCTTCAATTCTACTTTCTGTCAAAGTCCTACAGTGTGCTTGCGTTGTTGTATCCTCTTATATTTGACTGTTCTGCTGTGATGCTGTCAAAGTCTTTTTTTGCGTTACAACAGAAATGAACCTCAAAAATTAGTTTATTATTGACATTTTATTATTCCTTTCCTTTATCAAAGAGATTATAAGTGATGATGAATTAATATAAGTATTTCATGTCACAACCCAGTTTTCCAGGAACATAAGGACATGTGCCATAGAGAAGGTTTTTCAAATGAACTGATCATTTCTTATATGCTGTCACTCCTTTTCCAACACTCCACCACTCTGTAGTTGTCAGGAAACATCAAAAGCCATCCTCAAGCTTCACGTCTGCAGAGGAATGAACTTGTTCAGTACAGCAGATGGGTTCGAGACCTGCCTTGTATTTCAACTTTAAGTTCTAGGTCTATGAGCTGTGAGCAAAGCAGGCTCCGTGACTGGCACAGCTCCTCATAAAGTTCCACAACCCCATGGGCAGCATGCTAATGTTAACGCTGCGCTCGGCCGCCCCCTGTTTTAATCACAGTCATATGCCTCACATTCTCCCTCCCCTTGCTACCTAGACCCCGGGCCTGCCTACAGTCAGCCAGTAATATGACAAGGCACTCTGTTCGCAAGCTTGTTGATTTGCTTGGCTGAAACATCTCATTCTGGCAGACTGCCTTTTAAATATTATTTTTCAGAGTTGATATCACACCTGAGGAGGCAGGAGCCTAGTGGCTGTGAAGGCAGACTTGCGGAGGGACTGTCAGAACTGTCTGGAAAGCTGCAGAAGCTGCTTCAGAGGGCTGTAGTGCTGTGAGGAATGCTCACTAAAAAGACAAAAGCAGATTTTGAATTTCATAAAGTAGAAATAATCACCTAATGTTGTTCCATAGCTGGGAACAGAGAGAGTCTGAGGGTCCATAACCATGCTAGACTCTCTGTACTCTGGCAAAGTGGGGTGATTGAGTTTAATGCTAACATCAGCATGGTAACCTTATGTACAATATGTCCAGTACACTGTTTTCTTTGTCCTTGTTAATTTAGCACATTAGTGTCATCTCTATAATGAAATATTCTATAATGGAACTGGATTATCTATGGGAAGTAACCGTAGCAAAACATGTCATTTAATTTACTCAAGGAAGAGGGATCACATCATACCTAAACTGAAAATGCAAAGACTTTCATAACATGCTCTCAGTGTTTCATATCTCAATTCTTCATTAGCTACAACTATCTCTCCCTCTCCCTTCCTTGCTATTTCTGGTGCCACAGCAGCACTGGTTTAAGCCTACAAGTATTTGAAACTAATAAATTGCATAGCTAAGACTGCTAATAGCCATTTTCCAGACTGTCTTTATGCCTCCTCAGGATGAATATTTTTAAATATTAATCTTGATTGAGGGAGTAGAAATTCAGCATCAGAGTGTTAAGAATCAGCAGTAAATTTATCCACTGGCACAACCAGTCGATATTAACTAGCAGCTCTGTGCTGCGCGCTAACTTCAGCAACCCATCGGTATTCAATTGCTGCCTTCAAATGGTGTTGTTAGTCCACATGAACAGCCCGCTCTTGTGGGGGTTTCAACCATGTAAGTGGAAGTTTTCTTTAATTGGTCATACATCTGAGGAGAATGTTGAGCTTCCCAATGACCTCATCTTTTCATCATACCTCTGTATTTCCTATAATAAGTTACCTGCTAGCTGACTTGCTTAATTGTTGACTCAGTGGCTTCAAGCCGCTAAGCAGCAGCAGTGTTCTCAAGATTTGCAGACGATGTTACCACTTGAAAGTCAAGCATTTCATATATGTGACTTGGCGTGTTACAGTCATGAGGTCATGAGCACCGTATGAAGGCAGCACAATTTTAAATTGTAGCAAAAATGCAGGAAATCAATGTGAGGCAGTGGAGGTTAAAATTGTGGTGTACCGCCACAAGTAAATCTATGTATGAGTAACACTTGAGGTTTTCCACTTCTTTTCAAGCATTCTTATGTAATACCTAGAGTACTTAGAAGACTAAATGTTCCAGATGCTAAAGCCTCGTGTTCCTCTTTAGCCAGAGTCGATGATAGGAGGAGTAGCGTTGTGTTTTCTTTTAAGTGGGCTTGATGGCTTGATAAATTGCTGCTCCATAAGGCCCTATTTCTCTGCTCAATTAGAGTGGGGGGTTATCTGAGAACTCAGTGCACCCCACCACTGCAGCAAGCAGATGGTGACTTGGTGTGTGTTTATCTTATTTGACACTACCAGTGTCTCATGCATGATCACTCACTCTGCTCTCCTCACCCGTCCACTCTCTTTTTATGTACCCTAGTTTCCCCAGTTGTTCTTCTCCTGTCGTCCAGTCCCTCGTGCTCAATCGCTCATATGTATCTGACAGTTCAGACTTCTCCCCTGCTTTGTCTTCTGAGCCTGTGATGGATTGCTTTTATCAGAGTAAGAGCTTTGCATTCATTACGCCTGCAGACTGATTGGACAAACAAAGATTTTTTTAAAAGCCAATCAATAAAGTAATGTTTGTTTTGCTTTTGGGCATCCATGCAACCCATAAACCCCTAAAAAAAGTAGTAGAGATGCCCCAAATGTACTTGTGTGTTTTATTTCTTTAGTGGACAAGTATGACTTGGGGCATTTTTACAGTGTGCATGAACCCTTGGGAGTCAAACAAGAAACCATATTATTAGCTTTGATGTAAAATGAGGCCATTTACCTCCAGTTTGGCAGAGTTAAACAGAACGAATGAAAAAGAGAATGCGATGTATGTGGTTGGACCTGCTCTGTTGGATTGTGGGTGGTCTGATGTCATCATTTCCACATGCAGCTAGTTTCTGCCGTTGCCCTGCACAGCCCAGCTTCGGTTTCAGTGTACATTCATTTGTCTCAATTCCCTATCTGCTCAGTCTTTGATCTCCCTTCACAACTAGTGTTAAGGCACTTGGAGATTGCTTTCAGAGACCCTTTATTCCTCCACTCCTCAGGACTCTGGAAAAAAAAAAGCTGTGCAAACAACAGATGTGCGCTATGATCCCAGGCCAATGCTTCCATTTTCAAAGAATAGTATGTGCCCAAACCTTGACATAACAAAGAAGCTATATTAAAAGAACATGCCTTTTTTTTGTTGTTGTTTTTTTTAAGCAGTGAAAGTCTTTGATTTTGAATTACTCCTCTGATTTTGATGTTTTTACAAGTTGGCAGTGTTAGGATCAAGCCCGTAGCCCTTCCCACAGAGACACTGTGACAAAGGAGAAGGCATGTTTACGTGTACATGCTTGTATACACTCCCAGCAAGTGGCCCGTGCAGGTTTAGTCACACTAGATTTGCTGAGAAGACAGGAAAATCGCCTGATCGTTGCCGAAATTCCCACACTGCACAGAAACAAACAACCTCTCAGGTAAGCTCTGTCCTTTGGCTGCTTTACCAGGCAAATGCCTTTTCAGCTATATAAGAATTCTTAGGTTGTGTTTGTCATACCCGAACAATTCGATTTTTAATAGCTATCCTAAGGTATGATGTGTTTTTTTCTCGCTGCCTATGTGTCAGTGTTGTGCAGGTGCAAGCTCTGCTCTGCTAAAGGTAATTTCCCCACTTTGTGACTATTACACAAGTCAAGACGAGGTGGGAACATTTCAGGTATAAAGGCTTCACCGCTGTATATTCTTTATAGACGTTTCATTGCTAGTCATAATGTTAAATTTCATGCAATTATTCAGAAGGGCTATAAATGTGCTGAGTAGTAGTACTACTGCTTCACCTAGCCATGTGTGGTGAGAGCTGCTGTGATATTCTGGATACTGTAAGGGCTGTTTGGGTTCTTCTACTTAGGAACATTGTTGCGTCCAGCGTCTCCTTTCACATTCTAGCGTACCTCTCTGTATTTGGCAAGTTAGTTTTTAAGCAGCAGTGTCTGTTTCAGATTTCAAAGTAACCACTGCAAATATGAGACATTTATTAAAAAAAAACAAAAAAACAGTGTAATCCAGTCAGGAGGGATATCGGTCTAGCAATGTTTTGTCAGTCCACTAGTTCCTAGAGAAGGAAAGAAACATGAAAATTGTAAACCATTTCTGTAAGGACTAGTAGCCTCCGCCTCACAGCAGTGGTATTTTGTTGTGCTTGTAAACTCAGACCACATTCCTCATAAAGTCAGCTGCTTTTTCTTGCAAAGAGGATGCTGGTTGTTGCTGTTTTCCATGAAAATTGGATTGTCTAACAGCACGACGTAGAGGGTGGCAATCGTGAAGACTTTCATTAAAAACATGTCTGTTATGTCAGTATCCATCGCTGAATAAGGCAAAACAATCTTGACTGAGCTTACGGCCTACTCGTTAAACAGTTGCCATGGGTATATATTTGCATTATCACAAGCGGTGGCAACATTCACGGAAAAAGGTTATGGTAATGAATCCATAATGCAAAATCATCATCATCAGGTGTTAGTTAATGCAACGTCTGATGCAAACCGAACATTTCCTGCTGCTCCAGGACTGGCAAGACCCACATTTTCACAGTAAAATGCAGTGTGTTTTCTTAGTGAGTTTAGCACTTGCTGCTATCCATTTTTAAAAAATGTATCTACAAATCAAGATAACGGTTTTATCAGTTTTTGACAGCAGATTAGTTTCAGAAATTGCAGGGCGTGATGGAACGAGAAGGAGTGACCATAGTGAGCTGTTATATGAAGAGCTGCGTGTGACAGGCGACACACCTCCAGCTTCTCTGCAACCACCAACTCCTTTCACTGTGCCCTGCTGTTTGCAGACTCAGGCTGTGTAGAGCATGAAATCAGATCAATTTTTGTTCACAGAATGATGGATAAAAGCCAGTCGACACAGTAGTCTTTTGTTTATTTGTGCCATGAGTGTTAAACCACATTACTTCTTACCTCCAGTAACCAAATCAACCAGCACTGAAATGTTTCAGATTGCTACTTTAATACAATGCTTTCATTTTCCAAAATGCAAAGCCATGGGAACAAGAGACCAGGAGTTGCTGTAGCACTCAAACCAAATGGTTGGCTGATACTTCATCATCTTAGTAGGACCATTATTGTTGCCACATTGGACCAATTTCTTTACTAAATCCTAGCTCTTCCTACCTTTGTGTAAATGATTCTAATGTTTCCAAGATAATCTACTCATTGCTACGTGTAGGAAGTTGAAGTCTCCTCTCTCTGTGTGGGGGGGCAGCAGAGGCTGGCCAGCTGCCTTTTCCCGGCGGTAGCAGCAGCAGCCATATGGTGTCTCAGCCTTGCCGGATGCAATGGACCAAGAAAGAGGACGGAAAAATGAGTATGAGACTTTGATGTGAAAGAGTTGGTGGACGTGTCGGCGTGATGCTTCTGTCAGTTACAATTAGCGTTTTCAAACATTTCCAAACCCATTGTCTGAACCACAGTGAAGAGAGCCATAAACACGCTCTTTCCATATAATTGTTTTTTTTTTTTGCTGTGCTTCCATGCATTCTTTTTGATGACTGTGGCGTTGGCAGTGCACGCCTTATTATTCCAGCTGTGCTTTAGCTGCAGAGCTGGCAGTGGCTAAGTACAGTTAGTCAGGCTGAGGTCAGGAGGAGTTTACCACAAGCATGTGTGTCCTGCTGTAAGGTGATAGAATAACTGATCCCAATGCACAGATCCCACTCCTCTTCGCTTTATGGATGTGATTACTTCCCAGCCTCATGAGGAGAGTGATGTAATGAAAAAGCCATGTGGCCATTATGGAGGTTGATTGTGTCATGGTGGAAAGATGGCATTAACTTGCAGTTAATGAGTCACGCCGATGCTCACGGCTCATTTGTGAGGTAGTAAGTGTAATGACGGATGAGAGTGTGAGCCTGTCGTGCTACAGCAACTCACAGATCATTCATCTACTGCTGAACTCGTATGATCGTGCCACATGGCCAGGGATCTTCCCCCGTTGTGTCCCCTCTGAGTTCTGGTTGCTATGATACGCCATCGGATGGGCAGGGCTTAGGACAAGCTGGAAGATACCAATCTTGGATGATTCCCTCTGGTTAATTGATCACATGGGGTGCACAGTGGCCAGGGGGCAGCACCTGAGGAAGACCATTTGTCTTGAATTAAGTGCTAGGAATAAGACCTCACTGTGCAACTAAGTTTTGTGTTGCATACATTCACTGTAAATTGCTTTACAGTCTGTAATATTTGGTTATTGTCTTGAATTGACTTTGGCTTTTAAAGGAGTTTCTAACTTTTACCATCTGTGTAAGTACAGATGAAAACAAAAATCCTTGGATGTACTGTAAACACATATGCCATTTCTTCCTTCCTCTTCTTAGAAATCTCACTGCGGTTTCGCCAGACCGGTTTCACAAGGCTGGTCTTGCAAGTTTGACTGATGAGAGTAGTCCACGTGTGAGAGAGATTCAAAACCTGACGGAGGCCAAGACTCTGAGAGCCCAAACAAAAGATTTTCGTGTGGCAGCAGTTTGGGTTTAAAAAGTATTACAACAAAGAAGAGCTGAACAAAAGCAGAACCATAGCAAGATGTGGCAGGTGAAATATTGTGGAAATATCACACATTTTTGAAACCATTGACTTTAGATTTGTGAAGGTCTCTTTTACAACAAGCAAAATAGTTTCAAATCGAACCAGGGCTTGCAAATCGGAATCAAGTCAGCAAATCGGTAGTGATACCCAGGACTACTGGTCATTAAAAAATGTTATCCCTGCATCCTCTCCCTCTAAAATGTAGTTAGAGAGTCGAGAACAGAGATGTCACGCTATTGATCAGAGAGAGTGGGGGGCCAAAAAAAGCACTGCTCTGCCCCTATGTTTAACGACTAATTAAAGAGCCTCATTAAGAGGGCTGGGGCTGATTGTCTGCAGGGCAGAGATGGTCCAGCTTCAGTCATCCGGCCTAAACCGAGCTGAGCTGCACTCATTTGTGGAATGTGAGGGATTTGCGTAGAAGCCAATGAGCACATCAGCAGCTGGCAGGGAGAACCCTGTGGTCAGCAGCAGGTTAATTACCACAGAAACAAAGAGCGCATGCTTTTGTGTTTCAGTGTCTCTGTCTGTGTTTACAAGTTTGTATCGACTCATTTGTGAATTTGTGAGCAGTGAATTCCCACTCAATCTTGGCGACGTGGAACAGTAATCTTAATTGTGCGTGCATTTTCTGGCAGAATGAGCATCAGCCTAACTTGTCATCACTCATGCTGACATGAATTCTTCTCCTTTCCTAGAGTTTCAATAGTTTGTGTTTTCCTTCATCTTGATTATTGACGCTGGCCTTTTTCTTTTGTTTGGGTCATGTGACTGTGACAGCTGATTTGCTTGGCTGTCCTGAAGTCCCCTCTACGGTGTGTGGAGATTTCCATGAAATTGCTAGGCACTGCAGGAGCTTCTCAGGTCATTAAGGGAATGTTAGTGTAACAATGTGTTTTTAAGATCTCATCTTGTCACATGTATTTTGATGCAATGATGTCGGTGCATGCTGAATTGTGTTTCTGTGGGGTTTGTGTTGTCCAGCTGCTAGCTGTCCTCACTAATGAGAGAGAATATTCTTGTGCACCTCCCTTTTAATTTTGGTCTCACGTTTTTTTGTAGTTTTTTTTTTTTGTCAAAAGAGCTGATTCATAGTATCAGAAATGTTTCAGGTTCACAGGCCCATTGTATAACAAAAAAATCAACAGATACATTTAGATAAAGGAAAACTAAGCAGTACATGTACTAAGAAATGTATAAAGGAAAGTGAAACAGATGGCTGCCGTACATAATCTTGGGTGGTTCTCGGAATCAGACTCTCTCCATAAACCTTTATATTAATTGTACTCTAATATATCCGCAATTTCCGGTGTTCCATGAGTCAAATGTTTGACAGTGTTATCTGAGGTCTGGTCAACATAGCGCTCCTTTCTCTTTCTCTTAGTTTCATGCTCAGATGCCCTGATCCCAGTATTTATCCTAATATAACAGCCAAGTTTTTAAAAACAATAGCTTGGCTGTTGCCCTAAAAGTTCAGTTCTTTGTGTACTATCTAGAGAACAAAACCCAAAATGTAATTGAGTCAAAAAATTAAAGCTGTCTCAACTTCATTATTCGTGGCAATTTTCTTCCGTAATCAATAGAGGAGACAGAACCCCGCTGGTTGGACTGTATCATGCCAGGTACGACTTGTTGCAGACGCAGTCACGTTAAGCAGGCTAATGGGTCTGAAACTCCAGACTAATCAATCCCTCCAAATTGAAACACAAGATATGATATATATATATAATGAGACAGCATATCTCAGCTTTGGTGATTCTGATTGCTCTGCCTCACGAGATTTCATATCAGTATTAGAGGGCGGCAATTCCTGCTCCCTTTGTTTACTGTTTTCTGACTTAATTAAAGCAGCCTCTCAGAGATGTGATTTATGCGAATAAGCAATGAGTTGGTAATAATAATCAAGTCTTCTGTTATATAGTCATCTGCAAATTGATGTTGTTAGCATGCAGAGTGATACAGAGAGCCCACACGAATGTAAACAGCAGGGATGTTATCCTTTTAATGTAGACATTAGATTTTTATTCATTTGTCTTAATTAGCCATAAAACACGTTACGATTGAGATATAGGAGTGACATAAATTGCCAGGTGTTAACCTTACTTAACCTGAGTTAGCACTCACACTCTCAACTTCTGAGTTAACAGATCTATGTCTTGGACTGGTTGCAGATCAGCCCTCTGGCACGCTGGACAGAAATCAAAGCTAATTTTATTTACTGCCCAGCTTTCCAACTTTGATGGCAATTTTTTTTTTGTCCTCACAGCGATTTCCCTGCCACGGTCTAATCAGTTTGTGTTTACAACTGCAGTGTTCCAGATGGCTCAAGGTATTTTTATGGTAACGCCAGAACCTAGAAGCTGGCAACTGCAGCTCATGTTTTATTACCCGGTTTGGCTCCAGAGGGGAAAAAAACTTTTTACGGTTATATGTGAACAAAACCAGGACAACGTGGTCATCCAAGTGAGGAGGGTTGAACTAGACGACGCAGAAAAGGGGAAAATGTTTAAAGAAAATGATGAATTTAGCCATGCACATTAAATATTGGCTAAAATAACGTCTCTGCTAAGTTTTTCAGATGCAGTTCCTTCATTTTTTGTGACAGATATTACTCACTACCATGCAAGACTCATTGGAGTGCAGCTTTGCAGATGCAGACACAGTAGTGCACAAGGGCTTGGAGGCTCCAGGCTGACTTTGAAGCTAATTCAATAGTGTGTTCTCCTCTGCTCTGGTGCATAATGAGATTGGAACACAGACATTTGGTGCTTTTGATTAAAGTGTCCAATCAAAGGAAGGTTATCTGGAGACGGATTCCTCCAGCAGCCACTGTAATGGAGAGCGTTATCGCAGTCTTTGTCATTATTGTTCTCTTAATTGCAAAGGATGCCAGTGTTCGCATTGGTAGACCTTGTCGAGCATCCCAAATAATAGGGTGTGATAGCACCAATAGCGAGTGTGGAATACTAATTGAATAGCACAGGCATTATGGTCTTTCTGCATTTTTCAAGTTCAGCAGTGAAGTAACTTTACAGCCAGTGGAAAAGTCGCAAAAAAGTTTTTGTATATAATTTTTTGGTAGAGCTGCAGGTGGCAAAGAAACAGATCACAGGAAAGATCGAAAGTTCCTCACTGAAATGGGGAAGACTGGCTACCGGTACTATGCACCTCACTAATACAGTGTATCAGCTGAGAGACTTCAGAACTCTACCACCATCTACCTTTATTAATATCTGTAACGGTTCTAACTAGAGATACACTTTTTTGTGTGTATGCTTTTTTTGCTACGGTGGATGAACTGTGTTATTATGTATATGTAACATATATGCAGATATGTTTTTGTACTGAAGTCCATCTTGCCAACGAAATGTTGTTCTGGGCTTTTTGACCAACAACAAAGATGGTTAGGCAACAACAAACTGGAATCAGGATGACATGGGCATCATGAGTGAACATGTACTACACCTATGAAGACCAGTAGAAACTCAGCGTTTAATGTCAATATAGACAAAGACTGTGTTCAGAAAAGCAATTTGAACACAGAACTTGCTGAAAGGCTCATGTTAGTTTTACAGCTATGTAAAAAAAAAATAAAAAAAGAGCTGGTCTGTGAACGCGAACCAAATCTGTTTTCTGTTGGCTGATGTACCCTAAGCTAGACTTTCTGGGAAAAAAAACACCAAAGATTGCAAACAAAAAGAACTGTTTTATCAAAGAATTGTTATTTCAAGGAAGTAGACACAGAAAGTGTTTCCCTCGCCCACACAGAAGCACATATTACTCCATGTCCTCCTGATTTTATATCTCTGGCAGCTAGCTGGGGTTTAAGGAGAAGGCCAATTGTGTTCATATTTTCTCAGTCTGGCAATAACCACAGCTCTAAAGGCCAACAGCAGGTTTTCATTGGTCAACCTAAGCATTAACTAGACCACTTACTGTGGCCAGTTTATAATGACAGGGTTCACATTATTTCTTGCTTGTGAGTCTCAGAGGTGAGAAACACCGCACATGCAGGTTTGTTTTTCTTCCTGGACCTTAATATAATGCTGTCTGATGTTTGCGTTTAATATTGCACACCTTGATATGTAAAGGCCAACTTTTGTGGGCAGTACAGTACATCTGCTGACATAAAAAAGTCAGGGAAGTCATAAATGATTCTCACTACAAAGCTCTTGCTCTATAATCAAGACATTAAATGATCTGCTGTGAGACTCTTTTGAGAAGGAGGCAGCATGTATGATAGAGATCAGTTGAAAACACTTTCCTCTCATATTTGATTGGCTCAATTTTCATCTAAAATCCATTTCAAGGCTTCTCCGACCTCCTAGTTTATCTGTCATCTCCTTTTCATAATGTTTTCCTCCCTACCGCAGTGTCCCTGCAGCATGCCACCCTGACCTCTTCCCACTACAGCCCCACCACTCTCTCCTCAAAGGTCTCAATTAGTCATTGATTTTCTTTTCACTGCACATCTGTTGTCTCCGGCCTAATTTATGTTTTCTGATGACCTTTTTACCTCAGCGAGGCCCCCGCAGCTATATTGTTAGCATAGATCTGCAAGCCAAGTATGAGGCCGATAGCCTAATGTGGTTGGCGCTGAGTGATGATTAACATTTTTCTTTCCCGGCTGTAGTTTATAGAACCATAGCAGCATTCTTCAATGTTCAGGCCTTCTTGCTGTGAATGTTTTACTTCATTTGCTTCTAATCAAATGTTGAGCTACAAATATGCAATAAAACCTCTTCTCTGTCATATTAAATTTGATTTGTTACGTGTCTGGTACTGCGAAGGCCACCAAGGCTAAGGAGAGACGAGAAAAGAGGACAAACTACTCAATATATCCTTAAGAGAAAGTGTAAGGAAAAGGAAGGATGGTTGTTAGAGTTAACTGCAAAGTAAATGTTTGAACATGTAATGCCAAAATACCAAGATAGTGACTAATTTTGCAAAATAGAAAAGAGGATGTCAGTCATTGCATCTTTTTTTTATTTTTAATTAAAATGACATTTCAGTGATCTTAAGCGCTGCGGTTTGCTGATGTCGTGGGAGTATCACGGTTTAGTCAAACAAAAGAGCCAGAGAGAGCGTAACGTAGCTCTGTTGGTATGCACTGTAATGTGCTTGTGCAGTACACATGCAAATTATGACCACATGCTCCGATCTTCCGTTGTATATGCTATATGATTTTACTTGTGCCCGATCTTGTATTGAAAGCAGTTGTGCGTGCAATGCTTTCATGACAAAAATATGTCTTTTCCATGTTACTGTTTGAAAAAAAAAAAAAATTTCTTCTGCCTCTGTCTTCATTAAAACCTTTAATACCTTAAATGCTACATTGTTATGTAAAATAAAAACCAAGCTAATGCTGCATCCGGACTTATTATAGTGCACCTCACTACTACAGCTTAGTATATTCCACTATTCATTTGAGCTCTAATGTTTGGGTCATTTTACCGCTCTAAGTGAGCCAATAGTGTATAGTACTTTACATTAACAGTGATTCCCTGTGGCAAAATCTCTGCAGGTCTCTGAGCAAATGTTTGGAATAAAAAGCTGTTGACAGCCGTTGACTTTTAGCCTCCCCTGAAATTATGTGAAACTAACATCACTTAGGAGCTGCACTCTAACAGCCGCTGTGACTGGTTTGTGTATCACAGTGGAAAAGACTTGGTGTGATATTGTTTGCAAAGAATTTAATCCGTGGTAATTTACTGCTGTAAGTCTATAAGTAGTGTGTGCTTATTAGCAGGGATTCAGACCATTGAGCCAATGAAATACCATCTTGGGAGTCCATTTGGAGCAACAGATTAAGGTTTTGTCAGGTTTTGCCATGAATTTCTGTGATGGCAACCTGGATAGACTTACATTTTAGGATGTAGTGCAGAGAAGGGATTTGAGACTGTTGTGCTGCAGTATTCTACAGCTGACTCCTGATAAACTCTCTGATTGTGTTTATTTTTCTCTGACCGTGGAATATAAGCAGTGTTATAGTTCAGGGAGACGGCATGACCTTCTATTAGTTTGAACTGAAGTATTTTGTTTATACTTATTCCTTGACCTTCGACAGGTAGTTTGTGTTTGTTTAACTGTGTTGAACAATGTATGGGCCTATTCCTGTTTACATTTGAGGAGTTTCCAAAACTTGATTTGACTACTGAGCTGGATATGTTAGGGAAACTACTGCCAGGCTTTCCTCTCCTATCTCTCTGCTGCATTTGTTACTGATTATTGTTCTTGTGATGTTATGAAGGAGAATTCAACAACTTTCAAGTTGTTTCTTGCATTGTTTCTTTGTCTTGTAATCCCTTTTTCCCTCTGTCTGCCTTCAGACTATCAAATCTGCAATCTCTTCCCCCTCCTGCCACCAACATACCCATCCTCCACTCTCTCCATTCCTTCTAAAAACTGCTCCATCTTCAGTACTTCCACATCAGTGGCTTTCTCAGGAATCTGGAGGTTCAGGAGGTGGGGTGAGGGCACGGAGGCCACTCTGCTGATGACTCGGCCTGCCGGCTGATGAATCTCTCACCAAACCTTGCTGTGTCCACCACGACTTTTTGATCCATTTATTAGTCAGTTATAGCTAATTGATCATCAGCCAAATGAGCTTTTAATGACCCTGAGTTGAACCGAATTATGAAGAATGCTTCAAGGAGAATATCATGTTGGAGAAGTACAACATGAAAATTCTCAGATGGGTTTGAGGACCCAATTTCTGTTAATTTGATTGCTGAAGAGTCGGGATTGCGTTTCAGTGAATTGCAGCAATTCCCCTGTTGATCCAGTGAGTTTACTCACAAAAAAATATCAGTCCTCCCGCTGTTGTGGTTTCAGCTGTTCCTTAAATGATGCTCCAAGAGATACTCCTATATTTTATAGCTCTAAAGTGAAATGGCTCATAGAAATTCCTCCAAATGGAAGAGTGCTTCATTTTTAATCACTGTAATGCCTTTTTTGTTTAAAGGACCACTGTGTAGGATTTAGTGACATCTAGTGGGGAGGTAGCAAATTGCCTCCAACTGAATACCCCCTCCCTCAATCTTCTTTTCCAAATTGTAGGAAAGCCTAGGGTGCTCGACACTTCAACGTTAAAATGGGGAATGCTCTCTTTATTGTCAGTGTCTGGTTTGTCCATTGTAGGCAATGGTAGGAACACGTTTTTTTTTTTTTTTAACTTTTGGACTCTTAGAATGATCCCTTAATTTCTATAGGGAGCAGGTTTTCTTCTGAAGAACAAAACCATGAGACTTTGTAGTTATTATACACTAAAGAAAAAACAATTATGAACAGTACATTGGTATCGATAGATTCCCCTAACTTAAACACAATGGTGCTTTAAGTTTAATCCTTTCACAAGATGTCCTAGGGCAGTGTTTATATGAGTTCCTCTTCCATTTTTCCATGAGGTGTGGAGGTGGGTGACGGGTTAATCTGGATGTTAAGTCAGTTGTTTGGAGAGCTGTTTCTAGTTCAGCAGCCTTATATACAGACTCCGCTGCAGGGGGAGTGAGAACAGTGGAGGGAGGGAGGATTGTGGGAGTGAGGGTGTAGGGGAGCTGGGGGTTCAGTTGACTAATTGTTGTAATGCGGTCCAACGGTGAACGACTCTTCATCTCTGTCGTTTTGCGTCGACGATTCTCTCCTCACTCGTCTGGAATGCACACTTTACCATGCATGTGTGCACACATGAGTGAGATGGATCCACACACACACACTGGCATACACCTCTTCTACCTCTCGGGGAAGTCAAACACAAATCGTTAAGTTTATCCACTCCTTCTCTGTGTTTATTTTTCCAGCATTTATGTCATCATCCTCGATTTCCCCTCAGAGTTCCCTGGTGTTAGCTGCCGTAAAGTGCTGCCATTGACTTGTTCTTGTTAGCTGGAATGGGGACTGCATGCTGAGAAGTTATGAATTCTTCTGCTTGCCTCTGGTCCTGGAAGGCTCAATAAAAAGAAAGGTTGAGAACCTTTGTAAGTGAGCATGACTGTCTCTTGGGCTTCCACAGTAAAAAATGAATGAGTCTTTCGCCATGGCTTTGTGATACGCTGGTCTTCCAGTTTTGCACGCACATGAATACCTGTCAAAGTGAATGATGCGACCAACTCTGGTATTGCTTATAGTATTGTTTGCTTTTTGGCGTTGTTGCAAACTCTGTCTTGTAAAGAAAGGTGTGTAGTTGTGTGTTTCCTGTTTGGTAAAATCTCTGCAATCCTTATAGGGATTTATTTTCTTCTGATAAGTAAAATAATTTGCATACTGTGTGTTTCTATGTTGCAACGGTAATAAGTTTGTCCCAGTTGTATTTTTTTTACAGTTGTGTTTTCCATTTTCTGTGTGTTTTCTACATACTGCATGTCAGAGCAGTCTGAGCTGGCAGGAGGATAAGCTCTGGAGACTGAACACACCAGGTCTTTTGGAAAGCACCCTGAGTAATTGTTATAATTTGGCATGGTATCACAGTAATTTAGTTCAATTAGCTAATGAAGGACTTTTTGAACTTTTATTTTGATGATTATGCGCTGGTGCTCTGGATCATCTGTAATGAAAGATGCAGTAAAAACACGAATGATAGTTTATGCAAATGCTTAATGTCCCAGAGGACAGATGAGAGGTCTGACTGATTGGAGTTTGTTGTAGAAGGTCACTCTATTGTTGACTGGAAACGATTACAAAGCAATCTTTTCTTTCAACCAAGCCAAGATTTCCTTTCAGCTAAGCCAAGTTGATTTTTTTCTAAATGCTGCTATAAACTAAATTTAGTTTAGGTTTAAGAAGGCCAGATCTCCATATAATTTCAGGAGTGATTCTATAAAAGGCCTGTCAAACTTTCAGTTTCTCATGAACTGCGGCTCCCCTATAAATGATAGAGCATGACACCTCTATCATTTATCTGGATTTGGTTTTCAGCTTCAACTAATGATCTTCTCAATTGATCAGTAAACTTTTTGTCTATAATATATCAGAAAATTATGAAAGCCCAAGCTGATGTCCAAGACATAGTCCAAAACAAAGATATTCATTTTAATGAATAATAAATTAAGATTTTCGCTATGTTATTCTTAATTGATTGATTGAATTTTCACCTAATTCTTTTAGCTGCATCAGAATTATATTTTCTCTTGTGCACTTTCTGTTGGTGCCCACACTGAGGGCGTACCATTACCTGAAATATTGGCACAGTGCTTGTTGGCAGGATGTCCACTGGTTTGGTTTGAATATGAAAACATTCAAATAATCCAAATGGCTGAGCAGATTAGCTAAATTGTTTAAGTTATAAATAAATAAGAGAGCCATCAATAAGATGGATCTTATTGTTTGAAATTCTTCTGATTCCAACTAAACTGTTTACATGGACACCAAATAAAATGACCTGATTTATTTTTGACATGTCCGTAGTGGTCCTGCCTCTAATGTGACCGAAGAAGATTTTCACAACATTGAAGACTGAAGAATTGAATTTTTTTTTTTTTAACAACATGATATTTTACTACCACCATGTTATTGTCTCTCCTAGAAACTAATCAGATCTTTGATATTTAGCTTTTTTAATTTGAAAATTTCTTCCGATTAAGTTGCTGATATTCGTCTAATACTCTAAATATTGGTGTAATGCTAATGTCCATGTAAACATAGCCACTGCATCCACTTCCTTGTCTCTGCATTCGCGTTTCTGCCACTTTGCACCGCCTTTCTTTTGGTTCATTGCGGGAGGACTGATGAAACAAACGTTTTGATGAGAGGAAGCACATTCCCTGACTGTGGTCCCTGCTTCACCTCCCATCTTTCACCCAGCCATCTCCTCCACAGTATAAAAAAACAACACAAGTTCTCTAGTGGATTTAGGGGTTAGCCACATCTCGCTGCATTCACCCTTTTCACTGAGCTGTCACTGATTGAAGCTCATTTGCATATAAATGGACATCTAATTCTCTCCTCCTTAATAGAGCTTGCTTGAAAGATTTCGGCACAATAGAAAACTGCTTTTGCAAAGTTTTTGAATTGTCTTCATGTTTGACCTCAAATTAAAATCTTTTTTATATATATTTGTATAAACTTTAAGTGCCCCAGGAAGATATGCTTTCTACATCTGCCTCTCATATTGTAGATAATGAGATTGCAGCAGTGTCCAGCCAGACCATTCTGGTTTCTGGTTGTTTCTTTCCCAGCATGCACAGCAAAGATGTTTGTGAGCCGATGGATTGGTCTCTTTCTCTCTTTAGACAGTTTCCACACTGGTCATCTTATCTGTGATCTGTCCATTAAAAGCATCAGATGGTGGTGAGGGTTAAATGGAGGAAGGTAAAGGGGAAGAACCATGAGGCTTTGGCAAATATATGGACCTCTCTTCTCCTCTCCTCTCCTCTCCTCTCCTCCTTCCCCTTCCCTTTTCCCCACATCCTCTCATTCCTCCACTCCTCTCTGACTCATATCCTCTCTGCATTCCTTCTCCTCTTTCTCCCCCTTGTTCCTCACCCAATATCCTCTGGGTGTTTTTCTTTGTTTCCTTCCCGGTCCAAACCATTTTTGTTTTGCTTCTTGTGAGCACTGTTGTCTTTTGTTCTATAGAACTTCAACGGCTGTTTGTGACCCACTCGCCATATGGTTACTGAATTTCTACAGCTGTTTTTAACTTGTGTGTTATCATTAAGTGTTTAAGATTATTGCATATATCAGCTTTTCTTGGGTACTAAAGACGCCAGCCTGTGAAGCCTGTGAAAAGCGTCATTGTTGTAAGTTTCATAGTTCCCAGTGTTTAATTCAGAAGCATGTTATACATTCTTGAACTTCTTCCAGCCAACTGAAGCGGCATTTGTTTGCACTTGCATCCATCATATTAGTGAACTTATCTTGCACTTTGCACAAATCTCCTCTTACTAGAAAGTCTGAGTTCCAGTGGTGTTCTCCAGTTCATTTCTACATTGCTGCTGTGTTGTTGCAGTCAAAAAGAGATAAAAAAGAAGACCATGGATGATGCTCCCTCTGCCCTATCCTGTCAGTACCTGTGTCAGCTCCAGCTGATCATTCACAAAGCTTTGCCTCTCTCCTTCTCTGTTTCTTGCACACACTTCTCGCAACTCCTAATTACCATATCTTTGGCTGCATAAGCAAAAGCAAACAAAAAAAATGGGAGGAAAAGGTGTTGTTCCTGTGGTCTGATGCTTGTATCTCCCTCAGAGAGGAAGCTGCATTGCCCCATAAACCTGACCTGTCTGTGCGCAGATGGAAATGAAGGTGAACTGAGGACATTGAGCCTCTTCTTCACCACACACTCATTCACCCAGTGACAAACACAGCTGACCTTTCGCTTGTTTTATTGCGCATTTATGTAAATTGATTAGTACACTTCTTGTGGAATTGATCTTAATGCAGCATTTTGACCAAATTCCAAACCACAGATTGATTACCTCGGAGGACGAGGGGAGGAGGGGAGGAGGCGATGCTTTTTGTCTTGACAGCGTGTGGCAAGAAATATGACAACTGACCTCTTTGTGTTTATGGTTGTCTCTCCTCTTTCCTTCATCTCTCTCTCTCTTGTCTACTTGATTAATCCTCCAGATAAGCATATCAGTGCTCCCGCCCCCATCCACTCCTCTTTCCCGCTTTTCAATCTCTCATCTCCCATTTTGTATTTTTTCATCACAAAACAGCATCATTATCTGGGCTCATCTGTCCACAGTGACTGGAAGATGTAGTTTTCCTGCTGGCTCCTCCAAAAACATTGATTAATGATGCACCTTTCCCTGCGCCGGCGGGGACGGTACGCACGCCCCAGTTTTGAAGAAAATTAATTGCATCAACAAGCTTTCACTCATTGCCTCTTCTTATCAGCAACTTCCTCTATCAGGTTTCTTCCTCCTCGTCTGTCTGGTCTTAGTTTTATCTACTATTTCAATGTGTCTGCTTTTTTTTTTGGTAAGTCCAGACAGGACCTGCTGTTAAATAAAAGAAAGACATGTTGTGATGTCTTCTTGACAGCTGTCACTTGTTCACAGTCTGCTGATAACTGTGTCCCTGTCAACATTTTATAATCTGCAGCTGAAGCAAACCCTCTAAATGGGACACTATTTTGTCCTCTCTCTCTCCCTCTGGAGGATCAGCTGTTGTGTCGCTGCACCTGAAATCACACTCAGAGCTGGGTAGGACGTCTTTTTATTAAGGGCTCCCGAAAAACAAAGTAGTAAACAATGGGTTTACTGCCATAGATACCTATAAATGTGTTACTCACCCAGCTGTCAAAATCTTATTTGCTGCCTCTGTATGATGAACCCTCCATGTGAACATAGATGAAGAGGCAGAGTGGTTTACACATGAAGCTCTTAGCATGCATATGTTCGTTTTCATTTCAAATTACTTGATTTAGAGTTCATAAAGGGAATCTTTTGGACCTGGCATTCATGTGGGTGTCACAAAAACCTTTTTGGAACAACTCAAAAAATATGAAGAACAGCACAAGGTATTGACCTGGCCTCCAAAATCACTAGATCCCACTGATCAAGTATCTGTGGGATGATCCACAGAGGCCCCTTCCCTCAACCCATAGGACCTAAAGGCCCCCACTAACAACATTCTGATGTCAGACACCACAGGACACCCTCAGAAGGACCATGTCCATTCTCTGATGAGTCACAACTGTTTTGGAGGCACAAGGGAGACCTACACGATATTAGAAAGGCGGTCATAATGTTATGCCTGATCGGTGTATCTCTATCTTGTCTGCTCCTGCGTGTTAGTGTGAGATACTGTGTTTTATTCAGACTGGTGAGTCTCTGTGTCTTTCTTTAGCTTTTATGAGCTGAGAGCATCACTGAGTTATAACTCTCCATTTGCCCCGCCAGCCTCCAAGGTAAACACGTCTATAAGCCTGAGCAGCCTTGGCTCAGTGTAATGTTGGCTTTGGGTCTGGCTCCCGCACATTGCTCAAGTTAACGCTAATGCTTCTGACTGCACCCCGGGACTTATCACGAGCGCTAACATCAACACCATAAGCCCTCACCTCCTAATTAAAACAAAGTCAATTTCCACCATGACCCAGATTTTGTTCTGCGTTTCCTCAGGCTTGCCAGGACCTGCGGTGAGATCACGTTGTGATGGTGTTTAGAACTCGTTAAGTATTTCTCTTGGGCTACCTAGGCAAGATTTTCTTACACTGAGTTTTGTAATGGGATCTTAATTATCTACTCCCCAAACTTTAGTTGCCCATGTGTGACACCTCAGTTTTATGGCTTTGTGAGTAACCTTTGTTTACCTTTGCAGTTTCATTTGATTTTATTCGCGCTTATGGAGATGCAAGCAGTCTGAGCGGATGAGTTGCCAGTGAAAGCAATTATAGGGTGTCTGACTCAGCATTATCAGTCAGTCGAGGAGTTAGTTCTGGCAGAATGCAAGTATGTGTGCACTGTATTGATTCCGAAACTCAAAACTAATTTTAGTTTTTGTTTTGTCTCTAGTCCAATTTGCCCGAATCACGTTTTATGTTGCCGGTGCTACATAGTGTCTACGTACATCTATGAACATGGGATTCATGTAACCTGACGTGCATCTCCCCAGAAATGTAACTATACGTTGCGGTGACATGGATCATAACAAGTGTGATTTTAGTGAAACCAACTGTTGATCCACGTTATTAACGTCAGCGCCAACATGAGCTGCTCAGTTTCACTCGCCATTGTGTGAATTACAGAACAGTACGGACACACCCCCTACGCTGTAGCTACGCTGTCAACATCCTGCGGTCCTATAAATGACCCTTTAGTGTGTCCTGTTGGATTCAGATGTCGTGACTGCAGAGACCATTCAAACCAGTTTGGCTGATCTCATTCGACCTCATTAATCAACAAGGTGTTTCTGTCACATAGCTGCTGGATGTTTTTGTTTTGCTCACCTGTCTGAGTAGACCATTCACTATTGTGAAATGGTCTGCTCAGGTAACAAATGACTCAAACCAGCCTGTCTGGCAGCAACAATATTATCGTGTTGAAGATCACATTTTTTCTTTTCTGTTGTTTAATATGTACAACTGAAGCTCCTGGCCTGTATCTGCATAATTTCATGTATTCCCACATGATTTCTCGATTGAATGATTGCATGAATCACCGGGTCAATGTCAGTCTGTTGGCCTTTCTGTCCAGCACTTAAGTCCAGAGCTATCTGAAATATTTGAACAAGGTCTGGTAAACATTATACCTTCCAAACATTTGCTTGTTAAAAGCGAGATTTATACGTCTGCGTTAGATCTACGCCGTAGCCCGATGTGAACCTTCCCAGAAATGTGAGCACATGTCAGGCAACAAAAAACAAAACCATGACTGGTCCAAAATGCATTTCCTTGTTTATGTCTCTCAGTGGCCAGATAAGCACAAAAAAATCACCCTCCCAACTGTTCCACATTTAATAGCTCCAGCCCCATCATCATCGGCTCAGTTCCTGTTGCCATTGTTTGAAGTTCACAAAGAAGCTCAGTGCAGTGGTACTGGTGACGTAATTACAGAGTTACGCAGACACACCAGCTCACAAATATAATTGCTCGCTATGGTGTAGGCCACTGGTAAAGAATACAACATGTTGCAGAAGTACAAACCAAGTGTAACACCAAGGCCAAAGCCTTCTTATTCTTCCATGTTTCTTGAAGTAGCATTGTCAAATGTACATGCAACAACGATTCTGCTCCCATTCTAGCTTCATATGAACCAGTTCAGTGTTTCTAACATGTTGTCTTTTTCTTCTCTTTATGTATCTCTCTGTGATTGTCCTGGCTTCCTGTTGCTTGACAATGACTCTTCTTCAATCATTCATTCAGGTAAGAAAAATACATCCTTATTTGTACAGATGGTGCTGTAATGAATGTACTGTTGTTCTACATTTCCTTCGTCCACCTGCTATGACAGGAATAAAAGGGTCGTATTTCCATAGTTCCACAAATTGTAAGCAGGAGAGAAGAAGGAAGCCACAAAGATGAGGAATGGGGCAGATATTTCCGCACTGCTCAGTGTTCAGTGGGGGTTTACAATAACATTTGGACAGTGAATTACTCTATCTGTCTGCATACCAGAGTCCTGATGACAGTGGTAGTCGCAGCACAGCAAGGTATTGAGGTGTGGCGGAGTGGTCCGCAGGTTCGGAGATGGAAATGGAAGGGTTTCAGCAATGACATTTTTTTTCCCCTTGCCCTGTTTGAAGGCTCGCTGTGTCACCGTTACTGACGTTTAGTCCATTTTCCATTCCGTTCTTCTGATCTCCAAAAAATGCAGAGCCACAGTAAGGATCCAGTCTTCAGAGCTCAACAGAGGGGCTGTAGATAAACCTAACGTGAAACGGCAGCGTGATAAATCTCGCAGGGGGGAGTCTTCTAATGGAAATGAAGGTTTTTGCAGTGTGGTTTTCATCTTTTTTACCTCATGCATATATACCACTCTTGGACACATTTATAGTACCTAAAGTGCATATATTTTTGAAACGATAGCTCCCAGTGAACCACCTCTCTATGTATAAGCCTCAAAGAGTAAACCAATAAAAAGTCTTTGGGGCTCTCCCATTAAAAACGTATACTTTTCAGTGCTTATAAAATGTATATAGAACTTGGTGGCTGGCTCCAGTAAAGGTTGAACCCGGGATAGTCTGATATAATGGTAAAGGAAAAAATCCATCCCTTCATACTCCTACTCATCATGATACTCATTATGCTCAATTGTTTACTGATATGAAACCATTTGAACTGGATGCCTGCGTTTGTCAGACCTACTGATGGCTTGAGTCCTTGTCATCACCAGAACCTTATTATTCCCAAGAGTTTAACAGTCAAAAAGTGAGCCCTAATTCAGAATGAATGATTTGGAGTTGGGCCCTAAAATTTACTGAAGCATTCTTCTGGATCTGCCATCTGTCATCTTTGTGATTGTCATCTAGGGTCTCTATGAACTGTGTAGTGTGCTTGGGTGGTCCTGAATACGTGGTGTCTTTGGCTAAATGAGAGCTGCTGGAGCCTGTGTGTATACTGTATGTGAGTGTGTAGGGCGTTCCTATCCACTCAGATGTGGGGGCACATCTGTGACACGCTCCCGGCCCCTGGCAGCCCGCCAGCCTGCCATGCCTACCTCCCTCCCTCAGATCCCTCCTTTTCCCTTTCCTCTGTTTTTGCTTGTCTGTCACTTTTTTTTGCAGCAGTTTTTTTCTTTCTCTTCTTCTACCTCTACTTTCTCCCCTCTTCAATTTCTGCGTTATTTTCTTTCAGCACTAATGCCATCCTAGTCCTTTGCTCGCTCTCTCTTGCTCCTAACTTTTCATTAAAAGTGGGTCGTATCCAAGTCCAAACCGGTTTGACAGTCTTGAAGGAATAACAACAGTTTTCACAGGCTGAGTTGTACTTTCCAGAATAACCTTGATGTGTAATAACAGTTTGAAGTCTATTTATAGATTTACAACTCTTACGAAAGGTTATGCTTTCGGTTTATCTTGTAGCCATGATCTTAGTCTGAATTGCAGTCCTAGGTAGAAACCAAGTCAACAACAGCAGCTCCAATTCATTCTCTACAGACTGAAATAAATAAATGGCTTTACCCATTTTTTCTGCGGCCCCCATCTACTCTCAGTTGAGCTCTTCTTCTCCAGAGGTTATCTGGTCCACACACCCCAATTGCGAAACAGGTCTCCTCACCCATTGTCAGTCTGAAAGCTGCTGCTCATGAAAGTTGCAGCTGAGAATTCCATGCCTTGCCTTGCTGGCCGTTCGTCAAATATGTGGGAATTTTTCTCCACATTTCACTTGATTGCAGATGAACTCCTGACAACAAATCGTTGTTGTCTTTTCCTCACCAAACCTCAACACTTCAGGAGGAGTGGTGACTGGTTGTCAACGTACTAATTCACAGCACTTGGCCCACATATATCATAGTCTCACTGGAGTGAAATTGAAGTGTGCTGTGACTTAGGAAGTGTGGGACATGTTGGTAAGAGCGATATTAAAGACAGACTTCAGACTGGCAGCATTTGTTCAGTGTTTGTGTCTTTGTCCTGCTCAGTTGTCTCAGTGAAAGGTGGAGTTTTAACCTTTTTAGCTGCATGAATGTGGCTGTATTTGCATGGCTATGTTCAAACACTTGATCGTAGCACACAGTGAGCTACTATTGGTGATTACTGGCCGGTTGGTTCAAAGCCAGCTGATTCCCTCTCTGTTTGGAGAGTAGGCCTGCCCTGCTCCGCTCTGCACGCTCATCCTCTTCTTTGGCTTAATTTCTCTGCGACTGAGAGGCACACTGCTCTGAGCGTCTCTCTCTGGTCTTATCAGACTGAAATAAATAAAGGTCTCGTTGATCTGACAAATATTTTCTAATCGGACCTCACCAACATTTCTCGTAAATTGTCCTTTATATAAAGAGAAACATAATCCATCATGCACCTGCCCCTTTTGCTCCGGTCTCCTGGTTGATTTTCTGCAAAGAAGAAACATGAGCATACCAATATAAACTATTAAGATGGGCATTGATGTGGAAAGTTGAACCTTTAAAATACCAAATAGAACAAAAAAAAGAAATGCTTTCCATCTGTCCATCAGCTGTTTGTGTCCTGTCACAGCAGCAGAGAAGAACTGTGACACAGTGGAAGCAGAGAGGGAGGTGTGTCTCTCCATCAGCGTGTCGTCACCGAGGTTTGGAAGTGGACCCCCGAGGTGGATTAAGGCTTTCAGCTGGCAGCCAAGACCTCAGACCTGGGCTCGCTCCAGCCTGAGCCTCTGTTGTAAATACGCTGGTGTTTGAAGAAGTGTCGAACACGCCTCTGTGTGTACAAACAAGACTGTCATTCTCGGTCTGTTTGTGAGTGGGTGTGTTCGCCTGCCATGACTTCATCAGAACAGGCTGAACAGCCCAGTTACACAAGCAGTTGCGGCCTTTTAGCTTGATCTCTGCGCACACAGAGCTCCTCACGTTGCTCCCTTGGCTTCGTTTTGCTCATCATGGTATGGTGCTGGCACATTGCAGATAAATATAAAGGCAGCACTTGGTCCAATGCAGAGACGTGACCTCACGCATAACATGTCTTGTTTGTGTAGAGGTTCATCAAGTCTGTGCTTGCGTTGTGACCTGTGGGTGAGTTAGTGCATGTGATAAACTCATAGGTCGAATGTATCTGGTCCTGAGAGTTTTATTTTTGGTCACACTGAGCACATAATAGCACCTTATATTTGAATGCATTAATTAATGTTAGTGTACTGCTGATTTGTTACTTTGAGTGTTCATACTCATCTGCCTCTGCTGGTTGTAAGCTGTGTGTATTTTTGTGTGTGTCTGCGCATGTCTGGCCTGGAGTCAGCTGTTAAGGGATGCAGGGCTGGATGAGCTATGCCTGATGCTGACCCAGAAACGACTGTAGACGTAAGCAGCAGTGACTGCTGCTCCATTAGCCCACAGCCCTAAAATTTCCTAATGTAGGTTTGCAAGGGTGCGTTTAAATTGGATTTTCTTTTCTGAACATTTTTTGTACGTGTGGAGAAAAGCACGCGCGGTATTCTGATAAAACTTTATCAGCGTCGGCCTGCTTGCATTTCCACAAAATAATCAAATAAAAGGTAGACACAGTAGTAAATGTGAAAAACTTAGCCTTTTTAGTGTTTTCTTTCTTTTCTTTCTGCTGTTACAATCTGTGCTTTTTCTTGAGTTCATATATGTGCATTCTCATCATGTTTCTAAAGTTAGAGCAGTGAGCAGATGTGCTGCGTCTCGATGCCTTCTTTATGTGCATACGTTGCCAAATGTATTCATCCGTAGGAGCAAGGCAGTTTGTATCTGTGCATTCACACAGCATCTTGAGCGCGTCTTGAGTCAGCAGAGTGACAGGGTGACAGGGCCAGAAAAGTGGGTCAGTCATGCCCTCTCCAGGCATCATGGATTGGTGGAAGGATGAATGGATGGATGGTTATAAGAAGAAAACTAGAGGTGGATGCTGGTTGCTGAAAGGGTGTGGCTGAATAGGAAATAAATATTTTAATGATGGAAATGAGGTTAAGTAAGGAATTACATAAGAAGAGAGGAGGTACTTTGGTATTAAAATGTGGAGACAGAAGAAAAAGCATAAAATGTGGAGTATAAGTATTCAACTGGAAAGAAAACAAGTGTTGCAAAGCATAAAAAGTAGGAAGCAAAGCTTAAACTGACATTTTCAAACTGACATGGCTTTTTATTTATTTTTTTGTTCGACATTAAGTTGAATATTGTTGTGTTTTGCTGTTTGACAGATAAAATGACAAGCTTCTAAAAACATATTTTCAGTTCTCTATTTTCAGGACTAATTATTATTAATAAAACAATAACTGCTATACTCAGGATCAACAGTGGTTTTTCATCTGTGAAGCCAATCTGCTAACAGATCAACTCTGATCTGACGATTCTGTAAATGCATTTCTTTTTTTTTTTTTTTGTTTTTACTGTACATGCCCGCACCTATAACTGAAAGACAGAACAATGCTCAGGGTGAGCACACACGCTGTGTAGCGACTGCCTCTCTCTTTTAATGATCCTGAGTGACATGTGCCCCCTGGTGGCTGAGTTAATGAGCTCGCCCTGCGCCCTGAGGTGAGGCCGGCTGTGGCAGACCCCGCTTAATCATAGAGAGTAACTGACTGTTCCCCGAGTGGCCAATTAGAATCCAGGAAATCTGTGATTAAGACACAGAGCCCCAACAGCTGCTCATACAGTTGTAGACGAATAGGACTACACTTCATATTGTCACATCTCTCTCATTCTCTTTGGTCTTTCATTTTTTATTTATCACCCTATGTTCCTGACTTTCTTGTTTTTTACATTGTGCTTTTAATGTGACTTCAAATTCTCCTTCCTTTGTTATTCCTCCCTCCCTCCCTCACCCTCTCCGCCTGTGACCAGCGGTTGGTCTGTCGGTGCAGTGTTCCCCCACTGTGGGCCTGGGGTGACTTAGCACACTGCCTCTGATTACGCCCCAGCAGTTGCCCATTTATCTTGCCGCGAAATGGAATATGGGCGGAGAGAGGCCGAAGCATATTATGGTAATACGTCTCACCGCTGTAAAGGCCTAATAAACAGGGAAATTTCCAGCTTAGTCATACACTTGTACAGTCATTCATCTGTAGCTGTGCAAGTTATTTGCTGATGGTCTTTTTTTATTTCAGTGTGACATCTTTGCTTTGGATTGCTTTTTCTTTTCCCCCCTGATATTTTTCCCTGTCCTAGATGTTTTGTGTACAGGCCTCTGCGTCTTTGGCTGTTGGCGTCTCTTATGTTGCTGTATATATGTGCAATTTAAACTCGGAAAACCTTTTAGAAATTTGCATTTGACATTTAGATTGTTGTAGATGTTGCATTTAAAGAGCAACGATTTTGTATTTTTGTCACAGGGAATATTGCATGCCATGTAAAAAAAAATCAGTTGTAAAATGTTTAGTTGTATCTGGAGGAGCAGATACAGAAATAACAACTTCTCTGCTGCATTTGACTGGTAGTTGTAGCATTTTCTGTTAGCGTTTGTGGTTACGTGATAGAGTAGTCGCCTATGTGTTTTCTTTCCATTTAATACCTATGTGCACATTTTCTTTTGGTTAGTTCTGTATGATGTTAAATTATAAAGACCTCTGTGTAAATGATCAAATCAAGAAGAGAGTCTGTCTGATTTGTATGAATGTATCTGATGCTTTAATCCGATTCATAAAGTAACACTGCTGTGATCTTTTTACATACTTTATGGTCATCTTTGTGGCTATTCCTTCTGCTGACGCATATCTCTGTTTGAACGTGAAGAGCTAAACGACAGCTGAAGTGTGTGAATGTTTACACTGTATCAGTGTCAGGACGTCTTCCCTGTGCACACACTGAGGCCTCTGCTGTCTCATTTCTCAGTGGCAACATTTACATGGACACTAGCATTTGTCTAATAATCAGAATAATAACCCTATCTGAATAATGGACTAACCACAGCGGTGTAACCTGTCAATAATCTGTTCAATAGGGAAATCATGCCTGATCAACTGTGTTAACACTAGGTCTGATTGTTTCTCTCTGGTTGGAATAAATACATGTGGGGTAAACTCAAGTTAGTAGCAAATCAAGTTCTTTAAACAAAGAAGGACAAAGCTGTAAATGATGTGGACAGCGGCCTCGAAACACGTGGCCTTTTTGGTCTTCTCCTTCTATCGAATGAATTCGGTGTTTTCAGTAAAGTTCCTCTTCCCCTGTGATATTTCTGACATGTTCTGGGACATATAAACACATGTATCTTACTGGATCATTTGTAAACAGTATAGTAGGAATCTAATCAGACATTGACTGAGGAAGGAGAGAAGAGCAAAGGAAATATAGGTTCAGCGCTTCAATGTAAGTTATTGTTAGTGATAACGTCATTGGAGTATTTAACATTATTACGGCCCGTTGCAGTTTTTCTCTGGGTTTAACTGCTGGTTGGCCCTCTTAGCCAGGGGCCCTGTAAATCTGGGAGCCAATCACCCGGCCTGTCATGGGAGACTAATACTCCCATTGGTCTTGAAATGTCGCCTGTCGGTGAGGAGAGGCCGTGATCGAGAGGTAATTACCTCCAAAATACTTGCGTCCCACTGGCTTATGCATCAGTCAGTCAATAATCTCATCATTAGCTGAGCAAATCCTGGCCTCAGAGAAAGTTTGCATCAATGAAACCTTGAATTCAAAGACCTGTGTTAATAATGGTCCACTTTGCTTTTTAGTATTCTGTAGAGACTTTATTGGGGAACGTGAAGGACTTTGTGGTGGTATGTTAATGGATCCTCTCATTCACATGCCTCTCTGCGGAGATACTTAAGCTCTTTGTAGGTATCATCACATGAATATTAATAACATAACTTGTGGTATTTTGGTCAGCACGCGCATAAATCTGGCTGTCCGAGTCCTTGGCTAGCGGATGCTGATGTTTGTCACATCAGACAGGTGCTTGTGTTTTGTAAATGATAGCCTCCACAAATACCAACTGTACATCACTCACACGCATACAGCACACACACACAGTATATAAAAAGTCACGTGTGTGCTTCCCGTAGTCCGCTGTCAGATTGCAGAAGGGAAAATGACACCTCTACCTCCGCCTTTTTAGCTGTTCTACGTGCTGAAATAAATCCTCTGAGGATTTTCTTTTCCCTGTGCGGTGGCGCCACGATCAATGAAAGCAATCTGGAACATAGTAAACAGGCAAGCAGCTCCAGGACACACAGCCATATAGACAGGATTGAAAATGTTTTCAGAGATTTAACCCCGAGTGCGTCGGAGCTGGTGTTTTTCTATCTCCACTCAACAAGGCGCTGATGTCAAACGATAAGACTCAGTTCTTGTTATTTCACAGCTGTATGTACAAATTGAACCACAGTGATGTATGTCATGTGAAACTCTTGCACCCCAGCTTCTCTAAGCTCATCGAGCTGATAAGGTGAGGGGATTCTTCCTGTGTTGTGCCTCCCTTTACCTGGGTCCTGATTTGTAAAGCAGTTTCTGTAGCAATCTCACAAAAAGCTCCCATTTATATCTGATTGCGCCCTGTTTAATACGTGATCAGTAGAGCCTATGGTTCATGATAGTCTCTGAGTTTTCCCTTGCTGTAATGAGGGAAACAGCACCCTGGTTGGAGTAGATTTTCCTCCGAGGAAATAGATTGGTTTTCATTCTTTGAAAGTCATGTCCAGATACATGATTACTGTGTCTGAGGGCATTTGCTCCTCAGCTTAGAGCGGCATACCGCCTCATACAAGCATTGATTGAAAATCTTTCCTAATAGTTTCCTTGCCTCCAACGGCTACTAGAAAGCTGTTTCATTAACATGTGCATTTGCAAGAAATTACTATTCGAACGAATACACAGTCTCGGTCAGAAACTGTCCCTCACTTGAAACAATGTAAAGAAATGAAATCTACATGCAAGGCTTAAACTCGGATCTCAGACAGCTGAAGGCGATCTCTGAACTCACTTCACTTTGCATGTATTTCCTTTTTAATATAACAGAGAACCCTTTGAACCGCTCCCTGTCATCAGGTCTTTACCACATGATTAAATTGGCTATAATTAAAAATATAATTAAAACCCACCTTTTCTCCTTGGCTTTTGACACGTAGCAAGACATTGGACTCTATTTTACTTATTGTTTGGATTGTATGACTGTTATTTTTACTCATGTTTTATGTTTTTACTCTTGTTTTATGTCTTTTAATTTATTTTATTTATTTATTTTTCTTAATCTTCTATGTCTTTTGAGCGGTTTTGTCTTTTACTTATCAGTGTCCTTTTGAAGCGACACAGTACTTATTATTTTATTATTTTATTTCTCTATACAGCACTTTGGTCAGCTGTGGTTGTTTTTAAAGTGCTTAACAAATAAAATTGGATTGGATTGGATAATGCACAGTAGACTTTATAAACGTGCAGGTTTTCATTATTTCTTATATTGTTATAGTTGAGCAAGTCAGTTTAGGCTCAGTAAGACACATTTTCAATCGATCAATGATTTAACGACTGATTGATATTAGAATATGATGCTTGTATCTACTAATTACTGTATCTTGCATTGCAGGGTCATTACATTGTTTTGAGAATTATGATTTTTTTTTCTTTTTTTAAGTTGTTTAAGTTAGTAGAAATGTTTGTGTAATATTTCGGTGGATCTCCGTCTCATGGATTCTAACTGCAGTACATTGAATTACACTGAGGAGAAAAATAATACTGGAAAGATTTATGTATTTTATTAAAATCCCAGAGTTTATTACTGTAAGATTTCTCCTTTGTTTTTGTAACGCCATGAGAGTCCAGATGGGGGCAGCAGACTATGCCTGGCTGTGACCCTTCACCACAGTCCTACTCATCTGGCAGCTGTTGCTATGGTTACAGAGCCCGGCCATTGCTGTGATACAAGCCTCTTCTTAGGGGGGGACATAGTGGGTAGTATTGAGCTCAGAGGCTGTGAAACACACACACACCTGTCTGCTCTTTGAATACGAAATCTCTGCTGTGTGCTTTGGGACTCCTTACTTTAAGAGCTATTTAGTATTGTTTTATTTTGATAAGTGCCTTAGTAAAAGTTTCAAAGGAAAAACGTTTGCCATTTTCATTTTAAGCTTCTTTTGTCAATATTTGAATACCTGATCTGCAGGTGCCCGCAGATCTTAAGATTATGACGTATGGTTAAGCTCTTATCAGTGGTGATGGAAACGTTAACTGTAGTTAGATTCTGCTGGTCAAATCAATTAGACTCTGATTAGCCCTGATTATCTGATTAACTAGAGTCATGAACGGACTGCTCACTTAAGAGATGATTACTTAAGACTCTGGGCAGCTTGTGTACGTGGCTAAGTTGATCTTATAATAGGTCAGGTTTGAGTGGCATAAATCCATTAGTCTTTTAAACCCCCTTTACTATGTCCTCTGGGGGAAAAAATATTTATAATCATAGATTCTCTCTGGCAAAATGCCACTCTGTGTTTAAAAGACAAATGAAGAGAGAAGAAAAAAAAAGTTGTTACCTTGTGTGCCAGACTGTTTGTGTATTCTACATTGATACAACACTCAGTGCCCAGCCAAACATGGTGGCTTTGCCAAATCTGACTTGGCTAAGTGGAAAACAGACTGGCATCCTGGCATATGACTGTGTGTTCTGCTTTGCCATTTAGACTGTTTCCTTTTGTTAAGATGGTGATTGTGTCTACCATTGCCTAGTATGATGAGTGAAGTTTATTAGATGCCTCTGCATGAGGGCCATTTCAAACACTTCAGGACATGTACAGTATGTAGTTATTACCAATTCCCCACTACTAAAACTTGCTAAGGCTAATGGGGTTCGATTTGCAAACATATGGAGCAAATTGTAGTGGACAAACTCAAAGTCAAACCAATGAGTCACCAATGTTTTTACGATTCACCTAAACAATATTCACACATTTTGAGTGTCCTACCACTGTGACAGTGTTGCACAACTATATGCACTTTATACCCTGATTACACTGTAATTATTTACTTTAGTCCTGTGAAGGGTACTCGCAAAGTAAGAATTGCATTGCTCAGTGTAGCCTTTGCTGTGTCTATGAGAATAAACTCCTCGAACCATGAGGTAGACATGAATGTTTCTTTTCCATGGCAATCTGTTCAGGAGTTTGCGCACATTTCAGCCAAAACTACAAATCCATGGCTGACAACTACGTGCTTAACATTTCTGGATAATTCTTGATGGAAAGCCAGATGATCACCAAAGTAATTGAGAACATAAATATGGAACATTGTGCTTATCCATCTGGTACTAGTTGGGGTTTGGGATATTTTACTGGAAACTGGAAATGTGAAAATCTTCACCTTCTGATGGCACTACAGAAATAGTTAATGAATCATTTAAGTCCCCGTGATTCATCTTCTGAGATGAGGATGTGTTAATGAATCAGTCTGATAGCTGTTTACATGAACATTTTGGTTGCACCAGTGAAAAGGTCAGGCAGATTTCAACCGTTGGGAATCATGGACATTTGTACCAAATCTATTTAACAGTCATTGAGATATTTTAGTCTGGACCAATGTGAAGGAGAGATAGCTGGGTCAACTCCCCAAAACTGTCATTCTTGACAAAATTGGATTATGTTTATAAAATGCAGAATCTTCTGTCTCGTGCTCAGAAAGCATGTTGAGCTTCCATGACACAGATTCTACCAGTGAAAGTAATCAACTCTAAGTTGGGACTCTAGCTTCAGTCAATGGACTCCCTCAGCTACTTTTAAACAGTACGCACCAGAAAGATTCATTTCAGGATCAGCAGTGAGCTTATGCAAAGACGTCCAGTCGCATTAACTTAGCTGTAGGTTTTGAATTTTAAACAAGTTGCTGGGTCTCTATGACATTCCTTGTCTAGAGTTCCATACAAGTCCATGACTCTTGCTATTTCCAAATCAGCAGAAATCGGTCAAATCTTTTCCTCTTACTACGGCTGCCCTGTGAGCAGGAGGATAGAGTTTCACTTGAAGGTTGCTTTTTCCATGCTGTGAATACAGATGTCAGCTGCCAGCGGAGGGTCTAGCTGGTGCCATGTCTGGCTATGCATGTCTGAGCAGGGCCTTGGCTGGCTGATCAGAGACGTGGGGTGCAAGGGTGGGCTCAATGGGAGATGCCTGGAAAGTAGTGGGGCTTTCCACATTTGGGCCGTGTCTAAGACTCTTTTGATGTTTTGTCTGGCTCGCTCTGATGTTCGCGTTGTGTGTGACAGACTCTGCCTCTCTCTCTCTCTCTCCCTCTCTTTCTCTCCTTCTCTCTCTTGTATAAACCCCCTCTCCTTCCCCTCCCTTCTGTCATGGATTGTGTGTCTCCTTTCCCAAACCTTGCTTGTTTTAGGGGGCTTATGGAAAATCTATAACAGGTGGGCTGTGTTTGAAGGATACGTCTTGTCTAATTATCTGTGTGCAGCAGGACTATAGTGGCTGGGGCCAAATGGTCTCCCAACCCCACCCAACTGCCTGCCTGTTCTTTGTAGGTTTTGGGTGTAGTGTGTGTTAGTTCAATACCAAACTTAAGAAAAAAATCAGATCATATTTACGCGTAATACATCAAATAGATAAATATGGAATTTATTTGAATGCACCAGTTATGTATCCATTCACAGTTCTGTATAGTTTATTACCAGGTATGATTAAAACAGCGATCAAGCAAGCTTCCTTTGTTTGCCATTGGAAGCAAAGTGCCATTTCCATTATATAGACGGCACCAAAAACAGACCAAGGCAACGTAGTAGCGGTTAATGGGCTTATGGTGTTAACACATACTTGACATTGGGTTTAAGGAGCTGACTAGCTGCCTTAAAGGCTTACACAGGAGTGAGCTATGATCTTCTTGACCTTGTTGCCCATCATGTAGGTGACAGATTGCTGGTAGAACATACACTGAATATTGATCTTAAGGATAACACTGTCGGCTGTATTTTATAGAATGAAATTAGTTTCACTACGGTCACAAATTCGTATTTCATGATCTACAAGTGAAACATGAGATTTACAAATGCATACAATGATTTGTGTGTGAATTTGGGTGGTCACAACATGAGACATCACCACTGTGTAATTTCATGAAACTAAAAAATACTATGAACCACAAAACTCCAATGGTTTGTAAAGATGTATTTTCACTACAGGAATGTTCTGTCTCACTCTGCCCAAAATACAGATTTCCCAGTTTCCCTGTGATACATAAATGCACCATGCATTTGTGAATGTGTGTGGCTCTGAGCAGCGTGAAAACAGTCTCAAAACTCAACGTGAGTGCGCAGGAAGCCTTTTGAAAGCAAAAATTAGGAGTTCTGTGAAGTTGAACGTCAGGATTTTTGAAATGTGCATAGAATAATAATATTTATTTAGACTGCTATGTGTGCATTTGGGAAATTATTTTTGCACGCATCTTCAAATTGCTCAGCACGCATTTGTGACCACCCAAATTCACACACAAATTGTTGTACGAATTTGTTAATCTCCTGTTTCACTTGTTTATCATGGAACAGGCATTTGTGGCCATTTTGAGAGTAATTTCACTCCATAGTATTCGTACTACAGCTGGACTGGCAGGAAGAAAAAAGAGCCAAATAACTGAAACTCCCCACATTGTGGGAGCACTTAAGGAGAGTGGTTTTAAAGTAGTCAGCAGTTGATTTAAGAAGTGGACGGGAAGGAGGAAGGGAAAGGAAATGTGGTTGAATGGTATTTGACCTCGTAACAGCAACAGCATATTAAGTTGGATAGCTGCTAAATAGTTTGAGTTGAACTTCAAGGCCTCATACATTCTTCTGTCCAGGTCAGTTCTTTAGCACAGGCCAATAAAAAGCTAGTTTTTAAGTTATCTTTCATTTCATTTGAAGCTGTTGATGGCACCGGTATACATAGTGTGCTTTTTTGAACCAATGTGTAAGTCTGAATATATCATTGTGCAAGCAAGTCTGTAGAGGGGTTGGCTCCATACTTGTGGTTGACATAAAGGTAACTACTTTCTTTTATGTATAGGTTATCCTATTAATGTCAAGCATTGGACGATGTAGTTAGTTGACGTTGCTTCCACGTTGGTCATTAAGAGCAGTACTGTTCAGAAGACTGCTTCATGGTCCATATGTCAGCACCGGATGACACAAAGTGCCCAGAAACAGAGGGACAACAGAAAGTGGCATGTGTCTCCAAATTACCTTTTTCCTCATTTACCAGTGAAGAAGTCCTTCCCGGATTTATTCATACTGTTGTGTACAGATCTCCGTTCATTTTTGTGAAAGCATGAGTGTTTCATCAAGATAAGCATGCACAAAGAGAGAGTGAGGGGAGGAGGGAATCGACATAACTGGATTAAAGTTTATGTAATAGGTCCTCTAGTTTCTGTTGCTGGAGGCCTAAACTAGATTCCTAAACACTGTTCGCACAGTACAACCTAAAAACAAAAAAGCGTGTAGTGTTGGGGGATAGTCAGAAACTTGTAACATTTGCGTGAACTGAATCAAGGTTAAATGCAACATTGTAACATACTTTATCAGTTACTCACTGGATTGGGATAAGAATAGGTGTTAGATTGAAAGTCAACTGTTTACTATTAGTTTTATTCGCTGATACTTTATTTAATCTTACATACATTTTTCTATAGAATTCCACATCTCAACAGCATTATGTTTAGTTTTCCTGTGTATAAACTGCACAGGCTGTGTCGATAAATCCAATATCCGCATTGTTATGGTAATTTTAAAGACGGATTTATGGACTGATCCAAAACGCGTGATCATAATCGGTGTGCATTCATATACTGTAGTTTTTAATAGTTGGGATAACATCATAGTGGGTATTAGGGGCTTTTATCAAGACAGTAGATACAAATAATGTACTGGTATCAGTATTATATACCTGTTGTTGGCATTCTTGCCTAAATTCTTGTCAACTCAACCTCTGGTCTGGCTGGGTGATCTTTTCGTTACATTACATCCAACCCAAATGTCTCGCTGCATCAGTTATAGGTCTAGCTGTGAGAAAAAAACATTTCTGTCCAGTAACTGTGTACAAGAGCACATGAGGGAGTGTATTAGGCCCTGTCTCTCTCTGTTGGCCTGAGTGTTAGCTTGTGACCTGTTGTGAGGATTAAAACAGAGTGATATGTCTGGACGAGGCAGTGCCAGGAGCAGTGATTCCTCCCAGGAAGAGCTTAGACTCAACCTCTCTGTTTACCAAACGGACTCATCATCTGTTTGGTATGAGCCTAATTATGGTTGCTCAAATGGACTCCTGTAAGTTGCTTATGTAGTCGGTGAACTATGACTCAAGAGGGCTATGCATAAATTAAAGAAAGTTTCCAGATTAGTTTCCACATAATAAGGAACCTTCCAAGAAAAGGCCTAGTCTCTTACAAATGTAGTTTGTTTTGTATACATTGATTTTATGTATTACCTAAGGGGTGTGACACACCACCTGATGGTCAGGCATTTTCCAGTTTCCAGCATAGAAAAGAAAACAACAACATTGTCCATTTATATTCCTTCAGGAAAATGTTAGAATGTATATACTAATTAAAAGGAACTAAAAAGAAAAGCAATGAAATGGTTTTCCAAAAAAGGCTGTACAACAACTACACAACATGTTATTCTCTGGACTGCTTCCAAACCACACTGCAATGATTCAATAGATTTTTTATTTAATTTGTTTTTAAATCCTCTTCACATCTTTCTTCACATTATTATGTATGACAGTCAAAATCCTGTGTACATTAAAGTGAAAAGCAGTCATATGTGATCTGTGGGGTTTGTCAGTTGTATTTTTATTATATGAACCTACAATCGTTTTGACAACCAGTGAAGAATCCTCTTCTGTACTGTGCTAACAATCTCAATCATCTTATTAAACACATACGCAGGCGCGCACATGCACAGACACAGATACACACACACACTCGCATATACACACAGTTTCCATGGAAACAGGATCCAGGGCCTTTCTGACTGGTTGTTTGCCCAAGACAACCAAAAATGGTCTCAGCAGCCATGCAAAGATGGGAGATAAACCATGTGTATAGAAAATAATGGCACACTCCGTAACGTATCACGTGATGAGATGAAGACAGTGTCATTTTCATGAAGAAAATTACCTCATTGTCTGTCTGTATGGTGCCATACATTTCCACTCATTTTGTCTGTTATGCTGTCACATTGATTGTGCTGTGTTTGCACGTGCATAGTACTGCCATTAGTGTGGATACGCAGCCGCACGCTGACACACATTCAGAAACGAACACACGCGTTCGGACACTTTCCAGCCATGCTGCCCTTCAGTAGCCTCATGTGTGTCTGAGGTCCAGATGGCGAAGCGGTAGGAGGGCTGCTTCGCACTGTTAGCCTTAGTGCTAGCAGTCTAGGTTTTGGCTAGCCCTGGCTGGTTAGAGGGAGAGCCTGGAGCCAGATTCCCCTCTGAGTGACAATGGCAAGTGAACAATTCACGCACTACGCACCCAGCATCCAGATTTACTATTGTTGAAAAATACACTTGTGTATTTCTTTTTAAGGGAGCCAAGCGGCGTGGTCGTTTGACACTTCACCATAGACCAACAGCTTAATTGTGTCACTCGTGATGTTTTTATGCTTGCATGCCTTTATTTTATTTAAAGCACTCACGTCATGTCTTTTTATTTGTGTTCACAATGACAGGAAGCAAGCTGAACAAGGACCTGAAGCATTATCTGAGCCAGCGCTTCCAGAAGTCGTCTCCTGACCACGAACTGCAGCAGACCATCCGAGACAACCTCTACCGCCACGCCGTGCCTTGTGAGTCCATGCACCTTGCTCTCACGTCTTTCACAGCCTGCTCTTCTGTCTTCTCCGTGTCCTCGCATTTGTATGAGACATTCTTTTCAGTCCCATTGATACAGTGGCTTGTTTATGTGAGGTACTGTGAAGCCTTTTTGTTGTCTGACATCCAGATCAAAACCAGGCTTTCAATTGCCCCACACAAACACTCTACACTGTCTGTACAGGCTGGTATATTGGCCATGTATTGGTTACTTTATATCCTCCTTGATGTGTTTTATTATCTTCAGTCCAAAGTGAACATTTCCACCTGATTAGCAGTGAGCCATGCTGCACCCTCCACCCTTTCTGTCAGCACTGTGTTTGCTTGGCTAATATTGTCTGCTCAGTAAAAAGGAAAAGTCTTGTGACTCCACAGTGAATAGGCTTGTAGTATCGCATGTCCACTGAATCAATACAACTAGCAATTATTGGCACCGTCCAAGTCCCTCATCCTCTATTGCTAGCCAGTGTCTCCTCTGCCAGAGCTTGCAGTGCAGTCCAGTAATAGAGGTTTTTGTCTTTGTGCTAATGTCACAAAGCTTTAAATGCTGCATATTTCTCCTGCAGCTGCTGCTGCTGCTGCTCAGAAATTAAAGTATATATTTGTAGTTTGATTCCTCCCTTCTATCACAAACAACCCCTGAATGCTATGTTTCTGAGACTGCTGCATTAACACCGTGATACCACAGTGAAATATGCAATAACACGTCCTATTTGGAGGGAAAAAAAGTACCTAGAGGGACGGACTGATGAACCGGGCTGCATGATGTCAGTTTTGTCTTCTCCTTGATTTGCATACAACTCTGAAATCAATCACTTGGACCAATCAGAGCCTGGTTCATCATTAACACGATACTGGAGTTAAAATTCCCTACTGGTTCTGGTCACAGCAGGCCTCACTTGTGAAGATGGAGACACAGGAACAAAAGAGGAAAAAAGACAAAACGCCAGAAGTGACTGGGGTGTATGCATGTCATTTTGCCTTAGCATAGCCTTAGCCTATCATTTATTATTTTGCCTTTGTCTCGCAATTATAGTTCATCTGAGAAGGAGCTTCTTCCATTACCACAAACCAGTCCTTGTTCTCATTTGTGTGCTACTTTATTCATGGTCTTTTCACACCAATTGAATACAGTCTGCATTCAGGAGGCTTGTTTGTGGGACTTTATCTGCATTACCTCCAGTGCCATATGTCAACCAGACACTGGTAGAGGGTGGGCGTCTGGCCATAATGGCCATTTTAATCACTTAGTGGTCTAAGGCACACCAGTAAAAATCCTGGTGTTGTTAGCAGTAAACAAAGCATAAAGGTCCTCTCCGGGCCACATGTTTTATAGGACCGTAAAGGTTTTGTTGTCATGCACTTGTAGAAGAGGGTAATTCTCTTAGCGGAATATTAAGTTTACAAATCCTTTGCCACAGCTTAATTTTTTTCTTTTGTGTTCTGGGAGGACATGTTACATTGGGCTGTGAGTCCATATATAAATGCTTCCCTGCGTTCTTCACACACATTAGAATAGTCCAGCAAAGCAATTGCATAGAAAAGCATATGTAAGGGAGATGGATTTACTTCTGCTGTTGGCCCGTAAATGAGAGAGGTCAGCGTGTGTCCATGTTGATGCATGTCCAAAGATTGTTCAAGGCACTGTCCATGTGAATGTGTAGGTGTGATTAAAGCACACAGAGCAGGTGGAGAAACAGATGGAGAAGCGTGACTTGCCTAAACATGGAAACATGGTAACTCAGCTCAACCACCTCCTACCGCCATATTGTGAATTATCCTTTAATTCTTTTGCTGACCATTTAAATGCAAATCTTTATCTTTAGGAACACTTTTGATTTGCACAACAGCACATGCTAGAACCTCGTCCTAATAAACTAGCCTTTTGGTAGCGATTTGTCTAGCTGAATCCTATACGTGGCTTCCTTTTTATTGGTCATCTGGTAGTTTCCCTGGTGCTTGTGGAGGTTCATGTTAGCTCCTTACAACCCTACAATTGGAGTCAAAAGAGAAGCAATATGGACCATGATCACTCCCCTCCCATTGCCAAGAGCGAGGCATCACTGCCAATCATGTTGATTCTAGCGCCATGCCGTATGCAGCACAGCAAGGGTTCAACACAGTTTACCATCGTGGTGAATGAGTGTTTTCTCTGTGCCAGCCATACACACCACCTTTCCAATATCTCCTTACCAGAAACAGTCACATGGTTTTCACTAGTTTGGCTGTCACCATGTGGAGTCTCAAGCTTCATGTTGGTATCAGATTCAGTTATTTGTATGACGCGTTGTCCAACCCTGTTCGAACAAGCTTTTGTACTTGATCCGAATGGCTCACACCATGTCCATGAAATGCTGTCATACTGCATATCTTATCATTGCTCAAAGAATTTGGTCATATGCGGTCCAGACCACCTCCGAATCTAAAGTGATCTGATCGCAATGTGTTGGGTGCTTTAATACCTGTACTTAGGGCTACAGTGGATGTTGCAGATTGTGGCACTGTTAACATGAAAAGTGCCACAAGAGTTGTGTAACACATGGAAAATCTTATATTGGAATGTTATAGAAATGGTCAGACAAAGCACCTCCGTTATCTGGCATCAAAAAGATAATGACTGTGTGTATTCAACAAGCAGACTACACAACCATTTAACAGCTGTTAATTGTTCCATATTTCAGCATCAACTGGTTTCCACACTCGCATGTCCAAAACGTCAGCTGTCCCTGTAACCCTGTTAAACTCTGAAGCGCAGCACTCTCACCCTCCCCCATCTGCTGGGGCATTCATCTGCTTCCGTTGTGGTCACCCCATCCGCACTTTCAGCACTCCCAGTCTCCTATTATCCCCAGCAAGCCCTCCACTCCCTCTGTCCTGCACTCATTCCTGACCCCCCCCCCCAACTTATGACACCTCTGCCTCTCGTCCTCCCGCTGCCACTGCTACTCCCTCTCTCCCTCTGTTTCAGTCTTTGTCCTCCTCTCTCATTTTTGCTGCCACTTGTCAGCAGTCGGAGCAGTAGGCAGGAGACGAAGAAGAGAGGATTGCTGTGTTGGGGTTTACACCTGGTTTCAGAGCTCACCATTCTGTGTCGGCAAGCCTTGCAAAGGGAGCTCTGGTCTCTCCTGCATCAAGGCAAGTAGCAGTATTGCTGTGACGCTGATGGCTTGGTGGTCGCTCCTCAAATGAACAAGGTTTGCAGAAGCCCGTGTTCACGTGCGCGTGTGATGAATTGCAGGAGTAGAAGCGCAGGCGATTGGACAGCCTGTATATAGGCTAAGAGGACGGTTCGGAGGGAGGTGGGGGGCTGAAGCCGTGGGGGTGGGGTGGAGTTTGGGTGTAGGATGGGGGCAAGAAGGGGGGATGGGCAGTGAGGAGAAAAAGAGAGAGGGGATGGAGGGATGGGAAAAAAAATAACTCTCGTTCTCAAATCTGTGCTGATTCAAGCTAGCCGGGCAAGCTAACATAAATATATGTGCACATATGAGTTGTGGTTGTGTCAGACTTTTCTGTGCTGGCAAGTTTCTGTATGTGTCTACAGTGTAAAAAAAAAAAAAAAGCAGCGTCTCTGGTGCTGGTTACACATTGGACCCACAGATGCAATCACATTGTTATACCTGAACAAAAGAAATGCTGTCACTGTGAGAATGTGCGTGTCATTCCTAAAGAACTTTGCAAACTGAGAAGAAGCTGTGTCTCAGTCAAATATTCTGTGTGTCCAGTATTTGTCATGCATTAAGGGATGTTGGTTTTGTCAGGGCATGGTAAATGCATTTGGACATGTCTTCCCGTTGAGTGATCATTCCTGTTATACCAGTTTGGTTTTTTGTCCTCTACTGAACAGCTAAAACAGTTCCAATCCATCGTCATCTCTATTATTGGATAAAATTAAGGAGGAACATCGAGTAAGACAGTAAACTCAATCTTTCACCCTTATTACAGACTTGTTTTCCTCTGGTAATGATAAAACATATAATTGTGGAATTCAAATGCTATGTTGTTGTTGTTGTTTTTTTTTAGATGAAAGGATAGTTTGACATGTGTACTTGTATCTTAATAGAAGCCATGAAGTCAGGGCACAATTAGCTTAGCCTTAAAAAGAGCAGGGAAATGAGAAGCCTGGCTCTGTCCAAATATAATTGTTTCCCCATGTTTCTATTTTGTGAATGAAGCTGAGCTCATGTCTCAGTCACCGTATTTGCCATTCAGACATAAGAGTGGTGCTGACTGTGTTACTGGCTACTTGGCAAGAAAGTGAATATTCAGAAAATATGCTTTTGCTTCTGAGAAGAAAATCAGATATATGCTGAAATGTGTCCTAAATTCTCTTAAATGTGTTACCATTTTTTTAAACACTAGTTTATAGGTCACATCACAGTACCTCTGTCAGTTTGATTTGAAATAGAAGTTCCCAGCATGCTGCAGGTAGATCAGACAGAGACTTTGAGGGAAACAATAGGGGCTGAATTGATGCTGGTGAAGAAGTTTTTTTTGAACTGCTAACACTATTAGCATGAGTCAAAGGAGTGTTGTCAAACAGGGGGTGAATGATGGGAGGAGTCCCCCTAGATTCATGGATCCCACCTGCTCCACCCCCAACACTCAATCATCGACACTGTTGTCTTCACTCTGATGATGCAGCTCAGAGATAGTTTCAGTAATTTACTTATATTTAAACAGGTAGTGTAGGTTGTAATGCATTCCAAATTCTTATTTTGCCTCTTTGTCCGAGCTTGTTTTGAAATTCCTTTCCATTTTTAGAAAGAGACTGAACAACACTTTCAGTTGAATTTTTTAGGACCATTACATGAACTAGAGATGTTCTGATAGATAGTTTCGAGTACTGATCCGATTCCAGTCCATTTACATGTTTATATCAGATAATTCATCTATCCGTGATCTGTAACCACTTATCTTGTGATTGAGCGAAATAACCATTCACACTCACATGCACACCTACAGCCAATTTAAAATGACCAGTCAATCTCATAGGTGTGTCTTTGAACTGTAGGAGGAAGCCAGAAACCTACGAAGCTACAAGGAACACTTGCGTACTTCACACAGCGTTGTATGCAGCTTGACCTCATTGGGATGTAATGTAATTACACAGTACAACTTTCTGTGTAGGCCACTGTTCTAGAGCATTCGTGGAGCATTCACCAGAACTATCAAAATATCTGTCCTTTGGCAGTAGTACTCTGGAAAAATATAGTAACAGATTGATGCATAGACTGGTGTACTCAATAGTTCCTGATCCAAGGCATCGTTGTAGCCAGTATGAAGGAATTTCTCTTTGCTGGTTTTGGAACAATTCTGGTATAATCTGATATGTTCCTAGTACTGAGAATTACATCCATTTAGTAGAATGTTAATGCAAACAGTGACAAGAGTTCTGTCCTGAATTAGTTTTGTATTTAAGTTTTACTTATGGAGCAAACTGTTTTGACAGTTAATATATGGGTTCCTGAAATTGCGACCTCAAAAAGCTGCTTCTAATGTAAGATTTGGAAAAAATGTTGTCCTCACCACTGCCCACAATTAGTTTTAATCTTTTCCAGCTGGGAGTTGCTCCTCCGTTACATACGCAAAAAGAAGTCGACAACAATACTGTCCATCAACACCACACTCAAAAACACAAGTCAATTTGATAGGCACACTAACATCTTCGAGTATTTCACATGACCTTTGACCCTACTCCCTTTTTTCCCCCTTGTGTTTTCCCAACCCCCTCCATGACCACAGAGCATAACAAATGAGCCCTACACAAAGTTGCATCTCTTCTTAAATTTGCACAAATTTGTGCCAGTTGGGGAGTTTCACTCAGCAGAATAATTTCTGTGTCCATATTTTCAACACGAGCATTTTCTGACTCTTTCATGAAAGACATTGGATCTTGTTGTTTTGGGTTTCTTTCAAAGCTCATTGGCATCCCGGTTGCTCTGTGTTATTGTCCTATATTGGACTTGTAACACCTGTAAATATTGGTGATGAGGAATTGCGCTTAACTTTAGATATCAATCTTTTGTATTTAACATTTAAATTTATGCAAATCCTGCATATCCCTTGTCCCAGCTTTTATTTTTTTCATTTAAACTTCAGCGTTGCTGTAAAGGTTCCTCCCTTGACTCCTGTCCTCTTCACATGTTGGTCAAGGATGACTTGTTCAGAACTTGTTCAACATCCAGTGCATGTGTTGGAGTTTGTGTGTGCAAGAGCATTGATATCTCTCTGGGAGAGAAAAGAAGCTGAGGTGCTTGTTGGGATCTGATGGGATCCGCGAGAGCAAGAAAGAATAGGGGTGAACAGCCAAGAGAAGGGGAGGGAGCAAGAGAGGGAGAGGGGGGAGGTGGGCGGGTGCATGTTGGGTGCCTGCGAGACGGGAAACAGCGGGGCTCAGTCAGTGAGAGAGGGAGAGACAGAAGCCCAGCATTGGTGTGTGTGGGTATGAGACGGAGCACATTATAAGCCACTGTGTTGGATGCTGCTTAGCTTAGCTCCCATTAGCTTAGCATCACAAAGCCAAAGCTGGACAGAGGACAGACGCCCCGGAGGAGGAAGAGGGAGGTGGAAAGGAGAAGGAACTGTGAATCTGCACTGTTTTTTCATCCACTCGTCTGCACCTGATTGGATTTTTTTTTCTTTTTCTCCCTGTGACTCCTGTCGACGTGGTGTTGTTCTGTGGACTGTAAGGGACGGAGCAGAAACCCCTGGCAGGCTCCCTGATTGAGGTATTTCACTTTGAGTCTCATTTGCAGAAGGGACAGCGAGGGCTGCCGTGATTTAATGGTTAGGGGTTTGGGGATGGAGAGGCAGGCGGCGAGGATGGCTGTGCATCAGGCGGAAGGTATCAGGAGCAGAGCGAGGGAGACGGAGGCACACCGCTGGCAGTAATGGAGGCTGATGTGTTGTGGTCAAACGGAAGCTGTGTGTGTCTGTGTCTGTCTGTCTCAAGGTACGCTCGTGTCTGTGTGTGTTTGTCTGTGGCCCGGTTTGATGCCCGTGCATGTGTATGCATAGTGTCACTTCCCGTATACAGTGTGTGTGTGTGTGTGTGTGTGTGTGTGGAAGCACTTCGGCTCTGTGATGGCTATATTAAGACTATGTGATCTGTTGACATGTGTGATCTTATTGGAAGCCATTACCTCCAAAAGCTGCCTGTCTGTTTGTCTGTCTGGAGCTTCTAGGATGCTAAGGTTAGCCTCTGCCTCTCCTTCATCCTCCCTTTTTCTTCCTCCCCATTCTCTCTCTCCTCTCTTTCTTCCTTTTTCGATCCATCTCATGTCTGGATGACCCCCCCCCCCCCCCCCCCCCCTCCCCTTCTTCATCTCTCTATTTGTCCATCCATCCCCACTCCCTCCCCGCCCCTCTAAATGGATCCTTTTAAAGCCTTTCTTTCCCATTTCCATGTTGCTGTAGGTAGTAGCTAGCCCATGGTGCTTTTTTTCTGGGTGGAATAAAAAGACAAAGGCCGGCTGTGAGTGTGTGCGGGGGGCATTTTCAGGCAGGTTTCTGGCTGATTTAGCTTCACACCGGCCCCTCGGGTTTTTTTGTTTTTTAATCTCTCACTCACATTTCCTACATCTTTCTGTAAGGGAATTATTTGTAGCTGAAAAAAGGGATGAATGAAGGGAATAAAATTATCACGTCACATGTTCAGAGAAAGGCCTGTTTTGATCTCATTGTGGGGCGTATGTGTGTTGTTTTTTTTGTATGTGTGTGTGTGTGTTGTCTCTTCTTCACAAGCCCCTTTCAGTCAGTCAGAGCAGTGAAAACAGCCTCCCCCCGACTCAAAACACATCTCAAATGAAAGGCATTCGCGCCAATCATTAAAAACCCACAACAAAAACTACCCCCTCTGCCATTTAATTCCCTGTCACCACCACCTGAGGAGATTTTGAAGGCTCGAAGAATCAGGTGGGACGCTTGGCTTGTCCATAAAGCTCCATGAGGGATTGTAACCACTCCTTCTCTCAAAAACGAAGAGCAAAACAAAACAAAATGTAGCCAGAATTTAGCCAGAAATGTGATGACTAGATAAATGCTGGAATCTGTGGCCTGTGCTTTTGGTTGGATTAACCCTTTACTGGGACAGATGGCTCCATCCCCCTGCCGAGCTGACAGACCCCAGTCAGCTCATCACCCCTCCTACATTTTTTGTGTGTCTGTCTTTCACCAAAAAAAACAAAAAAAAAACAAGACACACTGGCAGACTGGCTCTGGCCAAGATGGTGGATGGGTCTGTTTTGGTTTTGGAATATGACGGCAGTCTGCCATCCCTCCCCTTGTGTTTGTGTGCGCATGCTTGCAGTTGTGTGTGTCTTGAAAATCATCCATGAGGACATGCCTCAGTATCTTCTTGGAAAATGTGGACTAGCCGCCTAGCTTGACATGAGAGCATGTTTATTGCGGTGATTTTGAGAAATGCTTCTCTAATAGCTTCTGTACAACAGTTGGGTCTGAGACTGTTGCCAGATTTTCGCAGAATCCACCAGCGACAAGACTCTTTAAATGGCCACTTATTTCAGCAGGACAGATGCTCTAGAAACCCAATGCAATTAACAAAATGTGGACAGTTTGAAAACCATGTATGCCAAATTACACCAGAAAATTGAGAAATGATGGCTTGGTTTTTGCACAGTTCAATGTTATACCGCCTGTGGAGGGAATACAGTAGATGGCATACATGCATTGAGTTTGACTTGAAAATAAGTGGCTGGATTGGCTAATTCAATCTACTGCCAGGCCTGCCTTTAATGTAACATCATATTTCATTTCAGAGCAGCATGATTCACTGCATAGAGGCATTCTGTTTTAGTCAATACAGGCAAGACTAAGAAAAAACATTTTCTTGCCGTATGTTGAGGCACCTATCTTTATTAGAGCCAGAGCCTGATCCGTTAGTGTGCATATCGGTCCACTGCTTCACTCCTTCATTCTATGTTCCTGCGTGAGGTGATGGACAGAGTTTGGACGGTAGAGCTGTGACTGATGCTCATGTCATGTCACTGATTTTTGCTGGAGATACAGAATTAGCCAAAGGCATTTTGTATCCCATATTTCTCTGATTGGTCTGCTGACCACCAATCAGAGGGCTCCTCTCCTTTGTCATGTCCTTTGTCAACAGTAACATGACGTCCTATGTTACTGCCAAAACTGGGTAAAAGTTTTTGGTTCTGACATAACCTTTCAAGGTTTATATGGTTGATACCAGTGATATACACCTATCAGGCATTCCGTTATGATCACCTTTCTTATATTGTGTCCAAAACAGTTGTGACTCATCAGAGAATGGACATGAGCCTTCTGAATGTGTCATGTGGTGTCTGGCAACACAATGTTGTTAGTGGGGGCCTTTGGGTCCTATGAGTTGAGAGGAGAGGAGGGGCCTCTGTGGATCATCCCACAGATACTTGATCAGTTTGGGATCTAGTGAATTTAGAGGCCAATGCACCACCTTGTGCTGTTTTTCATGTTTTTGAGTTGTTCCCAAACCATTTTTGTGTGTGTGTATCTGTGTCAGGCTGCTACCATCAAGGAGTGTCATTGCTATGGGGTTGGGGTGCCTGGTCTGGTCTAGGTGGGTGCTACATGTCTAAGTAACATCCACATGAATGCCAGGTCCAAAAGTTTTCCAGCAGAACATTGTATTGTCACAAGATGGTCAATTTTATTTATTTCTCCTGCCAGTGGTTTTAATGTTGTGGCTGATCAGTTTATATTATTCTCATTAGCCACCCTTTTCCTGGCACTGTACAGAATATTAGAGAATGGTGATTAGCATTATCCTTCATATGTCTCTTTGTTTCAATACAGCAGCCAAGAGGAATGAGACAGGAGTTATTTGGTCTACTTCTGGATTACGTGACATCATCAACATCAGAGCAGTGAAACAGGGTTTGGGCTCTTGGCAGGTCTCAGTCGGCGGCTTGAGAAAAACCACATTTGTCCTCCAGTGAAGCCCAAAAGCGGGAACAGTTTTGCCTGGCCACACAGGCAGTTATCACAACTGCCAAATGTACTGGAGACAGAGAAAACACAAATGAGCAGATCAGAGACTGGGCGGAGGCGTCTGTGGTATTAATTTTCTTAATATACTTTGTATGAACGAACAGACGAATTATGGCTTAAAGATTAAAGGAGAGAGTTGGTAGTACTATAGATGTAAAGACCAAGAACTACTGATTGGACCAGTAGAGGGAATAAAAAAAGCATAAAGGAAAGAATGAGGGAGGAGAGAAAGAAGCAGAAAGGAGAGATGGTGGGGAGGGCAGCAGAGGGAATACCACATGACCGCTGTACTATCCTCTGGGTCATGCTCATGAAAGTTTTAGTCAAAGAGAGAACATGTTCTTCTCTATCCTATATCATACACACGGTTTTAACCATTGCTGTGTTTACATGGACACTAGTATTCCACTAATAATCAGAATAATAGCCCTGGAATTAAAATGCCTCATGTGACCACTCTGATATTAAATATTGGTGCCTAAGTACACTCTTTCTGCTCATGTTTGCTCCACGTGGGTCAAACATCAGGTGACATGATCATTTTCTGGGACATGGCGGTAGAAAAAAGAGTACTTGAAAAGACGAGCAAAGCCGAAATCGATGGCCAGTACTGCTTAAAAGGTTTGTCTGTCTGGTCATCTTTTTCAGTTGAATCAATTCAATTGGGGAAGAAAACAACTTTTTGATATTTCTGTCTGGCTTGACACCCCACAGCTAGTAGAACCTCTTTCTGCACGTGAAAAAAGTTATATTCTTACTGAGGTGTTGGGGCGTGTAAATGCATTTATCTAAATATGATTTGATTCATCGATGTAAGCAGTTAATTTGGAATCTCCAATCATAATTAATTCAGTCAGGTTAAAGACATAGTGGTGCATGTGTGTCTTATCCATTATGGAGAACAAACATTTCCCAAACATGCTGTCAGGGTTTTGGAGTGTTGTCATCGTCCCCATGTCAGTTGCAGACCACTTAAAAAGCGCTCTTTTCAAATAACTCCTGTCCTGAATGACCTGAATGCCAGCACACAAACCGAATAAGAATAGCTGGGTCTATTAATAGAACAATTATGATAATGAATCATTGCCAAACACATTTATGATGGCCTAGTTTTCCCTTATGGCACTGATCACGTCACAATGATGAAAATGTTGAAACAATTCACATTTTCCCCTTTGTTTTGTTTGATTGATCCACAAATTCTGAATTGCCCAGAAAAGAATTTCCAACAAAAATCTCAAAACTTACTGTGCATGTTGTTTCTCTGAACCCTCTGACTTTAGAAGACAGTTTGTATGTAGGTCATTCTGAAGTATGTTTATCAGTTGTTGTAGTCTGTGAACACCTCACTCTGATTGAAAGTTAGATCATTTGGTTTTCTTAGGTGATTAGAATCCACATTAAAACCGCACAATTCCCTCAGTGTTCTTAGTGACAGTCTGATAGTCACCATCATGCTTACCATGTGGTAAGCAGTTCGGTTAAAGTACCAGGGTGATTCATCAACCTGTACCCGACTCTTGTGACATGTTACCCGTCATAAACATTATTAGACTGGAAAGATGCTGCAGAAAGTGATATTTCTGAGAGCAGAAATAGCTGTGACGTGCAGAATATTTCTAAATATAACCACAGAGTGTGACATCCGGGCTGTGTGTGCATTAACCCAATTATTCTTGTTTTTCTAAGTGATGCCGTTATGTCATCAGTAGTGACACAATGACTTACGTTTGTTGTGATTGCTTCAGAGTAGATTGACACTGGTCACTGTAACTTTCGTTACATGCAAACACTTTATTTTCTAGCGCCTTAGGCAACCTGGCTCACTTCTCCGTCTGCCAGTTCTTTACTGGTATTGGGAGACATTCAGTTTTGGGTGGAGCAGTGTTTTAGTTATACTCCCCTTTAAGTCTTAACAGCCCGGGGGTCAGAAAGAGGTCCTCCTCCTAGTTTGTCCATCAAACAGAAAGTCTGCATGTGTGTTTTTACCAAATAGTGCTGTGGAGCTGTTATTCTACAAAATAGTTTTGACGTCTCAGAGAAAGAATTCATCAAGAAAGGCATTTTGAATCTAATTTAATCGGATTATTCAGTGCAAGACAAAAGCTGGATAAAGACACTTTCTACACCTTGTTTTTGTGGGACTACTTTCCAAGTATATTTGGACACATTCAACTGGATCTCATGGTTTCATTTCATTGGATCAGCACATAGCCATGTTCACTCTTCTGTCACTGAAGCTTTGTGGGTGTTTTAGATTCTGCAAAAAGAGAAAGAAAACTGTCTCTGTGAGTGAGGTGTCAGAAACTAGTTTCCTTTCCTCTTCGGAAATCGTGAAAGCTGAAGACATGCTTCTGGAGATCATCAAGCTGGATCATGAAACTGGATTTAATGAAGACGCAGTCGGCCAAGAAGTCAACCTCAACATTGTCCTTGTGGAGGGAATTAAATGTAGGTCACAGCTAAAATGCGAGGCCAGGCCTGGGGGATATGTGTGCCCAGGGTGCTCTATTGCTCTGGGGGAAACAAACATATTTTTTACACATGGTTATTTTTAGATGCCGGGTTGTACATGTCTGTACAGCCTCCTTTTATGTTTTTCATGTGTTTTGATGCCATTGTGTTAAAGGAATGATGGCTCATTTTAACTTCTTGTGTTAAACTTGTTGTCAGGCCGAGCTACTGTCTTCCCTCATCCTTTATCATGGTTGAAGTGATTGTAATTTACCTCTCCTTCTCTTTCATCGTGTTGTGCTTGTTGTTTCAGTGGTGCGTAATTAAATAACATAGTCATTTTGGTCTTTCTTATAATGTCATTGTACTCTCAAATGTAATCTTTGTGTCATTCCCCACCTTCACAAATGTCAGCAACCTTAGTTTGAGTCTGGCATGCCTCTAGAAGGGCAGACACTCCCTTAAAATAGTCTTTCATCAATTAAATATAGATGAGCTGCTTGGATTTGTCTGCCAGTGAGCGTTAGTTGCGCTATAAGAGGTGAAGATCTTCCATATATTATGTACATTCCATTTCGTTTTTATAGTACTTTAATCATGAGATCTAATTAAGGTTTTGTGTTGATGGTTTCTTCAGATTGAGACATCCAACACTTTTGTCTTTGAATTATTCCCATAAAGAAGAGGCAAGGTCTCACTGTTTGTCCAACACAAGCTAGAGGCGTGACCCAGTGAGGCAGAGGTAGTTTTAGATTTGCTTTTTTGGATTTTTTCTTATTAGTCATGTTAAGTATTAACTGTCAAAAACAGCTATTTGCTATTGATTTTTGCGTATGGCATTCAGTAGGGCAATTGAAACCATCATGTTATTGTCCTCATTGTTGTCCTTGAACCAAGATGACCCTTGAACACCACAGTTCAGTCGGTTCAGTCGAGTTGATGGGAAGAAGATGTGGCGGACGCAATCTGATATTGATCCGCTGTAATCTGAGTGACAGTGTAGACAAAGTGGGAAGGCCAAGGTCACGGCGAGGGTTGTGACCAATTGCTGTCATCCATTGATTGTGGTTTGAAAGACATCATGGTGTAACTTGATGCTCTCTTAGCTGATAAGCCCAATCCTGAGAGGGGAAACATTGTGATTGATGCTAAGGTCACAGTGACACCAAAGCTGTAGCTCTAGGAACTGTAAAAGAGTGATTGCAGGCCAATTTTGTTTTATAAAAATGAATGAATCTTTTTAGACTAAAATAACTGCTTCAGTATCATAGTAAGTAACAGAGAATGAAAACTGATGGGCTTTGTCACTGCCATTTAAAGAACTAGAATCCTGTAATTACCACCTGTATCCATCGAGACTGCTGTTGCCACTGCTTAGCAAAGTTGCGCTGTGTTGATTAGAATCATTTTTACTTACAGAAACATGGTTATAGCTTCAAATTTTGACACAATCCAATTGGCCTGTTCTCAGCTGAAATAGTTTGTTGAACTGAGGTGAATGAGCTGCGGTTTAGTGCACCTAAAACTGAAAAAAAGAAACATATGTGATGGTATGCAATTGAGTATAAAGATGATAGCACTTGTGGCACATTTGACGGGTTTTAGGCTTTTCATGTGTCATTTTAAAGCATTAAATGGTTAGGGTTAGCGCTGAGAACTGTGGTGGGGGGTCCTTCATTGAGATTATGCGATGTGAAGTGTCTCGCTAAAAATGTAAACTGATGCTGATGTATGCTGAAAGCACACAACAAGACTGGCATGTTACTCAGATGTCTGACTAGGGTTGCAAAGGGGTGGACAATTTCCGGTAAATTTCCAGAAACTTTCCATGGGAAGTTAAACTGGGGAATTTTGGAAATATTCCAAATTAGAAACTTTCCATGGGAATTATGGGAATTATGGGAATTATTGGGAATTTATGGGAATTAACTGGAAATTGGGGGTAATTTAAACAAACTGTATCATATCCAAACATAAATGTAAATATTTTTGTCATAAGCAGACATCCATGCAAAATAATACAAAAACATGACATTTCAACAGCCGAGATTTCAACAATCTCTTCTCCAGAGAGAATGCCCCTGTCATATATAACAACCATTGGCTGTGCTGCCCATACTCTTAATCTTTCATTTAGCACCTAACTTACCAGATAGTTAGCTACTGTATTAATACATTTTTATTTAATATTTGCAAGTTAAACATTAATAACGTTATAGATCAAATATATTTACGCCATGATATTATCAAAACTTACTTGACTATATATAGTCCGCGGGCTCAAATGTGTGGCTTCAATAGTCTTGTGCTTTGAGCTCAAAAGTGTGGCCTCCAGGCTTCAAGAAATCACCTGTCCATGTGATGGAGGAATGCACAGTGCATGTAGGGGGCGTGGCCTCAATAGCCCTGCAGTAAGCAGTGCTGTGTGCATGTGATTGAGGAGTGTACTTGCATTAAATCTGGTTGTTTTAGCCAAGACTATGCTACAATATATTCCCCCCAACTATATTTAAGTTCCCTGTTAAGGGCCAACCTTCAATTTTGTAAATTTCTTATTTATTGCTGTTTATTCCCATATATTCCCGTTAATTCCCGTTAATTCCCATATATTCCCGTTAATTCCCATGGAAAGTTTCCAACTTTGAAAATTCCCGGAATTTTGCAACCCTATGCCTGACTAAAAACTCTGCTTTGCTTTGTTTAGTTTTCACAATATTTATCTTTTTTAATCACTGATCTGCTATACCTTTCTGTCGTTGTGTGCCGGAAGGGAAGCGTACACTTGATATGCAGCGTAAATGCTGATCGAATAAACAAAGTGATCTGTGTAGAACTTCAGGGTAGTGGGCTCAGTTTCACTCTTCTCACAACATTCAAGTGATGCTATGAGTTTTTACAAAAGAATCAAACTTAAAGTGTGATTATGTTTGCTGGCTGTTGGCTCTTCTGGTTTAGAGGCTGCAGGAGTTAACTGGTATAATTCTATCGGGATTTGTGAAATCACAGTCCATCTTGCAGGCTGTGCACTTTGTGGTTGAAGTTCAGTGATTCCGACTAACCAGCCTTATTGTAGCTTTGGCCGTGTTTTAGCCGCAACTACGCTTAATGACAACAAGCAGTGGTCAGATTTCGATAAACAGATCTTTCAGTGACCTGCCAACTTTATTTATTTATTTTTTATTTTTTTTGTGTCCGTCCTTTTTGAACAGCTTCCAAGGACGACTTCTCTGATGGCTCTGTGTAACAAACCATCTGGTGCATCAGGTTAGAAGTCTGTTGCCAACTTTTAAGATATGAGTTGTAGTATTTGCACATGTCACCCAGTTGCTCTGTGATCAGCATCAATATGGCCTGTCTCAACATGAATAGCAATGGGCTGAGTGTACATCCCTGTGAACAGTTCGATGGTACTGGAGGTTATGTTTTTGACCTGGCCCTGAATGGTGACTGTTTTTAACTCAGAGGGGCTCTAGGAAAGATTCCAGTCTTGATAACTGAGTTCAAAAGTATTGAAAAGCATATAGATGTCTTATATCCTTTTGGTGTGTTGAGAAAGAATATGCCATTAGCTGTGCACCAGAGACTGCTTTGTTACCTGAACATATCGCAGTTTATGCTGCCGTGTCCTGCAGTGTTACCTGGCTAAAAATAGAAACATGACTGAGGATATTGACATAGCAGATAGAATACTACAACATGTGCATGGCATGGTGCATATTTTGGTTCTCCAAGAAAAAGGATTATTAATGAATTGCTTCTATGACTTTTCTTAAATTATAATTAAATTAGGCCTAAACCAACAGATTATGTGTTGAGGAATTATAGGCCTAAGAACTTCCTGGTCCATTTTCAGCATATTTTACTGTCTTTTTGTTTGTGTGTGTGTTTGTACTTACCGTGGTGCTGTTTCATAGACATAAATATGTTTTTGGTCACATTTATCATAGGAATTCTCCATACTGAATGACAGTTAATACAGTTAAGTATCAGTTGCACCTATGTGGACGTCCACTCCCTCTCTCAAATGCCTGTGTGCATACTTTCTGTAAATCTTTAGCTTCCTCTTTCTACCTCTCTCCTTTGGAGCCTGATGAAACATAATATCACTTAGTTTATTTCAGTTCCTAATAGCAGAGCCTGGTCTGCAAAGCTAAACAGAGGTGCTGAACCTAAGTTGCTCTCCTAATAGTAGGGGTCTAATCTGGTCACCATAGGTGGTACAAAGCATAGACAGGACAGTGCAGTGCCCCATTGTAGTAGTTATGGTAATGGAACTGTGTGTGTGTGTGTGTTGCAAAGTGCATAAAGCTCCATTAAGTGATTACCCTCCTTTTAGCCCCAGACCATGCCATTTGGTGGCACCTCCTCCCCACAGTGGGTGTGTGTGTACACATGAAGGCCTACATATGTGTGTGCTGGCTGGCAGGGGGCAACAGCTGTTGATTATGACAGGAAGTGTTGCCTTCTCAACCCTGTTTGTACCATTACAGGCCAACAAGTGTGCGTGTCTGGCATTTGTATACAGTTCTGTGACTGTCAAGCTTCTGCTGGGATGCCTGGGGGAAAAGGTGGCTCAACTTTCTGCCCTTTCTCACTGATGGACAGAGAGGTGAACAGCTAAGAGTAAAGGTTACAGAGCTCCATGTGTTCAATTGTGAAAACACAATAAGTCTTCCCTCATAAAGCAGTTAGCGTTAATCAGATCTGGTTTTGAAGCATTGGTAGCCGTTTTGAGCTCCCAGCGCTTTAGACAGTATCTCAACATTTGTTTCCCTGATCATCTTGTGGAAATGCTAATGATGATTTTTTATTTTACATCGCCCACCCACCCATCCCAGCTGGTAAAGATCCTGAAACCGTCAAGGCACAAGCCAGCCAATGTTAGATAAACAACATCACGACAAATCTCCAAGCCTTCATTGTATGTGCCAGTAGCTGGATTATTCGAACTCTTAGTTTTGGGGTTCTCACTTCTTCTCGTCCTGAAGAGTTTGACTCAACCAGTCCCAACTCTAGGCAGGAGTCTCTATGCACAACCTGTCTTTCCCTCTCAGTTCATTTCACAGCTTGGTCAATGGAGCTTTTGTAGGGAGGGGATATTGAATTAATTAGGCCTATAGCGATAACAGTGTCTTACCCCTGGGTGTAAGCCAAGGCTCTGCATTTCTACCCCTTTTGAAACACTGGTCACAATTGCACTTCCTATTTAGTTTTCCAAGAGTAGCAGTATCTAAATGGAGTCGAATCAATGGCCACTTTTGTATGGGAAGTGAACTGACAGTAGGCCGAACACTCAGGCTCAGCTGAGGACTCTCCAAGGTTGACATTTGGTAAAAGACTTGGTGCTTGGGAAGGCATTAACTGCGATAGTTTATTTGATAGGATCTGACAGAAAATGTACTCTTGAAACATAAATGTTATAGCAGTGCTAATGGGGAATTCTACTAACATAAGAAAAAAAATCTCTCTGTGCTCTTATAGTATCTTGATAAAGATAAAATAGAAGAAAATACAGTTACGGTGGCAGTTCGGTAATTGAGCTAATTCATTTTAAGAATATTTTGTGGAAGGGATTTCAGACAACACACATTCTTCTCTACATGTTTTGTGGGCTTGTGTGAGTATAATGCTTTCTTGTGTTGGGGTGCGCACATCTGTGATTTATCACCAGTGTCACTGAACGTGGCTGCAGTGGGAGCCTCTCCTTGTATCCACATACATCTATTTTTACCAGCTTATTGCTTACCAGCCCACTGGAGACAAAGTGATTGGGAGATAAGACAGATCAGGAGATGGAAGGCAAAGGAAGCCAGCAAAGAAGAAGGGAAAGCCCTCTGTTGTCACTTAAAAGATGACAAAGATATTTTGCCATGGGCGCCGTCTAGATGCTGTTATTAGTAACGTTACTTATGCTACAGATAGAAGGATTTCATTTTTGTAGTAGAGAGTGAGATACCTTCTAAGAGAAAACGAGAGCAGCCTGACAATAGTGTGGAAATATGCACCAGTGAGGCAAAGACTGAATGATTGAAGTGAACAAAGGAAGCAGGATGGAACAATTTGAAAAGAACATTTATCGTCGCTTAAATCCACTGTGTTGTCGTCTCACCAATGTTTCTGCTGTAAAGCTGTTTACCACTGATGGCACACTGGCCAACTGTCAGCAGCCATTAAAGGCAAGTGCTAGAATCTCACAGGCTACATGCCAAATCACACACATACTCATTTTCCCCTCACATATGGCAGGGTCTCACTAAGGTGCTACTACAACACCTCACACCCTACCCCAGTGTGAAGCATTATAACGGATTATGTTAAACAGTGGATTATTCCCTTTAAGGGTGTGCTGTTTGTGACTTTCACCACTACCAGTAACAGTGTCATGCCATGTCTAATTTATGTGATGAAACTGAATAGTTTTACATTTTGGAGGGGCTTGTGCATGGCTTGTGCATACTCCGCAGAAAGTGGAAGTGGGCATCGTTAATGCGAAAAAGCGGAAATGCTAGCGGCTACTCTGTGAGCTCCCAGATGCTAATATTTGCAGTGTGACCGCTAATCTCTCCTGGGTAGATATCAGCATACTGTGTGTGGGTGCATGCTGAATGAACGGTGTGATCCGACGGACACTGGCTGACATCCAGTAATAAGAAAAGTGCCTCTCGTTGGCTGTCTCCCGCATATCCCACAATGCTTAGCGCATGTGACGTATGCTGCTATGGGAGGGCCATATGAGGACTTCCCCAGAGTTTCTGGTGGAGTATAAATGACCTGGCTAGAACGAAGTTGAACTTGCTCACCTTGAGAACAAGAACAAATTTCTTGCTTCTTGTGTAGTATGTAACACGCTTAAGTCTAAACACAAGTAGTTGGCAACATAGCCCTCAGACCACCAGTGCAATGAATGAAATGATCTACCAAGTGCAAAAAAAAATAAAAAGCCAACCAAGATTTTAGATGGTTTGTCTAAGTAGAAAATGATTAAGGCAATGCACTACTAACTTCTGCTCTGTCTCTCTTTGTGTCTAGGTACTACTCGCGCCCCACGTGAAGGAGAAGTTCCTGGCGTGGACTATAACTTCCTCTCAGTGGACGACTTCCTGAAGTTGGAGAAGACTGGGACCCTGTTGGAGATAGGAACGTATGAAGGTAAATCAGAACACTGTCACCCTTTGGTTGTGTGTACTGTTGACAGTTTCTAGCCATTTGGATTTCATTATGTGACATGTTTCAACTAATACGGAGAGAAAAAATATCTCTGCACTCAGCTGAAAAAGTCCCACAACCAGTCAGAGGCAAATTCAACTCTGTGGTGCTCAGATGAGGTGTATGACTATGTCTACTTTAGTGTCCATCGCTACATAAAGCACGCCCAAATGATTTGATTTGCCCGGCATATCTTGGCCCAGACATAATCCGTTCCAACAGAGCAACTCCAGATAAAAAGAATTGTGGGCCGGGAAGTTGTTGTCATACAAAGACACAATGATACTTGTACATACGTCTACAATATGCATTGATTACACACAAGAACAGGCTGTTACTGTCTGTTTGTGTTAATCAGTAAACATGCTTAAATGGCATTTAACCTGACTCAGGACTGGTTTGCCAGCCTGAATGGGATATATAGCGATGTCCCTTTTCACGTCCCACTCGCACTTGATCTCGCCCACCTGTCGTACATTGTTAGCAAGGAGGTGTGTCGTACCTCCATCCAGGTCAATCAGTCTACTGGTGGACAGGTACAAATACTGCCACAGCATGTTCCTTCTCTGCCTCTATTGGGCACTCAATGCCAACCCACACAAAAGTGAAGTTTTAGTGTTGGTGCCAAAGACCACATGCTTCACCTTTTACCTCTAGAAATCTATTCCACCTCTGTCTGAACACTTGGTCTCTGAAATACAAAGCAACAAGAAGACTTTAAATTGAGAAGATTTTTCTTATTCTAGTTCTTTCATTTATTGACATGCTCTACTGTTGTCCTCCATGTCCACCATGAATAGGGGCCTATAGCATATACAGTATACATTCACAGCCTCTCTTCAGGTCTATCAAGAGTTATTTTCTGATGACGATGAAGGACAAATTCTATTATGTTATGTTATAAAGGTATTAAATAAAGGGTCTGGTGAATGCTAGGCATATTCAAAGGCCACTGTTCATTGCTTGGTTATTATGTTTTGTATAAGTTTTCTCACACTGACAGATTGACACATGAATGCGTATATCTCTCTCTAGGCTTTGTTTCAGTGGTTGGCTGATAAAGTCAAACAGTATGTTTTGGATATATTAGACACGTACGTATGGATTAAGTGAGGACCATTAGCATTGACTCCATCAGAAAGTACTCTTCTTTTAATTGTAACTAAGGCAGTTCTAGACAACAAACACAAATACATTGACGGATCATGCCACGTGACACACTGTCATGTGTCACATGAGCTTTTGCTTTACTTAAGAAAGTCACTGCAGACACACTGAAAGTACTGTCAACAACAACTCTGCATGTAGCATTTCCATTCAGTCAGCTGATGTTTAATTAAGTATCTGCTGTGTCCACATGGCTTGTGCACTGTTCCACAACAATGGTGGCGGCAAGCTAGGAGGAACAAACAAGGCCAGTGGACTTCTGGCTCTCAGCTAGCTCACTCACTTCACTGATCCCAGTGTGTAGGAAACCAGGCTGAAATGTGGTATAGGAACCTGAAGAACATTTTAGCTGAAAAAATGTGTGAACTACAAGGAGGAAAACCAGTACTAATGTGTTTCAGTTCCTTACATTTCCCGATAGTGTGTGGAAACTAGTGTTGTGCCTCTGACACACAATTTAACAAAACAGTCGAAAGTGATGTGATATTGTTAGTTAAAATGACTGGAGTTTAATATTTAAGTGTTTTTGTTAAGTTAAAACTTATTTGTTGGAAAAGTTTAATGGGGTTAACAAGGAAAAGATGTAGTTTTGCTTTGGAGATTAACATTCTCCCACAGACAAACTCTGCCATTCTATTTGCATACAAAGCCTGTGACTAAACCCCCTCCAACACACACACAAAAACTCTTTGACCCCTCCTCTCATGACCTCCTACTACTTTTTTCTGTCTTTTTAATCCCACCCTCCCATCTCCTCTCCCCACCTCCTTCTCCGTCGCCTAGGTAACTATTATGGGACGCCCAAGCCACCGGTGCAGCCCCCCAGTGGGAAAGTGATTAGCAGCAGCGGTAGCGGCGGTGATGCCCCACTGCCAGACGGGCTCAGCAGTAGCCTGCCGGGCTCGCAGCACTCCACTCCTCTACGCAGCAAGTCCTACAATGACATGCACAATGCTGGAATAGGGCCTGGAGAGCAGCAGCAGGAGGACGACGAGGACCTCCCTGACATGAACAGCAGCTTTACAGGTGAGTGGAGAGGAGAGGAGGTCGAGGAGGAGGGAGAGGAAAGAAGAAAAGTTAGAGGATGTGGATAGATAGTTGAAGGCTATTGGTACTGATTGATATCCCCACAGTTTAGAGATTGAGAGACTTTAATGAAAATTCTCTTTTTATCGGGTTGGATGCCACCTCTCTTCAATTTATTTAGTTTTGCCAAATGTAGGACTGAATTTTTAGAGGTGAGGAAGTCACAGTGATCAGGAGCTTTGCTGAACATTATGCCAGTGGTAGGAAGCAAGTCTGATCTCCCACTTTCACATGTATCCCTGGCTCTGGATTATGTAATTTATTGAGTAGAAATGGAAAATAATTCTTGTATTGAAAAAGCAATCATCTCCTTTATACATTAAGTTATATTCACCTTACTTTAATGTAGAGCACTGCAATAGTTTTATAATGTCATCTATGACTCTCCCAAACTGGAGAATATAACTGGTGATCTTGTCAAGGATATCTCTCCTGGAACACATATGTACAAAGAAGGCCTGCCTTTCACACTGTACAGAAGTAGTACTACAGATTTCTGTCCTTTGCTTGACTATTTTAACTTACTTACCTTATAAGAGAATATTGCATTGGCTGGTAAATCTAAAGAGCTTTTTATTTATCTGAAAAAATATTTGATAGAGTTATGTTATATGTTGAAGAAACCGTATGAATTGAGGCCAAGCCAAACACTCTTTTCTGTAGCTGTTATGTTGAGCACAGATGTGGATTCTTCCACGTGAACTAGCTTTACATTATGAGTAGGGAAGTGAAATTCAATAACAAGTGGTCGCTCAAGATGCCTTTGAATCACATTCTGAAGCCAGGTGTCACCAGCCTTCTCTCTCAGATTGATTTAGGCACAAATGTAATTTATTTGGACAAAAAAAATACCGCCCACAGTGCTGGCAGAGTCCCAGCTACTAAATTAAGTTTGGCTTCTTTGCATAGGACACATTCGAAATGAAAGCCACATTTGGCGCTGATAAACACAGGTCCACATGACAGGTTTCTCCACCGCCTGACAATTGCGCCTGTCACCAATCAGCAGCTGTAGTTGTTTCTTAACTCCACCTTGTTTTCTGGGAGTCGCAGCTCCTTTAGCTCCTGTGGACACCCTTAACAAACAGACCTGCAGGCAGCTGCTTGGAGATCCATCTTTGACAACAGCCTGAGAACATGCTGTGCTGTGTTTAGTTTGGACTACAACACTGGTATGCGATCCTGTTTTCTGCTGCTCTGTTTGAGGGGAGAGAGACGGTGAGGCTGATGCTGATGGATAAAGGGGAGGGAAATGGAGAGATGGTAGCAGGAAATTAAAGAAGAAAGTGGGAGTGGCTGGGAAGGGGGGAGAAGTCTGAAAAGGACTGAGCGGAGAAAAAGAGACGAGTGAGGGACGGTTTTATTGAGTGAAGTAGTCCAAGAAAATGAAGAAGCAGGAGAAAGCATAAAAGAAGTGAAGAGAGAGCTTTGGTGTGGTGAGGGGCTGCAGAATACAAAAGCTTCTTTGATTGGTAAGTGGTTTCAGGGTTTGACTACATCTGTCTGCATAGCTGCATCCAAAAATGTAAAACAGTGCCACCTGGCTGCAAGCAGCAGAAGGTGGATGTCTGAGCAGCCCCCATATGTGAAATGATTCAGGGTCATGTATGTGTTAGAGGGAGATATTTTTTTAATCGATTGAAACGGTATACAGACACCAGTGCTGCTTTAGGCTCTCTTCTAACCTTGAATTAAACAACTTCCTCAGATTTTAGATCATTTTTTACGCCCTCCTGTGTGTTCGTAGGTCAGTGGGCATGTTAGGGAGGTTGACTCAGCCCTAAAGCTGTTTCTGCCATGTGTTTTTCGAAAGGTGGGACCAAAAGTTGTTTATTTGCCGTCTGTGATTGTGTGAGCACCAAGGGTGCTAGTCAAGTATGAGTGTGAAAATGAGATAACAGGAAGCCAGGTGATGGCACTTCAGAGGCCATCATTCTAGGTGTGAACTGGTCACTCAGCTAGCTGTAGTAAACGTTTAGTTTAGCATGAATGGATATGCTCAGCTGTGTTATTTCTAAAACCTGCTTTAGTCTTGAAAGTATTTCGACTTCGCAGGTCAAATAGATTTTTTTATTGATGTAGAATTTCAAATATTTTAGAAATATGAGAGCTAAATTTATATTTCCCTGCTTTTCATTTTTACTTTGCTCTCAAAACTGCAGTTTTTCTTGAAACATTTTACAGTCCATAATATTTGTCACCCGAGTAAATTTTAAAGCAAAGCATCGACCTTTTTAAGCAATGGAAGCAATTGTTCCCGTTGTGGTGTGGTCTCGAGGCTCCTCTCGCGGTACTCACCTTGTCTTCGCAGCTACTTTTTGTTCCTGAAAGTCTTACAGGCGTCATCTAATCAAAATGTTCCTGACACCTCTGTGCTCGTTTTTGATCCCACCAGGAGACTCTAGTGAATTTGACGATATTCATCACTCGGTGCGCCCCTTCGCCCCCCACCTGAGTGACCCGTCCTACGCTGGGACAACGCCCTCACCACCGGCCATCACGGAGAGCACACAGCAGACACACCCTCACCTGAGCCATCCTCCCTCTGAGGACCCTCTGGGACCTCTGCCTGACAACTGGGAGATGGCCTACACCGAGAATGGAGAGGTCTACTTTATAGAGTAAGTAATAAAGGATGTTAGTCATAATAGAGTATGATTTAGTCCTATTAAATGTGGAATTTCAATCTCATTTGTGCTAAATTTTTGGTGGGTCTGACTCTCATGCTGTAGCATCCAGGTTCCCAGTTACACAATGTGATGTATGTATGCTATTATAAAACTAATGAGAATGCACTATCCAGTTCCTTTGTTTTAGCTTTGTTTTTTGGACATACAGTACCATGACTCAGATGATGAGTATCTTTACAGACATACTCATTAATATTAAATAAATTTAAATGCCGGATTCCAGGGTATTTAATCTATTATAGCAAATAGCTGTAGCAAATTCTGTTGTAGTATAGTTTAGGTCAACTTCAACCATTGCACACATGTAACAAACATTATTCTGACAATCCTTATCTAAAATATGTACTGTAACTTTTTTATTTTATGGTTATACATGATAATGAGAGGAGATAAAGATTTCTTTTATCCGCATCCAAGTAACTTTATTCTTGTTTGTTCTGTGTAGCCACAATACAAAGACAACCTCCTGGATAGACCCTCGGTGCCTGGACAAACCTCAGAAACCCCTGGAAGAATGTGACGATGATGGTATGTGCAAGCATGATTGCTCGTGGGATTATGACTCTATCTGCTTCTCCTTTAGTCTTTCTTTCTTTCTTAGCCTAAACAAATCTTGATCTTACAATGTTGCGTTGTCATGAAAAGGCCACCTAGTAGAGGTTCCACCAGTAGCCCTTAGGTGTCAGTGTTGGGTCACAGAACATGGTGAGCAGTCATGGGGTGGTGCTGCTCTGCTCTGCTCATTCCTCCAGCTGTTTCTCGTGGTAAGACGCCACACAGCTCCAGTGAACTAACTGCATCATCAATATCGTCCTTCTTAAATAAATAATGCCCTCCCTGACTGTTCGGAGATGTTTAACACAAATATTGGTTTGCAGGCGCACATATACATACATATGGTAATTTTATGATGAGATGAGGCATGTAATTTATGTAGTTTTGTAGAGATATACTCTTTATCTTCCCCTTTTAAAATGTGCATGCATTTAAAAATGAAATTATAAGTGGTTCCATTTGTAGATCTTTCCATCATTTGGGTAGAACAAAAGTCTTCATCAGCTCTACTCCATTTTTTTCTCCATTTTTTTTACACCGCACACAAAGATCTGGTCCTTTGGGGAAAACACCTTGAGATTTTTGTAAACATGGATTGTCTCATGAGGTCGATGCTCTGGCTTTGATGAACTCTCTCCACCCAGTGGCCGCATGTTGTTACTACATGCAGCTAACCCGCAGATGTAACGTTTTCTCTCTCTTGTCTTGCCAACAATCCTTTGCTGCTCCTGCGCTGTCCATCCCGCTGAGTAGAAGGGGTACATACGGAGGAGCTGGATAATGACCTAGGTAGGAGCTTCTGTCTTCTTTTACACCTCCCTGCTGGTGCACAAACATATAACTTTACTAACCATGTCACCATCAGTATCACCTTGATTTTACACCAACCCATTGTTGCAGTTAAACAGCCACATTTAAACACGTTCTAATGGGTAAACGAAAAAAAAAGAAAAAGAAAAATAGGGCTCACCGCAGCTAAGTGCTCATCTACATAATCACATGCACAGCATCACCACAGAGTCATTTAACAGTTGGTGAGAGGTGACTATGACCGTCACGCTAATCATCTGAAAATGAGACATTATGCCAGCAGACTCTTGACATTTATCTAATATTTGGCTTTGATTTCCTACAAACACACTCTGTATGTGGCCTTGAACACATCATTGTCAACTTACCCACATGCCTTCTAACGTCACGCCACACGCACACCCAAAACGCTGCCGCATAAGCAGGCTGTCATCTCATACATAAGAGGCAAAAGCTGATTTGAAGAAGATTGTTATTATGATGATTTCCTAATGGGTGTCTGTCTGAGCCAGACAGCGACAGGCCCTTTTTTCCCTGAGACCCATCATCACACTAACTAGCCTATCAGACACAGCAGTGAGACCACTTGTGCAGGATAAATGGTGTCTGGAGACGGACATGGAGACGGACATTCATTACCAGTGCACCGTTCTGCACTGGTAATGAATGATGTCATTCCAGTAGGGGAGATATCTGATAAATGATGGCACTAGGCCTTTATCATTTCCATATTTTGACATAACCTGGCGGTACACTGAAACACAGGTACACGTATAATAAATATACACATGTGATCATCGTTCTCTTTCCAGAATAGCTCTGAAAGGAGAGTAATAGTTTTTTTTGTTTTGTAAAATAAACTCTCCAGGATCAGGAAAATTGGAACTAAGTATTCTGTGCTGCCTTAAAGCTACATTAATCAATATTTTCTTCTATTAACATTGAGTGAAATGACTAAATGTAATATGAATGGGATCACCCACTGAGAAATATCTACAGTAAGCCTTTCATTAGCCCCTGCTGCAAGAAAGCAATAAAATGGGAGAAAGAAAGAAATCTACTTTGAAAGAAGTTTCTAAGATGCTGTGAAGGTGAAGCCAGCGTCTATCAGGTTTTTTTTCTGTTGTATTTCGTTAAGCTGCTTAAACAGCTGCCATGTTAAAATTGTCAGGTTACAAGTCCCCTGTCCAAAAGACAGCTCTCAACTGGCTGAACATGCTCAATAATTATCGATCAGCACAATTCAATAAAGGTGGGCAAAGAAACGCAATTAACTTTTGTCCTCCAAGGAGGAGCAGACGAGCACATTTTATGCGCACACACATGCACAAAGTCTCACACACACACACGCATATTCGCACAAAGATCCTCTCTGCAGCACATGCTTACTCAGGAGAAATCAATCACTGGTCTGTATCAGGAGAATGAGATGCAAACAGTTAAACATGTAATTCATCACACTTGACTCCCCCTTGAATTCACAATATGTTCTGGAAAGTGGGATGAAGCATATGCGGTGAGAGGAAAACACTGCATAATGAGTGACAGCTTTTTCTCTCGGTGTCTTTCTCATTTGTGTTTCCACACACTTAACTTCATTCCATGCCTTTAAGACGTTTGCAGCACCAAGCGTCCTTTTTGCACTCTCTCTCTCTCTCTCTCTCTCTCTCTCTCTCTCTCTCTCTCTCTCTCTCTCTCTCTCTCTCTCTCTCTCTCTCTCTCTCTCTCTCTCTCTCTCACACACACACACAACGGTAAATCTCCTGGAGCAGAACTAGTGCAGTGTGAAATCAAGTGGGTGATTAAAATTTTGCGTGACGTGAGGCGGGACCACATTCCATTTAATGTTTCAGCTCAAAACATCTGAATGATAATTCACCGTGCCTGCTTTGTGGGTCCACTGTTGCTACATCGCTTAACACTGTAACCTTGCATTCCATCTTTGCGGCTTGTGCTTTTTGTACTATCTGCAGCGCTTGTCGAAAATCTGGAATAAGAGGAGCTCAAGTTGCTTATGTGCGTGAAACTGTCGACTGATTATAGATTCATCTGCGGTTTCTCTGAATCTGCCTCACTTACAAATCATAGATACGTAGGCAGTGTAGGTGTGATAGTCTGATGCAGCACATGGTTTGTTACACTGAACTGTTCTTGGAAACTGTTGGGAAAAGGGCACACACATCCAAAAATACCTAGCAGGTGATTGGCTGAACCGTCTGTCTATCACCTACTATGAAAAGCCAACTTCCACCAATCAGGTTGCTTCTTGCGGTAGACCATTGTCACATCTGTCAGAATGCTGACTGGTAAGAAAACCACTGTGGTTTAGCGTGAAGCCTGGGAAGATGGATTCACACGCGATCTCCCAAATATCTATGCAAGATAAGCAGCATGCCTCAGGACAGATTTCAGATTTTATTGCATATGCTGCTGACTCCACTCCAGCTCTTCCTTATTAAAAAGCACAGGGAGGCTCTCCAAGTTGAATGAGTGTAATTACTGTCTGTTCACACACAGGGCACGGCTGAATTGGCTGAGTGTAATAGTATGTAAAACTTATACATCACAAGAGAGGATTATTGAGCAATCTGTGTTTTTAGCCAATTAGAACCCTCTGACATTATCTATGTGCCAATAATCAGTGCAGCTGTAATCAGACTTTAAAATGGACTCTGATGGCTGTGTTGAAGATAACGGCAAAGAGACACTAAACTGTAGAAACACACAAAGATTACGCCATCGGGGTACGGCTCACTGCTGCAGTGGGTCTAGTCATATTCATATCTTTTCTTAATTAACACTGAATTTAAACTTTATTCTAAAAATCAGTGTCTTTACATGCGTGCTTGCTTCGCCTTGAGCTGGCAGTCACTCTCAGCGCCAGAGAATGAGCTTTTTATTCATGCAAGGTTAAAATTTAGCCCACAAAGCAGAAGCACATGTGAAGCCTGGTCTGCGCTACATTCACACACGTTGGCACAGTGACGGATGAAACATAATTAACAACAGACTGAAATCAAACACCACAACATTGTGTTTGAACCAAGTACAGATACGCAGATATTCACCAATTTAGCCAATGGATTAACTGTTGGTGTGGGTCTCTAATGTTTGTCATTGGTATAAAAAAAAAACAACAACTAAAGCTTGGTTTACACTTCCTACACCACAGGGGGCTACGCTGTTGCAAGGATTTATACTTGTGCACTGATTTGTTGGCATTGTTCTGCGATTAAGCTAAAACACTGGGCACTGACCAGTCAGCTGTATTAGGTTTCACTCTGTAGTTCCCACAAAGGCGACTGGAACTGAGCCACTCATGTTGGAGTTGATGGTATAAAGTGTGGATCAACAGTTACTGCTTCTGAAATCACTGCAACACAAAACATAGAGAAGACATTAGAGTAAATGGTGTGTAGCCGCTGAGACATGTGAACAAGGAACTGCATTCTGGACCAGTCACAGCTGTCTGTGGTGCGTAGTTACATTTCTGGTGATGTGCACGTCAGGCCATGTTGTACTGTTCAAGACCTCGCCAGTCATTTTCTCACTGTTCACTACACAATGTATCAAGTCTTTTGGGGTGTTTTGTACAGTTTGTTATTCCACCATCTTCCTCTCCTTTATATTATCACCTGTCTCCCTTCCTTTTTTCTACTTTTTTTTTTCTATCCTACCTGCCGTCCCTCTCTCTGACCTCTCTCCACTCCTTCCTCCCTTCATTTCCCCTCACTCTTCATTCATCTGTCCGTCAGTGCCCAAGGGGCTCTTGCTCTGCTCTTATCTGATGTGTGGAAATGTCAGCTGTGTGTTAAGGGACAGAGGCAGGGACAGTCAGACGGTCCCTGAATCTGTTGAGTTGCTCTGGCCTCTGGAGACTGACTGACAGGCAGGCACAATGGAGAGGCAAAAGGTCTCTCCTGGCCTTGTCTCTTAATAGCTCAATACATGGCCTTGAGTTTTCCTCATCCTCTCATTGTCTTGTTTGTTCTTTGTTTTTTACAGAACTTCCACCAGGATGGGAGAAAATAGATGATCCAGTGTATGGGGTCTACTATGTTGAGTAAGTGACGCACAGTATGCAACACAAGGACACTCAAACGTGCAGGCTGACGCTGCACAAAAGTCTTGCATGCAGAAAATAAAGAGACGAAGAGATTGTTCTCTTCATGCACATAAATAGAAGCGCGTCAACACTCTTTTTTTATTCTCACACACTCTTCCCCTCACTGTAAATGGGAGTTGCTCTAATGTATGTACAGTTCCGCTCTGACATCACAGCCAGATTTTAGCATCAGCTATTTTGGTCTTTTGTGTGCTAGAAAATGTAGGCCATTTTGTTTGTGTCATTACCATCTGGGAAAATATTCAGCCAGTGTGCGTGCATCTTGTGCTGTGTGTAGCCGCTGGGCCTCTGTATTAACACAAATGTGTTTCATTCGTTTTTGATGTTGTTCAAAATAGCACCTGGGGTTTCAAGGCAGTGGGATTCTTTATTTTTGCTTTGTTTTTTTGTTTTTTTAATATACATTATTCACCATTTCCTCTATTTGCTGTATAATATGGTGCTTTCAGATTTCAATTTTCAGTGCTGGTTAAGTTAGCAGGGAACCTCCCAGGCTCAGTGGGGAATGTGGGAGATGTTTGTGGTTTCTCTGAATTAAGCCATCATCACACACAGATCTATTAGATGTGATTTGTGGGCGTAATTGTGTCATGCATGTCTCTGTGAGGGGTTTCTGTGCGGTTGCATGTGTATTGTGTCACTTTGTATTAATCAGAGTGTATTTTCACCTCCCCCTTCCCCATTTCTTGACTCTGTCTCACTTTTCTGTTACCTTACCTTCTCCTTTATATCTCCGCTTTCCTTCATCCTGTTATCTATTCCTCCTGTGCTGCGTTTCCTCAACCCCCATCCTCTCCTTCCACCTGTCTCAAAGTCATATCAACAGGAAGACCCAGTATGAAAATCCGATGCTGGAGGCTAAGAGGCGCAGGCAGCTGGAGCAGCAGCCGCCTCAGCAGCCTCAGCCCCAAAGCCAGCAGCCACCTGAAGGTGAGCGCTACATCCGAGGTTCGTCCACAAGCCCCTGCCGGGGGCGTCATTTTCTTTATTTCTATTCATGTGTATGAATGAGTTGCCAGTCTATGTGTCTTTGTGTGCAAGCGTGACTGTATCTGTCTATGCCAGTTATTGCTGCGGTATTTAATGTTGCCTGCTACTGCCTTATGATTTGCTAAGTGCTCTTCCATAAAGGCATAACTATTATTTGCGGCTGTACCACGCAGCCTTTTTGAAGTTAATTTCAGTTTTCTGTGCTACTTTTGGATTCTTGTTTGTTGAAATAACTTGAAAGCCCTTTTTCCTAAGCAGAAGACAGGTGAGTTTGACTTCTGCTGCAAATGATCTGAAAATCTCCATTCTAATTTGTGTGCCTTAAGAAAATCTGCCATTAATCACAGTAATAATATAGCACACAGTAGCCAAATCTCAGCCAACAGGTAACCTAAGGTTGCTCCTGCCTACAGTCTTAAGCCTCACAGGACACCCCACAGAGAAATTCATTGTGAATGCAGGAGGGAATTCACCTAAAGCGCTCCACCTTCTGCTCATTCAGCAGAAAACATTTGATTCACCTTGATTACCTTTTGATTCCTCCTGTATGAAACCTGAGTCTCCCTCATTTAGAGATTTTTTCTTTTTTTCCCCACATCTGCATTGATTGGAGTATTAATGAAGGCTGCGGTCTGATCTGTGCCATGACGCTGTAACACACACCTAACTTTTATTTCAGTAAAGAGATGTGAAACAGCACTGAAGCTCACATAGCCTGTTCAAATTGAACTTCTTAAGGTTTCACATAATTATTTGAACACACGTACATTCGCCCCTTGCTTAGCACGTCTTCAAAGAAACCAAAATGGCTCGGTCCCAAACGCAGCACTGCGGGACATGTTGTCCAAGAACCTTTAGCATTGGTGTGTTCTACAAGTAGGACAGCTGTTAACATGTCTAGACGCCATCTAGAGAATATGTGCCTCTTGCCGTTGCAGAATGGATCGAGGACGCAGCGCTGGCAGGGGCCCCATTGGCCAGCTATGCGGCCAACCACCAGGAGACCTACAGGGACCCTCAGACAGGTCCACCAGTGCCCAATGCGATGGGCCAAAAACGTAAGTTATCATCTGTATAAGTAAAGTCTGAAACTTTATGAGAACAGGAGTGCTTTTCTGTTTCTAGACTGTGTTACCCAGAGTGACTCATTACGAGTTAAACAAAATTCAACTCTTACAGTAGAGTTTGTTTTTCTGTGCTGCTGCCTCCGGCTGTGTTTTAGGTTTCATGATGCAGGGACGGTTATGAATTGCCATTAGAGAGCTGCTCTCTGAAGGACTCATATTATATATTGTTAATAAGTCAAGTAAAACTCAACCCATCTGGTATGTACAGTAGACTACATCTAGTCGAATCGAGCTCTGGAGACAACGTTTGTATTTTTGTGAAGACATAGTGAACGCTGCCAAGCACAGCTTGCTTTCCCTCATCGGATGTTTATCATGGCCACATGTTGATTCTTGCGAAACCTCTGATTTGTTGTTTGTTTTCTCGATCTAATAATGGCCTCATTTCACCCATCATTTAGCAATGAACACACCTACAAACATAGTGTCTAGCCATTACTGTGGGTTTCCTTCTCCTGGTTGCCAGCTCCTTTTATACCAGCCTCCCACTAGCAGCTTGTCTAATTAGCACAGCCATGGCAGAGAATTAACTACCTCAGCCCGTCTCTCCCTCTTGCTCTCCCTTGCCGCGCTGTCGGCCGCCTTTTCCTTTACCATCATCGATCTCTTTATTTTATTGCTCACATTTGCTGTCGGGCTGGCTTTTGTCTTGTCTCCCACAACTCTCTGCTTTGGTTCAGTTGTCGGTACTGTCCATCTTTCTGTCTCACTCTCTACTTACCGGCTCCTACCGACTGTCTAAGCTCTTGATATTCCTCCAGAGGAAGACGTCATTTGAAAACTCTTGATCTAACAGCCTGCTTTCATGTTTCCCCTGCATCCTGGTCTGCTCTTGCATCCCTTGTGGATAAAACTGCCATATCAGCTAACAGTTTTGTTACATCTTTCCTGTTCTGAAAAATGCAATTCGAAGGCAAAGCACACAAACACACACACACCTCCAAACAATAAAAACAAGAGGACACAAACTGACTCTAAGGGTAATACATTTTGCATTAAATGTGCAAGTTGTTGCATTTTCATAGCCTGGTGTGGTGCCGTAGGAGACTTAGCCCACATTCACCTCTCGCAACATCTACTACTCCTCAGTGCAGTGATGTATATGTTAGTCTGTTTCTGTGGCATGTGCTTTATGTTTTGTCTTAATAGACAACTGGAGTTCAGCCTGTCTCTCTACTTAACTGTTGCTCTGCATTGTTCATTTTTTTATTTAGACTGAGTCTCTATCCAAGATATTTCTTAATTTTATCCTTAATGCCAGATAATGGTAGAGAAGGCAAGAAGAAGGAAATGACTGGAATTCGGTTTAGATTACAGAAGTCAGAGCAATTCATCTTTCTTTAGACCGTTGTGAAATATGCTTGGTGTAGATTTCTGTGTTAATTAAACCCTCACTACCAGTATTGAATAATACAGATGTTTTGCTGACAGATGAGGTTTCAGTAACTGTTTATCAAGGGAGAACCTTGTCTCATGCGAACATGTTCGATTCACATTCATATGTGAGGAATGCCATCGGTGTTAGATGTCAAGGCTTTAATATCTGGTGCATCTCTTCCAATACAAAACCACCACTGAAAATGTGATCCAGGCCAATCAGTCCGCTGACACAGTGTCATTTAATTTACACTCTGGAAATTAAAAATTCCTTTGTCTTATCATGGCAACTTGTTTGGGTTTCTTTTAAGGATGGGTTATGATCTGTGCTTTTGATATCATGCACTTTAAAGCAATCACTATTGCCTTAGGTATTACTATATCTATATTTGATCCTTTACAATCATATTACACAGACATTGTTTAGGTATTTTATACCAATTCTAAAGACTGCAGTTGTCAGATATGACCATTCCGTGGTTGATGCCTACACAAGGTGATGCTAGTACTCTGAATTGGGTTTATCCCTTCGACCTAATGAATCAACTTTTTTTAAATCAGATCAGATCCTCACAGACAGTTAACATTAGTTGTGTGTTACTAGTTTGAGCCAATGAGCCAAAATCACTTTACCACACTTTATCATCAGGGGTATGCACACTGAATGCAGTTCTTAATCAGTTGAGTTTGTATTATTACATCGGTGTGATCATCACTGAATATTCTTTTTCTTTGTGTCCAGGAGGGAAGCCTTTCTTTACTCGGAACCGATCTGAACTGAAGGGCACTTTCATCAATACCAAACTGAAGAAGAGTCGTCGGGGGTTCGGTTTTACGGTTGTAGGAGGGGACGAGCCAGACGAGTTCCTGCAGATAAAGAGTCTGGTCCTAGATGGACCTGCCGCCCTCGATGGCAAAATGGAGACAGGTTGGTGTTCTTATTTTATCAAAGTTCAGTTGTTTTCTGATTGCTTGATCGTCTGACGAATAAATAGAAAAGTTTAACGTGTGTCCTGCAGGGAAATGTTGTATTTTACCAGATTTAATTGACTTCTGTTTCTTTTTTTTCTTCTTCCTCTAAGGTGATGTGATCGTGAGCGTTAACGACACCTGTGTGCTGGGCTACACCCATGCTCAAGTTGTGAAGATCTTCCAGTCCATCCCAATCGGTTCCATGGTCAACTTGGAGCTGTGCCGTGGCTACCCGCTGCCTTTTGACCCAGATGACCCCAACACCAGCCTGGTTACCTCAGTGGCTATTCTTGACAACAAAGATCCCATCATTGTCAACGGCCAGGAGGCCCCTAACAACTTCGACTCACCCTCCAGCCACAGCAGTCAGAACAACAACGGCCCGGCAAACGGTGGAGCGCCCCTCAACGGCCTCCCCCGACCCCACAGCCCCTCTGCAGAAGTGGCTTCCGATACCTCTTCCCAGCTCGGCTACCCCAGCGATGTGGTCACCCTGGCCTCATCCATTGCAACGCAACCAGAGCTCATCACTGTACACATGGAGAAAGGAGACAAGGGCTTCGGCTTCACCATTGCTGACAGTCTAGGAGGTGGAGGGCAGAGAGTGAAACAGATTGTGGACTACCCACGCTGCCGTGGCCTCAGGGAGGGTGACATCATCGTGGAGGTGAACAAGAGGAATGTGCAGAGCATGTCTCACAACCAGGTGGTCGACCTGCTCAGCAAGTGTCCCAAAGGCAGCGAGGTCACCATGCTGGTGCAAAGAGGTGAGTGAAGGATAATCTCTCCTTATGCACGCGTGTTTTGTCAGTAAACATGTCAGCTGTATTGTAACTCAGGAGAGCAGATGGAGGGGAAGACGGTGGAGAGAACAGGTGTCAGCTTATATGGAAATATCTGATTTATGCGTCCATATGCTGAAAACAAAACAAGTCTTTCCCATGAATCTGCTTGATGCTGTTGACAAAAAATAATAGGCTCCTGCCTTTCAGGCTGTTCCCTTTCACAGAGAGCTGTATTTTATTGACACGCATATTTATTTATTCATGCAGATAGAGGGTAGAAGCGTAAAAGTGATGGCAAAGAAGGTAAAATAGAAGGATAATTATGGTATGGAGGGAGAAAAGCAGCTGCAGAGAAAGTTGAAATAACATTTGAGGACATGGATGAGGGTGTAGGGGTGTGAGAGAGTGAGGTGTTTGCACTGAATGGCATTGCCAGTCAGTCATAGCTGTCCTGAAATGGAAAGGAGGCGTAAGAAGGAAAGTTAAAAGGGTAGATGGAGGAAGTATGAAAAGAACAGTAAACCCAAGAGAAAAACTTGTGAGGTGTTAAGGACAAAGAGTCCAAATGGCATCTCTCTTTTTCAGTCTTTTTCATAACCAGGTTTCTTTGCATTCAGTCGTTTATTCCTTCTGTGTGTTTTGGGCTTTTAGTATCCTGCCATGTTAAAACCATTCGCTTTAAAGATGTCACCAATTGTGTCGGCATGCCTTTTATCCACCCAACCGGCTATCTGGCTTGGCACAAACTGAGATCTGTGACATTTTCCCCTTAAAATAAAAATTTCAGTGTTATTTGGTCAATGTCAGTTCTTTGAAAACAGTGCATCGACGTGTGAATGCCTCTATTCAATGCGCACCACACAGCTTTTGTCATGGCTTCTGATTGAAAATCGCCGTTGCACAGAAGCACTAAATGGAAACAAAGCAACTGTGAATGGAGGATAAAACTGAAATGATTGAATTTCAGTATTTTTCCTCCAATCCCTCTCAGACTCAAAGACCTCCAGAGCTCCAAATGCCCTGTGTGAGACAAGTAATTGGACCATTTTCTCTGTCAGACTGTCCCTAGCTTGCTTTGCGGCTTATTAATTCAAGTAACTAAAAAGTTTTGTGTGTATGTGTGCACACGTGTAGTTTATCTTCTCCGTAGGTTTAAGCGCTTAGAACTGTCAAGGAAAATTGGCCAGATGAATGGCGGCTGAGTCACATTGTACTTTCTATCTTTTACTTGAAATGTGCTGCTCCGTCTCAACTCATGTCTTCATCTCTTTCTTCATTCTGTCACTCTCTCTGCCTGGTTCAGACACACAGCCACGCTCCGAAAAAACACAGGCGAAGCAGTTCCTCTCTCCGTCTCTCTCTTTTATTAACGGGTAGCATTTCTACATCGTGCAAGTGTACACGAGCCCATAAAGTGATATGGCGTCATCATGGGTAGGGCCTTAATGGGCTGTCAATAAAACAGAGGGCAGAGTTTAGCTTGGCTCCTGGAAATGCAGTGAGTCGCTTTGATAGGCGTAGCCAGGCTCTGATAATTGAGTTAAACCCATGCATGACATGAATGATCATAATACGTATAGAGCATTTTAAATGAAACAACATTTCTAAATAAAATGTACTGTTTGCTCATGTGCCTTCATAATAGAGGCAGGTCTCCGATTTTCTCAGTTAAGTACCACTTCCCGGTATTCAAGTGCTTGATGGCTCCATCATCATATCACAACCAGTAATTAGCGAACCGGCATACAAATGGGAGGAGTATAGTCCTTTTTCTTTTTTTTTTGCAATTGTTATTGAATTAAATCCTAATCCTTCTGATGTTAAATTATATTTTATACTGATTGGAAAAGAAAATGGAAACACATGCTTAGTAAATTAGTCTGAAAGTATCTGGAATCTGGCATTCATGTCGACACTAGTATTGTTTGCATGCATTTTTTTGTGCATATGAAAATCATGGTTTAGTTATTATTTCTATCATATAATTTAGTTTTCATCAATAGATGTATGTAATTAAGTCTAAAAAAAGAAAAGGTGAAATATGCCCATCTGTGTTCCCTAGAGTCAGGGGTCAGATGTCCAGCCATCAAGCTAAAATCTAAATATCTTAAATTTTCATTAAAACAGACATAAATCATCATATTGGAGAAGCTGGAATTGGTAATTGATTGCTTTTTCAGCTTCATAAATGACTTAAACTTTCATCGCTTATCAAATTAATATTTCTCACGATGAACTCCTCAGGTAATTGACTAATTATTATCAGCAATTTAGTGTGTTCACTCTGGGCAAATAGTAAACCTCTCCAAATGTCGCGTTAAATACATACATAGAATTCATTTAAGCTCTGTGTTATAGGTGCATAGAGGAACAGATAACAGGGTTAGCATTTCTCCATCAAACCTCATGTCACTGCTCTTCCTCCCCCTGAATCCGCACACATTTCCCATCTGTCTGAATCCTCATTGTCAAAGTCATACATTTTCTTGCTTGTCGCAATCGTGCTCCGTCACTCGCATGCCATGTGTGTTGCTGATATGTACACGCACAGTCACACTTACGGGAGCATCAGCTGAGGTTTTAGTCGCTGTGCCTTAATTACTCTTCTGCTCATGCTCTCTCCGACGCCGTCTCACTCCAGATCACTCCACCAGTAGCGGCAAAGCTCACCGGCCTCTAATTGGGGTCCTGATGTCAGCTTTGCTTATAATACACACATCTTTTTATTCTCTCTTGCGCTTTCTTTACCTCTCACTCTCCTTCTATCCATCAAGAATTCCTCCTCCTTTGAAGAAACGCTGCATGTGCATGTGCACACACACTCGGTCAGTGTCAAACGTGAACAGTCATGCAACCAATTATAGATTAGACGCAGAAAGGCCCTGGCTCAGTCTTAATTGGCGGAGATCCTCCACCCCCTTTTCTCTGTTTCTGTTCCCCCACTGCCAGTATGTAGATAGACACCTGCTCGCCCACATGGAGTTGGGGCAGCCAATCGCCGAGGACCTGCACACGGAGAAGCACACTCATTAAGGCTGCAGTGTGCAACAGTATGCCCCCTCGCCCCTCTCCCGCTGTTATTCTCACAGTGAGCGTATACACAAGTCTGCTTGTGTGGAAACTCGTGTTTTCATTCCACACCGGAGACAATGTGCTGAATTTCTGGGGGTCAAAAAGAAACTACTCACTCAAACTATTCACTACGCTAGTCAGAATGGAGATGTGACATTGTTCTTCTTTGTCTGAGCAAGCTACATTAGTCATCAATGATCTTTTGTGACCTTTTTTCCTCAGTTAATAAATGCAAAAGAAGAGCAGCCATAGTTCAGTGGCAGTGCTGTGAGACCTGTTTCCCAGGTTAAACACATGAGACTCGGTAGTTTTGTACTCTTAGATGTACTTCTTATAAAGAGCTGGGAATGATTTATTACTTCAATCACTTCAGTGTTTCGTGATACAGCGTTCTTTCATTTGTCTAATTACACCGCTCTAATGTGCTCATTTTCCCCTGCCTGTCTTCTCCTGCCCCCACTGATGCACTGATATAATTCATTTTGGCCCCTGATGTCTTGCAATGACAGCGATGTTCATTTCTTCTCCCTTGTTCCTTTTAAACATGTGTAAATGTTACAGGGTCCTCAGGGACGCATGCACCTGCTGCATAAGCTTTTGTCAGTGAAAACCTGATGTCTGAGACGCAGCCTCTCAATAGCCGAGCAGCTCATGTCATTAGTCAGCAGTAGAAAAATGAATCATTAACGTGTTTGTAAGGCAGGGCAAGTGCTGCAATGAACGCAAGGTAATTTGTGCTTGGCTGTAGTAACTGGATACATGAGATACATAGCTGCAGTGGGTGAAGAGAGAGGAAGAGAGGGGTGGATGGAAGGATGTCAGAGGATCAGAGAGATGATGAAAGAGCAGCACAGAAACCCCCATGATGCGCGCTCTCTCTCTAGTTTCTTCTCTCTCCCCCCACTTCATGATTCATCAGTCAACAGTGACACATTAGTCCCTGCTGGGCAATCGGGCCTCACCCCCCTCTCTTCTCTTGCAATGAGAGAAATGGACCTTTTCTCTCCTCCCACGTAGCCAGTGGTCAGACAAATGGCAGTTTACGGGACTGAAACAGTCAAGAGGCGTTAAACTGCTTCACAAATGTCATTGTATCTGATGAACCCTTGCTTTACATGTATATACGTATGTAAACGAGGAGCCAAATACCCAAAGGCATGGCCAAGGCCTTAGTTTATCTACGTGATTTCTTGCCTTGAAGACTGCAGCATTCATTTGCTAAACACCCATAGTGTTAAAGCAAATGGGTTCATTTCCTCTTATTTAGTTTGTTAAATAATTGCTCATTGCTTTTAAGAGCCGTTTAAAGGAGATTTATTATACTGTTGAAGGTAAAATTTGCGTTTAAATGTGTGTTTTCCTTTGCTTTTATTGATGGACATGTAACTTAAAGAGGGTAAAGACACCAAGTGGATCATTGCCACACTAGATAGCTCTTATTGGCATAATGGCAGGGAAGTGCAGCGGCATCTTGTAAAGGCCTCCTGTCAAAAAGCACTCCACGGATCAGTGTACTTTGAGGACACACACTGGTAGACACAAACACAAATATTTGAACTTACATAACCCTCATAAACAAACTCACAGTTACCGGCATGCACATTCATAAGGCTCATTTTTAATGTGGAAGGTCTTGTACACACCCATTAGGAAGAGATAAACGCTGATGATGGGTCCCTGCACAGACCAAAGCAGGAAATCAATTCACTGTACGGGCAGGAAGCGTCGTATTTTTGCCCACTTCGCATTAAAAATTCTGCTGACTGAACGCTCCAGTGGCACCATAACGAACGGCATTGCAGTTCGGAAAAGCAGTGATGGGAGCGCAGTCTACCCGCTTGGTGCCCAAGATTCACCTCTGTTCATTTTTGGCTTGCTGGAGGCTTGGCTCGGTGAATCACTGCGTGTTGCGAAGGGACAAGGTGAGCCTTTCTCATCCCCCAACCCCTACCAATCTCCCATGTCTTCACACCTCCATGGCCATTGGGTGAGTCGTAAATCTCCACCATTGCACCATCTTTTGTTTCCATGACAATGCTCTGCAGATAATCTGCACTGGGGTCTCCTCTGGGTGGAAGTGTGCATGTGGGAGGAGGGGATTTCACCCCTGCTTTTTTTTTAAAACCCCACGGTATATCAACGCTCGCTGCTTTAGAATTTTTAGATAATAAACGGCCTTCCTCCAAAGATGCCATTTCTCTTTATTTATTCTTTGCTTTTTAAATGCATGTTTTCTTGGTCGTCTTTCCTGCCTATTCAGCCACACTGATAAGATCCTCCGCCACATTTAATTTCACTGTTTACACACACATAGAGGGAGCTAAATAAAGCTGCACTCGGCAGGGCTGTCACATTCGGGCTACTGATATACACAGCTGATATGAGCCTTTCGCTCCTTCACCGTACAGCGGAGAGCAGCTCACCACAACAGCCGTTGCTTGGAGACCGTCTGTCAGTTCCCCGCGGTCACCGGGCACTGTCGCCACGGTGACAGATGGACCTGCCTGTTGGAAGCCATCACTCTGCTGAGATCTACCAGCACGTACACACACACGCGCGCCGTGGACAGACAACATAATCTGCTTAGTAATGGTTTCCGTTTAGCGACTGCTACGCTGCCAGGTCAGTGCAACAGTTCCTATCTGTTGAACTGTACAAGGTGTACCGCAGAAAGTACATTACTTCTTGACAGACTGTACCCAGTTCAACAGAATACAATTAATCCAAACCAAGATCCTTTGGCACCGAGTTTTGCTGAATTCATTTTTTGGGAATACTCGCATTAGGTCTTTTATGTACGAAGTAGCGGTTCAACCAAAAATGCTATTTTTTTCAGAATAGACCCACATACATCGTCTTCATACATACAAAGTGTTAGAACTGCACCAGCTGTGAGGCTGTCACATAGAGAAAAACAAGTCCTGTCCGGTGAAAGTCATGTTTTTCTTCCCCTCAGGCAGTGAGACTGTTTTTCTGTCGAGCACAATAAAATATATTACTGCAGTCCTCAAATATACTTCATTCTTTTTGCTTTCTTGGAATCAATAATATTCTGTTGATATATCATTAGTCATAGAAACAACATGGATAGATTTGGTGCACTGTAAGTCGATTATTCACTGTTAAGAAAGTTTTTTTCTGCCAAACATTTCAAGATTTAGTACACATAATAAAATGATCAGGAGGGCCCACGGCGGTCCTGGTCCTTTATTTGAGAGCTGGAGGCGCTGAGGTTTTATCAGGCCCCTCTCTCTCTCTCACTCAGGCTGTCAATGTGCGGGCCTGGCCAGAATGCCCACCTGTCCAAAGGCGTGCTTTCCTCTCTCTTTTATGTAATTAGAACTGGAGGTTGGCCCAAACATCCAGAATACCTTTTGATGTGAGAGCTTCCAACAAACCAAGTCTTCTGCACACACAGACTTGCAAAACCCAGTGGAGCTGCTTCTGTCTACAAGTGTGGTGCTGACCTTTGCACCGTTTGATTAATGAGAAGTTGTCAGGACGTTCAGAACCCATCAGAAGTTGTCAGAACATTTTCTTATATTTCATTTTCAAGTCAAAAAGCTACACATATTTAGTTTAGCTTCAGATTTTAAAAGCTGATTATCCAAAAGCTCTTAAGTAACTCATAACGTTGATTTTAGACTGAAGCGTAAAGATTTCAAAGTGAAACAGAAAAAGTTCTGAACCAACCCACGTTTGCTTGGGTGTGCGTTTTCTGTATCTGATCGCGAAGCTCGGAGATAAGACTGTGCTGAGAGACACTGACATACAACAGCTGCTCCAGATCAGTTGCAGTAGGTAGATGAAGGGTAATCAGACGCTATCCTCACACTTTGACTGACGGTGTCCTCAGCCGGCGTGATTTTGCGTACGTGTATTATGTAGGAGATTCCTGTGAGCTCCTGATTGAATGATACTTATCGATTGAAAAAAGGTGAAAAGGCGGGAGAAGGGAGGAGGGGCAAGGAGATGAAAAACTGCAGGCAAGACACAGTGGGAGCTGTCAGTTGTGAATGAACCCAGATAAGAAAGATAAGGAGGAAAAGTGTGTGTGATTGTGTGTGTGTGTGTAAAAGATCTTATCCTCTCAGCTTCCCAAAAGGTTTGACATGCAATAGTGGCCCATTTTCTGAGATGAAAAGGCGGCTAGTTCTCGCACATGTATGTATGTCAGAAGTGTGTGTGTGTGTGTGTGTGTGTGTGTGTGGTTCAAATTCCTCCTCATTGTTGAATTTTAAATATTCTGGAGGCACATGAAACTATAATTCTCGCGTTTTCTCTATGTTTCGTGCATCGCTTCTCCTGTTCTCATTTCCATAGCTTCATGCAACTGTTTATTTCATGTAGAGCTGAGGGAGGGATGGATCTGGGGAGGGAGAGAGGGCAGGTATTTGCCCAGTTAGACCCAGGCTGTGTTAGCATTTTAGTAGTCTGTCCAGTGTGTGTGTGTTTGTGTGATAATGATATTTCTCCAGTGATATTTTCTGGTCACTGCTCACCCATGCAGAACCACGTCTGTCGTACGCTGAGCACACTTTGATTTGTGTTGAGAGTGCTGTGTGGAGCCATCTGATGCCTCCCTTTGTGTGTGTATGTGCAGCTGCATAGCTGTTTACCAGCACGTAGAGGTGGGAGGGGGACTGAGACGGAGCGTAGAGAAGAAGAGGGAGGGAGGGCGATGATGCTGAGGGAAGAAAAGGAGGGAGGGAGGACAGTGTGCAGTGAGGTGAGAGAGGGAGAGAGAGAACGGGGGAAAAAAAGGAAAAGGCAGCAGGAATAGGAGAGACTGGGAGGACGCGCCAACTGCCTATAGATGCTGGAGCCTTCGACAGCGGAGCGCGACGCTCAGCGGACACAGGAAGATGGTCTCAGTAAGAGGGGAACTGACGGTTGCCTATAATTTAATGTTCAGTATCTTGGACTCCTTCTCCATGGGTAATGCTACGGCCAGGAACTCCAGAGCAAAGCTCGCTTTTGTTCTCTTTCCTCCTTTCTCTTTATTCTCTGGCTTAGTTGCTCTCCAGGATTCTGTCCTTCCCTCTTAACTCCGTCTTTCCTCCCTCAAACACTCACTCACTCACATGTGTGCGCCGCCGTCGGGTAGCCAGGGTCTAGTGAGCGCCGGGTTCGCCCTCGAGGCTGGCCCCGCTCTTCCGCTGCACCAGTCAAGCCAAGCACTGGCCGCGGCAGTGATGCAGATAGATCGCGCTGACTGCCCCCCTCCTCCTCAAACGCCAGCCGCGGATAGGCGAGTGAAAAAGAGGAAAGGAGGGAGAAGGAGATAAGGGCTAGATGAGCACTGTTGTGACATTGTTTGGGAGTCTGCGTTATTAATTTTTCCCCCCTTTTTTTGCATTCAGCCTTTATCTGAGCGTGGACTACAGTCTATAACTCCACTGGTAACCTTCTCCCTTTTTCTTCTTTTTGGCTTCGCAGGAGTGGCACCTGCAAAGAAGAGCCCAAAATTGGTAAGTAGTAGTTTCCTTATATTTTTCCTATCCATCCACCACTTCTCTTTCCTCCATTGACATGTGTGCATCTTTCCGAGGAATACCCGTCTCGCTTTCGCTGCCTCTCGACTCCTTCCTCATCTCTAACTCCCCTCTGTATGGTGGAAGTTGTGCTGGTGTTGTGGGCCTGTTTGTAGACATGGGAAGCTCTGCTGTGCGGGGGAGGATCCCTGTAGCTTCACATCAGCCTCTCACCCCCCTCACATCCCCACCTCCGCCGCGACGGGGGATGGGATGAGGGGCTTTGAAGCGCCGCGTGAGCTGGGTTGCTAACATGCTGATGATCGCATGGTGCTGGGTGCTAAGTTTGCAGTCTGAGAGTTGAATGTATGATTGCTGCTTAGAGACGGCCCCCTCCTGCGATGTCTTTATTAATAGAGGGACCCTGTTGACTGTGTCTGACTCAACGTGTGTTTGTCAATTTTGTTTTGCAGGACGATTTTGACCTGGCTCCTCCATACAGAGATTACACTAGGATGGTACGTGATGCTGTTTAGATGGGGGCGAAAGTCTTTGGGAATGAGATGTTGTGGTATTGGTGCTGGGGAGATAATGGTGACGGATAAGCTGATAATGGTGTTAGTGCACATTGTTTACGTGCAGGAAAACAAAACTACTGACTGAGGACTGAGGACTGATGACTGCTAATGCTGCGATGAATCAAGGCAGTGAACCTGAGTCTGGTCTGTTAGTGGCAAAGCAGGGCTAAGCTGAGGATGAGGAAGCAGCAAGGATTTGTTGTCATTGCCCCACCTCCCCATCCCTCCACCCCCTTTCCATCCGATGTCTCCTTAATAAGTTATTGGAGCAGGAGAAACCAATGCATTAGACCAGTCCCGGAGCGCAGGGGCGAGAACACAATGACTGCAGAAGGTCAAAGCAAATAGATCCATCAGGCACAAGAGATTTGTTTTCATTTGAGCGGGGATAAGATCTGGACTTTCTGTGCATCAAACTGAGAGAAAAGTGAAGAAACATGCTGCCTCACTGGCTAATGCAGGCACCATTTTGTTTGATGGAATGAAAGCCACCAAAAAAATCATTTTGAGGTCAAGAGAAATGCATCACTCTAGAGGTCTGACTTCAGCACCAAAGAAGGCCTGTGTTTTTGATTAATTATCAGACTCCATTGATTTTTAGTTAACCACAGAGCCCGATGAGGTTTCACTCCTAACACCGGCAGAGTAAGCGCTCCAGATGGAGCCACAGCTCTGACTTAATATTTGCTAAAGCGTCAAGCTCCTTTTATGTCTAACAAGGATGATGAATATAAACATGAATTGCAGAGGTGTCGGAGACTGATTCAGGGAGTAATGAGTCTGAATTTATTGAAGCCATGGCTGCACTTTGAAGGCCAAACACTTTGATATTTGAGAACAGATGAGCCACTTGCCACCGCCCTTTCCTGGTGTATTTTTGTCCACCACATCCGAAGCAATGTGAGGTCACGTGATGTGAGGAGACTGAACCGCTGTCATTTTCTCTTAAAATATCTGCCTTTCTTTCTCATGCTCTCTCGGTAACCCTTTTACTTCAGAGCTTTCTGTTTGAAGTCTTCACAGCGGTGTGGATTCTACAGACTAATGCTGAAGATGTGACTGTAAAGGCAGACGAGTATGATAAACAGGATTTCTGCTTTCGCTTGCATTGTACTTGAGCTCAGGACTGTGTGTGCCGTACCCTCCTCAATACACCTCAGATCCTTGAGCAGGTGCTTAAATGTCCATGTTATTGAAGGGCCAGCGGCAATTCATGAGGAGTTTTACATTTGTGCCTTCACCAGTAAAATCCTCCCCTCGATTTAAACCCCACGAGTGCTTTATTCACTGTGAATCTCTCTCCATATACAGCAGGGGATGCAGTTCCTTGTTAATACATTCCACTCCGTTAAACAAAAGGAATAGGCAATGTACGCTTGTACGTTGAGCCAGTGTTTTTCTCCCGTAGCCGAATGACTTAATCATAAGAAACCATTGAGGTCTTTTTTTCTCTCTTTGTTAGCTGAAAGAACTCTCTGAATAAAACTGTGATGTTATTCTTTGTGTTGAAAATATAGCAACAAAACAATGGTTGACATTACACTCTTACAACCTGTTCTCAAAGGAGAAGCAATCTTTAATATTTTTGAAGTCTAATCCAAATTTCTTCTTTATTCATATCTTCACTGTCCCTGTTGTCCTCTCTACAGACTAAGCCCTTGTTCCCTTTTTCTTTTCCACTGCTGGCCACGCAGTAACCTTTTCAAGTTTAAGTCTCTGCCTGTCCGCTCTGAGTTTATCTTCCATGCTCCTCCACAGCTCCACTCTGCATAGTCAAATGATATTGATCTGCTTCTCCAACAGCATTTGTCAAGGAAGGACAGTCAGAACAGCTCCCAGCATAGCGTTTCCAGCCACCGGAGCACCCACACAGACTCGCCTGTGCACCAGTCCCTGGCACCCCCTCTCAGCGAGAGCAGCGCTCCCCCGCCCCCCTCGCAGCCCCTGCCAGGGCTCCCGCCCCAGGACTCCTCAGCCGACGGGACCATCCAGAGAAAACCAGACCCCTTTAAGATCTGGGCTCAGTCCAGGAGCATGTATGAAAGTAGGCGTAAGTATATACATTTTTGGTGGCGGTTGGATGAGGGCTGCATGTGGTGTTGGCTCGGTGGAGACCCTTGGTGTATATAAATGGTACTGCAGATATTGGTTTACACCTGAAGACGTGAGCAGCAGCAATGGCTTCTAGGTAAGGGATATGCTCTCTGTTTGATGCTGAGGTCATATATGTGGTTCTCTAATTTACACTTGCCACTTGCATAACTAAAAACAATCGATTTCACCATTCCTCTTTTTATTCATCAGAGTTAAAATGTTCAAGTTTTTCATGAGAGCTGTTGAAACAACTTAGGGCCATTTTATTATTATAGTTTGGGGCTCTGTCATATACAGAGAGGTGTATCTGCTATGTAACCTACTCCTGATGGACAAAATCGTACAAACATCTGCCTCCAAAGTGAACATACAGCCAAACCAGCCCCTCTCTAAAACTGTTTCAGCAAACCATAACATTTTAACCATCGTGAAGAGAGTATTTATTGCATAACTGTTATATTAGACTTAGTTTTACCTATTAATAAACTGGCAGCTGTAAAAGAGTACTGCATACATGAAAATAGACTAAACAGTGCTTAGAACTAAGGATGGAAATACAATTTTTCTAATGTAAATTTATTTATTCATTCATTCATTATCTGTTACGGCTTATCCTCTAGAGGGTTGCTGGCACTTATTCCAGCTGTCATTGGTTGAGAGGCGGGGTATACCCTGGACAGGTCGCCATTCTGTTACAGTGCTAACATAGAAAAATGTACTCAAATTCAAGTTAACTAAATGCCATTTTTAAATACACTCACTGTCTTGAAACATTATTCTTATTTTTGGAATATGACACTATGTCCTCATAACGCTGTGGTGTTACGTCCCCTTCTTTTTAACTTAACTTCTAATATGGTGACAGTAAAGAAACTGTAGCCAACAAATGCAGTTGAAAAACAAACATATGAAGACATTCTTCAAAGGTTTGACAGAGGCAATTAATTTGTTGTATCACCTTAAAACGTGACTGCCCAACGACTGACTGATATGTGCACTAAATATAAAGCCAGAGCCAGAAGGCAATCAATTTGGCTTTGCTCACATAGATACGTGAGCTAAGACCTAATGTGTGATGTTTTGCTTTAAAATGTAATGGGGGATGGATTTTACTCTTCAGAGAGCCAAGCTAGCTGTTTCTGTTCGACTCTAGTCTTTGTGCTAGGCTATGCTAATCACTTTTGGCATAAGAAAGTATCTTCATCTTCACATCTTCTCATCTAACTCCAACTATAGTTATTTCCCAAGAGAATTTCTGTTAAAGCAGTTCTTCAAAGCTACACAGTTATCTTGGATTTTATTGTCACCAGAATTGTAAAGCAGAAGTCCTCCACATGTTCTCGGCCCTGGCGTTAAGACACTACTTGTTGGCGCTGTCGGTTGTCGGCGTTGGCACCAGTGACATACTTTTAAACTGGACTTCCCTTTAGAGGCACATGGCGTATAACTAGCACCAATAGGGAAATAGATGTCAGTGCATGCATAACCTTTCCCCCTCCTCCTTGCCAAAGCAAGGTGATGCCATCACTCCAATTAAAACATACAAGTCTTGGAACTACTGTCATACAAAAATCAGGAGTTCAAGAGAAAAACCAAGAGTCTGCAAGGGCTGAAAAATTGTAACATTGTATTATTTTCCCGGACACCGTCACTCAAAGATTTTCATTATTTAGAGGAAAGTGAAAAGAATGGCAGGACGTGGGCTAATAGTTCAGGCACCTGTTGGAAAGCTGCCATGAATAGGTGAGGGGACAATAGAGTTTGATTTAAAAAGGAAATTAGGAATACCAAGTGAGATTGAAAGAAACCTAGACCAGGGGGTAGTACATAACTGTCCTAATGTGATTGAATCTCAACAGGGGTTTTCTAAATTACCTGTTCTCCGTACGAATGGAAAGACATGGAAAGGAAGCACAAAGAACAATGAAGGAGGAATCAAAAGATGTAAAAAAAAGAAATGTTAGGATATGGTCATACGTCGGTAGATGAAGGGAGTCTGAGGTATAGAAAAGTTTAGAATGACCGGGACGACAGCTGACCTGTGCCAGCAGGTACAAATCCTCTGCTTCCTGACACTGCATTAAGCTCTGTTCCTAAGATTCTTCAGTATGCACCCCATAGGGCTCAGGCCTTGGCAGAGAAATTTCTCCACGCAACATTCACTGTAATGAACAGTTCTGCTGAGATCAAGGTCTTAAAACGCTTCATGTGGGGAACGATTTCTGTTTGCAGACGAAAAAATCCTCCAGAAAAAACTCGCACAGCATTAACCTGCTCTGAAAAGCAGAGGCCAGAAATGGTATGAGACTCTGTCGTGCTTTATTGGACTTCATTTTCATTATTGTTGGGCTTTAACGGGTTCCCAGTTTAATTTCCTCAGTGTTTGAACCGTCCTTTCTCTTTATTAGCCCTCGTCACTCGCAAAGCCACGTCGGACCGTCTGTCTTTGTAAAATATTGATCCGTTCATGCCTTGTTGCCTCACTGCGGGGATCACTTATGGCTCTATTAATCGTCAGGAGCAGGGTGTGAAACTGACCCTTCTGAGTGCGGGTGCAGGTGTAGATTACGACAGTTAGCCTTTGACTCCTCGTCTCCTAGTTCTTCCGTGAAAACTTTGTGATGGATTGGAGGAGATAGCTGCACTCTGCAGGGATTTTAGCTGTTGACTGAAGGAACAGATTGGAAGCAGGCTGCTTGCGCTTTCAGCCATTCCACCACTGCTTAGTGGCTTTCGAGGCCCTGGCAGCAGAGGCCTGTGCTGAAGCAAAAAGGAAATCACCCGTCAGTTTACACAGAGGCGCTTGTTTGCCATCACATATAGCACAGCTGTGCCCATGCAGTTACATGGACATGTAAATTAACATAAACATACCTAAGCAGATGAGCTCATTTGTGTCCGGGGTGAGGCCACATACATGCACTTTCACTCTCTCTGGCCTCAGGCTCACAGTATCCCCCCAACGCTCCCAACCTCCGCTGCTACATGAAACATGAGCTGCCAGTCACTGCCTCTTTTATAGTACTTTGCCTTTCTAGTGTCTAGCACACACACACACACACACACTCGATTCTGTCTCTTGTGAGTAGGAGTGGACTGTGAACTAGCCATACTCTACTCAATAATATATAGCCCATTCCAGCATGTATTACCGCCTCTGTCAGGTGGGAAGTGCGCTCCAGCGTAGGCAAGGGTGGAAATGGAAGCATCGCATGTCACACATCGCTTCATAAAAGAAACAGCGTGATCCATTCGAATATGTCCAGTGTCACTGAGAATGTTTTAAAAAGCAAATAGAAAGTAATACCATTCTATTTTAGACATCAGAGGGGAGTTTTAGTGAGATCATTTCTAATTATGGGACCATTCCATCTCCTGTCTGATTGTTGATGGTTTATTTTATCTCTATACTTAACATTCTTTACTCAAAATAGATCCTTCTATCTTTTCATGGATAGGTTGTTTGTACTTTGTAATGAGCGTTACCTTGGTGACAAAGCTCAGAATAGTTAAAAGAACGTTTTCATGTTAACATAGGCAAGCGGATGTTTTGACTCTCTGAAATCAGTATGTGCACCCACTATTGACACGCTGCAAAACTTTTTACAAAACATTGTACTAAATGTCTAATGGTGTGCTAGCGCTGTAGTGTTCTTGTACTAATGCAGGCACAGGGAAGCCTCTGGGCTGACTCTTAGTATGCAGAAATGTTAATGGTGGTTTCGTGATTTTACAGTTCCAGATTTCCAGGAGCAGGACATCTTCCTGTGGAGGAAGGACACGGGGTTCGGCTTCAGGATCCTCGGAGGCAACGAGCCAGGAGAGCCTGTGAGTCTCTCTTAAACTTTTCCCATCTGTCACAGCTGAAATCTCCCCAGTTTCCTTAATCTATATGCTCATGTGAAATATATTAAATACAACTGACAAAAATCTGTCAGCTGACTGATGAAAAGGATGCTAAATATTCCCATTGCTAGTCGGAGCAGCATCTATAGGGTGTTTATCTTCTTCCCGCGCTTCCATCTGAGCTTGTGTGTTGACCCAAAGTCATATCAGGGATTTCTACAGCACAGTTTCCATTTGATCTGACCAGAGTAGCTTCAATCTAGAAGCCTCACTCAGTTAAAAAATATAAAAACTCCTACAGGGAATTAAAGTTTCTTGCTCACTGGCTCCTGTTGAGATTTTTTACTCCTTTGGAAGAAAGAAATAATGATTTACTTACTTTACTACTTCAGTAGTGAAGGTGTAATGCTACCTTTCATTTGGGAACAGGCGTGTAGTCCATGCCAAATTTCCAGCTGCTGTGAAAAATCTGGTCATTTTGATTTTTATCATTCCATGTACAGTATATACAATAATAAAGCATAGCTGTCTCATTCATCCACTCGTGTTTCAGATCTACATCGGCCACATAGTGAAGTACGGAGCTGCAGACGAGGACAGCCGCCTGCGATCCGGCGACGAGCTGATATGTGTAGACGGCACGGCAGTGGTGGGCAAGTCGCACCAACTGGTGGTGCAGCTGATGCAGCAGGCTGCCAAGCAGGGCCACGTCAACCTCACTGTGCGACGCAAAACCAGCTACGCCGGTAAGAAGAGGGCGGGTCAAGATGAGGAGAAAGAGAGCAGCTAAGCCTGTTAAAGAACTGCTGACAAGTCCATAAAAAAAAAAAAAAAAGGTTTAATGTGGATCTGTCGACTGAAGTTCAAAAACTTGTTCAGGGCTTAACAGGAATTATGTCAAATTCATGAAATACACAGGGCAAGAGTGAGTCAGTGACTTGAAGTTGGATGCAGCATGAAAGTTTTACACACTGGAGCAGGACATAAAAAAGTTAGTTGTGGAGAAGTTGGAAGTTTGCAGCCTGTTGCCTACAGCTTTTCATACAACATCTCACACTTCATTACTCCGTGAAATATTTAAAGGCAACCAACTATCAAAAAATGTAAAAGAATATACAAGTCTTGTCTTGTAGGTGCATTATTACGTACAATAGCAGTTAGAGCTGCAGTATGTGCTGTGATTATTGCATCATGTTTCACCAGTCGAATGTTTTGAATGTGAAGTAGCAGCATATTCTGTCTACATTAGCATTAACTCTCTGGCTCAAGGAAAAAATGTTGAAATTTCCTCTTAGTTGTAGTTGTCATGTTTAATAACGAGTATTGCTGTACTATTTTGTATCAGCAGTGAGTTTTATTACTTAATGAGTCCATTTGCAACTGTATTTAAGTCATATATCCACGTGGACCGCGGGGCCCTGCTTACTATATGCAGGGTTTGCCCCATCACCTTCCTCTGCTTTAATCTGCATGCGGAAGCAAACACCTCCCTGCCCCCACCGCTGCCTCCACACCATGGCCCGCTCCTCAGCGGGCCGTAAAGAACAGTCCATAAATATGATGGAGAGGGTGGTCAACCTTCGGCCCAATGACAGCAGCCAGACGTTAGTGCACTGCTGCTCCCTCTCTGCCTCTGAGCGTCGACAATATGAGGCGCCTTCCCCGAGCAGCGGTACAGGAAATGAAATGTGGAATAAAATGTCCAGATACAACAGGCTGACCACATCTTCACTTCATCTTTTGTTCAAAACAGATCAGATGAGAGATTGTTGAAGAGGCCCTTTTTCCTAAGATGCCTTGCTGGCTTTTTTTCTTTATCATAACAAGATAAACCAGCTGTGCTGGGAGAGGAAAATGTTTTTTCTTACATTTATTTATTTTCAGATTGTACAGATGATGCAACATTTAGCTGTGTCGTTGTATCTTGACAGTTTTGTTTTAATATTATCTTGCCCCATTTAAGCATTAGTTTTTTACTCTGCTCCTATTTCCTGAACTTCTTGTATAACAGTGGCTGGCCTAATTTTTATCATCTTCCATCTTAAACTTTTGATGTTGTCTCCTGCATCTTTCTCACTGTTATCTCTTTTCTGCCATTTCTAGTCAAAGCGGAGGGAGACGTGCCTCCATCGCCAGCATCCTCACACCACAGCAGCACCCAGGCGCCCAGCCTGACAGAGGATATAGGGAAGCGCACCCCGCAGGGCAGCCAGAACTCCCTCAACACGGTCAGCTCCGGAAGCGGCTCCACCTCCGGCATCGGCAGCGGGGGAGGAGGCGGAGGGGCGGGGGGCAGCGGTAATGCTGTGGTCCCTGCTGCAGCAGTCACCACCTCTTCTCAGCCCCCCAACACCACCTCTATTGCCGCCCCCTCCGCTTTGCAGCCCTACGACGTAGAGATCCGCCGTGGCGAGAATGAAGGATTCGGTTTTGTCATAGTCTCGTCGGTGTCGCGACCTGAAGCTGGCACCACCTTTGGTAAGAGATGCCACACTCTTCTGTCTGCCGTGCTCTCAGTGCCACAAAATATCTTTGTTGTTACTTGTGAATATAACAAAAATAATTTCTACTCAGCAAGACTTAAAGCACGCTCTATAGCTTTTCCTCATCACCGGGGCCTTTCATCTTTCTGTCTTCTTCGTGGTATTCCTTTGTATCATCCATAAAAGCCACTGAACGCTAAATAGCCTGACAGCCAGCACAGATTCCAGCTATTTACAGTCCCACCAGATCAATATCAACACTCTTCAAAGTAGTGGTTCTTCTTCTCATTTTTGTCTGAGTCTGTCAAGCCAAGACACTGAAACCCTTTCTTTGCCTGCAGCTGCTGCTACACTCACACAAGGCTTTCATAATTGATCACAAATGAAGTGGTTCTTACATAAGGCACTTGTATTATTCAGCTGAACTTAAATGGCTTCTGGAGCAGGTTGACACTAAAAGGCTAATGGCGCCTTAATGAGAACAAGTGCTGCAAACAGGATAAATAGTAAAATTATAAAATTATTTTGCAACATACGATCAGAGAGATTCACTCTCTCACAATCGTCTGTTTATTTTCGATTATTTCGCATTAATTAGACGTTTGTAAATCTCTATTTGATATCACCCGTCCTCCAAATAATTTCATATAAACTAGTTGTGTCTCTTCTATAGAGTTCACTCTTTGCCCCACTGCCATGGCTTCCAACCTACATTACTGCTGACATTCCTCTGTTCTCTGTCAGTGTGGGTGTACTGAAGAGGTTTTAAAATGCTCAGCTTTACGTGTTGGTGTAAAAAGTAGAGCGCACGGGCCAGCATGAGCTTTATTTGCTTGTCATCTTTAACCTTTCTCATGTGCAGGTATTTGGGATTTAGAAACAGAAGTATTTGATGCAGAGATGCAAATTCAGTAATGGTACTTGTTTTAAAAATCTGGTAGGATATCTGGTCTCTCTGTATAGGGGCTGAAGTTCAAGTTTTACAATGTTTGATTCAAAACCTATTTGCAGGAAAAATACTGAGAACTACAGCATGCCAGGTTCTCTTTATTACTGTAAAGAGCACATTTAAATTTGCTTCTCTGCCAACGCTTGCATATTATCCTGCCATATTTCAATCTTCTCTTAGTGACTTTGCTTGGCTGGCTGCTGGTGAATTAACCCGTAACCCTTCTGTTCCTCTTTTTCTGCTCCTTTCCCTTCTTTTTCCTTCTCTCTCCAAACACCATCCCCAAACGCCTGCACAAACGCACACGCTTTCAAACACACGCACACACACACTAAATCACACATCACGACATGTCAATGGTGACCATAGTCGGAAATGCATGTGTGGCCATGCCCCACAAAATAGGGCGCATCATTGAGGGGAGCCCAGCGGACCGCTGCGGGAAGCTGAAAGTCGGAGACCGCATCCTGGCTGTTAACCAATGCTCCATCACCAACAAGTCCCACTCTGACATTGTCAACCTCATCAAGGAGGCCGGGAACACAGTCACGCTACGCATCATTCCTGGAGATGGTGAGTAGAGAACTATAATGGAGGCTTCCAAACTGCTCCTGTCCTGTATAGAGTATGTGATTTTATTTGTAACTGCTAAATTAGGGCCACAGCAAACTCAGGGCGTCTTTAAAAGTCCTTGCAAATGGGTAGGCTCTTAGCACCATAAAGATCAACCTAATACACATTAGGCTAAATCAGGTAAGAGTGCAGGTTCTTCTTTGCTCCACAGTACATTGATGGAAGTCAAACAGTACCATTAGCTAATTCTAGTATCATGCTAGTCAGATTATATTTGGCCGATTGTATTCGCATTCTTTCAGTCATTACCCAAAGTTCATGACCATAGGTGAGAGTTGGAACGTAGATTAACCAATAAAGAGGGAGCTTTCGGCTTAGCTCTCTCTTTGCCACGATAGACCGAATAAGCGCTTGCATCACTGTGGAAGAAGACGAGATGAGATGACTTTATATTTGGGGGATCTCTGTCCTGAGTTTTTTTAAGTATGCCTCTCGTGTTATATAAAGCTCACAGCTTCTTCATTTGCTTTCAAAGTGTCCTGAACCCCTCTGCAGTGTTGACAGAAGTGCTTCTTTGGGGATATTTGGGAAAATATTCCCAGCTTTTGAATTTCAGTCGCCGGCATTCACTCGCTTTTATAACATGCAAGGGTAATTTCTGTCTGTGTGTGTCTGTGTGTGTGTGTGTTTAAAAAGAGAGAAATGCAGAAATTTTCTCTCTTTGTGTGGGTGTGTCTTTTCTGTCAAAGTGGTTTTAAGGAAAAGTTTGAGCACATTGTATGTTGTGCTGTGAAGCTGAGAGCTCTCGCTACTTTGTGCTGACAGATCACCCTGGCATGCTTCACAAATACTGTTTAATTAAGTGTGTGTGTGTGTGTGTGTGTGCCAGGGAGGCGATACTCCCCGTCAACCTGCGCTCTGGTAGAAATTGGAGCTATTTGTCCGCCGCTCTTTGCTTTCCGGCTCACTTCTTATGGATGAGGCGTGTTTTTTTCCTGCAGAGCAGTTGATGAGAACACTGAGCCAAAATTGCTCTGCCAAGAAAACACAGAGAGCAAGAGAGGAGGCGTCGGAGAGGAATAACTGGATATACTTTATCGGAAAGTTCTGCTTTGTGTTTATGTGCATGTGTCAAACAAACAGACGCTGTCTGATGTGGAGACAGAGAGGGTGTCAGGAAGAGATTGTGGCTTGTGTTTCTAAGTTGTTTCTCTGAGTGACTGTTCTCCCTGCTTCTGTTTACAAAAGGCTGAGCATGCCTATTTCTGTGCGGATGCGTCCTGTCTAAACTTTCTGATGTGAATAAATACCGTAGCAAGAGCATCTTCCAAGGTGAAATCAGATTCAGCTCGTTTCCACTGAGCTCACCTCTCCCATGTGTGGGAGTGCGGATGGAGTTTTGTAGTGACTGATGCACAATACTTCAGCAGCGACAAGGAAAACGGGCTGCACTGTAATGCATGCACCAGCAGCTAATGTCTTCATCAGAGCTTATGTCTGCAGCACTGACTCAAGTGGCAGACTAAGCACATCTCATTGTAAGAAGGGAGATAGACATGCCGGAGGTGTTATGATTTTTTGTAGCATATTTATTATATATTAGATATTGTAAAGTATAGACCCACTGCTCTTATCCCTTCTCCAGTTCTTTCCTCCTGCATTACTCTTTCTCTCTCCTGAATTTCTCATTTTGATTGTACCTGCTCCCCTGCCTTGCTTTGTCCATTCAAGGCAGGAGGTCATATTGCCCGACACAAATTACAGAAACAGCTAGGTGCTGTGTCTGTGCGGCATGAATGTTTTTTAAAGCAAGAATAGAGGAAAGAGGCAGCGGGTCGCGAGGGGAACGCAAAGACAAAGAGAAATAATTTCTAGACAGAAAACAGTTGGGAGAGAGATGAATGGGGAGAGGCAACAGAATGGAAGGAGTGGGTTATGCAAACTAGCAGATGGAGGAGTGAATGGGGTTTACAAGAGCAAATGTGAAGCTGAGAAAGTGAGAAATTAGTAGCATAAAATATGTAGAAATGTAACATGTGGGGGGTGTCCTCGTGCTGAAGACTGAGCTGAAACATTCATCACCGTGCTCACATGCGTCTAGAAGGTTCCCCTCTGAGGGGAGTGGTGGAGGGGGGAAGTGACTGTGAGAGGAATAATCAGCAGCAGAAGACGGGAGGGCCGCGTTATAATCAAACATGCGATAGCTGTGGATGGCCACGAAAGATTTGATTAAGGAAGAGAAAGGTTCCTCTTTGCAGTGTAATGATGGTCTATTTGACTCAGCCGGTGTATTTCCCTGCAAAGATAGAAGAAGACAGAATAAACCTGGAGCTTTTATGTCACTAGAGGCTACTAAGTGTGTATATCTGACAGGCCGACAGGATTAGTTTCAGTCCAAAATGGGCTGTGAGATGAGACGTGTGTGCATCTTTTGGGGGAAAATACAGATCGACTATTACCTTGACAAAATGATTGATGGCACAAATTGGTGTATTACCCTGTTGCCCCAGATCTTGGCTAAGTGATGGAAGAAGCCTGGAGGCTGCTGGTGGTCCTCGAAGGTCAGCTTATGTCTATCACTGACAGCTGCTTAATAGACACCAGTGTACACACTAGAAAAAAAAGAAGTTTTTGCCCGTGTGCAATATAGATTTAATTCCACCACAAAGAGGTTTTCTGTGCAAATGATAATGTATTGAATTATAAATTGTATGAAGAAAAAGGCAATTTGTTGGGATGAAACTCTTGTGGCAACCCCTGTCTTCTCCCACCCTCCACAGAGTCATCAAACGCATCGCTGTTGACAAATGCGGAGAAGATCGCCACTATAACCACCACACACACACCTCAGCAACAGGCTGCACCGGAGGCCAGGTGAGAAGGGACACACTGAGTAATTGAGTACTTTGAACATGTAGTGTAGTCTGCAGAATGTAGTTCTACGTATAGTGCTGATTGATTACAACTGATATTTCACACTGACTGCTCTATCTTGTTTCAGGACCAACACTAAACCAAAACAGGAGTCTTTTGACTTTAATGCGCCACAAGGTCCTCCTCCCCAGCCCCCGACACAACCAATCTCAGCTCAAGTAAGTCATTCACCTGCTGCGTCATCCATTCATCCATCCACCCATGTCATGTCTCAGTCTAACACATCAGTACTTCACACTCCATCCAGTCAACTTCTTACCCACCTCCATATGTGTCTTTTCAAACACCCACCCCGCTGTTTGAGCATCCACCCATCACCCATTCATCCCGCAGTACAGCCACCCTCCTTCCCAAGGACAGACCAAGTGCACTTTTATTTATTTATCTCTTTACACCTACCTGCTGGCTGTTATCTGCGCATTAAGTAAAGCCTGTTTGCTTTCAAAGTAGCCCCTCATTCCACTGTGTTCACTGCTGAATTAATCTGCCGCTGTATAGATGGCTCTCACAGATAGCATTGATCCTTCAGCAGAGGAGATTAGGAGGGCGTGAAGACAGGAGCTGCTGTGGCTGTCTGGCTGTCCTTGTGGTGCCCAGCCCTTCTCTCCCTCTCTTTCTGTCTGTGCCCTCTCTCTTGTTTCGCCCTGAGCCCACAGCATCAATAATTCAGCATCCTTACACCTGAGCATATGCAGGTACACACACACACAAAGAGAGAGAGAGAGAGTCTGGCACAACTATTAAATAGGTGTGACTTTCCTGAAGGTGGCATTTGTCCCATGCTCCTGAAATAGGAGCCCGCTTCAAAGGACACACACACACACACACACACACACACACACACACACACACACACACACACACTTGAAATCTAAATCACAAAAGTGACCTTGATCTCTCTCTCTCTCCCTCTCCCCCTCTCTCCGTACACTTGTGTGGTCTGTCTCCATCAGGATGCTGAGTTCTACTCGGTGGACCTGGAGCGAGACAACAAAGGCTTTGGCTTCAGCCTGCGGGGAGGCAGAGAATACAGCATGGACCTGTACGTGCTGAGGCTAGCTGAGGATGGAGCAGCTGTACGCAACGGAAAGATGAGGGTAGGGGCACAAAGCAACAAAAGCACCGGCGTTTACGCACCACAAATCATTAATCATTTAGTCACAGAGAAGAACCCACAGACTAGAAGATCTTTGCTGTTAAAGGGTTGTACAATGTGCTCTTGAAGTCCTATTTTACACATAATATGTAGTTGCATTATGGGAAATGCAGGCCATTGATCAACAAGACAGTACAAGACAGTAAACTTGACAATATCCCATACAGAGCATCTCGCATGAATTAAAACTACCTAGTAAGGCAATAATAAAGAGCTGGAGTACCGCTTTAATTTTGATATAAGTGCTACAATATTTGACATATGTCCATTTGTGTCAACGTGAAAACTGTGATCTCAGCAAGACTGTTTAATAAATTAAGACTTTATGCAGCTGTGCAGCAGTGATAAAATGTTCCCCCTGTAACGGGAATAATTCCAAATGAATTATTGAAACCTTTATGTCCAGATCTGTGAGAAATGCGCCCAGGGAATCTTGACAAATGTAACTGTTAACAAACACAATGAGGAATAGTTTAGAGCCTCCATTATTACAGTATGTATGAGCTATGTAAGAGACATTTCCCTATATCTCCAAACATTAAAGTGCCATGAATTCATTTTTTTTTTTTTTAAATCTAAGTTTATTTAACATCAGTACTGGAACCATTTTCTCAGCCCACAGAAGAACCTGTAATCCATACATTTATCTGAAACACTTGAATACAAGGGACGTCTTTAGATGACATTGAACATTTCTGTACATTTTTATAGTATAACATATCTGAAAATGTTGATTTGATCTATTATATACTGACTGTAAGGTGCAGTCTGAGCCAGTTGACTATTTTGATTAGATATGGGCCTCCTGGGCTATACAGCATTCAGAATAATATTATCATTCAGTATAACTGCTTGTGCATAATGTACTCCCTAATTACCGCAAACTGAATATAAACACAGTCACCTCCAGGCTTGGCCACTTTACTGTGTGCATGTAATATCGAAAAACACTGCAGTCTGTAGTCATGGACCATGACTACAGACCGAATATGTACACCACAAATTAACGCTGCACTACGAGCTTGTATTCACAGATGCCACAGGAGCTGTCACCAAACTGTAATATTTAACCTTTTAATGTGATTAATTGTGCCACAGAAACTGTAGCCCCTCCCCCTGATGGAGCTGCTTAATTAAACATACAATTAATTTATTTCCCTCTGCGTGTTTGCATGTGAGACAGCGATGTGTGAGTGTACCCGAAAAAGGAGTTTTTCATGTATATTATGTGTTGGGGAAGTGTGTCGAGTGAGGTTGTGCATGTATTAACACAATACATGCATATATGAATACAGCCGTTTGTGTTTGTGCACATTATTAGCAGAGATATTAATAGTAGCAGCTCTGTGAGGCAGCGAGAGGTGTCGGAGAAATATTCCCGAGGTGCAGACAGCCCTGACAGATAACCTGAGGAGCGGATTCCAAGTATCAGAAAGAAAAGTGTTTCTTCTGCTTTCTCTCCATCTCTCTCTCTCAGTTCATGTCCCTCTCTCCACATCACAGTTGCTGGTTTTTAATGCGATTCGATGTCTGTTTAACTGTTGATTTACAAACAAAATGTTGCTATTGAGCATTTTAGCATTCATTGAACCTGATATGTAACTTCTCCTCAATCTGTCTGCCCCTTCCTTCCCCTTCTCTTTCACTGTGTACCTTTAAACCTCTGTGCTTCTCATCTTTGCTCTTGTATACCTTCATCTCCGCTGTCTCTTGCTCGCTCTTCTTTTCCCCACTTATTTACCTCCTCTCCCCTCCATCTTCACCTGTCACTCTGTTTCTCTTCTGTTTCACCTCCCACCTTCTTCTTCTTCCTTCTCCTCCTTTCCTTCCTGGTCCTCTTCCTTCCTGCAGGTCGGCGATGAAATCCTAGAGATCAACGGCGAGAGCACCAAGGGCATGAAGCACGCGCGGGCCATCGAGCTCATCAAGAACGGAGGCCGCCGCGCCCACCTGGTGCTTAAGCGGGGTGACGGCTCTGTGCCCGAATATGGTGGGTCAATCTACGAAAACATTCCCTTCTCACCCATCTTCACGCCCTGAGCCAGGGGACGCCCAGTGGACAGTGGTGGGTCGATGGGGAAAGAACTAAATCGCCCTGCCAGGACCCTTCACCCATCCCTGGGACAAACCCACCAGGGATTGGAGAGGGGGCTGCTTGGTGTTGGGTCTCTTTCTGGTGGCGGTCACTCCTGTGTTGTTTTCGGAGTGAAGCAGGGCTGGAGTTTGCTCCTGTGGGTGCTGTTTTCTCCTCCCGCTGTCACCTGCTCTCGGTTTCCATGTCATCCCGCTGTCACTTTTCACCTTCTGACCACTGAGCAAAAGCACTCTGCTGGGACTTTACTGAAAGGTGGTGGGTGTGATTTCATTGCTACATGAAAAAAAAAAAAAGAAACTGTTTACAGGGTTTGAATGACCAGAGTAGTGAAAATCAGTGTTTCTTGTGGGTAAGAACTAACATTGAAGGCTCCAGCACCTCTTTAAACACTAATTTAGTATTAAGAGAAAACTTGATCCATCCCATGATAAAATGGGACCTCTCACAGCTTTGGTTAGGATGTGACACAGACATATTTATGATAATTTATTGAAGGTGAATGTAAGCTACTGAACTCTTAAGGGTTTTAAGCGAGAACTGTATTGAGAAGAAAAGACAGTAATGAGTTTTTTTTTATTATTTGTTGCCATTTTTAAGAGAAGATCTCACTATACTGTGCTTGACATCTACTCACTCATCCATGGATTTTCTTTTTGCACCCACTATTAATGTCATTGAAAAGCTGTGAAGATCCCCACCCATCCCCATTCAAAAAGGACACGAGTTGTTCCAGTTCTATAAACATTTTGTACAGTGATGATCAGAATAGAGGCATTTTTACAAGTATTTTTGTTCAGTGTACAGAGCCATGAATCAAAGCCACATATTAATGGATAAAAGTCTATTGCTGCATGAACTTGTCAAAAGTGTAAATTGGATTCCCCCCCCTTCTATTGTCTATTCTCCATAATATTTATGGAACTTTTTTTTATGATTATTCGTATTGACCAGTTTTGATTGATAGTCCCGAGTCATTGTAAATGTTTTCTTTTGTTGCTTTTTTTACTTTTTGAGTGGAGATACATTTGCCTGTCTTGAAAAGTTCATCAGTAAGTGTATTTGCGCTAAGAATGTGCCGTCTGAACCTGCACCAGTATGACATCACGTGAACTGTGTATATTTTGGATCATTGTTTGTACTTTTTAGTTGGCACAACCTGTGACAGTCTCTTCGGTATTTCTTTCGATTTCTGTCAGCAATGTAACACTGCTTCATACGCTGTTGTGGGTTTGCCAGTCTTCTTCACTGTCTTCTTTTTTGGGATTTGGTTCTTCTGCTGCTTCTGTGTCCACATGTTTAGGTGTGTGTGTGTGTGGGGGGGAAGTTACTGTGTCTGAGTGTGTGCACGCTTGTTTCCAGGATGTGTCTCTGTAACTGATGGTTTCCACTGAAGGGTTTGGGCAATTTCCTGGACTGTCTCTTTATTCTGAATGACTCAATGATCAAATAAACACATTTTTTTTATTTACCAATCAACACAGAAAAATAATTCTCCTTTCCTTCCTTCAAGTTGGTTCCAAGCAATCTAAACTACTGTGCTCTTCTCTCTTTTCTGTTTTTGTGTATCTTCCCTTCTTCCTGTATTGCGCTGGGCTCTTGTCTTCCTTCAGGGATGGTCGCTCCCCATCTCACTGCATGTATGAGAAATGACAAGATGGGGGAGGCCTCTGTCCTCCAAAATCAGACCACGGTTTGTAACAGTCCTCCTGTGTCGTCTGGCTCTCCCACTTTCTCTTTCTTTCTATCTTTCTCCATCCTGACATGTGTGGTGTTGCCTCAATTCAACTCACCTGTGCCCGTGCTTTACTCCATGCGTACAAATCCATTCACCTAAATTCATTGCCAGTGCCGTAGCTGTTGTTCTGGGTACTTCGTGCACGTCTTTGTACAAGATCCATTTAGCCTTTTGGCAACAAGTCCGGAGATGAAATCAGGGTGTTGGTTTGTTCTTGTAAATCGGTTTAGGTACGTTCAGTGCTTAAAACCCATGGTTTCCAGCCCAGAAATTAAAAGGGGAGGGATTCTTGAGGTTGTCAAAATTAGACACGGCTGTGACCTGTAAATCTCTATGACCCTATGAATCTCTAAGTCAAATAGCGGATAGCTGGCAAGTTTCCCTACACTGAGAGCGTCGCTGTATTTTATAGATGAATCATCATCATCAGATTGGATATAAGAACAGGGAGCTTCATGGAAAAAAGGTTGGGAACCAGTGTTTTAGAACACCTATGTTATTGCTTAGTTGTTATCTCTGCAGTTTGTAGTATTTAACATTTAGACACATGCACGTAGAAGTGAGTTAAACTAAACATTGCATATGTAGAGGCTTTAGTGATGCTAAAATTATTCATTGCACCCAGTCCACACCCGATAATAGCTATGCATTTATAGCAGTTAGTGGTTTTTGGATGTCATCTTGAGCATTTAATTTACCTTAAAGATTCTTCTAAGGCATCATTGCAGTGCATGAAAAGAGCATGGCTAATCCGTACAATCAAGCAGCATCATTCATCAATACGCAGCACGCTGGCACTAACTGTATCCTGCCTTAAGCCCAGCCACCTGACCAACCACGTCCAGTTCTGCTGAAAGGTGGCTGCACAGAAACCAGGGAACAGGTTTGTAATGGGTAACAATCAAACAGTGGCTGCTCCACCAGTCTATCAGTGTCTCTTTATTCTGTGTAAGCTACACAGTCTTACCATTGGCTGTTGCTGTGCCATCTTTGCTGGCATTAACATCAGAATGGCTTCCATTGGAAATGCTCCTAATTTAATGTCTGGGTAATTCCGCATGATTAATGTCAAAGCAGATAAGAGTGCTGTACGCTGTGTTAGAGTTTGAGATGCATGTTTGATCCCCCTGCCATCGTCTGTATGTCACACTCTGTTTCAGACGGCAGCCCCAACGACAGCAGCGCAGCCAACCCAGCCTCAGGGTTACAAAACGCTGCGGAAGTGAGCACCCTTCACTCAACCAACGCGCCATCAGAGTCAAGCTACCCACCAGAACCCAAACAAGCATCCCGGAGCAAGAAGGAGGCGACCCGCCGCTCTAATGGCACTGGCAAGCACCCCCATTCCAAACACCACCGCCACCACTCCCCCACCAAGAAAACCAGCGCAGGAAAACACAAGGGGAAAAAGTCCACGGGGAAGAATGTGCCCAAGCATACCAAGAAGAAGGATGAAAAGGGAGGTGATGGTCATCGCCACCATTCTAGTGGGAACCACCACCGCAGCCGCCACCGCTCGCCTAATAAGGGGCACGGCAGGTCACGCAGCACAGAGAACAACCTGGACGGCCGACACGGGGGGCACCACCGTGGCCGGTCCCCGGACAAGCGCCACGGTCAACACTCCTCATCTCACCACCGCCACCACTCACCGCACCGGTCTCCTTACCGCTCGCCTCACCGCTCGCCTCACCGTCACAGGTCCCCCTACCGCTCTCGGCACCACTCCCCCACCAGACGCTACGCCCACTCCGCAGACCCCTACCGCCGCCATGCCTCCCCAGAGAGACAGAACCGCACCAACGAGAAGCCCAACGGAAGCGAGGCCGTATTGAAGGAACTAGCCAAGTCTCCTGAACCCAGCCTCCCTCTAGAGGACAGCATCCTGCGAGAGAGCCCGGCCCTGGACCGTCTGAACAGGGAGGCTACGCGTCCTCAACCTTACAGGGAGGGCCGCCTGTATGGGGAGGACAGCTTGCTGATGAGAGCCTCCTCCATGGAGAGGGCCTATAATGGGGAAAGCCTGCTGAGGGACATTGCATCCCGCCAAAGAGACGCCTACAGAGACACCACCCTGCCCAGAGTGCGCACTCCTGACTCAGATTCAGCCTATAAGAGGTACACCTCATTGCTAAGAGGGCAGTCATCTGATAGGATGGACAGGGAGGGGCGCTACGCCAGTCGAGGTAGCTCACCTGAACCTCAGTACCGAGCCCGCAGCCTGGGACGAGACATCTCCCCGATCAGGAGCCCCAGAAGGGATGACTCAGAGGATGAAGAGGATGATGACAATTTCGTAGCGGAAAGGGTGAGGGAGTACTACAGCACGCTTAAGACCAACACCAGTCGCTCGCCTAAGCCCACGCTCCCTGAGCCCAAGAAGACCTACAAGGAGAATCCCAAAGACCTGAGCATCTGATTGGACAGCTGTCAGCCAATCACAGAAACCACCCACAGAACACCTCAAGTACTCAGTCCCATTCTCACTCGGTTCAACAAAATGTGTACACATGCTCAAACACGCAACACACCACACACACACGCACATATCACGCACACATTATTTAACAATGTTGAGTTACTAACAAGACAGTGATTCCAAATGACTTTTGAAAGCTGTTTTTTTCTTTTCTTTTTTAATTGTATGTTTTCTTTTCATTTATTTTTTTCTCGTTTTTGTTGAAGCATTCTACATTTACACTAACACAGACTTTTCCAGAAAATGTAAAACCATAAAAAACAATGATGTGCCTAACAGTTCCATTAACAAGCAACATTTTGTTTTTGGTTTTGATATGTGGAGGGCATTTTGTGCCCCACTGTCAGACGATGAAATGTATGTACTTTTCCACAAGGATCCCATGGAAGCACCACGCACCCTGATCACCATAACCGGTGCTCACAACGATGCTGTGCATGTCTCTACCGGTTTCAGTGTCTCTCTCTCTCTCTCTCTCTTTGTCTCTTTCACTCTCTCTCTGCCTCTCTCTCTCTCTCTCTCTCTCTCTCTCTCTCTCTCTCTCTCTCTCTCTCTCTCTCTCTCTCTCTCTTTCTCTTTCCTCCCAGTGCCACTGTTTTTTAGACATTTGACCAGACTATAGCACAAGCCTGCATTTGTTTGTATATTTTTGACAGTTTGCAGTATGTGTACATTCAGAGGTGATCATTTTAAATGAATGAAGGGAAAATTAAAAGTTAAACTATGATGATGATGATGTTAAAATAAAATAATATATTCAACAAATGAACAAGTGTGTGGCTGTTTTGCCTTTATCTCTCTGTGCAGCTCTGTCACCACCATCTGAAGTGGCAAGGCAGATACCGGGTGGCAGGTAGAACGGTGTCTCCGTACCTTTTTTGCACAGCTCATTATTGGGGCAAAAAAAAAAAAAGACAAAATAGCAAGGAAGTGCGCGTTATCTAACGATTTCTCAGGCCTCGCGAAGCATGGGAAGTCTTTGAAGAAAAGTAAAGCAAAGATCTGCCATCCTGTCACAACATCAAAGCGAGGATAGGACATTCTTATAAATGTTCCTTCACTGCTTGCTTTGATTTGTGCGTTTTCTCTTTTCTCTCTTTCTCCCGTCGCCCTTTACACTCCTTCCCCTTCCTCTGTCTCCTCTGCATCCACTCTCTTTGCTGAAAGATTTTTTTTTTATCTGATAGAGAACAAACAGTGGGGAAGCTGCGTCCCTGTTTCAGGACAGTGACAGCAGTAGGTGGATGATGCAGGAAGAGGCCTGTGGAAATGACGATGGGGAAATGAGAAATGGCAGAGAACAGAATGGTCACTTTTGGTAAACAATAAATCCTAAAATAAATTTACTATTGCAGAAAAATTCAATATTTTCTCCAGATGCAGACATGTTAGAATTTTATATTTTAGTTCTCAGTAGCTTCTGAGATTCAGCTTTTAAGATACACGAACCTAAATCCCTCACAGGCTGCATGTGAGTCTCTTATTGCATGTGTTTATATTTACCTTTCTCACACCCTTACCTAAGACACTGCAAATATCTGCTTGAACATGCAGACCACTGAAGATTTTCAGATCTCCCGTCACATAAAGTTTCTGCCCCATACTGCAGCACATGCCATGGCACTTAACGCCATATGCTCAAAAATATGCATTCAAGATTACCCTGTGGACACAATCAGTGCAGCTCATGAGAGGAAATGGGAAACGGAGATAAAGCATCGTGATCAAACAGTTAACACATCCAAGCTTTTTTTGGCCCGGTTTCTCTGCAATTCAAGGGGGCCTCAGTGTGCTTGAGTCCTTTTGATGCAACGATCTGAAAGTGTTTTTACATGGCCACATTAACGGAATCCGGCTTCTGCTTATTTTTAAGACTACCAAGCTACTGCCAAGATTTTCAGATTTTAATTGTCTGCGGTTTTCGCATGTTGTGAGTAGTGTCTTTTATTTTCTCAAAGAGACATAGAGGAGATGTTTGTGGCCTGCACATGCTCTTCTTTTCTCTCTCACAGACGGAGAAGCAGCTCCTAAATAATGGATGTAATCCACTTTCCAGCTCTGCTCCCTTCTCTTTAAATATCTCTCACCACTCTTCATTATCGAACACGCAGAACCCCGGCGTTGTTGCTTGTGCAGCCCCAGAAATGATTAACAGCCCGTGTCTGTTGATGATTCATCACGTCTGTGCCGTTCAGGAGGAAGCGGCGGTAATGAAATATCCAATAACGGCGTGAAGCACATCTCGGCATGGTGCCAGTCTACCTCTGTCTACCTCTGTTCTCCCATCAGCTCAGCTCCAGGTGCTCTCGCCCTGACCTCAGAGATTCTCTGCTGGCCCGTTGCCATGGCAACACCGATGCAACAGGCCCTTTCCCTCAAGCTGACTGGAGCAGACGTGAGTTGTCGACGTGTAAATATGAAGGCTGAGCGAGAACAGGAAACAAGAGCACTGGGTTATTTTTGGCCGTGTGCTCGAGCTGCTCAAGGGTTTTCGAGCTGCTTTCAGTCAGGAAGTTTCTAAATTTTGAAATTGCCTCTCTCACAGGAGGCTCCGCATACTGTATAACAAGCCCGCTGTGCTTCCCGCTGCTGTCATGTGGAAGCTATTCTTCGTCCTAATGCTGTATCTGTCTCGTGCTCGGCTGTGCGTGGCGAGGAGCGGCGGAGGAACGTGCTGCGGCTGCTCAAATGGAATTTCATACAGTGTGTGGTTTTCTTATCAAGGTTACTGTAACAGTACTCATAGCACACAGTGCATGTAAGGCTGGTGGCTCCTGTGGGGGAGGGGTTTATTAAGTAGTAGAATGGCTGCGGCCTCCTGCAGTGGTCACGCTAATCAATCAGCAGCTGTTGAAAGGGAATCCACAGACTGTCTCAAAACCTTCGAGCAATTTTTTCAATTAAATTCTGCCTTTCCTCATTTTGTTGAAGCGTCCAGGTTTGTAGTTTATCTCAGGGATACCTTGACAAATATCTTTGGCAGACGTACCTTTCAAAAAATCCCAAAGGAACTTAATTGTTTAATTAGCACAGATGACTTGATTCACCAGAAGTCACACTGGTCACATTACCACGTTATTATAGGACAGAGATTTCCCTCATGATGATCTGTGATCTTTTGATTTCTCCTGCAGCACCTGTTATGATCCCACTTGAGGGCTGCAACATAAGATGGAAACATTCATTCATCTTCTGTAACCGCTTGTTCCTGTGAAGGGTCGCGGGGTCTGCTGGAGCCTATCCCAGCTGTCATCGGGCGAGAGGCAGGGTACACCCTGGACAGGTCACTAGTCTATCACAGGGCTAACATAGAGAGACAGACAACCATTCACACCTACACCTAATTTAGAATCACCAATTAACCTAACAAGCCCAGTCAGCCCATGGATTCGAACCCGGGATCTTCTCTCTGTGAGGCATCAGTGCTAACCACCTCGCTACTGTGCCACCCAAGATGGAGTAATTTGTTTGCATCAGGTGAAATGTAATGAGAGCATCTTAAACCCAAGCACTAGACAAGGACACTCACACTGCCACTGCAAGGTCAGTGGGGGTGCAGATGGGTGTCTAAATCTCATCACAGATGTCTGATGACCTAACATCTGCTTGTCATCAGGTTTAAGTAGATAGTTTAATTTATGTGCAGGTGTTTCTGCTCTGGGTGAAGCATCCATTTTGTGATTGTCCTGATGCTTGTTTGCGCTCATTGTATTTAGTCACTGGATCAATAGACTATCCTGCCAACGCTTGAATTGAGGTGCGCGTCAGACGCCTTCACTGACAGTTCAGGTTGCCCAGATCTTGCTCTTGAATTTCCTTATGTGGCTCCAGAAGTGGAGGGTCCATGCCCCCCCCAGTGACCACTCCTTGACTGAACTCTTGCCTGCTCAACAGGCGTGGCCCCGGGTGTCCCTGCTCTGTCTGTTACGGGTAAATAAACGAACCCCTGACTTGTGCATGCACTGCACACAGTGCATGTCTTTTTAGGTCTTGTCTCCACATTTCAACTAACTCCTTTGTGGGGTTTCATGCATACAGCGCTCCTGATCAAAGGCAAATTGTGCACCTCATGGTAAGAATAAAGTAGTTTTAAGAGTGACTCATCCGCTTTTAGAAAAGAAACGGCCCTCTGAAAGTTGCCTCTGACTGAGCCGATGAAATAGTTATACTTTCATAAGAAATGCATTCGTAAATGTCAACCTCGCCTGTTGCACTGATGAATGATTCATTTCCAACTCTGTACGAGGCTGTGTGGTCATGGTTGTTCCAAGAAGAAAACATTCCACCTTCTACCTTCTAATGAGTAGTTTTATCCACATCTTTCTTTGTAATCTGTTTCAATTCAGAACCAATATGAAAAAAACACATCATTTGTTCAGAAGAACAGTTTGTTGCAATGTCACTGTTCAGTCAGTCAAAGAACTGTCAGAGAGTGCATCAGATGGTGTTATTTAGGTGTTTTGAGAGAGGAGACACTGACCTGGAGGACACAGAGGTGTTGGTCTAAGATGCTACCTCCTCCTCCTCCTCCTCCTCCTCCTCCTCCTCCTCCCCCTCCCCCTTCTCCTTGAACATGTTTTCACAGCACATCACCTTCAGTGGCTGTAGCAGCTATGCCAACTGTCCATCAGGAGCAAAGTAAGGGAGGTGACATTTTTATAGATTTTTATTTTCAACATGATTTGTAACTGAAGGCGCTTACAAATGATGCCCCGCTTATACAGGAGACCTGAGCTGGCAGACACAGGTAGCCACTGTCTGCGCCAGAATCCATCAGCGCCTCCACTTTTTACGCAGACTGCGGTTGTTTGGTGTCAGCAAAAACATAATGTTAATTTTTTATAGGGCAGCAATAGAGTCTATCTTACGGTACGGTATCACCAGTTGGTTTGGTAATCTGAGTGTCAAACTTAAATCACAGATTCTCAACCTGGTCAGAGTAGCGGGCAGGATTATGGGTCACCCCCCCCCCTTAACCCTCAGGAACTGTTCAATGAGGCTGTCATTACTCAGGCAAAAAACATTTTAAATGACAGTTCCCATGTTTTGTTCAGCGAATACTCGCAGATGCCCTCAGGGAGAAGATACAGGGTCTCCTTATGTAAACACAACCGGTTCAAACATTCCTTTGTCCCAGTGTCAGTTAAGCTCATTAATGAGCAAATGTAGGGAGGTTTTACCAGAACTGTAACATGTACCAGCATCTTTTTAATCCGTACCAGCATTTAACTGCACTTTAAATGTGTATTAGCAATGTACTTCAAGTATTAGGTAGGGCAGATTGCACAGCTCAGCTCAGATCCTCTTGCACTTTGGTCCCTATCTGGTTGCCAGTTATGTACCCTCTCCTTTGTTTGGATGTTTATATGTTTTATGTTTATATGTTTTACGTCTTATGTCTGTCTATGCAGCAGTACCCTGTCTCTAAACCAAATTTCTCCCAAGGGAGACGAATAAACGAACTTGACTTGACTTGACTTGAATATGTGTCAAATGTTGTCATTTAATCTAGAGGACTGCTGAAGAAGGACAAAGTGGACAAAGGGATGGTGACATAGACGAGAAACACGTAGATAGCAAAGTCTTGTTGGTGTAGTCACCACCAGGGGATGCTTTCAGGAATGTGACATGGCCAACCAACAAGAGGGCAGACGTCAGCTGAATCCATAATCCAGATATAGACTGAGTGGAATAAGCTGCCTCCACCTTTGAACACTAATGACATGAGAGCACTTTCACCAAAGAATTATCTTCTGGCATGACTTCACCTGCTACCAAGGTGCAAGGAGGAGGAAAAGAAATTGTATAAAGTTCAACACTCCATCACCATTTTTTTAGTATATGGAACCAACCTCATTATGTATGAAGTGATCATTGAACCAGACGGGCTAAGGAGACGAATGCATTTAAACTGTGCTGCATGAAGCTACTGGCACATCCAGTGAGGTGCTCTTGAAAGCAGATGCAACAACTTAGGAATGCAAAAAAAAAGTGGCCAAACTACAATGATTTTGAATCGCTGAATTGAGCATCAGTGTGATGATTCTGCTCCTCTATTCTGCTCCACCCGATTCAGATTTGTAGATGTCTGTGAATTCTCTCCTGAAAGTGCCAGAGTCTGACCTCAGCAGCAACGCTCACAGGATAGAGCTTGCTCTACTTTTATTGTCATAAAGTATTACTGCCATCACAAAACGAAAGTACACAGAAGTAATCCTTAGCATGTGAAGGAGTCTGCTCTGTGCAGCTCTGAGCTGTCCCTCAGGTCCCCACCACATCCCATTAGTTCCTGTGTAATCAAGAGAGTAGTCATTAATGACTGGGATCTGTGTTACGACTGCCATCCACACAGTGTGCCCGTGTCGCGTTCAAACTGGGAGTGGAAATCAGTCATGTTCAACGCAGGTCTACAGGCAGGCACACTTCAAAGCACTGTCTTCCCATCAGCGTCACTTCTTTTTTTAGATTTGACATTGTCAGGTTAAATATTGATGCTCTGAAGTTGCTTCAAAGGAGAGGAAGACAAAAGAAGGGGAGAGGGTTACTTTGGAAACATACAAAAGGAGTATTGAGATTTGTCTAAGTGGGTGCGGAATTTGGGAAAGGCGAGAACCAAATCAGATAAATTATTCTTATACAGTACATGTACACTCATTTGCCAGTTTATTAGGTACACCAGTGAAATCAAATGTGGTCTATTGTAACAGTCCTGTACTAAATCCTCCTTCATGACTGCTCTAATGTTCAGTTGAGGTTGAATCAGCGTCAGGAAGGTAGTGATTTAACTGTACGATCATTTTGGGAGACGTAGTCTGTGGTGCTGTTAAACTGGATTGAATTAAACGCTGAAGCCCACTGACTAAAATGGGGTGGCCAAAATAATAGAAACATGCATCGGCACAACACAATACAATTCAACAGTCCTGCAAACCACAGCTTCTACAATGAAAACAGTTGAAACAGCAGCTCTCAGTTATTTTAAACAAATGCTCAATACTATAACCTACATGAAAATAAGATTTAATGCAGGACTGTTATATTAGAATGGATTTGTTTTTTTACAGGCGTACCTAATGAGTAAGTGAATGTAAAGTCAAAAAAGACTCGATAGGTACTGCTTTTACACTTGACTCATTAGTTCTGTTACATAAAGTCATAAAGGAAAATAGCACTCGCAACTCAAATTGTAAGGACCAAATTCACGACTACCGCTACCTTCCTCATCTCAGACATCTTTTGCACCAGCCTGCCTCCGGAGGCTCAGTTATTTTATGTATGCAGTCAACGGCTGCATTCTATTAGTAATCAGACGACAGCAAATGGGGATCAGACACACTTAGTAAAAATCACCTCCACAGTGTCTAAACATACATTCGTCGGTAACCTCCGTCCATAAATAAACACTCCTTGACACATATATGGGTGCAGAATGAGCCTCATAAATATTTACACCTGGCGAACAGAATTCACGCAGCATGATATAATTGGCACTCAAAATGTTAATGTTGATGTGACGGTGAATATCATGTTACAGATTAGTACTGTTATTTTATAAAGCACACGAGCTGAACTGACGATGCTTGCCTAGATTGTTGGTTGAGCTAGAAATACTGATTAATTAATTGTAGTTTAAAATAATATAATTCATCCTTTCCAGTACAAAAGTACAAAGCTATTTGATGGATGGGATAAATATAATAAAGATCAAATGATCATTTTAAAATCCTAGTGCATCTGCCTAGGCTACACTAACATATCTGACAGCAGTTGCGTGATTGGTTTGACAGGACCACCTTTTCTGGCTCGCAGGTGTTTGAAGAATGACTGGGGTTGTGAACAGGAGGGGACGCTGCTGCAGAAAGCTGCTGCTTCAGGCTGCTTGAAGATGTAACAAACTGTCTGATCCGCTGGTCCTGATAGATGCTAGTCTGCAGAGGACGCTGGGACGTGACGTTTCTGTTGCAAAGAAGCCACCTCCACGATTTTGCAGGCAGAGTGGACAAATGCTCTGAGGGAGCTACATTGTTGGTTAACATAAGTAAACGCTCTGATGCTTCATTAATGTCACCCTGGGTGAACGGGAGCTGCTGGTTCTCTTTTTCATTGATGTGAAGGAAGAGAAATCCCAGACGTCTTGTGTCATACTTAAAAGAGCGCAGAAGAAAAGCTGGTTTAAGGTGGAATAGTTTTGATCAGGTGAAACGTTCTACAGTACAATCCAGTTTAAACTAAGCTAATTTAGTGTGTCTTCCTGATTACACTAAATTACATTATTCTAAAAATGTTAAATAGTATGATGTTTATTAACACAGAGTTATCAGAACTTGACTGATGAGCTTAATAAATGCAGTACCTAGAAACACTCCTCATTTCCATCAGTAGGCCTAATTGCATTGCTGTGGATTTCAGTTAGTGAGTTTGTGTGGAAGTTAACATCTTGTGCAGCTCAACTCCAGTGACGTGTTGCCATGGTTTCCGTTATATAATCAGTGCCTGGAGAGCAACAAGTAGTGATATCCTCATGTTCCACACTTGTTAATCATTTCCACTAATTCCTTGGTGAGATTTGTTGTGTCATTTGAGCAGCTACAGTTATAGTATTACAGCTGGTAATGCTGAATTATTAAAGGAGTTTTTTAAAGGGGCACTCAACAGTTTTACCCAGAAGGCTCAGTCTTTATCACAGTAAAATAAATAAATAAATAAATGTTTTCAGAGACCAAGCTGAGAATACAGTGAAGACAGTTTTATTAGGGAAAGTCAGGGATACAATCTGAAATGTGGAGATTAAAAAAAATGCCTGTAATTATATACCAGGTAGAAACGATCAATCAAAAGGTTGCATTGTGGCAAATGTAAGATCCACGTTTTTTGTTTGCCACCATGTTGTTTGGGAGGGCTAACACTAATGTGCACCTTGGAAATGCAAATTTGATGAAAAAAAGATATTTATGGATTTATGGCTTTTCAATATGGATATATTAAAAAAAGAATTTCAGTCGTGGATATTACATGAAAAAACTAAAAAATATTGCTAGAGGTACCGACTGTGTCCCACAGCGACATCTTGTGGCAGGTTTCAGACATCGCACTCTCCCTCCTGCAGGGATCATTGCCCCGCCAGTTGCCTTGCCATTCAGAGACTCAACAGATCACTTCCAGTGTCTCCTCCCAAATCATAACTCACCAACTGTGAGTGTAGCTGATGCTCTGAAATGAGAGCAATCCACCCTCCAGATTGTACACTTAAAAGCAGAGGGTTTCCTGCCACGGTGTCAGACGTCCGACATCTAAGGCCAAGGACTCTGTCAGAAAGAGAGACGGATCGATATGTCAACAAAGACATTTTTGTGTTCGTGCGCTCGTTTGACCACAGTCAGGGTCAGAAGGAGATGATGGTCTGGAGCGCCTTTGTTTGTGGTATTGATTCAGTCTGGCAGAGACTGAGCTGATGTCACAGAGTAGCTTGCTGGCTCAGGGTCAGTGATGCTGTGGTAAAACGCCCTCTACTGCTGCTCCAGTAAAGGTATTTTCACGATTAAATTCACTTTATAGCCTATTTGGAAAGGGCTTTTTTTACATACCATGAGCTGGATAGATATTTTTGTGGGTCAAGAAGGAGTTGTGAGTTTCATTTAATCTTCCTTTTATTTGAACTGACTAAGCATTAAACGTCTGGGTGAATTATCTGTCTGTGCTGGGGGTGAGTTGATAGCTCTTATCAGCTGAGCACCTTTTTGGAAATGGGCTCTGTGCACTTAGACGTACATTCTATCATAAAATCCTGTGAGTTCTGGATTTAAAGTGCTTTAAAAAGTCTAGGAGTCAGAGAAGATGGGAGGCCCTGCGTGGAAACTACTTGAAAAGAGTAACTCACGTTCCTCGCTATATACTGTACGCCTGTCCAGCAAACACATGCTCACACACAAACAACACAGGGTTTGCTTTTAAGCTGAGTTATTGCCTGACCACTGCATGGTGCGTTTTCCGTAGCCCTTTATGCATCACTACATCAAAGTGCCAATTCATCTATAGCACGGCCTGCAGGGAATAGACACAGACTCATCAGCAAAAAAAAAAAAAACCCGGTGCAGAAATATGCTGAGTCGACACAAGCTAAGTGTTTTCTTATGGCTTCTTTAACAATTTTTTTTCTCTCTTTCAACAGCAGCCTCTCTGTTATAACCAGTTCTGTGGAGACAGTATGAGCTATAGTTAACAACAAAGATTTGTGTTAAGTGACAGCTTCTATTAGAGAGCACTGTGTAACACAATGAGGTTGTGCTGGAATGTACGCTCCACACAGAGTTAAGAAAACATAGTGTTGAAATTAACCGATTTAATTCAGTCCCAAATGTGTGGCTTTGGGAGTCCTGACATTATCTAATGTGCACAAACTGCATTGCTTTTGCAGTGAAGGGCATGCACACACAGAGCCACTCTCCACCTCGGCAGGAGTTGCGAGGAGTTCCACAGCATGTTAATAAGGGTGCAGTCAGCCAAGAAAAACACAAATCAGATATACATCTGCGCCTTGACCTCGCCAGTGGCCTGTAGCAGAAAACAAAGAAGAGGTAATGAAAGATACATTTGCAGTAAGCATTTCCACCAACACCGGCTTTTGTGCATTGTGATTGTAACTGCATAGAGGTGTTTCAGACGTTTTAGTACCTGGATCTACAGCTGGATCACAAACTGGACTGGTCGATTAACATAGACTCAGTGTACAAAAAAAGGTCAGAGCTGTCTCTATTTTCTCGTTGCCAGTGCCCTCTTCTACGCTGTGGTGTGCTGGGGAGGCAGCACTAAGAAGAGGGGCACCTCGCGGCTGGACAATCTGATACAGAAGGTGGGCTCTGTAGTAGGGGCAGAGCAGGAGTCCATCATGAACAATGTCCACCACCCTCTCTACACGACACCATAGTCAGACAGAGAAGCTCGTTCAGTGACAGGCTGCTGTCTCTGTCCTGCTCCATGGTTGTTTGTCCCTCAGGCCATATGAATATACAACACCTCCCTGTGAGGAACCAACTGAACTTTGGTCATTGCTGCCAATACTGTATATTTTCTACACAGCATTATATATTCATGTTATTATATAACTTAAATATCTTTGTTTCTATGTGATGAAGCTACTGGAATGAATTTCCCACGGGATAAATAAAGTATCTATCTATTCTAATCGAAGTGATTTTGTCATGTAGAAAGGAACCTGTGACCTCAGTATACACCCTATGTGTAGCATAATGTGGGCATATTGGCAGCTCCCTGCTATGACCACAGATAAAATTGTGATACAGGGAATCTTCAGGTTGTAAATCCAAAACAACTGAGCTGAAAGGTGCTAAAATGCTCTGTAGGGTTATGGGTCAGCTGGCTGGCAATTCTCTGAAGGATCGCCAGTACAAGAGCCTCGACAGTCAATGATTTCATCCTGATAAGAGCTTGATCAGTCTGATAAGAATCAACGGGTAAATGATTGTGTAGCCACTAGTGTGATAGAGTCATCTAAAGCAGCAGTGGTAACATATGCCTGTGAAAGGGTCCTGGAGCAATGAGACGAGGGAATATTTTTTTTAAAGAAAAATGTTTATACCAGAATAAATATTTATTAATGAGGGCCGCGGATCAGAGCAACATCTAAGTCAACACTACACTATCTGGTGAATTAAAAGAAAAGACTAGACAGACACACATACACAGACTCCTTCATTTATTGTGTTACCGAGATGTCTATTTAAAGCTGCATGGGTCAGTCCAGCATGGGGAACAGAGGGTCGTGTGACTATGTGAATCATGGTCTCTCAATGGGACATCATAGCTTTAAATAAATTTGTGGTTTGGAATCAGCGTGCAGGTACTAACGCTGTTTTCCAAGAGTCAGGTGAGGAATGCTTTATTGCACAGCTTTTTGAGCCAAAAGAATTCCTTTCAATTTCAGTTTCAGGCCGAGAATTAGGTTGTGTCCTGAAGCGGGAGCAGATGAATGCAGGTGGTTTAGAGGTAGACACTGCGGTTACCTGACATTCCTCGTTAATCTTCCCTCTCTCTGCAGCCGTCGAGAACATCTTCGGTCACTGTGATTTGTGGGGGCACAGAGCTGCAAACAACACAATCCCCGAGATTGCATCTTTTGACGAATGCCTTGGAATACATGATGTATGGTGTTTCATTATACCTGTAAGCAAACAATTTAAAGCAGGGAGAAGAGGAAAGAGATGATGGATATCCAGTTGACCTCTTGTCTCTGTTTCTTTCACGAGATAAAATTGGAAAACAGACTGCAAGAATCCATTTTTTGGATAACTACATGAGACACCATCCAGGATACCCCTGAGTGAGTGTGTCATTATTATGAGCTTTTGAGGTCTTATCACCTGAGGCTCCAGCTGAACAGTCTCGCTGCTCTACCTATCAGTAGTCATTCAAGGGAAATCCCTGTAGTGTTGTTGTAAAGGCACAGTTGTGAGGCACACAACAGGGATTCAACAATGAAGCAATGGAAAGATGAATTTAATATATTTCTTTAGGCCTCTTTAGGGATTCAGTGTACAGTAGTTCTTGTCTCAAAGTAAAATCCGTTACTGTCGTGCCTGTGAAGATGCAGGAGATCTGATCTATTCCTGTACCAGTGTGTTAATATCTCCACAGGAAGACTGACTAGCACCGAAGGGGTGGAAGATAACTGGAAAATGAAGACGAGGTAGTTATGACCATAAATCCTGACTGGTCTATTTCAGTTGGGAAATATTAAAAACTACATGTACAAAGACGGGAAGAACAAACAGGAGCGTTTCCTGCTTCTGTTTACTCTTCGGTATCTCGAGCCAGAAGTTTTGATTCATAGGACGTTCTCCTGAGCAATAAAACTTATTAAGTGATGACGTACACCTCCACTGAGTGTTGGAGTAGAGCCAGTAGTGTGTGCCGAGCTGGGTCGACGAGACTGGTGTGTGTAAGAGACTCTGTGTTCCTTCCATGAATTCTTTTCTGCTCCGCGCTGCATCCTCTGAGGGTAATGTGGGAGTGAGCACGTGTGTGTGTCCAGGATCTGACGTACTACGGCAAAGGGATGAATGAAGATTATGAAAGGTGTGCATGTGTGTGTGCGTATAAACTTCCCACAGTGGGGGAAAAGTGACCAGGCGCACACACTCCCACATCCCACCCTGTGCTGGACAATGCAGGGGTGGTGGGCTGGTGATTAACAGGACAGGGCTGTGGCTAGACAGAACACGGGGCTGTCTCATACCTGGAGCAGCCGGATGGGTTGTGCAAAACGCCTCTGAGCTCGAACGTGGACTTCCCCATGAAGTCTGACTGGGACACATATCCTGGAAGGACTCATGGAGCCACAAGTTTGGGGTGTAAACAAAGTTGAGTGAGGGGTCATTTATAACTTCTGACTCCAAAAATGAAGAGGCACTGGAAGTAATTCAACATTAATTCTCCTTTTAAATCCATGTTCTTTCGGTAAAGTGAGGTCAGTAGTGTGTTATACAAGAGCAGAGCCAGCATGGGCTGGGCTGACCAGCAGTCTCAAGGAAACAACAGCTCCCTGGGCAGCATGACACAGTATGTAGTAAGGAGAGGGTCACACAGCAGGACTGAAGATGTAAACCAAGCCAGTTCTGTGGGAAAGAAACAGTGAGCATGCTCCATGACCCCTGCTGACCAGCTTCTCCACATATGATCGGGACTTCTCCAGAGAGGAGCCCCAGAGGACGTCTCTCTGCTTTGCCTGCTGTGCAGAAAATACAATCACAGTCTCAATCCTTCTTTAGTTTTTCTGTCTTTTTCTCACACAGTGAAAAACAGTCGACCCTTTCTCCTTAGTCAACTTTGCACGTCTATAAAAAAAAACATCTGCAGCTGTATATATGCCTCCTGTCTGCATCATTTCTTGTAATCATTGTATCCATGTGAGCAATAGACTTGCAGTGACGTCCCCCAGACTCGCAGAGTAGATCCTCACTTCTCAAAGTGTGTGCGTGCAACCGGAGCGTTTCCCGCCCATACTTCACCCTGCTGATGTAACAGGCCTGCCAATGCTCTTAGGGACTTGAGCGCTGTGACGTCTGCTGAATGCAGGACTTTACAACTCTGCTCTGGCTTATGCCACTTGTACAGAGTCAGACATAAGAACTGCATCACTGTGATGTCAATGCATTTGACTGTACAGGAGCTTGGTCGTGTTGTTGTTGGAGCTACTGTTACACTTGTGGACTATTTTAATATTGTATGCTCTACCTGGGGTTTGAATCAGAAAGTTTTGTATATGTGAAACTTTTGTATTTGACTGAAGGTTAAAAACTTCTTTCTTTAGATTTCAATACAAAGTTGTCAGTAAATAATCCAAATGATCAACTTGTGTGGAAGACAAATGAAGAAAACACCAAAGGAAACTGTACCAGTGTATAAAGTCTGTCTCTGTTCACACATACTCTTTGTATAGTTGGGTTAGTGACCTCTGCTGACCTTCTGTCTGACCTCTGTCTGGCAGATGATGTCAGACACAGAGGTCACCAGGGGTTATCAGGACTGACTATCAAGCCAGTTTGGGCCTTGAGTGTTTGAATGCTCCCATGAGACTGAGGGTGGTCAAGTAATCCACCCCACGTTGACTCAGCATCCCCAGATTCTCTGTCTCTTTCACTCACACACACACTGCCTGGCCAAAAAAAAAGACATGCCATCAGGGAAGAAAAAACTCCATTGATGGAATAACCTGGTCATTCAGTATATTCAGGTAGTCAGCTGACCTCATTCTTTGGGCACATAATGTTGCTGAACCTAGACCTGAGCAACTGCAGCAACCCCAGATCATAGCACTGCCCCCACAGGCTTGTACAGTAGACACTAGGCATCACTTCATCTGCCTCTCCTCTTACCCTGATGTGTTGATTAACCACTGTCCTTCCAGTTTCTAATAATACGTTGGACGGTTCTTAACCCAATTTTAGTAGTTTCTTCAATCTCCATAGATGTTTTCTCTGCTTGATGCATGCCAATGGTTTGACTCTTCTCAAACAGACTAACATCTTTTCCACGACCACAGGATGTGTCTTTTGACATGGTTGTTTAAGAAATGAGAAGCTACTCATTGGATCAGTTGGGGTTAAATAACTTGTTGCCAGCTGAAAGGTAAACACCCATGCAGTAATTATCCAATAGGATGCTCGTACCTATTTGCTTAGTTACATCCATGTGGCGACTTTCTTTTTGGCCAGGCGATGTAAATTGTGGAGGGAGTCGCCATTGAGCACTAGCAGGTTCTGTGTCTGTAGACTTAACCCAGGATGTTTTCATATGTGCGTGCGGTGATCCTGTTCACTGCTTTACTCCTTATTGTCAACAAGGCTTTTTTTGTTTGACCTTTGACCTTCACAGTCAGTGGCACCATGATATTTGCTAGCAGGCCTCAGATGTTTATGGTCCATGCAGGTTGGTTAACTTGTAGAGAGGCTAATGGGGCTGACGACTCTCACGGTCATTAGGTTTTGGTTCTTTGAAGTTTCTGTGTCATCATTCAGTAAAAAAAAAAAAAAAAAAAAAAAAAAAAAACAGCAGTCTGGGCTGTTTGCAGTCCTTCTTTTAAAAAAAACAATTGATGAAACTCCATCCGCAGCCAAGGAGTGTGGGATGTACCCGTACTGATGCTTATCTATTGGTCCAGAATACAGTGGATACAACCACACCCAGTACCACCATGTTAACCTCTTGAGAGCTGCACAGGTAGGCAACCATGGGTGCATCTAAATTAGTTGTTTTTCTCTGGTTCTGATTTATGATGATATGGTGGCAGTTGGACGTAAGAAGTTGGACATTTTGAACGTTCCGCCCAAGCCGACTCCCACCTGGACATTCTTGGTCTGCTCAAGCAGACTTCTAAAAAGACTCCAGCTGGAACAGCACATACTACATACTAGTAGCATGCAGTAGTTTTTTCTGGCTCTGTTTGAGGAGTTAACCAGAAGAGTGAGCTCCAGTGATGAGACGTGATTCCTGATGTGACTAAAGTATACTTGAGAGACTTGTGGCAGATGAGGACAATTATATCAAAACGATTAAAGGAGCCTGAGCTGCAGCTGTCAAAAGAAAAACCTAATTTCAGACCTTGTCTTTCGCCAGCTTAAATAGTATTTTTTAGATCTCTTTTAGATATAAATATTTCTTCTCAGAGATCAACACCACTACAGAGGTGATATTGGGTTATCCCAAGGTCTGATGTCAGAATAAAACACATTTTGAAAGTCCCATTTAGGGGAGGCACATAGATAATAGTGGTGCAAATAAGGTATGAAAATTAAAGGTAGATGCAGGTAAAGGTGTCACAATTGTGAGTGAGTAATAAAAAAAAAAAAATAGTAAGTGAGTCAAAAAAGAAGAGTGAGTGAGTAATGAAAATGAATAAATGAGTGGACAAATTGTGAAGTGAATGAGTGAAAAATCCATTTAGATCCCAGATCCATGAAATCCCCATAATACCTCCCATTTCGTTTCATGTTTTCACCAACACATGTCAACGCATTTCAGTCAACCTCTTCTTATTCTTGTCTTTGGTCTTCCTCATTCCTGGCAGAAAAGGTAATGCAGAGAAAAGAAGAAGAAGAAGAAGAAGAAGAGGGGGAGAAAGAGAAAATCTCATCTCTTCATCTCGTCTTCCTTTATGCGGTTAATTAGATGAGAGAGTGTGTTCATGAACGCACATTCCCTGGATGTTCAAACTATCAGTACGGTACAATGGGGCCAGGAGCACAAGCCACAGGGGGTGAGTAGGAGGTTGTTTGTGCGTGTGTGTATGTGGCTGTTTGAGTTGTGTGTGCATGCAGGGGGATCTGAAGCCTTGGAGAGATGGGAGACAGAGACACAGAGAGTAGGGTTGTGATCATGAGATTGAGAACTGAATTTGCAGCTGCAACATTATTATTTTCTTCTCTTTCAAATGTTCCTCCTCCGTGCTTCTGTTTTTGTTCTGTCCTCTCATGAGACAGTAGCGCCTGTGTGTTTTATGATATCTCTTATTTTCACACGTGCCCATTTATTCACATATGCTGTCATTGCATAAGGTCCTCATAAAATGACACCTGCTCGTACTGCCGTCCGTCTCTTCTTCTCAGACACATGGTGTGAGCACTTGGCTCCTATTTTTAGCAATACGATGTAGAAAGGTGTAATAAAAACCAAGACTTCACTCAGATGCTCTTTGAAGGTATGATAGATCTGTCTATAACCCTCCCATCTTTTGCGTCATAAGAAGTGAAGCCAGAAGTCACCAGATGCTCCCAAAAGGCATTCAGTAAATGAAATGCATTTCCAGTGCGGCATTTCAAGGAAGGGTTTGACATTTTGAGAAATGCTTTTCAGCATTCTTGTCTTGAGTTAGATGAGAAGATTGACCACGTGTCAGCCATGAGACAGACAAAGAATGGTGAGGCTTACAGTGGTTTGACTTCTGTGTAATATAGGAAGGGTGCTTCTTCCAACTGTCCTGCTCACTCTGTCTAAACCTGATTTATCTGGACAGTCGCTTCCTCTGATTCTCTCTCTAGGTGGCCCTGACTTGTCACTCACACCAACCGCAGCAAATCGCCAATTCCCCATTACAGGCCAGGATTCTTGTTTCTCATCATCCAGTCTGCCTGGCTTCCTTATCAGCCTACAGAGTGTTTCATCTGCCTCTCTGGTCCTCTGCCACGCCACCAGATTCTCGTTTAGCCTCCCTCCCCGGGAGCAAAGCTGTTTTATCTTTCATCTTTGTGGGTGGACGTTTAGATTTAAGTGGAAACTATCTGACTGTGTAGGTTAGATGTAATAGCATTTATTAGCTCATTAGACTGCATATTGGGATATTTGCTGAAATATTTTTAGATATATTTGGTTTTGTTTCTTCTAAGTTTGGTTTGATGTCCTGCTTTTTCCATCAATCATTTTATAGGATTAGTTAATTTCCAAATACCCCGAGAGAGCTTTCTGTGTGGTTGTGTCTGTGTACAGGGCTGAGGTAAGCTCCACTGTGCTGCACGGGATCCAGTGGATTGGAGAAGAAAGTTTCTATGGATCCAGATTTTAGTCAAGGCTAAGCTGGAGATCTGAACCCAGGTTTTATGATGAGAAAAAAAATTTACAAATCTGTGGGTCTATTGTCCTGACAGCACACTGGCGATGCTTGGAACTCAGTAGTTTCCCTTGGCGCTTGGACCTGGTGACTGGGACCTGCTGGTGGAGACAAAGGGCCTTAGATTTGGCCCTCATCTACCTCCAACCGAGGGACTCTGCAGGCACTAATTCTAATCTGTCAAACCCTGTCAACCCCTGCTCATTACACCACTTACTGGGAAACCTCTGGTGTGTACCTCTGCACAGAAATGGTACGATACCTTTGTGGAATGTGAAATACCAACAATGCAGTGTGGGAATATTACACGGGCGCGGGGAATGGAGAGCAGTTTATAACAAATAACCTTGTTCTTCCTGTCAGTGTTGAAAACACGTGACAGTATTTTCTTTCAGTTTTTTTTTTTTTTTTTTAGAGAAAATGTGTATGTTGAATCTGAATGGTGGGCTCAGCCCCTTTTCAAACCAGAGTTGCTCTAAACTTTTACAGAAAAGCAGCAGAGTTCGTAATGTGTCACATTTTTTATCCAACTGTCCCTGACAGGGCATCCCCTGTCTAACCCAACCTGATGGCACTCACACCAAAACTTTCTCCAGCTGTCTTGTCTTTCTTTCTGCTACAATCAACACTGACTGCTTGGTAAGCTGCCAGATGAAAACTGTCAACAGGTATTCTCTCACAGATTTGGATGTGCAGGGAGATACTGTTTCTGATTTTCTATCACTTAATGGGAATATTTGGCACATTTTATGTCGATATCAAAATAAAATCATATCAAAACATTGTATCTAGCTGAAGAGATAAATTCCTCTGAGCATGCTATATTGAGAAGTCCTGTTCACACAGCCACTATTACAATGATTACAGGGTGCATTAGACACAAGCAGGTTCCAAAACCTGCCTAGCTTGTAGAGATGTTTACACCTGCTATGCTGACCAGGTTCTGTGTCCAAACGGAAGAGGAATTTGAATTAACATAGTCATGCGAATGCAAAGTTTGGCAAAAAAACAAAAAAAGTTTGGCTAATGCAGCTGCAGCCTCAGCATTTCTCACTTAGATTGCTTTTTCCTGTCTCTGGTGTAAAAAATAAATCCTTTGGTTTTCTCTCAACAAACAAAATATCTTATTGCATTACATCCTCATCTTCTTTGCAAACTTAATTTTGGAAAAATACACATTTGCCAGTAACATTGTTGCCACGCTGACTTCACCTCTGAACCCAGAAGCAATCCTTAACCCCTTATTTCAACCCTTTGCTTAACTCTGCAAAAATAAGGTTGTTTTTAACAGCATTTGCATCTACACCTGCATGTGTTGTGTTTTTTCTGAAGATGCATACAGAATAGAATGCGTGTTCTCTCCCTGGTTAAAATCAGAGCCCCTATATGCACTGAACAGCCACAACATTATGACCACCTTCCTAATATTGTGTAGGTCTTCCTTGTGCCTCCAAAACAGTTGTGACTCATCAGAGAATGGACATGAGCCTTCTGAGGGTGTCCTGTGATGTCTGGCAACAGAATTTTGTTAGTGGGGGCCTTTGGGTCCTATGGGTTGAGGAGAGTGGCCTCTGTGGATTATCCCACAGATACTTGGATCAGTTTGGGATCTAGGGAATTTGAAGGCCAGGTCACCACCTTGTGCTGTTTTTCATGTTTTTTGAGTTGATCCTGAACCGTTTTTGTGTGTGTGCCTGTGTCAGGCTGCATTCTGCTGGGAATGACTGCTGCCATCAAGGAGTGTCATTGCTATGGGGTGGGGGTGTCTGGTCTGGTCTGGTCTAGGTGGGTGGTACATGTCTAACTAACATCCACATGAATGCCAGGTCCAAAAGTGCAGAACAGTCAGAGCAGTGCAATGTCACAAGATGGTCAATCACCTCTCCTGTTAATAGTCATAATGTTATGCCTGATCGGTGTAAATGTGGATTTACCTTCCTGAGTTGTCTGCAGGACTTTCTAAGGAATGAGAGATGATCTCTGATCCGACCGTTCTCCATCTCTCCCATCCCTCCCTTTTCCTTTTTACTCCTGCTCTAATGCTCCCCACAAGATGCAGCTGGTTTGTGAGCTCATCCCTGCTCCAACAGACTGTAAATAAACCATCTCCGTCCTCTCCCTCGCACTTCCCAGCTCTGTCTCTCTCAGTTCTCTTCTCTTATCAGTCCAACTTTCCTCAAGGAACACATCTCGCTCTGTTTGTTGCTGATTTGTCAGACAAGCTGTCAGCACACCTGGAGAATAAAGTTTTACACACTTTAGATGTGGCTGTCACTGAGATGAAGTGAGGTAATGATGTGAAGTGGGCTTCAGATCACTAGAACTACAATATTTGGGCACGGCACACTTGTGGATATGACTTCAAAAAACTCCTCACAACTATAGTCACTGTCTTTCATGGATTTTTGTGGTCACATCCATATTCATGGTGTTCTGAAAACAACCTGAAGAAGTTATTCGAGGGTTATCTGTAGTTTGCACATAACAAGTGTTTTTTGTCTTACAATGAAGCTTATGTAAATGGTCTCCATTCGTTGTCCTTGAACTTCTGTTACCTATGTAGCACCTACGTTAGTGAACGCCAGATTCCTCTGATGAAAACTGCACTAACACAATGCCCCTAGTGAGGCCAGGAAGGAAGAATTAGTAACACATCCTCTACACGAAAGCCCTGGCCCAGTTCATCATATCGTTACACATAACACATCCGTTAATTCAATTAAGTTAATTTATCACCACTGCTCAGAAGGCCTCATGTGCTTTTCCACACTCTCTGGCTCTGGCAATGACTGATAAGTTAGCTTGATTCCTGCAAAGGATGCAGTGAGATTGATAGATGACGACAAGGAAAAAGTTCAAGATGTTCGGCATGGTCTTTTGACCTCACTCGGGATGATCTTGCTGAACGTTGCAGACAGATAAGATCCATCAGTGGTTTGTGGTTGGCCCACCGCAGCTCTTCTGGCACTGTTTATATCCCATGTCTCCTGTGCGCTCTCACAGAGAGAGGCACATCTGCGGGCATTCTTCCCCAAAACATGAGGAATATTTCTAATTAAAACATCTTAATTGCAAAACTGGATGCAGCCATCCCAAAGTTGTAGGAAACACAATGCAGTTCAGCGTAAACTCTTTACCCCATTCCATGAGGACAATTGTTGGCCCGGATGGCTGTCCTAGAAAATAAACAGGCTAGTATTTGGTAGATGCTTGAAGAAGTTTTCTTCAAAAATGACTATCTGAGCCTTTGTTGCAGCTTAGGATCTTTTGCATGCTAACAAAAATATTCCTGGGTTCCACATGTACTGATGTGTTTGCAAGGAAGTCAGATTCTCTTTCAAACTCTTCAGGAATTCTGTGGCTGGCAGAGGGTTTGGTAATGACAGAAGAAGAGTCCATACACATCTTGAGGTTGTAAACACATGCAGCTTTATGGAATGTCTTTCATATCACAAGCAAACCATGTCGGGTTTAGAACAAGGGGTTGAGTCTAAAACATGGACTTGTTGATTGGTAGCAGGCGGGTCCACCATGCCTCTTCAAACTTGAACTTTCATCTTGTCAGTGTGATTAGTGGTGTTTCAACCCAGTTTGTTCCAAGATTGTTTTTGTAATTTCTGTTTTCTTTGTCCTGTGTTTAAGATCTAAATGTGTCTTCAAATATGTCTCGCCATGTATTGTTACAAGAGCAGCAAAAGTGCACTGTGATATTTTCAAGTAAGATCCCTTCAAGATTATGTGGGAAAGCTGATAAATAAGCTAATAGACGAGTTTTAGGATGTGGTCTGGTAATGAGGCCATTGACCAGACATATCAAATGGGAGGGAAACAGGAAAGAGACAGTGTATATCAACTAGACTATTTAGTCTATTCCATAACTTGGCAAGGACTTATTGATAACACACTGCAGAAACCACAGCATTATTGGCAAATACTGGCTGAGTGTTAATACGGGTGAATGAAACATGAAAGTTCATTTCCATGCTGTATATCCCTACCTCTGCAGTCAGTTGAATTCTTGTTTGTAGTTTCTTATTATGATTATTTGAGTTGGAGGTGGCTCAGTTCAAAGAAGATCCTCTGTTCAGTCAGTGTAAAACATTATTATTCAGTTGTCTTAACTTTGTTCATATTCTGAGGAGATAACATGTGATTTAGTATTAGCTCCAACTGCTTTGTGAAGAAGACACAGGACTATCAACTGATAGTTCATCAGCTGTTTGCTACCTCAGTATATCACCTGGATAATAGCCCCACTGTACAGACAATGACCATCTTAAACAAACCATTCTATTAGGATGAGCATGTTTGATGCCATAATGGAATACAAGTGATGATTTGCCCAAAATACATTCTTATACAGTTTTCTTAAGAATGACACAATAAAATCCAAACCCAAACCCAAACCCAAAACAAACTGTTGCAAAGATAAAACCTAATCTAAAAACAACCTAATCTAATGCTACTGTTTGATTTAGACACACACAAAATAATAATGTTTTGGTTAAGATGGTCTGAGTATACAGCAGGAAAAAATCTGGTGTGGATGTTTTTAAACCTCCCAAATCTATCACCAGAGCAGCTTAAATTAATATCAAACCTCTTTGGTATTCAAAATTTCAGAATCAGTACTTTCCAATAAACAATGAGAGAAACAAGTCTAAAAGGAGATAAAGCATCTTTCAGTGTTTTCAAACAGCTTTCAACTTTCTAATCTCTGGGGAAAGCAGGAGCTAGCCTGCTACTCTTGACAAATATCAAAACAACAAGTTAAAATTTGACCTCCAGTTCTCTCTGAAGAATGGACACCATGTGTTGAGTGTGTCACCCGAACATGTTTATCATTCACAGTTGTTTAGTTGGGTCGGACCCCTGAAGCCCAGAATTAGGCATCCTGTGTTTTATTGACCTGTCCTACAACCCTGACCTCCTCTTCCCATTTCCACCCTACTTCTCTCTAGAAGTCATAATTCATGCGGCTGTTTTGTCATGTAAACTTCTCTTCTCTCTTCATCATCTGTAAAACTGGAACATGAATGAGGAATGATGTTGTTGGAGCTGTCAGGTGTCATGTATACCAGCATGGCCTGAAAGAGCCAAGCCAAGCTCAGCATCCAGCGTGCAGTCTGCCGTTTCTTTAAAGCCAAGTCAGTGCAAGAATCCACAATCCAACACTGTTACAATCTCAAAAAGCAGTTTTTTTAAGCTCTGTGTGAAAATAACAATTGGTCTTAACTATTATTATTCAATTATTTAAGAGGGGCTGTGCCAACATCCATATCTGGTTGTCCATTCTGGCATTTCTAAAGCATTCAGCCACCGTCATCAGTGAAGACTGAGTTGACTGAGCTGGTGTATCAGTAACTTCAAGCTGTTTTTGTACGTCTAGTCTGGCAAACTATTTTCTGTGTTTCCGGCACTCTTGTGGGCGTTACATGGTGACACAGCACGCATCGTGACAACATTTGGCATAAACAGTGTGTCTCACGTTCAAGTGGCTTGAGGTAAAGCCACACAAAGCTCCATAACAAAGCCCATGTTGACAAGTATGTGAATATGCCCAACTCCTCTCGTGACATTCAGGTCTTTTCTTAGCTTCTATGGACATAATGACACTGTCCTCAAATGCTGGTCCAGAGAAATGGGTAACATATGAGATTAACCAAATTGGAGCCAGTTCCAAACTGATGGATGATACTGTTCTAAGGATAGGTAGAATGCATTTAATCAAATATTGTCCCTGTCTGAGGATGCGGTATTCTATATGAATATTTGTTTATTATATATCCTGTTTTCTTTAACTGCCTCCTGTTAGCCATCCTCCCATTTCCTCCCTCTTTTCTTCCTTTTCTGGTCAACTTATTTATTGTATTTACATATGAGTGGTAACCCTAACTATGGGGCACATTATCATACTAAGATCCAAAACAGTGGGACAGAAGGAGGCCATTGCAAATAAACAGATTTGGACAAATAAGCAACATACCATCATCAGTCTTCATCTAAAGAGCCAGAGTAAATAAGGAAAATAATTGGACAGTAAATCCATGCATTGTTTGCAATTCACGACAGGACTGCACAAACCTACAGTTTTCTTGCAGATTCTGTTTCTTGTTGAGCTACCCCTGCACGTCAGAAGAGTCACAGCAGAGGCGTGAGTAGACATGATGGCTCCCAAGTGAATTTCTTTGATGTTATGGGGACAAAAAAGTGTTTCTTTGGCAGACAGAGCAGGTACCAGTAGAAGTCATATGTGGCCATGTGTCAGATCAGAGGTTGTTATTGTGTAGCCTATATACCCGGCTTCATTTCGGTGCTAACAAAAACAGATCTGCAAGGATATGCTGCAGTTAAACCTACTCAGTGATCAAAAGGTTTGTGTAATATAGTTTTATGAGTGAAATCAGAAAACAAAAAGAGTGCTCACTAATATTGGCAGCTCTGTAAGCCTGAGGGCTGATTAGTGAGTTCATGGCCTAAGTTTGAAGAAGGTGAGTTAAACATCATTCCTTACAGGCACATGCAGTTCAACACTTTGAGTGATTGTGCAGAAAGTTTGACATTTTAGTTTTTTTTGGCATAACTGAAATTACAAGTCAGTGCTGCGAGCGAAAATGGACATTGGCCTTTCACAACCTCAATCTGAAATGCTTATCAGCCAGTGAGGTCCACAACAACATGGTGGCAACACTAGGGAACGGAGTTGCTGCTATTTTTACAGTGGAGATAATGTTATGGCTGCTGTGGTCCATACTTTCTGATGCTGACTTCTACCTAGAAGGGATCTTCTTGCTTCACAGCCCTGGACTGAGTGGGTTGTAGTTGTACTTAACCCCTGGCATAGACAGCAAGACAAATACAAACATGTAAACATGTAATCAAAAAATCATATTTCAGACAAATTAAAAGTCATTCTTAGCAGGCCATGAATATCTACACCAAATTTTACGACAATGCATTCAATAGTTGCACTGTTAGAAATTGCTGTTAATTTACAGCAGAATTCTAACAGTATTAACCTGTTATTTTTGAATACATCACTCTACTGTTAATACAAACAAAAAACTGTGAAATTTTGGTGATTTACTGTTCTTTTAACAGAACTATACTGTTTTCCTAAAATACAGCATTTTACCGCTAATCATTCATCCAAATCTTCTAAATCACGGTATCATGATGTATTTTTTGCATTCTGGGAAATTTAACCTGATCTACACATGGGAAGCTGGAGCTGTTCGGGTGGCACAGTGGCGAGGTGGTTAGCACTGATGCCTCACAGCGAGAACGTCCCGGGTTTGAATCCATGTTGCATTTATACAGGAAAGTAATAAAAAAACATTCCCATACTGTATTTTTCAATAACAGTACAAAACTGTAAATTTTAGTGACAGTAAAAAAATGTTAATTTTACAGTAACATAATGGCAACCCTGCTGCCAGTTCTTTACTGTTATTTTACAGGAAAATTCTTAACAGTGTGGGAAGACAGTTAGCAGGAAAATGGCAACAGCAGAAAAAGACATGCAAAAAGCAAGCTGAAACAAGAGCTACTGGACTTTCTTGAAGACCTTTCACAACTCATCAGTGGCGAAAGGTCAGTTCTAGTTGGGGTTTAAATAGGTACATCTATAGGCATTGCATGACTAGGCTCTCATAAGAGGTTCCTGTAGTCTGCAACAGTCCTCTCATACTCCCTCACCAGGGAGGGCCAACTGAACTTGTTGCATATCTGAAACTCACATGACAGGGGTCAACAGGAGGGATGTAATGTTATTTATCTGTAACTGACTATGAACAGTCTCAGTAGTAAGGGACTTAACCAAAGATATACTTAGATTGGACTACCAGTAAATACACTTTTCTTCAAGACTGTCACAAACATCTGACCATAATCCGATAAAACTGTGTGGACGGACCTCACGTGAGGAAACCCACCAACATCCCAGAGCTGAAACTGTTCTCTAAAATGGAGCGGGAGCACGACAACATTTTGTCTGATTTGTGTAATTGACTTCATCAAGTTTTGGCAGTGTGAAAAACTAATTTTGTTTAGGCCTTTTTTGTACAAAAATAGAAAATCCTAAAGGGTTCACAAACTTTCAAGCAACACTGTTTATATTCACATTTCTCTGCAGGGCCACAGCCAGCTGTATTCCATTGGCAGCTCTAAACCCTTAAGTTCCATAATGCCTTATTTTATTTTAGCTAGACACACCATATGGTTCGGCTCCTCTCCACTTGTGAGCTCACCTCAGGTCCATTCACAACTTCATCGGAAACACCACCATGTTTTGTGGTGTCTCACAAGCACATCTCTAGAAACACACAGACATACTATCTCCCTGAGAATGACAACACAGCAAGTCATATTGTTAGTAGAGATTAGCTCCCCAGCTCTTTGAAGTTTAAACTCTGGTCAAACTGTTTATTTGGTCCATTTTAAGACAAAAAAAAAGATAAATGTTGGTTTATTTTTGTGTTTGGTGTGAGAGTTTTTGTGCAAAAGTGTCAGAGTTTGTTGAAGGAGATCAAGAGCATTTTAATGGACTTTTAACACTGTTTATTAAAGGCTTTGATTTGTTAACGCTGAGATAAAACTCAGTGACACAACGGCGTTTCTCCCTCTGGTGAGACGGCAGTGTTTGCATGATAATATGCAAGCATAATAAATAAGTAATGAAAAGGAGTTGCATGCTTTTTCTTTGCTCAAAGAGAAAAAGATGTTAAACCTCTGATATTCAGAAGATCAAGATGCTCATTAACATAATAGGCACTGTTTGCATGGTTTAATGTATCTATTTATTTATTTTTTTGTGGAGCACATCTGGACTTCACTCAGATTAAACATCCTGAGTGTGACCTGAGCTGGAAACGATTAGTTCACCGGCAGTGCCGCGGTCGCTGCCAAAAGGCAAGGGGGTGGGGAGGGTGGCAGTGGGTGATGATTCCTGTGAAAGGATATGGTGGGTATGCAGAGTTCCTCTTTCCTTAAGATTTAGTTGTGTAGTAGTAGGACACTTGGTTGTGTTTGAAGATCTCCCATTTGATTTCTATTCAGCAGGCAGGATGGGAGGGTGCTGGTGCATGCTCCCCTGGGCTGCCACTTCCAACCCATATCAGGGACAGGCATATAAACACTGATTAAAACACTGGAAATGGCAACAAAATATAGCAAGAAAGAAGACTATGGTGAAATCATTTTTGTACACATTCTTTAAATCTATATTTATCAAGATAAAATAGTTGAAAAGGTTCAGTAGAAATTCAAGTGTTATATCCTTCTTCATCTCTTGAATGACCCTTAAACCTGCAGAAGAGAACATGGTGTCGTGTATTGTTAACGTCATCATGTGCATACTATGTTTATCTCAGCATCTGAAACAGATGCCACAGGTTCAGAGGGCACGTCTGAGCTGATTTCAGCTTTTTATTACAACCAGATAGAGACGAAAAAAAGATGGGGGCTGATGATGGTGTCCGCAGCCCCACACGGAGCCTGTACGAAAAAAAAAAAAAAAAAAAAAACTTCACTGATCGCATTACAGCACAGAATAACGCAAGTATGAGGCGTGAGGTTTCATCTGGTAGCATTCATCTTCTCCTTTTTTCTTGTTTAAAAAAACCAAAAGAACAAAAAAAAGATTTATTTTCATACTTGTAATGTTAAGTCTTGGAAATGAACACAAATATGTTGCTGCTGCAGGCTCGGAATAAATGTAAATGATTTGAGTATCGCGGTCATTGTATGATAACCACAGTGAAATAATTCCATAAGAGACTGACTTAAAACATATGTCTGCTCAGTGAGTCCATGCTTGCATTTAGAGCGTCCCCAAAGCCATTACATTACAGTGTGGGAAAACAAATCTGCAAAAGAAGCCTTAAATGAACATTTGAAAACTGTAATTAGACCAGTATCCGCGGTAACATCAGTTTTTGGCCTGAAAGACAGCTACATTCGTACTCACACAAACCAAATATGAAAACATCTGAATAAATCTGTTAAAGCTGATTCAAATGACTCCCTTTGTAGGCCTTCATGTCTGAAGGAAGATGGATAACCTTAGAGGGGGGTGCTGGGCTGATTCATAACTTACCTTCACCCTGCAGGGCACCCAGTGGCCCGCTTATCAGATAAAAACCAAAACTGAGGGAATCATCAGGTTAAAAGCTTTCAACTAATGAGATGGAAATGACTTAATGAGGTTCATCTGTTGTTCATTTGATTGAGCCGTCCTTGTGCATCCACTTGGACTCTGTGTAGTGCGCCGAGGGAAGTTTGCAAACTGATGTGTGAGAAAAAGCTGCAACAGACTGCGATGCATGTTTTGTAAAAAGATCTGTGTTTTCTATTCAGCTGTGAATCGAACAAAATTATCATTAGATTATCATCAGCTATAGAATTTTGTGTTAGACTGGAGTCTGTTTTGATGCAGGGCTACAGCGTTTCCTCCAGCAACACAAACCTCTTCCAGGCCCCCCTGACCTGGCATATGAATCTGAAATAATAAAATATAGTGCTTTTCTTAATGAAAGTGGCTTTTTGTAAAATCCAAAATATGGAAAATTGAGAGACGTGTTTATGCTTCTGCCGTTGTAATATGATTATTTGCTGGTTTTATTTAAATACTCTGGAATCTGTCTGTACCACCGCCACATCTTTTCATGGGTTAGAATCCTTTTCTTGTGGTTTCGAAGTAATTCTCAACTTGAGCACCGCAAAATTACAGGATTTGTAAATTTGGACTGAAGTTTCTTAAGTGTGGTATTTTTGAATGAATGAATATTGAGGCTGTTGGTTTCGGGGAGCTATTGAAATGACTGTGACGAGACAAGCCCATCAGACACTTCATATTGTTAACCTGCCTCTTTTAGTTGTCCGCTATAGCTGCCTTCTGTCTTCCTAGTGCCGGAATATAGTACAAAGACATTTCTGAACACACTTTGGACTGTATAATGCTCCATGTAGAACTTTGATGTAAAAATGTGGGGCTGCAAATCACTGGTTGTAGGGTTCTGTTGGAAATCATCCACAGCCGTTCTGAGAAAGAACATATTAATTCACTGCTTCATTCATCTTCTGTAACCCCTTGTCCTGTGAAGGCTCGCGAGGGGTTCTGGAGCCTGTCCCAGATGTCATCAGGCGAGAGGTGGGGTACACCCTGGACAGGTCGCCAGTCTATCGTAGGGCTAACACAGAGAGACAGACAACCAGATAACCATCCATTAACCTAATGAGCATGTCTTTGGACAGTGGGAGGAAGCCGGAGTACCCAGAGAGAACCCACGCAGACACAGGGAGAACATGCAAACTAGAAAGAACATATGATGCAAACCCCCCCCCCCCCAAAAAAAACCCCCAAAACGTGTTCTTACTCATTTAATAAAAGTATACACCGAAGTAAATTGTAAACTTAAAGAGAAATCTGTCTCCATAGATTAACATAAAGTTCTTCTACATACTGTATTTATTTGCAATATTTCCCACGTTTTTGGCCATACCTTAAAAATAATGAGAACAAATAATGAATGTCGTAAGTAAGTGTGTACTTCAGTTGGATGGTAAATAAGCTGCCTGGGGCGTATTCTTTACTGCTCATTGACAAACATGATCTGCTTTCCTTTTCTGTTGAAGTCACTGAAGAGAAATGGCACGGCACTTGTCCTGCCAGGTAGGATTTCCCCTCTTTTAACCTTTCTTTCACGCCTCTTGTACTTGCTCCTTCTTCCTTCCGCTTTTAATCTTTCCTGTTCTCATCCCTTCCCAGGACAAGTGAGTGACGAAGTTTAGGAACAGACTCATTGGCCATTGTAGTGTGGCTCATCAGAATCCAGACCATCACAGCTGCTGGCACGTTTGATAGTCGTACCGAAAGGGAGGTTAAACATTCATCGAACTACTCATCCTCATGTGGATGGGCCTATTAAAGATCGGCCACTGACTACAAAGACTACAAAGGAGAAACCTGAGAGCTGACATTCAGTTTTACTTAGCTTTTTGAGAGAGAAATTACTTTCTGAAACATCAAAAAGATACTCTAATTGCCATGAGTGAAACCCATAAAAAAAGGTTTTATGGGTCGAAGTAATTCTGTCCACAGCAGGACGACAAAATGAATGAATTCTTTGTTGCGGGCCGTACAGTATATGAATCCACTTTATTTGTGCCTGTCCTCTTTCCTCAGGCCATGTAGAGAGCAGAGCAGAGCAGTTGCAGATGGCTTGTTTCAGGAAACCGCGGGCCCAAAAGGGATCCCTCTTTGCCGTGCATTTAGTATACAAACTACAAAGGCAGGCTGTGGTCAGCACACCCTTGTGAAAGGGGCTAAAATAGTGTCAGCAGGATGTCCAACAGACTGCAAGCAAGCAGAGGAGAGAGCGGCACAGAAAACTACGTGTGAAGGAGAGGGGAGCGCACTTTGATCGCACAATCCAGTCACCTTCTTCTATGATAAATGGAGAATTGCAGAGAATAACATATTAAAAAAAAAAAAGATTTGTTTGAGCTCTTACTTGAAAAGCATTTTTTTGGCTTCTGGGTTTAGTCTCGCATTGTGAGGCTCACTGCACATGTGCATCCATCTTTTTTTTTTTTACACTCGGCCCAAAAGGTTTTACTTTGGGCACAGAGCTTTTCTATGCTCTGGAAAAGTTCGACAAATAATAATAGCATGTAGCTCATGGTCTACTTCTGTGAAACCAGTGGTTTCATCAAATATCAGAGGTTTCATTATAGGTTTCCACTTTTATTACTGTAAACTAAATATGTGCAGTGCTAGAGCACAAAGATTGACAGACTTAGCAACAGTAACTCAATGAGCTGCGCTTAGTAAAGGGCCAGTTCACTGACCAATGCAGTAAAAACAAGAGCTGCTGAACAGCATCTGTGCTGTATAAAAGTATGGCAGTATCTGCATCTTTTATTTCCCAAACTTATCTTCTGCTTCCTTCAATACTCTCCTTCTCTCATGGACTTTGTTTGGTCTAAAATGCTTTCACTTTAACAATAATTGTGAGTAAATTTGTTTCTTCTGCGTCTCCTGGCTTCCAGATTACACGGTGTAGGCTCAAATTTAAAGGTTGTTTTTTTTTTTTTGCTAATAACTCAACCTATTTGTTTTTTTTTCCCGAGTGAGATGTTGTGCAAATGGCCTGACTTGCCATTCCACACTCATCAGAGGGCAGCCCGTATTTGATCACGATTAGCTGATCATGAGGGTCTAAACTTGCCTCACCATACCATATATTTCACCATGTTTGTGCATTCCTTATGAAAGTGGCTAGTCTCTTGAAATGTCAAAAACAGAGCCCCGCTCCTCCTACACAGGCAATAACAGTGCAGCTTTCTTCTTCTCTGACTCTGTAGACTTACATGCTGCTTTCAACTTTTAGCATTGTCTTTGTGTCAAAAGTTGGCATTCCTGTAAAATTAAAACATTCTTGTACAGCTATTTTCCAGGCCTGACCTGAAAAGATGTGATTAGGAATGAGGAGAGCAACAGTGAGAGGGCTGTGATGAATTTTTCCTCCTGTTTGGCTCGCTGATAAAAACACTTTCACTCCTCCAGGCCTTCAAAACAACACGTGCTATGTTCCGCCGTTTTTCTTTTTTTTTTAGACATATCTTACACATATTAGAGCGCTAGGAGCTTTCATATATTTCTGTAATGGGCATACGTCACTTTCAAAATGTCTGGGTTTGTTTTTACTAGTATACCCCTCACTGACTCAACTAGAAAAACAAGAGGTATTTAATACCAGCACTGGGACTCAGGCTAAGTTACCATCCTAATATTCGACCAAAGGTGTGACACAGAATTAAAGTCTCCCTGGAGACTCAAATAAGGTGAGAACAAACTCCAAACTAATGTGTGATGATGTGTCCTCGGCTCTGGGACGCCAACGCTTGAATAGGATTGAAACTGGACCTCAGGGTGATCCAAGTGGGAGTAAATGTGAAAAACATGATGAGAGAGAGCAGAGTAAACGTGAGCAAAGCTGATCTCTTTGGACTCCTTGCCCTCCTCTGTGTGTCTGTAGGCAAGCGTATTAAAGAAGCATTAAGAATGAAGCTCCAGTCATCTACAGAGACTGGACGTTTTTCTTAGGCTTCATGGACATTATTTGTAATTATAGTGTTGTCCAAGAGGCTTTGGAAAAATGTATATGTAAAGGCTTTACTGAGCAAATCTTTATTGTGCGTGTAACAATAACTTTTTAAATCTCCTCTACAACCTTACAGCCAAGCAGTCCCGTCTGCTGTACCCAATTTCCTTCATAGACTGGTCCTCTTACTTTTATATCTGGCTGTGGAATGATTTCCTCAGGATGTAATCTAAAGGAATCCTAGCCATCTCACATGGGATATTTCCTGTTTCTCCGTAGACATCCATTCCTAAACAGAAATGTACAGAAAAGAAGATGTGAAGTATGGCTTGAACTGCCAAAGGCCGACAAGTGTGTGACGTATTCTTTTCACAGCAGTATTTTTCAGAAATGATTTTCCATGTTGCAACGGCAACATTTTGAGATGTTTGTGTTTGACTCAGAATGGGTTTGACTTCTAACTAGCACTGGATTATATCATATCACACATCTAGTCCATGTTCCCTAAGAATAAGAATAAGAATAAGAAAACCTTTATTTGTCCCACAATGGGGTTCTAACTCAGAGTCAAATCTGTTTCTCTTTCTGATGTTTTTCAACACAGACAGGATATGGGAAAATAAGCAAAGAAAGAATGTCTTGATCCCGACCACACTAAGAATCAGCAACAAATTATTTGTCTGTTGACACTAAACTGATTATTTCAAGAAGATCATGCTGCGACAAAGAATAAATGTCTTTTAAATAAATTGTGAAGATGCAACCAGTCCATGAAGGACGGTGACACACGTGACATCATTTAATTTAGACTTTCTAACACTGAGACGGCAAATTATTTGATGGGATGTAGGCAAGTCGCAGACAAAATATAGTTTCCTGTTCTTTACCGGCCATATTCACAGCTTGCTACTTATTTTCGGTTGCATATTGTGCCATTTGCGTTTTTTGTGCAGTTTGTGTTTTTTTTCTGCATCTAATTAGCTGTGTTAAAGTCCTATCTGAGACTTAGTTGGTTATCTTTACATATTATGTTTCTGTGTCTGGTGTAATTTCATTTGAAGACAGCCTGGTTTTGTGCATTTTATTTGTCTAACCAAGCATGAATTCTCCGGCAGCGCAAAGATGAGAAAAGCCCGAAACAATTACGGAGGTGACTCAATGAGTGTCTACTTCTGAAGTCACTGAAATAAGTCAAGACAAAGCTAAAATCAACTTATTGTTTCCTTTAATGTCTAAATAACAGGCTGCATTACTCAGTTATTCTGTTTGCTAAATGTCTTTGTGCATTTGGTGAAGCATTTTGTTGGGTTTCATAATTACAGTTTCACCATATTGTATTGTTTAGAGGCTTAGAGCAATGTCCCTGTGGTTCTTTCATAAGTGAAAAATAGTATGCTTGTTCCGAGTTCTTTGAGATGTAATCAACTGGACCATTTCTTCTCTATTTTTGTTCATAAAAACTTTGCGCACAAAAACAACCCATATTCAGACTTTAAACCTTCATTGTAGCTTCTTATTTTTAAGTGACTGTATGATTAGAATAAACAGGATGACACAAGTCTCTGAGTATGTTCTTCTTCCATTTAAATTAATTTTTGTTGCATTATACGTTAATAAAGTATGGTGGAATGGAAACGTGAGACTGACTCTGGGTTTTTCACAGCATGTGCATGCTGTCAGTCAAAGCCTTCTTAGTGTGTGCTTGGTGCCATTCACCCTGCTGTGTTAAATCTATAATACGATTATTGATTAATAATGAAAATCTTTTCTTTGTTAAGTGATAATCTTAGATGCCTTCGGGGAGCTTAGACTGAGACAGATAATAAACGTTATCCAGTGAAACAGACACTCTGTTTGGCTACTTGGGCAAGTGATGGAATCCTTCCAGGTGGCAGTTTACTGCACGGCATGGCTAACCTCAAAACATATTCTGGCTTGCAGAATAAGCATGCATCTCAGTTATATCTCAGCCCACCTGTTGATTACAGATTTCTGTCTGCATTAACGCAGAATGAAAAACAAAACTTCTTTGTGCTTTTGCAGGCCTTTCCTTGTAGCAAAGATTTTCCCCGTCACATCCAGCTGGGTCCCGGTGCACACTGCTGTGTGCCTGTCAGCTATAGTGAGCTCGCTGGCTCCTATTGCTCCCAGATGACCCACTTACACAGTGGCCCTGCCAGCAGGACCTGGGCCAGCCTATTCTACAAGTCCTGACAGCCACAAAATAGAGTCCTTGACCCAGAACACTAAACTTTATCCATTATGACAAAGGAGTAGATGAAGCAGAGGGGAAACAGATCTCAGTGTAGAGTGATGTGTGGATTAAAGCAGTAAAGAGTGCAGGCTTGCATGATGGTACAGTGCATACAGTCTGCAGCTCAAGCGTCTTTTAATATTGGGAATATCATAGGTGAAAACTCTCTTCTTTTTCCACAATATGTTCTATATTTACTTTCCATTGCCACCTGTTTCAATTGTTTTATTTTATATATGATATACAAAGATGTAGGCCCATTTTCAATTGCATGACCATGCTTTTATACTACAACATGCATGCTTTGAATTAACATGGGTGCTCATATGTGAGAGCGCCTATACTACTCATAACATTATTAAACATGTTTGGCACTGCAGGAAACAGATGGAGAAAGAGAACCGCAGGATCATGCTTTGTCGTATTCATTGAGGAATTTTAAATAACTGTGTGTTTTCAGCTCTGGAAAACCAATAATCTTACTCCTCTGCGTCCAATCCCTCGCTCTGCTCTTTTGTTCTGCAATCAGGCTGTCGATCCAGCTGTGCCGTATCCTTACAAAAAGTCAGGTGGCGTATTCCTAAAGATTCTTAGCGCAAAGAGTTGCTCCTAAATTTAAAGAAAATTCTTAGAATCATGATGGTTTGTAAGAATTTCCTCTCAAAGTTAAGAGCAGATCCAGGTAAAGATAAAAGGTATTCCTAAAGAATCTTAGCTCTTAAGAGTGCTCCTAAGGTGAGATCTGTTAAGAGCAGGGAGGAGGACTTTTAAGAGGCTTAGGAGTTTCTTAAGCAGAGGAGAAAATTGTGGAAAGGAGGCATTTATCTGTTGTGCTTGGCTTGTAGTTCGACATAGGGGCCAAATCTACCTCTCAAAACACTTTATTCTCATTGACCAGTTCAGCCAGAAGCAAACACTGTTCCTCTGTCCAGATGTGTTTCCTGCTTCATTTCTTCTCCATTGCTGTTCAGTTTGTGGAAGATTTGAATGTCAACCAACAGTGCTTCTTATAGGATGGTTGGAAATCACAGAAACTGATGAAAGATGAGCCATTCTACCCTTGTTAATACCAAATGGATGAAGTAAAAAAATTACCAGCATGGTAAATGAATGTAAGCAAATAAATATAACTATCAGCATGTGAATACTGTGCAAGCGGGCCTGAGTTTTCACACATTTTGTAGGATATTTTTTTAAAGTATAGCTTGCTATTTATTTAACAGAGATTTACTTTTTATGTAAAATATTATTTATAATTACACAGTCTTCATAGAGATTAGATTTATTATTATTATTTATTATTATTAACTCTATTGATTTGATGTTCCATTCTATGTCCATTATCACCAAAAGTGTATTTTTATCTAGCTTTTAGATCAACCAATCACACCTTTTGAAATGATGACTCATACCTAGCAACAGGGTCAGCCACACCTCCTCACTAAGATCAGAGTTTCTGTCCATTCCTTGCTAAGAGTTCTCTGAGAATGTTCTGTAGTCACTCCTAAGTTAAGACTCCAAGTTAGGAGCTCTCTGAGAGGATTCTCAGAATCTTTATTAAATACGGGCCCTGGTGTTTAAAGAGTGACATGATATTTTTCTTTTTTTTCTTTCCTCTCTTGTTTCTCTTGCAGCTGAGAGTGATTAGGTCATCACGCTGTCCTTTTGTGAAGCATGGGAGGCCAAGTGAGCTGAAGGGGGGAGGGCGTGCTGAGGCCAGGGTACGACTGCAAACCGATGACATCAGGACGCTGAGAAACAAGATCACTGCTGACCAATATCATTCTCATGGTAAGTCATGGTGTGTTGCACACCTTAACACCATAGCTTTCTTTGCTCCCAACAGTCCCCTTGACCCTCCAGCCCCATCAACAGCAGACCTTGGCCTTCACCTTGGCCAAGTGCACTCAACATAATTAAGTGCACTTGCTATGAAGTAATACATTCCCTTCTACAAAGGTTTAGTGCAGGAAAAATTAGTCTGTTAGCCCACTCCCTTGTATACAGAGGAGAGCAATGAGAGTTTTTGGAATTCAGAGGGCAACAAAGTTTGGTTCTCCTTAGTGCTTGGATAGGTCATGTCAGATGATACCCAGGCTACGCTACACTACACCTCTGATGACTTTGCGCTCTTCTCTTCAACCTGGGGAGTGATTAATTTGGTCTCTGGCATGAGGTCTATTGTTGCCATTCCACAGAGAGCCAGAAAATCTGGGAAGCATTCAGATTTTGGAGGGACCTGCTGACAGCTGTTGTACGACTTGGGCAGAGTCCAATCCCCTATCTTGTGGTCTGTGAAAGCTCCTCCAAAGCCCTAATTGCACTTCAGATGTTGAGCGTTGTTTTTGCTCAGCTCTCACCCAACATAAACCTGCCTAAGACTATCCTCAAAAGCCCATTTACAGAATCACCTCCCACTCTCCCTCTCTCCCTGGTAACGCTCTCAGCGCCTGGTGTCTGCTTTTCCAGTTAAAAGAATAATCCGACACAGCTCGAACATGTGTACCCATCCTTTTGTAGGTGCGTGCAGCTGTCAGCGCATGTCTTTAGGTCTGAGGGAGCCGTGTGTCTATTTTTCAATGGATGTTTGCCTAATTATTGCTGGAAGTCTAAGTAATGCCACGTTGAAAAAAGTAATAATTGTGCAGCCACAGAATTAAACTATGGCTCCGAGAAAATGATTCTCTCTAGGATGAGCTTGTTACAATGACACATTTTATGGACAGACAACAAATATGGAAACGCCCCAGAATTATGTTACATTCAATTTCAAAAATACATCCAGCTTTATTTCAATTTGTTGTGCTGTTCAGAGAACAAATGCCTGTCGGAAATAAAAATGTTTTGTATTTCAGGAATCAAAGACATTTTTCATGGCGTCACAAAAAAAACTCAAAAGGCAAGATTTACTGAGGTGTCTTAAATAAACTGATATACCCTGAAAAGATTGCATTGACATAGTGTACATTTGCATATAGTTACGGTACAAATAATGTGTCAGTTTTGCATTTTTATTTGGCACCGCTTATACTGTTTTTGGTCCAAAGTAAAGTACTTAAACATCTAGAATGATTTCCCAGAAAGACTAGTACAGTTTTTCACAGTCCCCACATGATGACCCCTGAATTTGGTGATGCCCTGCAGTTTTCTCTAGTGCTAATATTAGTATTTGTGGTTTCATGTAAAATGGCTTATTACCATCAAATTTGGTGCACAAATTGCCTAAGGAATTGTTGTAATAACTCTGGTAACTCTTATCCTTTAATTTAGACCCATCCTCAAGCCAAAACCTGAATTAACTCCCATCAGTCTCAGCTGCGCTAGTTTTGATGATGATTAGTAAACCAGAATCAGAATACTTTATTAATCCTTCAAGGAAATTGTTTAAAGAGCATGTTTCTGCCCGGTTTCGAGCCGGGGGCCTTTCGCGTGTTAGGCGAACGCGATAACCACTACACTATGGAAACTGACACGCTTACAAAACTTGCACATCACTGAAATAAGATGAACATGGCAAGCATTAATCTTGCACACTGTCTGTGTGTGGTCTAGTGATAGGAGATACTGGCTTGGAAAGGATAAGCAGTGCTTTATATCAACATCTGAAGTGCTCTTAAGCAGCACCCTGGAACTGCCCCCAAGGTGCTGCACACATCTGCCCACAGATCCGAGTGCGCTCACTACTAGTTGTGTGTATGAATAGATAGGTTAAATGTAAAAAGCAAATTTCCCCAATCAATAAAGGATAATTCCTTTCTATTTTTCTTCTCGCTATTGTGTTTACAACCATGTTCATGTTCAGATTAGATATCTACGACCTCTCATAGCTGCAAACACAAACGTCCATTTCCATTGTTCCTTGTTTGTGATTAATATTCCTACACCACAAGCTTGAAGTGGCCCATTGGTCTGAACAATTTAAAATACCGGTGCACTCTCCACTTCACTGCATGAAGATATTGTCTTGTAATGAAGAGAAGTTCAGTGGGCCAAGAAAGTCTGCCGGGTGGGGGCAGAGGGTAAAACGGAGTAAAAGGCCATTTTGAAAGCTCAACAATTAAAGTGTATCTCTTTGAAATGCCAGGCCAAGCTTGGCTACTTCATTCAAGCTTTCCGCTCCCTATCTGCCTTTTATCAGATCTGGAAGGGAAGTGAAGTTTACTCTGCTGATAGCTGCTCTGAATGATGCTGCCTGCGCACAACATAGGAAGAGTGACTCTGATGACCTCAGTGACCACCGTCCATTGAGAACACACACACACCCATATGGAGACACCCACGGCTAGAGTGACTGCTCCATTGAGAAACCAGGACTCAAGATGAGCTCACTGAACATTGTGGCCATACACTGCTGTTTACGGCACAGGAGTCACTTTTTAATGCCTTCTCACTGCCACATGTTAGCAGTTTGACTGAGTCAAATGACCATTCATTGAGATCTTGGCATGGTTATTCTTAGTTTGAAATGATGGGTGTCTGTAACAACTATACAGCAGCTACAGCAACACATTAAAGAGTAAATGGTCCACTTAAAGTTTTAGCTGCTGCACATGAAAACACTGCCTTAGCACAAATTTTCCCAAGTGATCTCACTTGGGAAAACCCCCTGCCCTGCAAAAAATGTTTTATGGAGAAAGCTGGGAAAAGGGGGCTAATTGTGAATGTGACCTACAGCGGCCCGCGTTAATGTTTTTGTTAATCCCCTGAGAAAGATTTCCAAATGGGAAGAAAAAGCACCTCCTGTGTAAAGGTTGGGCATTCTGGGACTGATGACATGAGATATTCTCAGGACTTCAAGTGCCTGTTTTTCGTTACAACCAGCCATCTCAAGTGTTAACATTTCAGTGACCCCACAAATCTACTTACTTAATTAGGTCCATGATACTGGAAAATGAGCACAAACTGTTGCAAATGGGTGGCCCTTGACTGTTTAGCAGATGATGTTGGTTTTACAAAAGCTGGTGTGAATTTATTGATAATGATGCTCTCTCCAAAGCATGATTATAACTCTTCACACCACCACAGGCCTGCACATGTTATCCCCATAATGACAGAAGAAAAGGCTTTTTGGCCTGCTACTCAGCAAGAATCCAGTGGGTATGCATCATCATCATCATCATCTCTGTGTAATTCTGAAACCAGTGCATCAAAGTTACATGTAGCCTCCTTAATAACAGCACATGTTTGATGTACACAACAAATGAGCTCTAATGTCATGTGCCAGATGATAGCATTTAACACATGAGGGACAGGAGACATGCACAGACGCCTGCAGTGATCTGGCTCTGAAAAAAAGTAACGACACAGAATCCACCTGAGTACATCTTAGGGTATAGATTAATCACTGTAATAATTCAGTTTCAGATTCATCCCTCTTAGAGAAGACTGACAAAGAGTTCAGGACTGGCAATTCTTGAAATCATACGTAAGCTAAAGTCATTATTTCTCTGCTGTATATATTCTTATTAGGTTAGTAATATTGTTTTACAAAAAATAATATATGTAATCTAACAAATTCTAATTCTCTCTTTGTACCAATAACCTTGTTATTGATCATAAAAAAAGATTATTTCTTCACCTTTAGTGGAATTTATATTCTAAATTCAAATATGACACTTCTGGGTTTGTAAATTTAAGATACATGTTGATAATAATGGGCGGCACAGTGGCGAGGTGGTTAGCACTGATGCCTTACAGTGAGAAGGTCCCGGGTTCAAATCCATGACCGACTGTGGAGTTTGCATGTTCTCCCTGTGTCTGCATGGGTTCTCTCCGGGTACTCCAGCTTCCTCCCACTGTCCAAAGACATGCTCTTTAGGTTAATTGGTGATTCTAAAGAGTGTGAGTGGTTGTCTGTCTCTCTGTATTAGCCCTGAGATAGACTGGCGACCTGTCCGGGGGGAGACAGCTGGGATAGGCTCCAGCAAACTCTGTGACCCTTCAAAGGAACAAGCGGTCAAAGAAGATGAATAAATGTTGATAATAAGACAATCTGAATTACTTTCTCAACTTATGGTAGTGTGTAGATTTTTAACAATGACCAAAGTTGTATCTAGTTACCTGGTGTATCCTTGGTAATGACATATGGAACTACAGAATCGTTAAGAAGAACAGCGACAGTGAATATGAGAAGGACTAGATTAAATAGATACAACAAAACGAAACAAAGCCAGTAAACTTTTGTTTTTCACCAAGTAATTTTAAATACAAGGCTGTTTTAGACGTGCCCTTGGGTCTTACCAATCACAACTGGACAGCTCTAAATGCAGCTGTGAACACACCCAAGACACATTGAGGATACATTAAGAAACTATAGTGGGTCAGTCGGAATAAACTGAGGTCTCTTAGCTCTTCTCATGTTTCAGCAAATACATACAATAATTGTAACTAATTGTATAGTCCTATGTGTGTAGAAATCAACACACACACACGTGATGCGGTAAGTTCATAAGTTCATTCATCATCATCACCATCAGTAGTACACCTGTGCTTTCCAGACATGACAAGTGGTCAAGATGTCTGCCAATAGAAGAGTCTACTGTTGCTCTGGGGAACTCTCAGGTGAATTTGTGTACTTCTTCATGAGACTAATGAGTAACAAGTACTGAGATATTATAATACAATATGTTAGTCTGTCTATGAAACCTTACTTAATTGTGAGTTCACCAGCTAATGTTGTTAGGCTTGGGACTTTAAACTCGATAGTTGCCAGTGAACTTGTCCATTTAACTGACTCTTAAAATTGCTCAATGAAACCTAATTAACTTTTCAGTTGGTTTAGGTTTAGCAGCAGTGAAGAATTAAAAGTGAAAGGCTCTCCCACCATCTCTTTACCTATCCTACACCACAAATTTACAAAATTCACAGTTTTGCCAGATATTAGATATTACATTGATGTTTTATTTAGTACTTTAACCACCCAGATTGCTTACTATAGCCTTTCATAAAAAGCAATGCAGTTGAAGCATAGACACCTTACATCAACGAAACCACAGCAGCCAACCACCACAACTTCTCACCTCCAGCTACTATGAAGCCATGTTATGCAGTCAACTGATGGGCAACTGTTTCTCTACTTTTTAGAACGCTGCATCTCGAACAGCTATACTGAACACTGCTTGTCATATAATGACAATACAGTAGATATCTTCCTTTTTGCCTCTTTACACAAGCAGAGCACCTGCAGTGCATGCATGCTCACACAGGTTGTCTTGGAAGGAGTATATGCACTTTGGTTTTGTTTTCAAATCAGCATTTGAAAGCATAACTCTTAAATGTAACCAAGAAGTGTAAAGATGGCTTTTCCAGACAGACACAAATCTGTCTGTGATTGCACAATAACATGTAAAGCCAAGAGACAGATAGAACGAAGGAATGCTTAAAAAAAAAAGTTGCCCTAGTTTTTTTCAAACTACCAAACAGTGAATGAACCACAATGGAAATATTTCAATATGTGGTTAGTGTTTTTCAACTGATAAACTGTATTTCTACAGTAAAAAAAAAAAAAACACCCCATCACAAATATTACATTACCTTTTGTGCACTTAATCTTGAAGAAGTTTATCAGAAAACGAGTGTGAAGCACCTGCTTCTCACAGCAGCTCAGGACTAACCCTGCATCCAACCATGGAATTTCGTTGTACAGTGTTGTATAATGACAAATGAAGCACTTTACTTTACTTGAATGAATGAAAATGATTTGACAAACAAAGCACAGTAGGCAACATCACAGGTGTAATTAATAGCAAGAACATGTCTGTTCCAGGGTCAAGGTATTGTTGCATGGTCATTCACCTGCCTTGCTGTACTGGGATATTTTATCGGAATATAGCCGCCACTAAAAATATTAGTTGTACCTGTGCTCTTCCTGAAAAGTCAAAATGTCTGCTGTTTGGTGAGACATGGTTCCATGTTTACTTGGTCTTTATAGTGAATATTATAGACTCAGTGGGCTGATGTTGATATTTAAGAGCTCACTGATGACGATATACTAATTTAAACTATATTATGAAATGCGTGTCGGAAAAATTTGTGTATTCTGTCTGTAGCTGTGTGTGTGGGTTTGGGTGGGGGGTGGCTTGCATTGCATGAATGGGGTAGGAGGCAGACTGGATAGACCACTCTTTGATCCTCTGCATAACAAAGGCACCTACAAAGGCTTCCATACAGCCTGTTGCATTGTTCTGCTGAGGAGACTATAGCTCATAAAACCATTACCATTATCCCCACACAATACCTTTTTCAGCACCTACTTAAGACCCCAGATCACGACTGTATGTGGCTATACTGCTTGCCAGTTTGAATTTTGTCACTCTGTGATCCCATGAACTTCTAAGTATACAGCCATGCCCAGATTATCTCACTTGTGGCCCCAGGGCATGCATTTCCTACATGGGCCCCACCTCACTGTCATTGTGACTGATCTGCTCTGCACACTGTGCAACTGCCCAACCCTTCAAAACCTGAATAACCCAAGCCTATTAAACTATGCCAGTGGGTCAAGCAGTATAATATAGGACATTTAATTGTAGATATTATAAAGTCAATTCCTGGATTCGTCACACGGTGTTAACTCAGAGTGAGCAACACAGACTCGTATTACTCCTCCAAAGTGGGCATAGACTATGTGACCACCCTTGTCACTATTCTATATAACGGAAGTGACTGCACTGTAGCAGTGTACCTTGCTTGGCTGATCCCGCCCCTAGCTGGGGAGAGAGCTGGTTCACGGGCTAGCAGAGCCCATCGCAGTTGACTGTTCGAGCAGCCCACCCCTCTCTGCAGTATGCATGTTCGCCAGGGAATCCGCGAAGCGCTCACGTCCCAGCAGTGTACTTCACCGGCCAGAGACCATCTACTCAAGAGCCGAGGATAATAAAAAATTGGATGTGGCAGACGGACCGGAGGCGGAAAGCCCGGAGTGACCACAGGAATACAGTATTACTACAGGAATACAGGCTGCCTTTATCCTCTGAACGTGGACAATCATGCATGTGCTCTTCTGGGGCTTGGGGTTCCTACTATTCCCTGATTTCTTGAATGTAGTCGCATCTACGGGGACACTGCTTTTGAATTCCAGCACAGGTAAAGTATCCCGTTCTGACAAGCCCGCGTTTTTTTTTTCACCCTAGGAGTTATTTGGTAACTCTGAAGGCAGAGAATGAATGAGTTTTGAATCCAGCCAAGCACATGACCTGCAGCAGTTCTAGATGCCTAAAGTTCACTGGCTGAATACAGTTTATTTGCAGAGCTGTACAACTGATTTTTTCACAGTATCTTGTAAAACATCTGGCTTGTCTGATTGATGCTGTCGGACTGTTACTTGAGCCCTTATTGCACTGTTATTCTTCTGCCTGTATCCCACAGTAAAAGAGGAGATCGGCGCGTATGAGATTGTAACACCGGTGCGAGTGAATGAAGCCGGTGACAAGTTTCCAACCAGTGTGCACTTCAAGAGGAAAAGGCGAAGTTTGAGCGAGGACACCGACAATATTACGGATCACTGGGCCTCGGAAAATATCCACTACAGGATATCTGCTTTCGGACAAAACTATCACCTCAACCTCACGCTGGATTCGGGGTTTATCGCACCTCTCTACACTGTGACAGTACTTGGAGTACCGCGAGGAAATAACATAACGGATTTTGCAACAGATGGGGAGGGAGAGGAGGAGGAGGACACGGAGTTAAGGCACTGCTTCTATAAAGGGCATGTAAATGCACAAACAGAACACGCCGCAGTCATCAGTTTGTGCGCCGGACTGGTGAGTTTTTACGCACGGCTAGACTTCATGCGATGCATTTACGACCGGGTGGTTTACTTTTCCACCATGGGATTTTGGGGGCTATATTGCTTATACAAAACCTGAAATAGTGTTTCTCGATTGCCACAGGAGATAAATAATAATAATACTAAATTTAAAACTTTGCGCGCAACCTGCTTTTGAAATTGACCGCGCAACAAATAACATGTCATAGTTTTTACAGGTTTTTCATTCAGAAAAGTTGCCTCTAAGAATAGAAAGTCTTATCTATGTATATTTTGTACTCATTTAAGTGGACGCACGGTTGATTGTGAAGACTCTATTAAAATAAATAAATAAATAAATCCTTCTGAGTTGTTGAGGGATTTATGACCAGTAGGATCATGTTGTAGGACGCTGTCAGAGACTTACAAAACAAAGAACAGCCGTGCCGACTTGCGATGATCCTAAGTCTTCTGCCAATAGTCAAGTTTAATAAACACATACATCTTACTCCCATGCCCCCCCCCCCCCCCCTGCTCTCCCAGTCCTCGGTGACGTCTTTACGCACGCTGGTGGAGTAGTACGAGCGGTACTGACGTCATCACGAACTGGTCCTACTCCCAGGCTTGCTGAAGCACGAGTTTTGGCACAGAGCAAAAGTGCACTCGGAGTTTATACATAGAAATCCCAGTGAGGTGACAGATACGAGCACGGGGTCAATTTCTTCCCAAATGACAAATCAAATACAAAACGCCTTGAGTGCTCTGCGAGGGCTTTGAGGAGGGAGTTGAGCTGACAGTTATGGAGCATATCTCATTATTTATTCAAGACCTCTGCGGGCACATATATTTTAAAACAGTCTGCCTTTTATTTCTTTGCATCGTTCTTTTTTTTTTGTGAGGGAACTTGTAGAGAGATTCTCTTATGCTTTGCCAACTCCCCAGGTCAATCAAAGTGCAGGTCCTAGCACAGTAATAGGAATTACTGAAGGAAATGTTAGCTGGAAGCATCCCTTGCTGAACCACAGTCTGCCTTTCTGCACATTTTTGCACATGCAGCAACATTCGTGGCTTGCCTGATAATAAGTCTTGTTGCAGTTTATCATCAGGGATCATAAATATGGCTTTCCCCTGAATTTTTATCAGAACCCCCTAGCTGCCGCGATGGTTCTCCTCAGTCAGATGTGCTTGGCTTGGCATACGCCTTATCTGGAACATCACAGACCTCCAAGTTAACCAGTCACGCTTAATGTGCCATGTGAAATACATAAAACAAGGGTTTCCGCATGCTTTCCAAGAACAAACAGTCTCACCGTATTCATTCATGTAAAAACTGCATTGCATTAGAGAGGTATGGAAACACTGTGGATTCATTCCAAAAAGATTTTTAAAAAACGATTCCCTGGGACCTGTCTATGTTGGAGTTGTGTTTATGTTTGCTGATTTAGATTTGTAGAAACAGAAAACTGGTTGATGGAGACTAACTGATGTACTTTTTTCCCCTTCGTCTATCCAGTTTGGCACTTTCAGGTCTCCAGAGGGGGACTATTTTGTGGAGCCCCTGCACAGCTATCAAGGGGAACACTATGAAGAGGAACACACAAAACCTCATATTGTATACAGGAAGAGTGCCCCCAAGAAACAGACATCTGGGGAGACCTCAAGTTGTGACACTCCAGGTACGGTGTGTTTCATGAAGAAACGACGTGTCTGCAATTTAGACGTTCCTTACAAATATACCCACATACAGACAACACTGTCTCTACACATATGCTTGCAAACCACAGCACATGCACGCAGAGCTCTATACCTACAACTAGCTGCTCTCAGCAATCTACTAAACATCTGCTCCTGTCAGCTCTCACTCACTATCCTCTTTCTAGCAAAACAAACGCACTGCTGCTTCCGAGCATGGATGTCCAAGGGTCTATGTAAGTTTAAAAAACAGCGAGTATATGCAGTTGGTTCTTGTCCACGCAAGCACAGGCTTTTCCATACTTCATTCATGTGTTCAATTTAAAGGGTGCGTATGTGCACGCACCCTTTAAATTGGTTCCCACAGACGTAATCAGGCGTTATCATTGCGTCACCAAAGTCTCCGCTATCATTTGCAACAGGAACCAATTATGTAATAGTAACTGAGCAACTGAGCTATTACAGTGATTGTTCCAGGGTACTGTAGAATCCCATGTAGATTTTCTTAATACAAGCAAAACCCTGGATTGTGTCTGGATATTGAGGTAGATTTTAAAAGGCTGAAAATTAAGAATGAGATTTACTCAGTGGTGCTCATGTCTTTAGTGTGAAATAAAAAAAAAACTTTAGAAGAAGTACAATGACTTAATTAAAGTGGAAGTATGCCGTCAGATATAATGTCAGAGCCTGCACGATGTAATGCCTTCAGCTACAGCGTAGTAGTGAGGAAGCCTCCCAACTCTCACTCAGGAAAAACCATTTGTAACCATTTCACTCTTGTATCTTCCCATCTCAGTTTACTGGCTGGACTTCCTGTTGACTCTTGCACTTCCTCTGCTTCTTTGATAAGAAAGCTGGGTTGACCCACTGCCATGACCACATAGTGTAAATTGTATACTAACTGAGTGATGCCAACGCGAAGCAGTCAAATAATCAAAACTAAGAAAATAAATCTGGAAGTATTTCGCTTTCTCTGCTAGAGATCTCGCTGCAGATGTTTGCTTTCGCTGTGTATGTACAGTAAATGTTTGTGTTTCTCTTTTGATTCAGTCATACTGTATGTGTGCGGGAGTGTGAATGTGTATGTGTGTATCTAGTATAGCTTGAAGCACATACACTTGGAATAATCATTTCCATCCCTGCCTTAGCATATGCACCATAAATTGGAAGCACTTTCCTGGTCATCTGATCATATATATGTTGGATCTACCAATAGGCTGTTGTCCAGCCATGCATGTCTGTGTATTGGAGTGGTCTAGAGAGGGTGAACTGCTGGAAAGAGGCACTTGTGTTCTGCAGTTTTGTTGCAGATGATTAAAAGCAGACTAAAATCTCCTCAGTGTTGAGAAGTTTTGCCGCCCATCTGTTGAACTGCCCTCCTTTGGTGTGTGCACAGCCTTTGTGTATCATTTTTTTAATGGCTGGCTGCCAGGTTTACCTAGGCTGAACTCTATACCCTCTTCTCTTCCCTCTTCAGAAAATGGAGAGTGAGAGAAGAGAGTCGCTCCAAGCAGCAGTGTTCATTTTTCAATGCATGCTTACTGAAAGAGAAAACATATTTTAACAATAGCCACTTCCACACTGCCATGTCACCATTTTTAAAGACACGAAGCACAAATTTAGCGTGACTGTAATCACATCCGCTTGATAAACAATGACTTACACGTTGTCTTTTTTTGACGGTACTTTCCTTCAGCCCTGCATCTTTGTATATTTACCCATGCTCCATTCCCTCTGGCTTCTCACTACAGGACACAAACACAGACAAAAGAGACACAAGCTGAGGAGGAGGCCAGCAGCTGGGGTCACCAGTGTTTCTAATGCAGCCCCTGTGGTCAGCGCTGATGTATTCACTGACGTGGAGTCCTTGAGTGCTGGCCTGGCCAGCAATGCTTTGCTCAGATCAGAGAGCAGCAGTGCTAGCACTAGACCGTCAAACGATAGCAGCGGTGACTCAGGACCTCACAGGAGATCAAAGCGCTTCCTCTCCTACCCGCGCTTTGTTGAAGTCATGCTGGTGGCCGACAGCAAAATGGTGGAGCGTCACGGCAGCAACCTACAGCACTACATACTCACATTAATGTCTATAGTAAGTAGTACTCTTTATGTTTGGTTCATGGAAGTGTGCCTTTATCCATGTATCTAGACAGAGAGGCTGAGAATGTGCACATGGGTGCAATAATCATAAGTACCGTACCTGCTCCGGTTTGCTGTTTGTGTTGCAAGTTGCTGCGCCTGCTTTTTGCAGGAGGGCTGTGGGAGGGAAAAGGGCAGCCTGGGGCAGGGGTAAACACCATTTTCAAACGGCCAGGGTGAAGAGAAGGCAGCTTGTATGAGAGCCTGTGTGACAGCTGTGATGAATGTTAAAAAATAAGCTCAGGTATGTCACATAGGCCGCATACTCTCAGCCGCTTCAAAAACCAGCTTCCACAGGCGTCTGGAGCCGACAATCCTCAGGGGGAGGCTGAGATGACCTATATTCTGTTCTTGGCAAAGGCTGCCTTCTCCACAGGGGCTCAGGCTATTATCAACTTGATCCTCCAATCAACCAAATTCCTTTTTACTTTCTTAAAACTGCAGAAAGGCTTCCTATGTGAGAGTTACTAGTAAATACGCTGTGCCCCATCTCAGCTGGCTCAGCATACCAAAAACATTTATATTCACCCTGATGTTGACTCATCCTTACAAGTTTTCATCCAGAGGTTTGAGGTGACGTTTTCTTTCCTTTATTCAGGTGTCTTCCATCTACAAGGACCCCAGCATTGGCAATCTGATTAACATTGTGATTGTAAAGTTAGTCATAATAAACAATGAGCTGGTAAGTCCACTGCTTCTTTTGTTTAATCTCTATAATAAGAAATAAGAAAGAATGCCACGTGTGTTCTTATCAATGAAGTTGCACCATTTATTAATCCTTTTTTGTCAGGAGGGTCCAGTCATTTCATTTAATGCAGAGACAACTTTAAAGAACTTCTGCATCTGGCAGCAGAGCCAGAACATCCTGGATGATAACCATCACTCCCATCACGACACTGCCATCCTTATCACCAGGTGCAAGAACAATTATCAAGCTTTTAACTAAATCCAGAAGGTACTTTAAAGTACTTTAAATACATCAAGCAGTTGGAATAAGTATATGAAGAGATAATCAAATGTGCTCCAATTGAGAATCCAAACATGGAGAGTGTTTGGGTAACTGTTCTTCTGTTATACAGCGCCATTGACCATGACTCATTATCTTTATCTTCACCACAGGCAGGACATCTGCAGAGCGATGGATAAGTGTGACACCTTAGGTAAGTGGATTTTAAAAATTAAGCTGATAAACTAGCAATGATTATAATCATGGTGTGCATTAGGGAAACTTAAGTGCATCTCTTGTTGTTCAGGACTTGCAGAGTTGGGGACAGTTTGTGATCCATACAGAAGCTGCAGCATCAGCGAGGACAATGGACTCAGCACTGCCTTCACTGTCGCCCATGAACTTGGCCATGTGTAAGCATCACAAGCCTCCATCTCCCATACTGTCAACACTTCTAGTTAGTGAGAGTTTTGGCTTTAGTTGGACACTGGCAGAGCTCCAGGTGTTTCCCTAGGAATCCAATCCAAGTCTTCCCAGCAGAAGGAAAGCAAGGAGAATTACAGCATTTCTGTTTTTTCAGTATTTTGTGACACTTCTGTGTGTGTGTTCTGATCACATTTTCCATGTGTGCCTGCCTAATTAGAAAGGGAATAGAGACTGTAGTCTGGACTCTCAGAAGTGAACTCAAGCCACTGCTTGGGGACACTTGCCTTTCAGCAAACTCTGCAATGTCCAAAGTCCTGAGCCAGTCGGAGATGGGGGTGTTAGCCCTTTACAGTGGAGACTGTTACAGACGTTAACAGTCCTCATCTCTAACAAATGCTCTTTCTTACTTCTAAACAAAAGATGGGATTATTGAATTCCTTGTTTATCCGCATCAAGCGGTGACAGCATGCTTTATGACTGCTTAGCATCGAAGCTCGGTGGTGGTACCTGTCAATTGGGAAGCTTATTAGCAGGCGGTGTGGTGCTGTACCTGTGTCCACCATCAACCGGGGTCATATTTGTTCACCCTGCAGGAGCCTGAATGCTTCCCTTGGTCTTTCTGAGCTCTAACTTCTACGTTTTTCTTCTGCATCTACGGCCCAGTTTAAAAAAACAAAAACAAATTTAATATCATACTGCTTTCTTTCCAAGGCTGGCAGGTTATACCGATGCTCTGCATTATTTTCAATGGCAACACTGAATGAGTTTTAGAAAGCCAGTAACACAGTAATACAACTGTGACAGAGGAACTATAGAATCACTGTTTAGATTTAAAACACGTGGTTTAAAAAATTAAACCACAAAACACAGAGGAACAGAGAGGAACTAACATTTGTCTGTGTTAGTATAATAAACTAACCTAAAATTGGCTTTTGTTACATTTATCTTATTGAGAATTGTGCAATTACAACAAGCAGAGTTATTGGAAAAATGAAGGGAGAGATATATTCACCTCTCAATCAGTTCAATATCCAGTTCAATACAATATGTTCTTCTCTTTTCTTTCCGCTAGGTTCAATATGCCTCATGATGACAATGTCAAGTGCAAGGAGGATGGAGTTAAGATTCAGCAACATGTGATGGCACGCACACTTAACTACAACACAAACCCTTGGATGTGGTCCAAGTGTAGCAGGAAGTACATCACAGAGTTCCTTGAGTATGTCATCCTATTTTCTTCATCCTTTGAAGCTGTGGAAAGTTGTAAAATATACTGGAACTGACCTTCAAATCTGCAGCCAGACATGTTTTAAGAATTCTGTATTTAAAAACAGTGTATAATGATTCCATAAAAACACATATGGCGCAGTCTACTCCCACTTTTTTGTAACAACAGCCTTATTTTAAAGTAATAAGGAAAATACAGTGCCTTCATTTCTTAGTGCTGTTGCATCTGCTAGTTTCTTCTCTTCCGAAGGCTCATGCACTGACCGAGAAAACAAGAAAACTAGTATTGTATAAAAGAGTAAATGGGCCAAACTATCCCTGTCCATACCCCCAACTATGAAAATGTCTCTCTGTATCCCTTAGATCCTGAGTTCACCACCACTTACTACGTATTGCTGGCTGCAATCTGTCAAGATTCATATGTACAGAGAAATGACCACTCCGGCTGTACTGAGTGTACTTTCTGTCTGTTTGTGTCTCTTGTTTTTCTCTTTTTTTCTTGAAGTCATTTTATTTTTATTTCTTAATAGCACCGGATATGGTGAGTGCTTGCTCGACGAGCCCGTTTCTAGGCCGTACAGTCTCTCGCAGCAGCTGCCTGGGCGGATATACAATGTCAATAAACAGTGTGAATTGATATTTGGGCCGGGAACGCAGGTGTGCCCTTATATGGTAAGAGGAGTCGCCGTGTGATTATGAACTGTCATGTTGCACATGTGGGTTTGTGAGGGGAAGCCTCTGGAGTTGGGATAAAGTGCTGCAGAGGTCTGCGTCTGAATTCGAGGCCTTTTAGATCACTTTCTATGTTTAGGACCATGTTAATGATTCTGTTTGTGATACGAGCAAACAAAAAGACATTTAGACATTTAATGGATATATAAACATGAAAATCTTTTTATGCTAAGATTTCAGTTACTTATGCAGAAAAATGGAATTCAATTCTGTGTATTCATCTTGGTACAAATACGTCCAAACTATGAATGGCACTGTGGAATAGTTTCCTTACCACAAGATTTATGCCCAGACTGAAAAGTCATGCGACCCACTGGCTAAGAAACACATGGCAAATAAGACGAGAGCAGCAAATATGGTGTATAAACTGACTGTCTGTTAACTTAAGTCCATATATTAACGGAATTGTCTACAATGAGGTTATTAAATGCTGCATTTATGTGCCCTATCTGACTCTCTGTAGAATCTCAGCCTTAACACTTAGTGTATGTGCCCGTGTGTGTGTTTATTAGACTCAGTGTCGGAGGTTGTGGTGCACTAGTCCAGAGGGCGCCCAGCGGGGCTGCAGGACCCAGCACATGCCGTGGGCAGACGGCACTGACTGTTCCCCCGGAAAGGTAAGTTGCTTATAGAAAAGAGCAAAATTAATTGTAGTAAAAGTTTGGGATGAATTCGTAGATGGGAATTGTTTTGACACTGAATTCCACATTTTTATCCTTTACTTTGAATACTCATATGGTTCTCTGTTATGCTCTAACATCCCTCACCACATTTCTTTTGCTGTTTTGATTTTACTCCTTTTCCAGTGACTCATGACCATGAAATTGTTCACAGGCGTTATAATCCGGAAAGCGAAATGACAAAAGGAAACAAGTTTCAAAACACTGACCAAAAACGGTCCTGGCGTTGACACGTGTGTAAACCCTAGTAATTGAACATGGCTGGCATGTAAGTGGGTGCTGTAAAGTTGTGAATGATGGTTGCTCTCCAGGCGACTGTCTTAGCGTAGCTTTTAATTAGGACTTTCTCACTAACCCGTCTCTTCCTGCCACTAAGACCGAGAGGACATGAAAGCGGCATGGGCCGGCTGAGATCCATGGGTCTCAAGACATACACACACATGTTGAAACTTCTTGTGTTTACGCCAACCTCTCATCCCATGTCATGCCAGAGTGCACCGCAATGAACACTTAAAATGAAGTGTGTTTGTTGAAGAGTGTAAGATTATCCTCTTGTTTTGATCTGAGACATATTTATTGACTGTGAGCGTGACATTTTCTTGTCTGCTCTCCGGCCAGGCAGCTATGAAATGTCTTTTTGTGGTTCCTCCTCAAAGCACAGGAGAGCAGATAGATGTGTTGCCAGTTTCATTGGTAACATTTTTCATTCTCTCTGTGTGTTCCTCTGCCATCTTTTCAACTTTTCTCTCTTAGTCTTTCATTTTTCGTTTACTTATCTTCTCTTCCTTTTATTGTCTCCGTCTTACACTTTCATTTTTCTTTCTTTTATTCACCTCACCTTGTCTCCTACTTATGCTCTCTTAACTCACCTGTTTTTCTCTCCCCTTGCAGCACTGCAAACATGGCCTGTGTATTGCCAAAGAGCATGACGCCACACCTGTGGAGGGAGCATGGGGAGTCTGGAGTCCTTTTGGTACCTGCTCGCGGACCTGCGGCGGAGGCATAAAGATTGCCATTCGCGAATGCAACCGACCCGTGTGAGCAGTCCATTTCTTTGTAGTCGTGCATGCCTAGTGGACCATGTCTCCATCTAAGCTGCCAAAGTCAATGTTCCATAGATCAAAACTCCTTAAGGGAATTCTTTCCATACCTAGTGTTCATAAAACAAGCTCCCATAAAACAGGCAGGTCTTACACGGTTGTTTCCTGGAGATATTTCAATGTCCCTGAATATCTCCTTTCATCCCAGATTAATGGACAGATAAAGAGATGAATGGGGCATTATGAGAATGCATTTGAAACAGAAAAACTGTGGCAATTACATACTGTAGGTGTGTGTGATGGCGGGCAGCAGGCTGAAAAGAAGAATGGACAGATAGATGAAGTACACCGTGGGGGAAAGATGCTTACTATAGCGTAAATAATTTCCTGAATTACTCCAGTGATGGGCCACTTTCATGTTTTCACTGTCAGGCCCAGGAATGGAGGAATGTATTGTGTTGGTCGCCGCATGAAGTTTCGTTCCTGTAACTCGGAGCCCTGCTCGAAGCAGAAGAAGGACTTCAGAGAGGAACAATGTGCAGCTTTTGATGGGAGGCACTTTAACATCAACGGTCTACCTCCTAATGTTCGCTGGGTGCCTAAGTACAGCGGAAGTGAGATTTCTTTTTTTTTAAGGCACTGACACAAAACACAATGTAAGCCATCCACTGATTCCAACTGGTATTAAGTACTTCCTTTTGTCTCCTTTGTCAGTCCTGATGAAGGACAGGTGTAAGCTGTTCTGCAGGGTGGCGGGCAGCACCGCCTACTATCAGCTCAGGGACAGGGTCATTGATGGCACGCCATGTGGACCCGATACCAACGACATCTGTGTCCAGGGCCTATGCAGGGTGAGCTTTAAGAACACACTTCTCGTGCAGTAACTGTCTGGTGTTTCTTCATCCTTACAGTGAATATTTTCCCAAAAATATTTCAGTCCTTTGCCAAACCAGACTGTTTATTTCTGCAAACATGTGATAGATAGATTTTTAGGTTCAAAGCTTGATTACAAACATACTCTGCACAACAGTATGGTTATGGAACGAAGCAGTGGGCTGCTTTGTGTACACAACGAACAACACACAGAGTCACAGAGTTAAACTTTGGTTTAGTAGGTTGCTCTTCTGCCATTGGCACCTTAGCTGCACCAAAGCTAAGCTCTTCATTCTTGACAGAAAATCTGAAATGTGTCTCACTATAAGCAGTTTTCGTGCAGAGCGGCTCATGCCTGTTTGAAGTGTGTGGTTTTTTTTTTTTTGATGGAAATGTTTTACAAGTGAAACTGCAGTACATCAATAAGTTCACTTATAATTTTTTTTTTTTACATTACATGTACCTGTATTTTATTAGCATTAAGCAATGAGAAATTACCATATGGATGACTATTTATGTGGCATGCAAATATTGCAGTGGTGAACATTTGTGACTGGAATGGAGTGGAGTGCTAGTCAGAAGCAATATTTATATTTCCTTTATAAATATCAGTCAAACCTTCCTGTTTTTGCAGCCCACCAATGCACTGTTCTCTGTTATCCTCGCTCTTATCCATATCATCATTCTAAATTTTATCCCTCTTCTGATTCCATGTCTTCCTCTTCAAATTTATTTTGTTCTGCTCTTCCCTTCTGCCTCTCTGCTGAGCAGCAAGCGGGCTGCGATCACGTTTTGAACTCTAAAGCCAGGAGGGACAAATGTGGCGTGTGTGGAGGCGATAACTCGTCCTGCAAAACCGTAGCAGACACCTTCAACACTGTACGCTACGGTGAGCTACAGCCACTTTTACTACCCCATCACTCTACATTCAGTACATATAACTGACAACAGCAGTTGTTATATGGCTTCAACACATCCGTACCTGTCTTGACTCATCAAAAGTATAGCACTGAGACATGGGCGGCTCAGCAAAGGAACTGAGCTTGGTATACTAATGATCTAAACACACTGCATGCTATTTGCAGGCTATAATGAAGTGGTGCGAATACCCAGTGGTGCTACAAACATAGATGTGCGTCAACACAGCTACTCAGGGAAACCGGAGGATGACAACTACCTCGGTAAGGCATCCAATATTGTTAGTATTGTGAGTGTATATTTCACATTTACACTGATGCTGATTCAGGCCATGTCTGATGCAATGTGCTGCTAATAAGAGAAAAACTGTGTTCAGGCTCGATTACACTACACATATTATTCATTAATGTGCACATTGTTTTCCATTTGTAGCCATTTCTTGTGTAAGGGTGTGCATTTGGATTATGGGCAGCAGTTTGAGGCCCAAAGTGGGGATGACTTCTTCGGATTTTAACGCTCCTCTCCATGGCCATATTAGTGTAATGGGTGAAATGATGAGGAAAGTAAAGGCAGGAAATTAGCTCCATAATCGCATTAGGTTGAGTAAGTGCACAGCACTGCCTATTGAACAGAACAGAACGTCCCTGGATTGGACTTCTTCGGGACCAGAGGATTATTTTAGCCCATTAACGCTTCGCTGTTGTCCACCATGTGTGCAGTACTGTACATTTTAATGTTAGCCCCTGTGTTTCTAAGTACTCTGTTGCATGCAATCATTTTCTGCCAGTTAAGCAACGACAGTTTGATCTTACTAAAGTAACTCTGTTTGTCTCCATGTAGCCATATCAAATAGCCGTGGAGAGTTCCTGCTAAACGGAGAGTTTGTGGTCAGCATGTTCAAAAGGGAAATCAAAGTAGGAAATGCCGTCATTGAGTACAGTGGCTCGGACCATGTCATTGAGAGGATCAACTGTACTGACCGCATTGAAGAGGAGATCATTATCCAGGTAAAGCGTCTGTATCAGTAATAATAACCAGTTTAACACACAACATGAGAAGAGAGGAGCTTAAATGCTTCTACAGGCTTGATCTCCAAAAATGTATGCTCTCACTTTGGAAGATGTGGATCATCCATGATATTAAAAATCCATAATCTCACTGTATTGAAATGTGTATCATATTTCCTGCGATTTCTCCAGGTGCTGTCTGTGGGGAACCTTTACAACCCAGAAGTCAGATACTCCTTTAATATCCCAATAGAGGATAAGCCTCAGCAGTTCTTCTGGGATGCCTATGGGCCCTGGCAGGAGTGCAACCTCTTGTGCCAAGGTGAGGGGGAGGCACATGTGGTTGGCAGGGTGGGGTGATGATAAACGGTGTGGTGAGAGTAAAGATGAGGCGCAGAGGAGAGAGGAGAATCCCCAGGGGTGGACACATAGAAGAGAGAGGATTGTTTGGCTAAATTTGACAGGCTCGTGCTAGACGTATAGCTTTCAAACAAGTGATTGAGGTGCAGCTTTTTAATATGCTATGGCAGACTACCTTCTGTGGCATAACTGTGGATATGTCAGAGTGTGTGGATGTGCAGAGGCGTATTGCAGGTAAACTCGAAAACTTGTGTTACAACTCTGCCCCGTTTCTTTCTGGATGTTTTGACACTACTCTGCGGGATCAACCACCAGTAAATTCCAAAGAGAAACCAAGAACTTCACAGTTCAAAGCAGGATAAACAGCTAATATGTAACACACTCAGCAGGGGCTCAGGTTCTCATAGCACTGAGCTGCAAAACTTGGTAACACTAGGTACTGATGTGTGAGGTTTGTATCTGTCTTATTCTGTGCAGTGGTGCTCTGTGATTCAACACAAGAGCCAAGGTGAAGCACACACACTCTGCTTCTGGTATTACAGTCCAGATGATGATTTATGTTTTACTTGAGCAAGATGTTGCGTCGACACAGATAACTCCTTGCAGGATCTCACAGAATCTGAGGTCAGGCCACACATGTTCAGTTTCATTTGAGGACAAAGTTAAGAAACCCTGAACTGCAACTCAAGGCAAGAGTTACAGTATATTACCTGGTCATTTTTTAAATTACAGAACAGCACGCAATGTGAGCAAAATGTTTATTTAAAAGCCCAAACCTTCTAGAATATCCTTGGACACTTAACAGTCGTGGTTACAAAAAATGTGATGTCTTTATTATATTGTATTACATTATGTTGTGGACAAGAATTAAAGAGGGGCCTTGAGTTTTTAAATGTGCCATGTTTGTGTCTGCACAGGAGAGCGCAAGCGGAAGATTCTCTGTAGCAGAGAGTCGGACAGGGTGGTGGTGTCAGACCAGAGGTGTCACGGTACAGCTAGACCTTCTGTCGTCACAGAGCCCTGCAACACTGAATGTGAACTCAGGTCTGTATCGCTTGTTTAACCAGCCTTTAGTGTCTATATGAAGCAATTAACAAGTTGTTTTCATCATCTGTCTTGTCCCAGGTGGCACGTGGCTCGTAAAAGTGAATGCACAGCCCAGTGTGGCCTGGGATATCGTACCCTGGAAATATACTGTGCCAAAATTAGCCACACAGATGGAAAGACCCAGAAGGTTGATGACCGCTACTGTAGTGGTCAGAGGAAACCTGATGACAAGGAAGGTTGCCATGGAGACTGTAACCCGGGTGGGTGGGAGTACTCATCCTGGTCAGAGGTACGATTATTGTCTCTCAGGCCAAATTTTTGCCAGAAGTGTATCTCGGCTTGCGTACATGTGTTTACACTTGCTGATGCTCATATGTTTGTACTGCAGTGCTCCAAGAGCTGTGGTGGGGGCACCCGCCGTCGAGGGGCAGTGTGTCGAAAGGCAGCTGAGGCCGGTGGTGATGAGAGCAAATGCAGTCAAAGGGACAGGCTGACCGTCCAACCCTGCAATGAATTCCTCTGTCCACAATGGAAGACTGGAGACTGGTCTGAGGTCAGTTCAGCTCTTACAGTATAATATTTTCTTCCCCTTCCCTTAGATGATAGGATCACATGTACTAAATGCATTAAAATGTTTCTTTAATTTCCTGTCCGTTACATAGCACGTATGCTGTACACGGTGTGTATATAGTGAGGTTCAAGTCAAGTTTCTATAAAGCAAAACAGACTCTTAGTATTATAGATTTAAGCCACCAGGGTTCTGAGCCAAATGTAAAATCACAGTCTTAATTGTGCACGTCTTAACTTTTGGAGAGTTACTGCCCTCCCTCCTCTACAAATGAGTGTTGGGAAAGTGGTGATTGCAGGGTAAAATCGTACTTAACTGCCGCACAGTTTACACATCGTAGAGAAAGGGGCTTGCAAAGCTGTGGGCCGCATTCCAGGAATTTTTCAGATCTCCCATGTGGTGCTGCCAAAACACTTACTGTACTGTATACATATGGACTGTACTCACACATAAATAAACACACTGGGCCTGGTTTTTAGTCTCGTACAACCTTGAATCTTCTTTGAATTCTGCATACCAAGAGGTCTTGTCATGAACATGCTGGTAAAAACTAGTTGCTATGTACTGTGCTAGACACATACAGCAGCGATGTAACTTGAAATTTTCCTCCTTCAGTGCCTTGTGACATGCGGGAAAGGCTACAAGCACCGTCAGACGTGGTGTCAGTTTGGTGAGGACCGCCTAGATGATCGTTTTTGTGGCTCATCTAAACCCGAGTCAGTGCAGATGTGCCAGCAGCAGGAGTGTGCCTCTTGGCAGGTTGGACCATGGGGACAGGTGAGACACTCCTGTGCTTACAGTATGTATAGTATGCAGGCAAGAGTAATGTATTCTTTCTTCAGGTTTGTCAAAAAATATGACACAGTTAAATTCATAAAACCAGCTGCTGTTGAGATGCTCATGCATAGACTTTGTCCTGCTGTGGTAGGCTGTTTTAGAGTGCATCTTGTTGGATCTCTGTTTCCCACTCTGTTGATGAGCATGTTCGGGCTCTTTCTGTCATTTTTACTACGCCTAGGTGTGACGAACTGTATTCCACAGATATCAGTGCATATACACAATCAATGTCATAAATTGGATGTGCACCTAAAATCAACCTGAGTAAAAATTGAGTCAGTTAGAAGATCATAATCAGTTAACCAATTTGATCCATTAACTGCAGAGAAAATTAAGCGTGTTTTTTTTCCTGGGCATTTACAAAGGTGTCCTGCATTATCTTGATCCACATGCACTGCTTTTATATACTGTATATGAGATTCTACCGAGTTGATAGGATGCGGTGCAGCAGTTGTTCCTCAGTTCAGACACCAGAGCACTTCTTGGAAAAATAACAATGAACACACAAAAGCTCTGGACAATCTTTTACAGAGCTTCTCATGAGAAGGCTCACGGCACACAGTGTCTCATTTGTGTAAGTGGACAGGACGGCCAAAAATATGAGGTATTTTTGTTCCCACCCTGTCAAAGGATGAGCGCATGTTAAGGTATATTTGAAGTAGTTTAATGGAGCGTGGTCAGATGGTAGCTGAAGTTGCCGCCAAACAAGTTTGACCCTGCTTCAGCGAAGGCAGTGAGCCAGAAGAAAGAGCAGGGCAGTACCCACTGGAAAAACAACCAGTGCAATTTATATGAGCATCTCTTTGTGTTTTTTTTCTTAATTTGTTTGTGTGTGATGGTTGCTTTGTTTTCTCAGATGAACGGTTGTCTTTTACACAAGTTTATTTTTGGCTCATCTTTCCCAACCACTCCCCCTCCCTTTTTTTCTCTCTTTGAACCCAGTGCACTACCTCTTGTGGGTCAGGCTACCAGATGCGAGCAGTGAAGTGCGTGGTCGGCTCTTATGGTGTTGTCATGGATGACACTGAATGTAATGCTGCCACCCGACCCACTGACACCCAGGTAAGGAGGGGTTAGCTTCCTTCCTTTCTCGCCCATAATCTCTTTATCTGCTCCATGCTGCGAGAGCAACGGTTTTTGCATGGTTTAGTGTGATGAAAGAAGAAAGCATCCGTGTTCACGCACACTTCCAACAGACCCAGATAAGCACACACATTTCATTTCCACCTGGCCTCAATAAAGCTATTTTGTCTTATCTGATCTGGTTAGAGAAAGACAGAGGAAAGTTATAACAGCCTCACTGTCTTCACACAGAATCCCTCAAAGCTCGTGTGTTATGTTTGCTGCATGATCTTCAAGATCGTCTCACCTTCATTATACATACTCTTGAAGCGTAGCAGAAGTCATGTGTCCAGCTATGTTTCAGCACATGAATAACTCACACTTGAAGCTATTTCCACCAGCTAGCATAGATTATAGTCTTTGACACCTAGGTAGGAGCATACTTAAACCATTTACTGAATAAATACACCAGACAACACACTAAGATACTGGGCACTTGGAGGTTTTAGAGGTCGACCACACAGCAAATCACCAAGTCTTTCATTACTTTGAAAACTAGCAAATACCAAGCATATCTGCTGATACTACTACTACTACTACATTGCAAACTCCAAAAACTTCAGGCTTTTTCTTCACATTCTTATTTTAATGACAGAGATCCATGCAGGCATTGAAAACTAAAACCTATTAGTAGTTAAAAACGTGTTGGAACCAATTTTCCAATTATAAGAACTAAAATGCAAGATTAACAATATATATCAATATATGTTGCAGCTGTTCTCTTGTCTCTGCTCTTTTTTCAAAGCAACTTTAGTAACATCTGATTATTAAAAAACGTAGGCAATACACCAAGTCTGACACCATCAGCATAATGAAGCAAGGACAAATAATATCGGTTGAAAAACATGGATGCTCCGGTCAGAATAATGGTCAAAGCAACAGCCATTCTGGTCCTTTCAGGTTGAATCTCCATTTCATAATTTCCCTTAATTGTGACAGCTGTCCACAGACCTAAATAACGCATAATTCAGTGACATATTTCAAGTTTTTTTTAATGGATCTTCTTCACACATCACGCTTAATCATTTCTGTTGGTATAGCTGCGTGTTAAGTGTGCACACACACACACACAGATGCACGCACACACAAATGCAAAGTGACACAGAAACACCAAAGAAACTGTAGTTCCTTTGAGCTGAATGAAAGTTTTGTTTGGTCAGCATGGGGCGTAGAGCCATTTGAGAGGGCTGAGCATGCAGACCCAGGATGAGGCCCCCCTCTAGTCGCAGCAGCTCTTAATTCCGGTGCCTGGGTCGGCAGAGACTGGTGACCAGTGACCCTGAAGCAGTCGCCCCACCTCGTTGTGATTCTAACCAGCCAGCCATGAAGTGGGCCACCAGGCCACTAGTCCCACCACCAGCCGCCACCAAGCAGAGCTTAGAAAAAGAAGGGCAGATAGACAGAGAGATGGAGGGTTGAGTACAAGGAGAACAGCGATGGAGGGAAGAGATTGTTTGCTCAATATTTCCACACAGACATTAGAGAAAAGCTGCACAGTGCCTGACTCTCTTATGTCATTTATAAAAGCTTCAAAGCCATTGTTTATACATGGACGATGTGAATACAACAGGAAGTGTGTGTAGAGGTACCGAAATACTATTTGTTTCTTTTAGGAGGCAGAGTGTGGAATGTGTAGTCTACCCAGAGCCCGTTCAACCTGATTAAGGCCCTTATTTCTAAAGACAGGGGGTCAGAGGGCATGAGAGGGCATGGGGGAAAAAAAGAGGAAAGGGCGGAAGGTGAGAGACAAGGGGGTGGATTAGGGGTGGAGTTTACAACCACGCCAGCATGGGCATTGGAGCCCTGAATACCACTCCACTATGACCTGTTATGACAGGGATCAGGGCTTTATGCTGAATGGCTTACTGCCACAATCCATAGTTTGAACTGACGGGGCGGACCTTGTTAATGTTGTTTTGGTAAGGTAGGGGGAAGGGACTGATGGGAAACATGCTCTCAAACATGGAGCTTAAAAATATAGTTTAAGTCGTTGACGAATGTTTCATGTCAGAAGAACTATCTCTGATATTCATGGTATTTTGTGGGCAGGGGCAGATGTTGTTACAGTATATTCATTTTGTTAATCGCTGCATGAATGAGTGTATGTGTCCCTTCTTCCACAGGACTGTGAAATAGCCCAGTGTCCCAGCAGCCACCCTATTCCCCCAGGAACCAAAGTCCCTTCCCACCAGGGCCACAAAACCCAGTGGCGGTTTGGTTCTTGGACCCAGGTTAGTGGTCTTGTGGCATTCTCAGTTTGACTATTTGTCTATTTGTTGCTTTCCGTCAACCTAACCTTTCCATTTTGCACAACAGTGCAGTGCCAGTTGTGGCAAAGGGACGCGGATGCGCTATGTAAGTTGCCGTGACAACCAGGGTGGTGTGGCAGATGAGTCGGCATGTGCCCACTTACCAAAACCTCCGGCCAGGGAAGTGTGCCTGGTAGTGGCTTGTGGGCAGTGGAAAGTGCTTGAATGGACAACGGTAAGAAAACCACTCACAGTCATTCTGTTGTACATTACCTCACTATGTTACACTGCTAGCCCAGATTTTAATGAATGAAAACATCCTGTTAATCATTTCCTCTCAGAACTGCATTGTGTTAAAAAGATAGACAAAACTGTTAATTACCCTAAATTGCGTCATCAATGTTTCCATGCAGCTGTTTTTCTTCCTTTAAGATTTATTTATTTCATTGTACTCTAGGTTAATCTTCACCTACACTGACAGTGCCTGCACACGCTATGTAGATGTTAGTGCGAGCAATGAGAGACAGGGGGGAGCTGGAATGCAAGCGTGGATCGAGGACAGGAGGAGGGCTGCAGAGAGGCTAGACGAGGAGTGTATTTGTGTGCATGTGAGAAAGCGAGAGAGAGAGACAGACAGAAAGTAAGAAAGAAAGAATGAGAGAAAGAGAGGAGAACTGGGGCTGAGGCACAAGTTTATGGAACTGGTAGATGCAAGGGGCTGCAGCGAGGGGCTCCAGTCTTGTTTACAGATGTTTCTCATCATACAGTGATACAGCACAGTCAGCTTGCAGGTCTGGTCACCATATACATGCGCGGCGCACACAAACACACATCCATGCACACCAACACACATACCACAGAGCCAAAGACACTCATTGACCCCCTCAAAGGAAACAGTCCATCCCAAGGCCAAAAAAGATTTCAGAGGCCCATCCCAGCCACACACTGACACACAGAAAACACACACTAGATTTACTACCTAAAACCAAATATCCTTCTCTGTCTGGAAGTGACAGGACACGTCAACACGACAGATTGTTGTTGCTATTCTTGGTATCTTTACAGCTTGCAGTAGAGTTCCATTTAGTGTCACATCATATACCTCAACTTTATGTATGTACAATTGCCTCAGAGAATCTATAATCATGTGAGACATTGTGACAGAGCTGTGTAAACCTCTGGATAGTGTAACTAGGCTAGGTTTTCGAGGAGAAGGCTGTTACATAAATATAATAGATCATATTATGCAACACAGAAAGTGGACTCTGCTAGGGAGAAGCTAAGGAATACACCATTAGGACTTGATGGAATATGTGCCCTGTGTTATTTTCCCCCAAAAAGTGCGTGTGCTTGGGTTTGTCAAGCCATTAGTAGGCCAGTGCAAGAGCCTGTTAAAGTGGAATGAGAGATGTGTCTGAATCCTCCACACCAAGTCAAGCTGGTGTTGGATGTGTTTTGTGTGAATGAGTCTTGTCAGTGTTTTTAAAAGTTCTGTGCAGCTTTTCTACTTTGGTAAGGTTTGGTCTTTAGTTGTAGTTAACCCTAGTATAGCCCCCCGCTCTGTAAAAACACCGCCAAAACGCTAGTCAGCGCTGCGTTTTTTTTTGTTTCTACTTCCTGCTTCACTTTCAACAATAGCAACTGCAACTTTCGCCAAAATGTTGTCGAAGAGGAGTCATAGAAATGTTTGTGTCTCCGAACCTCCTCCGTTAACCTTTCCTGGATGTGTTCCATCTTTATTGATCCAAAACAATCAATTCGAAAATCGCAGTAATGGAGAAGCAGCCAGAAATACTAAAGCAGAAATATGCTGCTACCAACCTTTTGAGACATACGGTTGAATGAATCCAGAAGCTTCAGCGATTCAGGATTCAGGAAGTGATTCAGACCACAGTGGGGAAAAGGTATATGAACCTGGACTTGAAATTCCCAGCCAAGTGTCTCCGGTTGTCACAAACATTACGTAGTGAAAGATGACATAAGACAAAAATAAGTTTTTTTATATATAACATGTTTCAGTATCTGGAGAAAATGGTAAATGAGTCAGAAACACAGACATAAAACATATACATTTTTATTTGAGTACTCATGTTTGATAGCATGTGGATTTGTATTAGGATAAATTTATGTTCATGAATATTTTCTTCACCCACTCTATATGCTTGTGTTTTCAGTGCTCAGTAACCTGTGGCCAGGGAAAGACGACGCGACAGGTGCTTTGTGTGAACTTCAGTGACCAAGAAGTAAACGTTAGTGAGTGTGACCCAGACGATCGTCCTTCCACAGAGCAGGACTGTGCTATGTCTCAGTGCCCATCCCGCTCCAGTGAGCCCCGATCTTTGCCGTCCTCACCAAACACCGGCACCAGGAACAACCTGCCCCGTAGTCAATCCCACCAGTGGCGGACTGGACCCTGGGGCGCGGTGAGGCATCTTTCACTCAACAAACCGTTTATGTGTGGGGTAGAGACCATTTGAAATGTTGTTCTGTGCAGCCATTCATTCAAACAGTAAAATGCCAGAGAAAGGTTTAGTAAGAAAATTAGGTGGCTGTAAACTGAGGTTGAGATGGAAGTTTAGGAAACTACTGTGCAGTCAAGGCTGTTCCTTTCATGTACACAGTGTTATCTTGTGTTTATCTTTAACTTGTTTCAGTGAGCTGACTATATTTTCTCACAGGCCCTTAAATCTTAAGAACAACATTCTGTCCTATGGTGAAGTCAGATGGCAGTTTTGCAACATTTCATACAGTCAGATTTTAAAAAGGGAGTTTTAAAGGTTTACAGGTAGGTAGAGTTTGGGTTTTGTTACCCCTGTTTATATACATATACATATCCATCTGTCTCAGAACAAAAAGGTACATAAGATTTCTAAATATTCCTTTGAGATCCTAATGCTTCCATCCTTCAGATGAATAGTCTACATGAACGGCCCCCTCTTGTGGTAATTATAACCTCATAAGCTGAAATTTTCCACAAGGTCCGAGTTCATGACTTGTATCATGTCTGATGGGGTTTTCAGAAATGGTGGATGGTTAATTATTATAATCGCAGTTACTTTCAGTTTTCTTTCTTTATATTATAGAAAATGCTGATGTTCCCACAGGCCTTATGCTTCTTTATGCCTCTGCTCTTCCTTTGTTAAGTTACCTAGTCGCTTGTTAAAATGTTTGCTTCAGTGGCTTGTAGACACCAACAGTCACCTCGCAGCAGTGTTCCCACGACTTAAGGCTCAATTTACTTCTTGAACACCAAGCTTTTTGTCTAGACCACGTCCCAAGTTGGAACCACGAGTTCACAGGTTCCACTTGAAGGCAGTTCACATTTCTCAGGATGCCAATATTTTCTCTGTCCATTATTATTTTGATGTAATGGGTGTATGGTAGTTTAAATGGTAGTAAACTATAGATTCCACCTGTTCCGATAACATTTAGAAAATCAACTACATTTCGATGTGATGTGTTGTGCAACCTGAGAAGTTTGATAACTGTTCAAGGAGCTAAATTCTTCAGCTTACATTTTAAGATGAGGCCTCATCATTACCACAGGCCATCCCTGCCCCGATTTATTGCTGTGCCCTTTTTCTTTATTTTGTTTCTTTCTAGTTAGTTATAATCTCACAACAAAAATATCTCTGACCTTTAAATAATCCTGGGTTGAGTGATTAAAGCTATTTCTGGTCACCCTTCCTTCCTTCCTCCTGTCCTGAGAATGTGAACTTTAATATAGCAGCAGAAATCTTCAGTCATTTGACATAAGATGTCTGAGTATGATCTGAGTTTCTGTGGGGCTGTGTGTATACACGAAACATACCTTACCTCATTGTACATGTTCTGTGGATCCATGGATGCACTGATTTAATTATTAGCAGCTGGGAGTTTTACTTTGTTGTGCTTGTCGTTGTGTCTAAAGGGATTATATATTCCCGATGTACTCATTTACAGTCATACACTGAGCATCTGGTTTTGAGAAGCGTCCTTTTGAAAGTGTGCACTCTTTTTGTCTCCATAAAAACAGTGCTCCAGCACATGTGCAGGAGGTTTCCAGAGGCGTGTAGTAGTGTGCCAGGATGAGAACGGCTACCCGGCGAACAGCTGTGAGGATCGCAGCCGACCCAGTGAGCAACGATCCTGTGAGTCAGGGCCCTGTCCGCAGTGGATCTACGGCAGCTGGGGAGAGGTAAGACAGACACCGCTTCAGATGGTTAGAGATAGTCATCTAGCTTTGAATAATTGCTAGTGTGGGGATATGAACATGCCTTAGGAATCAGCTATTATGTTTTACACTAGACATATCTACTTTTCTTAGTTTTCTTCAGAAAGTCTTGTTCTCATACACAACTGTAATGCAAACCTTCTGCTCTCGCTGTCAACAGTGCACTAAGCCGTGTGGAGGTGGGATAAAGACGAGGCTGGTGGTGTGTCAGCGTCCAAACGGCGAGCGCTTCAATGACCTGAGCTGCGAGATCCACGACAAGCCACCAGATCGCGAGCAGTGCAATACTCAGCCATGTCCGTCTAGCCCCCACTGGAGCACAGACCCATGGAGCTCGGTACGCTCATAAAAAATACTCTATGCCTTGTTTTTCAACCTCACATTTTCAAATACTTGTAGTCTTACTCTTTCACAAACGGTCTTAAAGGGGCAGGATGAGCTTCTCTACTTTTATCTTCAACCCTCTCCACCTCCTGTTCCCTCACGGGTGTGATTGGCCAATATTTCTTTGAGACATTCGTAAAGTTAGTTTCTGTCGCACTTGAATTGCAAAGACCCGCTCACTTTTCAAAAAAAAAAAAAAACACTACAAAAACACTTCAGTGACAGCTCTGACCATAAGAACGTTTTGTTTTTTTTTTGTTTTTTTTGTCAGTCATAGTTACAATAAAACTGTTGTTGAGCCTTGTGTTAGTTTTGGAAAAATTCAGGATCACTTTGTATCACAATCAAAGTTAGCTTTGTAAAATATTGTTTTTAAAAATAATTTATTATTATTAAGATATTTTTTTCCTTTTTATCTCTTGTATATAGCATTAACTTTAAAAAGTGATTTATTTTGTGTCTTAGCTTTTTGTATTCGCACATTTAGCCAATCATTGTTTATATGCAAATACTGATGAATGTTTTTGTATATCAGGAATATACGGTAAGATGCCTTGTTCTTTTATTATCCAAAGAATGGCCCATTATCTCCAAATATGTGGTGTAACACAATATAGTCGATGTTCTGTTCTGAACATTAGGAGCACCAACTTACATACAGTAGGATTGTACTACATATACATCTTTGTGCTATATACATCTTTGAAATGGCTATTGTTTTAAGAATTCAATTTGTCTCAAGGCACATGTGGTTTTTAGAGGTTACTAATCTTATTTAGACACTTTATTTTACAGTTTATGTATCCAACCAAACCAACAATGATGTTGCTCCGAAGTTTCATTGACACTGACGCAGACATACATTAACTCAAAAGTTCCTGAAACGTCCAGTATCAGTAGTAAACACCAACAAACAGCAGCTGTACTAGTACTGTAAAATAAAGTGTCTCTCTGAGTTTGTGGTAGTTAGAACTAATAGCCATTGTATTCCGGTTTTGCGGAGGCCTTTGACCCAGATTTCCTTAGTGTGGCCAAAACAATAGTTTTAAAGCTCTCTGCTTCAAAGGTGCTTGATATGAGTGTATTTATACAGTGTTAGTCCATGTTTGCTTTGTACAGTAAGTACTTGGAGTTGCTAAATATGCTATGCTATGCTCAACAATACCTCACTTGGAACAAAATACAACTCAACTAGCCATTTAACAATGAGAACCTTGAGTACAGTGGTGCTTTGGCTGAACAAGGGAAATACAAGATATACAAATCAGAAATGTATCATCACCGTGGCACAATGCTATTTCATGCTGCCTCTTTTCTATTTCTTTCCATGAGCAGTGTGTGTGTGTGTGTGTGTGTGTGTGTGCATTGATCGAACTGATCAGCTAAATGCAAAGTATCCCAGATTTGATGAAATAATGTTGAATTCCTTTGGCTGTCCAAAAAATGCATTGCTTAACCTTTATGATAATGGGCTGTTAAATGTCGTACATTGAACATGTGATACCTGTGACCACAGGGGAAGTTATTGGTGTTTTGTATCCAGAGCTCTTACTCTGAGCCAACCTAATGTGTCTACCTCAGTCCCTGTTATGATTGCCCCCCTGCCGTATCTTTCTCTCCCTTGTACTGGAGGGATTTTGGCTGGCTAAGATTAAGCTAAGAGTTGTTGAGGCTTCCCAGTGCAATCGATGGCCCTAAACACAGATCTGAAGTGCGTGCCATCGCCCACTTTGTTATCCTTACTATCCCTTTGAGGACGGTGAAAACTGGTCCAGAATCTGTGGTTAGGGGCAACTTTGCCTGCAGCCCACCCAGTTGACTCCTCCTGGTCATAAATGTCTGTACTGACATCACACCTTATTTTAAGGGCCTGTTAACACAGCAGTGAGTACACCTTTCTACCACACATCATTTACTAATTGATTGTAATGTCTCCCATGTGTGACTGCAAGGTTGAATGAGAGAAAGTTAGAACACAGTATCAATGCGAATTATCCTCGTAATCAAATCTAGTTTCACTTTCAGTCTTTCAGTTTGACTCTTTGTGGTCGACCTCTGCTGCAAACAGCAGTACAGCACAAACGCCACATCAACAGGCTCTTGAAATAAGTAGAATGTGTGTCTGTTATTCACAAATGGCAGTATTAGTCTATGTTTCAAGGACATTTCTGTATATTTATGTAATTACTTGTATTTATTGTTCATTATAATGTTATGTCAATATTTAATTTTTTTATGGATTTGTTGGATTTCTGTTCATTTCCAGAAAAGGTTACGATTAAAGTGAAGTAGAGGTACTATAAAAGGCTTTTTTTCATTCTTACTTGAACCAGACACCTTGTCACATACAGTGACCAAGGCAAGGCCACGTCAAATTAAGGGACAAGGGTAAAAAACAACTCAAAACTCGCTGGCAACTTACATGGACTAGTACGAACAATCCATGAACCAGCCTTCAACAACCTTCAATAAAACTAATAGCCTCACTGCTTACAACGCTGTACTCCTGCTGCTATGCCCTGTATTGAAATGTTTAACAGATCACCAACTCCAGCTTTACGGTAATTACAGTGTGTTTGTGGATAAGGAAGTGGCGTGTAGTGCTTCACCTATGGATTTGGCTAAAATATTTAAAGGGAGGCCTGGCAAATAGCTCATAAAGCAGTCCTCCCTGCTTTATTCAATGGGGAGTTTTTCTTGAATGAAACGCACAAATCACAGAGCAATAGCCATGTCTTTTTATGAGGTCAGGGCCTCTATTGACCCCTTTCAGTGACCCTTCTTTAACCATCTGTGTCAGGAGTTAAGAGCTGTTTCCGTCAAGGTAAATCTCCATCCTATGTGACAACACCTCAGTATACTTCCCGTTTCATTTACCGTGCTCATTCACTCTTAATGCATACCCAGGCCTTTTCTGGTATGTTTGGTGACGCATGCTCGGCTATGAAGTTGCTAGCACCCTTTTTTTTTTTTTACCTCTTACTGTCAGGCCCTGCTACTCTAGTCTAAGGCAGACTGATGACAGCATACCATTGTGGGGGCCGCTGACAGTGACTCGGATACGGTGAGGCGTCAGCAAGACAATACAGTGGTGTATTGGCAGGTCAAAGGTCACGTTTTGATCTGGAGAGGGGCCCCTTCCCGGTACATCACATCAGCACAGACAGACTTCTGGGAAATTGTCTGTGATCCCGATTTAAAAAAACTAAACTAAACAAAAAAAAAAAAGTTGTTCAATAGAAATCCCAAACACAGCATTGACATTGGAGGGGGTAGATGGGGTCTGTCTGTATGTGTGTTTCTGCATGTGTGTTTCTGCGTTTGTGGAGGGGTTCATGCCACATTGTGCAGAGCTGGGACTCTTGCTTCTGTGGAGGGATGTGTGTCTGATCATCATTTTATCTTCAGATGCTAGCTCAGGGTGCAAGCCACCTTTTTGTTTTTGTGGGAAGTGCTCTAAAAACAGAAATTGCAATGCAACATAAATGACACAAAACTCAGCTTAGTTGAGTAGTCTAACAATGCGACCCAGGACGCAGCTCCCAGTTATGGTTCCTCCAAGGAACTCTTTTGAACTGTGTTCATATGTCAGTTATGATAGGTCAGACTTGCATGCAAATAAAACTCTCTTGTTATTACAGAGGGAATGTTAAGGACAAGTGTGTGTAACTAATAGTGTTTGTGTCTGTGCACAGAATAATTACAGAAGCCCAGGAAACTAGTGGGGAAAATTAATGAACCTTGCATTGGAGGGGGTTGTAATGATAAAACACAATTTGCTTTAATTCGACACATCTGCGCGCATTCCCATGGTATTCTGAGGAGATATCAGCACAGGGAAACAGCAGGGAAGCCCTCACAAAAAAATGTATGAAGGAATTACCTCACATTTGAAGGGAACAGTCTGGAATAAGGCCTCAGACTAGATTTAATTATTTGAACCTTTACTGGAAAGCCTGCTTTCCCCTGGGGTTACCCACTTTGTCTCCTCAGTAGTTGTTACAGTCAGTGGTGCTTCTCCATATTTAGACACCATGTCACTCAAGGACTTATTGCAACTACCATTAAGTCTGTTATCGCCTTGCATGTGCTACGATTTATTATTGATGATATCCCAGAAAAGACACATAAGCAACGCATTCAAGGTCATTTTTATTCAAATTTAAGCACATTGTCCTCAAAACCATCACGATGTTGAGATGATTTTTTTATATCTTGGCAAAAAAAGCAAAACTAAACTGTTTTTACTGAAAGAATAAATCGCTAACCTATTGACAGCACAATTCCAGTAAAACTTGTGCAGTCCATATTATATTGGGGCGTGGAGATTGCCTTTATTTCTAAATAGAAAGGAGCATTTTTGTAGTTCCTCCTTTCATGAGCTGCCCTCCTACCTGAATGAGGTGAGAGGTCACAGCATGTTCCTGTCCTGTACAGTCCGGTGCTGGTCAAGACAGAACCACACGCTGGGCCTCGTACTCGTTCACCTCTGAGCATGTCGCTTTCCATCCATCCCCACATGCAACGCCCCCTTTGATTATCCAAGCACAGTCCAGCCCTGCTCCACTCCTGTAACGCTGCTGTGTGTGTGTGCATGTGCATGTGTGTGTGTCTGCCTGTCACAATGAGTTAGACTTTCAGTAACTCGGTGAACCCGGAGGTGAAGCAAACTGCTGCCGGGGTGATCAGGCACGCTTTGCCATTGGACAAGCTATGCACATGTAACTGGGTCTCATATGTGTATTATTTTTGACTAAACAATATCCACAAATTAAAATTGCTAACCATTGTTTTTAAAAGCATCTGTTTCTTTTATTGTGACAGTTCCAATTTAAATCTGACTTTCAACAAATTAAACCCCAGAAAAGATAAAAAGACACATTTGAATTTCATTAATTTGGAGTTTGTCCTGCTTGACAGCTGCATATCTAACACAAGACATATCTTTTCCTTTCTATTAATTTTAGCTCTTTCTGTCCAATTTGCAGTGCTCAGCCTCCTGTGGAAGAGGTTTCAAATCCCGGAAGGTGAGCTGTGTGACCGGGTCAGGGCGCCTTGTCCCAGAGGAAAACTGCCAGCACCTGTCCCCTAAACCCAGCAAGCAGAGGCGCTGCCGAGGTGGACGATGCCCCAAGTGGAAGACCGGGAACTGGGGCGAGGTAGGACTCTGCCATTAAAAAAAACTCTATTCTTATGTTCTCACGCTGCCAGACATATTGGCTTATTTTTTCTCTTCCACTTTAATGCTTACCAGCTTGCTGACGAGTATGTCCATGTGTGTGAGGCATGTGTAGCTGAAGCTGACTGTATTTGTGCATCATGCCAGGCCACTAACCAAGGCAGGGTGCCTTTACACATCACGTGGTAGTTTGCTGGGTTGCAGCTCAGGCTTGGGGTGACAGTAAACAGAGAGTTGGAGGTGGTGCAGACTGGGGTTATGACCCCACAGTACAGTGAGTTGGACAGTGAAGCGGATGTGCACCCTTCTCTTTGATCTGAAGTCCAGCCAGTATAAATCCCTTCTCATCTCTTTATTTTCTCTTCCTCTGGCCCTTGCCTTCCTCTCCTCCCTGTCCCTTTTATCCTCTCTCTCACTGCACCCGCCATCACTTTTTTTTCTCTGAAGCCCTCTTTCCCTTTTTTTCTCTCTCTATCTTCTGCCACAATACAATTGGGACCACATGTTAGCCTTTTCTTTGAAAGCGCTACTAGAGGCAGTTCACTCACGTCATCATGCCAGACAAACTCACCAAGTGCACCTGGGCTGCAGGAGAGACTGCAGTTCTCTCTTTATTTGAGTACAGGAAGGGCCTTTACTCTCTATGTCTCTCTTTCTCTCTCTCTCCTCTCCTGTCCTCTTTCTCTGAATTCACCCCACTGGTTTGAGCACAGAGACACATCTGTACTCCATGCGTCAGAGAGGATGTCTGTCTGCTCTAAACAGCTGTGGAGCAAGCACGCATGCCAGGAGTAAATGATATCAGAAGCTGAGCTGCTTCAGGGTGTGCTATGTGAATGGAAATCTAAACGTATTTTTGTTGTTATAGATTTACGCAGAAATCTATAAAAACTCCAGCACACAGAAATAAATATTGCATGTACCTCAATAAGCCCTACCCAGTCACTTCATAAGTTCATAAGTTATTATGAGGTATCATGTAGTCCAAGGTATCTTGTGTTTAAAAGGAGACAAGTCAAAAATTAGAGATGAATATCTGTTTCAAAAGAGAAATGCAAAGTTTAAAGTTGGAAAAAGCAAGCATGTGTTCACAATTTCAGTCTAGGGTCAACTGATAAACAGAACTGGCACAAAATAAAACCTTTATTCGTTCTTCACCCCGCTCTCGTTCTTTTTGTTGTCTGCAGAAATGTGTTTTGCATTATAGCATATAAAACACATTTAAAGCATCGCTGCTACAGATTAGACACAGACGGAAGAAACCATCCACATTCCAGGCTCCAGTGTCAGCCTCTCCTCACTTCTGTAAAACCAATATAAATATGAGCCATGTTAATTAAACATAAACTTAAATTAGATTTCTTTAAACGTCATATGGCATACAATGTGTGCTATTCATTAATATTGTTAAAAGATGCAGATGAGCTATAGAGACCTGGTTGATAACATGCAAAGAAAGAATATTTAGTACTGACCATGCTGAGATAAAAGCTGGGTCTTATCAGCTGAGAAGTAAAAAAAAAAAAAAAAAATCGAAAAGTTAAGGAACACAAGGGAAACATCAACAACACAACTGAATATCGAGCATAAATGACAATAAACCAGAATTCATACCATTTAGTAAACTAAATATCATGTGTGAGTATGGTTACAGAGTTAAGGGTTAGTAATTGTTTATGAGTAATAAAGTGTTGACTTTTCCTTACCTGCCCCGCTTTCAGTGTTCAGCATCATGCGGAGACGGCGTCCAGCGCCGGGAGGTGTTCTGCCAGGTCGGAGACCGACGGAGTGCTCAGGATACCGGCTGCCCCCAGCGCTCCCGGCCGGTGTCCAACCAGAGCTGCCGGGTCGCGGACTGTCCCTCTCGATACCGGTGGAGTGAAGGAGACTGGCAGACGGTGAGCTCTCAAAGCCTGCACGGATAAACACTGTGTGCTGTGTGCTCTCTCGCTCGGCCGAAGATGAATTAGCTCTGTCATATCTGGTGAGGTCTGAGAGTCGCTGCTTCAGTCTGAGGCGCTGGTGCCTGCCAGGAGGCCAGGGGGGAGGAGAGGGGAGGAGAGGGGAGAGAGGAGCAGCCACATGCCCCTGATCAAAATCACATGACCCGTTTTTTTCATCCAACAAAACCGAATTCTTGATTAGAAAATGTTTAATTCCGGCGCTGACAAGCTAGGAAATGCACACCTGGGTGCAGAGGCACAGCTTGCCAATAAGGCAGGCTTTGGCCCCCATGCCAACAGGGCCCCCCACAAGGGCTGGCAAGCTTTAAACAAGAGCAGTGGCACTGTGCTAACGTTTCAATGACAGTGTTCAGACTTTGCATGTTCTGGGGAGTCAGTGGCAAGTACAGGTGTGAACACACCCAGAATGTATTTTAGTGATATAGTCTCTGACCCCATTTGGCCTGGGATGCATTTGACTTAATTCCTTTGGTAGTGGCGGGTCACCTTTTATAATATTCTGTCCTCGTAGCTGTTACTAAATAACATCTGAACAAGAAATAACTAATTATTTAATAGGAGTACAGTGTGTGGGCGGGACAGTGGTGTAGTGGTTAGCACTGATGCCTGACAGCAATAAGGTTCCCCGCAACCCTTCACAGGACAAGCGTTTACAGAAGATGAATGAATGAATGAATGAATGAGTACAGTGTGTGATTCTGTCATTCATTTCTTAATTATTAGATAATTACTTATACGATCATAATAATGTATAACAAATCGTGTGTAGTTAAGTTACGTATTTCTTCAATGTTATATGCATATTTTGTATATTATGTATTAGTTATAATATTGTACATGTCTCTAAAATAACTAAGGTCAGGGTGGAGAGAAAATCAATAATAATATAAACTTAATACGTCTTTCAGTGAGACAGAGTTCACAGCTTGTTCCAAAATGTGTATCATCTTCCTAAGTCGTGACGCAAAAAGAAACACAACAAACACAAGTTTGTGGTTTTAGTACACTGGTAGAGATCCACTAAAGACAACAGCCGTCAACAGATCTCAAGTCCTTGCAGGTGACACATGTGAAGACACATTTTAATGCCAGGTGTGATCACAGATACTTAATGCTGGTCAATGTTAATGAAGAGTCTAGTCTCCCATCTGTCGCCTCTTCTATAACCAATCGCCGCCCACGATTCTTTAAAGTAGTTAAATATGACAGCAGAGCCCACTTCAAAACGAAAAGAGAGATAGGAGAAAAGAAGGCAAGACAGTGCTAAGTGAAGCAAACAATGCTGATTAATGATAATGCTATATGGCTAACTGAATGCTGCTAATCTAGCCTTTTGACATTTGAATGAAATAACTGACACTAGCTTCACAATATTGTATTTGTTCTTTCTTCATTAGTGAACTTAGCAAGCAGAGCAGCTCTGTCAGTCTAGTGTTTGAACCGCCAGCAGGAGTCAAAACACCGCTTCGGTCGTCTTGTTAGCTTAGCTAGGAGGCTGGAAGAACATGAATAAGCCAGTAGTTAAAGTCAGAATATTTATGAGATAATGGTGATGAATGCTGGTTGGAGAGGCCCACCTGGAATTTGCTTGCCTGGGGCCTAGTAGACTCGAGAATCGCCTCTGCCTGTGTGGCAAAACTGTTAATTTAGAAGCCTACTGTTGCACTTAAAGCTGCGTAGGCTAAACTAAAGGCCTGGACAAAAATATGAGTGATGTAGCCCTATATGAGTGCTGATGAATGCACAGTACCATACAGATACAGATACAGATCATCCTTGCTGGTTTATTAGATCAGGCCTCTGCAGGAGGACTTACTTCTTTGTCTTGTTCCAGTGATATTGAATCTGGGTCACTGAGCAGCATGAAATGCCTTTGTGAGAGGAGAGTCTAATTAGTGTAGAGAGGTGTTTGTAGGTCCCTGCCTGTGTGTCCCAATTAACAGCTGGATGTAATTAAACCAGTTCAACTGGCAAGGGTTAACACGACCGCCTGTTTTATGCTTTTTTCTAGACTCCACAAATTTGATGCTTAATGTTATACCAGTGCTATTTCTGTTGCACATGTACATCATATTGTTGTTCCGATAAACCTCGGCTATTGTATGTGTCAGAAGGGAATATTTTATATTGTCTGCTGTTGGTTTTACCAGGACATACTAAAACCTAAGTACCTGTCAGCATAGCACAACTCAACAGAGCAGCTCTAGGTATTTCAGTGTTTGACAGTGTTCAGCATATTAAGAGTGATGAAGACCATCTGGAGCCGGCTGTTGTCGTATAACACCATGTTGAGCAGTGAGTGTTTGTGACGCAAGTGGAAATCCTTCTGAGCTCTTGTTAGACCGTCCAGTGTTTGCATTATGACTCTGAAGGACCAGAATGTCGTAACATGACGAGTTACCTCGTCAGTCTGTGTGCAGTGAGACATTGTTACGGTGTTCCTTAGACTCTGGATTAAAGGTAGCACTAGAAACACAGGCTGTCTCTTTTGATTGAGAGAACAACAAGTCACGGTGCTATTCTTTGACTAAACCTATTAAAAGTGAAACCTTTGCATTGCAGATGTGTCTGACCTGGGTCAAAGTGGAGTGGTCAGACCCAAAGTATAAAGGGTTTTTCTCCAAATTACTATTAGATTATGATTTCCTGAAAGAATATATGAGTGTTTCAGCCATCAGATATTAGTCTGGTATGCATATAAATGGTATGCATAAGTTGAACACCAATATACAATGTAAAACATAATAGTACACTCAAGATAATAGTGCATTGATTGCATCGAAATAAAACTATTATTGTAATATTTTTCTGGAGGAAATGTCTGGATGTTAAGATTGAGGTCGTCACTTACTGAATTACAGAACTTTCATTGCTAGCATGGTGTGTAAATCATTTCAGGAGTTCTCAGGACTTGGCCATGTCCTCAGCTTAAGTTTTTCTTCTTCTCAATAGCACACTGTGTTCCTCTCAGCTCTTATCAACTGTTTTGACATTGTGCTCCACACTCCACTGTGGTAAAAGTACTAGTAAAGTTTAATTATTCTCTGTTCTTGTTGCTGTGTTGTGATACCTTAACTTTAATGAGTAATGAATAAACAAATCCTATTGAATGGCAGCTTGTCTGAAATTTAAAAAATTCTCTTAATAATGTTAATACATGAGTCAGTATTTCTGTAAAACTCTGACCTCTGTCTTGCCTTCACTACAGTGCAGTAAGTCATGCGGATCGGGCCACAGGCAACGCACCTTGCAGTGTGTGGATCACAACCAGCGGGAGGTCCATGCTATGTACTGTGTGAATCTGATCAGGCCACCAGACATAGAGAGCTGCAACGCCCATGCCTGTGAATTCATCTGGATCACAGGGGAATGGTCGGAGGTGAGAGTCAAACAAAATGTGTGCCATCTAGAGAATGTAGAGGTTAGTTTCAAATCTCAGTAAAAACAAAAAAGTTAGTCTGGGTTCAATAGGTGTTGCTTCACCCTTTAATATTAAATCCAATAATGCTGTTACAGAAATCACAGTTTCTATCTCATACCGGCGATTTATCTTCTCTTCCAGTGCTCAGCCACCTGTGGTCAGGGCTACCGCCAGCGTCTGATCTCCTGCAGTGAAGTGCATGTGGAGAATGAAAACTATGAGTATGGCCATCAGTCTTTGTCCAACTGCCCAGGGACCCCCCCTGAGAGCTACATGCCCTGTAATCTGGAGCCGTGCCCGGCGCCGCTGGAGTGGAGGGCTGGAATCTGGGGGCCGGTGAGCGAGCCTTTGCTCCTCAGTGTTGTCTAGTTATTTATTAGTATTTTATCGAGAGGGACAGGCATGTTAGAAACTTTAGTTTCCGTACAATAAAATCATAAGACCATACTTGTTCAAGGAAACCGTTTTGTGAAGTTGTGATTTATCAAAAAACTGATTGAAGTCCGATGTCTGGCAAATTTCTCAGGGGGAGATGACTGCACACTGTTGCTATGAATGGCTAAATTGAAATTGTACAGAAACATTCACATTACAATGTTTTTTGTTGTTCAACTCAGGTAGCAATACCACTAATAACCACTAGATGGCAACATCTCACAAATATGTTGTCTAAAGCTACAGACTTTGCAGTATTTTTGGACAGCTACAACCTGAAATTGACAATCTCTGTACAGAGTTTTTGACAATAAACAGACCTCCTACGGTTATTATTAACGGATAGGTTGCAGATTTGGATGCAAAGGCAGCTAGTTAATGAAAGTAAACTGACTCCTCACAGTCATCTGATTCAGTACATCAGCAAGTCCCGAAAAAATAGCAGTGGCTCTGGAGTGGAGTATAACTATACAGTGTAACTCACTACCAGTGTGTATTTCTTTACGCATTTACGTTTACGTGTCTCTCCTGCAAAGCATCAAGCATCGGGCAAGTTCCTGATTTGTTCCCTCTGCATGAAAAACATAACCAGAGCATTCAGATGTTCCTGACTTAAAAAAGGAACGTAGGTTATGCATGATGAAGGAATGTTAGGGCAAGCCCTTTCTGAACCCATTCAGACTGAACTGCAGCATCTGCAGCAAACTGTCTTGATAGAAGAGTCTATGAAAATAATCTGGGTGGTTTGTTGACACTCTGAAATTTCTTCAAAGGGGCACGCCAACAGTATTTCATGGAACACTGCTTGATGTTGATCACTGGACAACATTCAGAGTCTACAACACTAAAAGTTTCGTCCACAACACGGACAACACCGTGGTTGAATGTGGTGAAGAAAAACCCTTTTTTCCCCAAAATCCATCAGTATGATGTAGTAAATCAGGATTGGGGTTAGGCCAAATGAATAAAGTCACATTTCACCTGACTGAAAACTAAATGAGTCTTTGAAGGTTGAAGTTACAGACAGACTGTCATCTGTCAACTGTGTTTCACACTGCTGTGTTCTGTTGCTTCCTTTCAGTGTTCAACGAGCTGTGGGGATGGAATGATGGAGCGGACGGTGCAGTGTGTGTCAGCAGATGGTCGGGAAAGCGATAGGTGTTCACCAGAGGCAAAGCCAGAAGCCAGAAAAGTCTGCAGAAATCCCAGCTGTGAGTTCTGCAAGAAAACTCCCGTTCTTTTAACAAAGGTCAATGCTGCTAGGATTAGATAAAAGCCAAATGGAAGCATCTGTAATTGCAGTATGGCAGGTATGACTCAACATGACATGTTCAACTAGGAGATTTGACCTTTAGTAAAATATTTATAAGCAAAGATTTACTGATCAGTGTATTTACTTCCCTACACTACCATTGCACATCAAAGAGTGAGTGGCTTTTTGTTTTCTTTGATTCGATGAAGTGATTTGTCACACTCGACTTGACTGATGAAATGTGTGCGTGTGCATGCGTGCAGATCTGTGTAAGCAGCCTGTTGCCCTTCAATAATGCACCTGTGAATACTTGCTTATTTCAACCTCTGTTATGTCTCCAAGGCCGTTTACCCTCTAGCTGTCAAGACGTCCAGAGCGTGAGCGGCCCCATTCCAGACAGCGAACACTTTCTCAGCATTCAGGGAAAAGCTGTCAAGGTAAGATGATATCATCTTACTGTTTCCCAAGTACAGAAAACACAGATTGTATAGGCATGCCAGATTTCATTCATGATGGGAAGCAGACACTTAAAAAAGTAGGTTTCTTTTATGAACGTTAACAAATGTTTCTCTGCATGGGTTGCATGCAACAATTAGCCTATCCACTAATCAGGCATAACATTATGACCACCTTCTTAATATTTTTTATACCTCCAAAACAGTTGTGATTCATCAGAGATTTTCGTTTTCTAATCTGCACATCCTCTGTACTTAAATAATTCTTCTTTACCTTCCCTTTTCACCTCTCTGTCTTTCCTTTATCCCTGCTTCACTAATTCTTCTTCATTTCATCTCCCAACTCTACTTTCCCTCTTACTCCTCCTTCGCCTTTCTTCCTCAGGTCTACTGTGCAGGAATGCAGACAGAGACTCCACAGGAGTACATCACCTTGACAACTGGCGAAGGGGAGAATTTTTCAGAGATCTTTGGTTTCAGGTAAACAGCCAAAAGGATAACAATAAGAACATGTTTCATTGCGAATCCTGCTGACTCCTAGCTGTGTTTTTTTCTCCCTCTGTAAATGAACAAATTCCATGGAAGCTAAGGTATGTTTTGCATGTGTGTGTGTGTGTGTGTGTGTGTTTTCCAGACTCAATGACCCCACCCAGTGTCCATCCAACGGCTCCAGAAGAGAAGACTGTGACTGTCGGAGAGACTACCCTGCCGCAGCCATCACCACCTTCTCAAAAGTCCGCCTGGACATCAGCAAGTTGGACATCATCAGTGAGTTGCTCACACTCTCACAGACAGCATGGGACACACACATAACACACACCGGCAACAACATCCTGTGCCAGTGTAAACTCTACATTAGCCTCAAATGAGCACTTCCTTTGCCATTTAATTATGTCCATGCTCAGGGACGGTTAATGGGCTCAAGATGTCTTTAAAGTTCATTTAAGCAACACACAATTACAAGGCTGGAGGGAATGAAATTCTCTAACTAGATGGAGTTATACTGATATTGCCATTTGGCTGAGCCTGAAACGAAGGCCACATTTATCCGTGAATAACATCAAATTTGGTCATTATGGCAGATGTAAGTTATCATTATAAAGGTTCGGTATAAGTGATGAGCTTGTCACTTTATCTTTGATGTTCAGCTACGGACTGGCGGTTTGCTTTAACCCGCGAAGGGAAGAACGTTCCATTTGCTACAGCTGGAGACTGCTACAGTATGGCCCGCTGTCCACAGGTGAGAACAAAAACAGCCGTCAGATGTTAAAGCTGTCACAAAAGAAAAAGTGCAAGTGTAACAAATATCGTCAGTGATTGCTCAGTTCCATCCAGTGTCAGGAAAGCCATTCGTTTTCAAAGGAATGTAGTTGTTATTAGTGTTATTAATTACACATGTGCCTTTCTTGCTGAGGCACGTCCAAAGTTTCTGGCCTCTAGCTTCGAAATATGTTCTTGGAAAGCTTCTAAAAACAGTACAGTTTAACATTTTGTACCGAGGCCAATCAACTGTATTTTTAATAAGGAAGATTTATGTGCTGCTTAGGTACATAGATTAAATGATTATGTCTTGTGCTTTTCTGTGTGTATTCTCTGGTCGTATTTAATATGCCCCATGGTATGTATCGCTGGTCTATGTCGTATTCGTTCTGATCCCTATACAAATAAATGCTGTAAAAAGGATAAAGCTACTGAAGATGTTTGTCTTAAAATGAAATTAATTTAACAGAACTGCTTGAATGAATTGCTTTTGAAATACACTTCAATATCAAGACTTTTTTCTCTTTGTTTCTCTCTTGTTTTAGGGACGCTTCAGGATCAACCTGTCAGGAACAGGTTTCAGGGTGGCTGAGGACACCTCATGGATCTCCCAGGGCAACTATGCAGTATCTAATATACAGAAATCACAGGTAGCTTTTCACATGCGCTGATCCGACATAACATTATGATCACCTTCCTGTGTAGGTCTCCCTTGTGCTTCGAAAACAGTTGTGACTCATCAGAATGGACATGGGCCTCCTGAGGGTGTCCTGTGGTGTCTGGAAACAGAATGTTGTTAGTGGGGGCCTTTGGGTCCTATGGGTGGAGGGGAGGGCCCTCTGTGGATCATCCCACAGATACTTGATCAGTTTGGGATCTAGTGAATTTGGAGGCCAGGTCAACACATTTGAGTTGTTCCTAAACCGTTTTTGTGTGTGCCTGTGTCAGGCTGCATCCTGCTGGGGATGGCTGCTGCCATCAAGGAGTGTCATTGCTATGGGGTGGGGGTGCCTGGTCTGGTCTCGGTTGGCGGTACATGTCTAAGTAACATCCACATGAATGCCAGGTCCAGAAGTTTCCCAGCAGAGAAGAACTGTCACAAGATGATCAATGTTATTTACTTCTCTTGTCAGGTGTAAATTTCTGTTATACCCAAGGGAACACTCACAAAATAACCATTAACATTGACTGAACGGCCAATTTTAACCATCTTTTCTATGACAGAAGGAGGAATGCTTGAGAATAAGGACTTCATGACTGATCCATGGTGATAGATGATAAGATCTATTCACATTCTATTCCCACTTCATGTCCTCTGGGCTTTGGACCACCAGGAGGGCATAGCCCCAAATGGATTCAGTGTTCCCAGCTCCGCTTCTGTCCTTAAACATGCTGAGAAAGGACCTTTCTTGGGTAGCTGCTCTCTCAAGTGCCCTCTCCCCCTACAAGCCGACCTTTGAAATGGAGATCAGCCTGGAGAGCGCTTCTTGGCAAGGCAAAAACAGGAGGCAGCAGAGATGCCAAGAAGTGTTCACAGGCTGATGCCCAAAGCCAGCTGGCCCTCTTGGGGCACTCGATGCAGTTTAAATAAAGCCTTGTTGTGACAGTGGGATGGAGACAGCACTCAAGTAAAGATCAGACAAACCACTCGCTGCACGCTGTGGTTTTCATGTCGTGGGATAGTGATTTTGGCGTACGCGTCTGATGCAATGTCTTTCTTGTTTCTATGTTTATTTCAAACCACCATTTTGTTGCATGCAAATGATCCTGGTGAAGGGCTTGTGAGTGATTAGCTTGCATTTTTCTGCTAGTTGATGAGGGTGCTTACCCAATTCATACCTGGGGAAAAACTCCTGGGTGGGCTTTGAAAAGAAAAGACAGATTTCAGAGCTGCCAAAACAACCCGGGTGGCAAATAATTACTATAAGTAAAAAAAATTTAAAAAAAATTGATATTCTCAAAGTACAAGTAGAAGTCCCTTAAATGTTAGGATTCTTTAAATATTATTAATATCCTGTTTTTGCATGTAATATGGCAGGAGAATATTTCTCTTCAATGCAACACACAAAAAAAAAAACACAAGAAGCAGTGACACAAAGTATTTTTTCTTGATTTTTCTTTAAACGAAAATTTATTTTTGAAGCAACAGAATCTTACAGTTTATATATATATATATATGTCATGTTCCTCTTGTGTCCACAGGATGGCAGCAGAGTGTCAGGGATGTGTGGAGGCTATTGCGGTAAATGTACACCATCCACTGGCCGCAGTCTACCTGTAACACTGGAGTAGATCTACAGACATCAAGAAGGTGTGGGATGCTTTAACATGTATGGTATATATAAATAATTGTATATTGTAAAATATATAGCTGAAATCTGCATTTCTGCTCAACAGTCTTTTCATTGTCCAGTCTTTATCCTAATCTGCAGTTTTATGAGCTTTTAGTGACTGATTGAGTGAAAATTGCTGTTTGTATGTGTTTTTCCACAGTCTTCAGGTGCTCATTGTTTGAACAAATCCCTCCTCTTTGGTGCTACAGCTTCAAATCCATCCTTCTCTCAACCTCCCATGTGTGTACAGTGTAAATGAATTTAGTGTAAGTACTGTATATAGCAGGAGAAATGTATTATTTATTGTACTCGCCATTTATTTTTGTAATGTAATGTAATTTAAAGGTTTTGTTATCAATAGCAAACACCACACAGTTGGCATTTATTGTTGGGATGGTCAGCAGCTCTGTAGTTCTCATGCAGTGAGGTGTCTCCAGGCAGTGGGTCTTTTTCAAATTCTTTACTGCTCCAAGCAGGGTTTATAGATGAACGATTGGAAATACAGCTCTTTAGATGGAGTTGAATCTTGTGGTGCGTTTTTTTTTCTTTTTATGAGACATTCTCTGTTCTTTTGATAGAAGATTGTATTTTTACCCTGCATTTACTCTGAATTGTTGATTTCTGATTTGCTAAAATTGCATTCCAGTCTATCTGTCCTTTTTTTTAATTGATGAGGTCCATATATTGTTGCGTTTTTCAGTTGCTAGTTTAGTCTGCAGGCATTAGGGAACATCTCTAAATTGTAGCTACAGAAAATGACCCAGGTTACACTCTCCTCCTCCGTATCAGCTTTCATATCAAAGTGCCACCCACTACCGCAAGTAAATTCTCAGACTGTGGGAAATACTGCAGTGATCTTTGGGCACAACAGCTCTCCCTGAGTTTGACTTATTTTCCTCCGTCTGTGGCAATGAGCAGTTGAAAAGAATTGTATAATTTGCAAAGGTAAGATGATTACTATGGAAACATATGCAGTATTATCACTATTAACTACTCAGCAACTCCATAAGAGGACGTGTTTGGTGCAGTGTGTTAATTTTCTACTTCAAATGTAGTTTTTGTCACACGTGACCAAAGACTTTGTGTAACAGATGGACCTAGCCACAGTGACACCACTCATTGGTTTGTGGACAACCGTTTTGGAACCTTGAAGTTTAGCATTTGGTATTTGGAAGTCATTATCTTGGGTTTTTTGGAGCCAGGAGTGGCCATATTTGGATGAGAGGGAGGTGCTGGAGAACAGTGAGGTGTTACGCTTGTCAATCACTCCTGACCAGACATAGCAGTCCAGCCAGGCACAGCCTGGACAGTTTTCAGTGTGCGTCTGTTGAGCCAGAGATATTTTGGAGACATCACCTAACCGCCATCAGCTACACTGCAATTTCATTTTCACTTTTGTCTACATCCATCTTTGATATGCAGTCTATATACAGTATGCACCGATCTGGCTTTCATACAATGGATGCAGCTCACACTACAAACTTCACAGCTTCCCTGACTGTATTTGTAGCTGATCATGTCCAGTTGTCACAAACCAACTGGACAGTGCTTTCCAGCTGTTAATTACAGATGGAGGTCTGAGAGGAGAGTGCATGCTTGTGAGCTGATTTTCTCTCTCATTAAGGGTCAAGTACCAGGGTCACGTGCATCAATTACACCATGTAAGGAAGGACCAGGTGTAGCTGCTATGCTGCTTTGCTAATTTGAAGTGCTTTTATTGAATGTTGCAGTTAAATCCACAAACACATAGAGGCGTGATACACCTTACTTACTGGACCATAAGGAAAAGGGTATAGGTCACAAGAACCATAGAGAATATGCGCTGCCAGACATCAGAGAGACCCAAATTCCTCTGTGTTCCTGAATATCTCTTAGGTAGCGTGCTGTGACCAGGGAGAGCCATTAGCCTTTAGCTTTTTACAGAACAGTCAGGTTATCTTATCTGGAACAACTTGAGAGACTTGCCAGAAAAAACAAAACAAAAACAGACGTCACCTCAGGCCAATAAAATTCCTCTCGATGCTCCGGAGATATAATGTCATGGTCTGATCCTGGAGACCTGGAGACACCTCTCATACTGCTGATCTCACAGGCCCTGCAGTGGGATTTCTGTCCACACGCCGCTGCTCGGAAACCATTGCATCCTGAACCTCACACTCTTTTCCTCCATATTTGTTTTTAAAAGTCTGTCCAAACTGTGTGCTCCTGTTCAGAGAATTCTGATTTGCCGTTCTTTGTGAAGATATCAGGGTGCTTTTTATTTTGTGTTTAAGTATGTTTTCGTATCTCTTGGCCACTGTTTTGCAGTATTATGAGCTGATTTTTTTTTTATTATTTAAAATAAAAAACAATTTGGTGCAGAATAATACAGAAAATCTAGAAGGAAATGCAAAAAATATATCTATATATTCTTTGTATTCTTTAATTTTAGGTTTGTGTATGATTAAGAAGCCATATTCGCTTTTATAAGCCATTCTGTATGGTGCTATCTCACTGCCTTACGTGGCAGTTGTGCACACTTCAACTACAAAGGGACTTCAACACACAATCTGAAACTAAACAAGTACAAAAGACACAGGGAAGAAAACATTTTGTGCCTTACTCACGGTCACAGCTGACAAGTGCACTTCTCATTGTGAATGTCAGGATGTAGTTAAGTCGACAGAGCTCTCAGGTGTCATTAATGAAGGGATTATTATATTTAAGTGTATTTATCTTATTCTACACACATGTTTATCATGCAGCCACACCTGTATTGTTATCATTTAACAATGTACAGTGTCTCTGTATTCTTTATCTTATTTTTATTTTATATGCAAATATTTATTTGATCTTTTCTTGTGAATGTACATAAACCTTGGCCATAAATGTTTAAGAATTACCACACAGTATTGCCATAAAATGAACCATCTGGCAGCACATTTCCTGTTTTATGAGTACATTTATTTATACATCTATATGTGTCATATCCGCCTGGATTGTATAAGCAGAGCTGGGTGCTGCCTCATGAAATAATGATTTATGTATGAGACCGGATAAGGCAATGATTGGAGAGTAATAAAAAGCGTTACACGCACCGCACATGTCTGTCTGCTTTTCACACTGACCTATCATTTTCACTCAAATGTGTCCTTGATGTGTCACCTGATCGTAACACTGGCTGTGAAAATATTAAGGAAAGGTGAAAGCCTGGTTAATATTTTGGCCATAACATTCTCACTCCGTAACACTCGTGTAATTATGATTACACAGCACCATAACAGCCTGGCAGTTGACCTGACAGATGTGTTTTATGACACTAATCTAGTCTCTGTCTGTGCTCATGACAGTTCATTATTAGGCCATTTACCTGGTGTCACCACTGGGCCTCCTAAATAAATATGATTCACTGCGTTGGGTGCACCTGAACCTGTATCTTAAAGATCTACACTAAGGCATTATTTTAGGATTTAAACAAAATGACTGCTCTCCTGCAGTCATTTTTTTCTTATTGAAATCGGGCTCAAACAAATACACAATATTTTTAGTTTCAGAAGACATTAAAAAGGTAACCGAGAAGTCTGACTTAATGTCAGATTTAAAGGGAAGCTGATGCACATCCATCTGCACAAAAAAAGTCAAACATCCCAACAAAACAACTTTTTAATGGAACTATCACTAGCATTACATGAACATCAAGAAAAATGTACTACACAAATCTTTAATCTTTAAATTATTAATCTTTAATAATAAAAGTGAGAAGTGAGAAAATTGCTCACTACCGTCAGTGATCTTGTAACTCACTGTAGCTTAAACTGTGAATGTTGTTGTCTTGAGCTTGTTCATCAGTCTCCCGTCACCTTGTACGTAACCTAATGTTAATTTCAAGCGGAGTGTGGAATAAATTACCAGCTGTGTGCCAGGATGAATATGCATTTTAGCAACACTGCCTAGTTCACATAAGCTTACATGATCTGCACCATTCTAGTAACCTCAGGTGGGCTGTAGCAACACGATCCAGTCAGTGACTTTGAGAAATGACTCCTCGAATGTCTGTCAACAGTTTCGGTAATCTGCTGCTTGAGAGCGGTTGTTGTATGCTCGACGAGGAAAAGAGTGTAGAGGAAATGGGAAGTAGTGTTGGGGGAGAAAGAAGCTTTCAACAGCTCCACGGGGCTTGTCTAAACCTAAGAACGTGATTCAGATGTGGATCTGCAAACATCTCGGAGGTCCGCTTGCAGAAAAAAAAAATCTCCATTTCCCTTTTCCTTTTTTGCGTGCACATGAAATGTGTAACAGGAGTCGACAGTATAGATGACAGCAGCGTGTCAGCAGGTTTGTATTACACCAGATATTCCTGAAAAAGAAATGACATACAGGCAAGTCTTCTTTCAGAGGCCCTGCAACAGTGTTAAACATTACAGTATGATGAAGCATCTATCTATCTATCTATCTATCTATCTATCTATCTATCTATCTATCTATCTATCTATCTATCTATCTATCTATCTATCTGTCTATCTATCTATCTATGTGCAGACTGTGTCGCCTCAGGCTGACACGGCGTCCTTGGTGGTATTCTTTCTCAGCCTGTAGTTTTTCCTCTTGTCTCACGGGTCAGGTAACTGAACTATGCAGCTGCTGCCTTCAATGATGAAAGGCTGGTTGCTTTTTTGTCTAAAAAAATCTTTGGGTTAGTGCAAATAAGCCAGAGAGTAGTGGGTCTGGACAGAGAACATCGGACAATTGATAGTGGTGCTCTAAACGGTAGCTTTCCTAACATACAGGGGACATCCGACATTTCCACTGTTGTCATTTCTGTGAGTACCGTCTCTGGGTGTCTGCATGTCTAAATTCTACTGAGTACAGTACTGAGTGCAGGTTTTCCCACTCTAGCCTCACAGACCTTCCCACAAGGATTACATGTAAGCTGCTGCGGTTGAGACTGTACTAGACGTTCCCAACACGTCTGAATGTCATGTCTGCCACCTTGCAAGCAGATGCCAACTGAACCCAAATAAGACCTGACAGACATCTGCAGGTCTGAAGTTCACTGGCAAAATATTTTAGATAATACGGGGCAAAATACGCACTGCACATTGAACTGATGCAGCCGTAAAAAAAGACCAATATAGCTGTACTGTACTAACACTCGTTGACTGCAACCAAAGAAGGAGCTTTTCCTCATCTCCCACACCAGTTTTTGCACAGACCTTCATGGAAGCTGTTTTCGATTCTGCCACGAGTCTTTAGACTCCTAACTTAAGACTTAATGAGGAGAGTTTTAAAGCCATGAGTCCCCAGGGTCAGCTCCCCCTGCCATCATTATCATCATCATTCCTGAAGGTAATCTGGGCAGACTTTGAACTGAGGCTCAGCAGTAAGCCTCAGGCCTTCATGCACACACAAAAAATCTGGATGCCCAGATACAGTATCCTGTGTGTTTATCTGAGTGTGGGAAGAGTGCATTAGTGTGGGACTATATGTCTGTTTGGTGAGTATGCGCGAGTTGGTTTTGTGTTCGCTCCCCTGTCACGCTGCCATCGTTTCCCTCCAGGCTTCTCAAGCCTAACAAGGAGGTTTTTATTTTGCCCGAGTAACTGTCCCAAGGTCGCCTGTCTGTCCTTGAGACGAAGCAGAACTCTTCACACGAGAAGCAGTTTGCCTGCCGCGTTTCGTGTTCAATTTATTCTGTGTTGTTGTAGCAACACCTGCACTTCTTTATCTCTTTTGTTTGTCATTCCTGACAAGTAATACAAATGTGCTGGCAACAACTCCTCAGAGTAAAAAAAACTAAAAACATCATTGTTAGTAGAGGATTTTTAAGGAAGGAAAGTCATGGATAAAAACAAGACACACTTTTGGCTTTCACACTGGCCAAACAAATGCTCATTTGACTTCTTAGCTGTGTGCGGCACCACAGTTGCTGTATATATCTCCAAACTGAAAGAGGATGTGTTAGGCGGGACCAACATTTGTGCAATCTTCTCATTTAATCGCAAAACAAAAGAAAAAAAAAAATTGTAGAACACCACAGCTTTGCATGCATTCCACTTTAAAGTGGCTGACAGAGCTGCATGATTGGGTATTTAATAAGGCCTTGAGAAAAATATGTATCTAGAAATTAGAGAGTACATCTTGGTAAAGCTGCCTTTGAGTCACTCTCACAGTGATGTTGTGCCTCTGAAGCTCAAAAACTTTTCTTATTATTTTGCGGATAAACAGAAGAGAAGGTCAACACCGTCAGACCATAGGGAAGAAAAAACTCAGAGGGGATGATGGCAGAAATATCTGATGAGATGTAAAAAGAAAGTACAGAACATTTTTATTTTTTTCTGAAGGGACGCAGCACTGGCTGTACTTCTTGTTGAGTGGGAACGGGAGAAATGACACTGTGTTAGGATGTAAAAACATCTAACTGTTTTTGCAGTGTGTTAATATTTACAGTCTGATATTAACAATAATAGCATGTTCATATTGAACAACAGGAGGAGATGGGCATAAAACATTTATTTCCTGAATGATAGGGTGGACACAACTCGTTTACTCTGTCATTTACCACCAGCGCTCTGGTTTCATCCAAATATAATTACAGTTTGTCTTTTTTTTTTTTTTTTTTTTTTCGTATTTTACCAGTGTTCTATTGGCTGTGAGGAAACAGGGTGGAGCTGCTAACCGGAACAGTGCAGCTTCATTCATTAATGAGAGGGTTAATAGGACAGAGTGTAGACACGACTCTGTGCGTTTGGAAAAATTGTGAGGTTCCTTTTTTAAAACAAAAAACAAAAAGCGGACGGGTCTCCAATTTCCTCTGTGCGTCTCCGTGGTGTACCACTGTTTCCGTCAGTGTCCTGGGTTCAGCTTGTCATGTTCAGCCGCGTCTCCAAGAGGAGAGATTCCAGCAGATCGGTAGGTTGGCGAGTCAAACTTTGATGGTTTCCATAGCGCATGGTTTAACTCGCTCCTAAGATTACGCATGCGATTTTACTTGTTAGTTGTGAGTCGCCCCCCATCCCACCTATCTTTCCCGTAGCTAAGGGGATCAAGTATCTGAGCTGTTAAGATAACTCTCTGGCGTAAGAATCATGATGAAATAGTGATATGTTTTTTTTTTTTTTTTTTAGTGTACTTTAATATATGCAGTGAGTTGTGCAGCTTCTCCTGCTGCCATAAGGAACAACATGTTTTGTTGCATTCATTTCCTGTTTGTTTTACAATGTTCTATATCATGAGGTTACATGAAGAACTTCAAAATGTTGGTGAAACTAGCACATTGCTGATGATTTGAGCTTTAAACTTTTTGTAGCATTTTTTTGTAAGCCTAAAAACTTAACCAGTGACAATCTGAACTTAATATTGTTGTTACTGTATCTAATACTGCAAGTTGTGACCCCTCAATTCTGTATCTGTCCATCCCAAGCTGAACCCTGCACATGAGCCTCAGAGAGGACAGCCCTGCATCGCCTGTGGAGAACAGTGTCCTGGCTTTGTCCTGCACAAATGGAGGTACAGCATCGCATCGCTCCACTCCATGCACCGAAATCACACTGATCACCAGTGTCAAAAACATGTGTATACATTATTGAATTAAGTCATATACAGATTTAAAGTAATTTGCTGCAGCTAATTATTCCGCTACCAGTTTGGCTAAGATCCCATTCTCTAAACTCTTGGGTTTCTTCCTCAAGTCGAGGGGCTTTCAGCATGAAGATGCTTGGTGCTTGGAATAGAATCAGCCACGCCTGATACAGTGAGGAAACCATTGTTCTGCTCCTGTGTGCTCTAAGATAATAGTTTCTACTGTAAAGACCATTCATTCAGGCTTTCTGCTTCTACAGTCGCACTGAGGCTACAGAAATGTTCCTATGCTGCGAAACAAACCATATATTAAAAGTGTTGTGAAGTTTGTTTAAAAATATGTGAGTAATGTGTGCAACTCTGTTACAGGAATGCAACAGAAAAAAACATTACACAAGGTGTAGGACAGCTCTGAGTTAGTTTATCAGTGTCAGCTGATTCTTATAGCTTCCACTCACTCAGCCATTTTCTTATTAGAGAGCTACACCGTTATCTCGTTTTATTGTATACTGGCTGATGGAGCGCAATTTGTGGGAACAACAAAACCCCAAAGCACATTATGTACTGGTTACAAATCCCACATTGTATTCATGGAACAAAATAAGCTGCTTGACCTGGTCCATTGAGGATTACTTGGGGAAGAGAGGTCCAACATTTTAAGCTCAACAACACTGAGAAGTTGAATTGAGTTTGAATTTTTGACTCCTGCACAACACGTGACTGAAAAGATCCACACAAAGCTGTTGTGTGTTGGCAAAAGAAAAGTCAGGCAGGTTGGAGCCCCTTCACTCAGAGTCATGGCAGCCGTGGATTTGCCAGGCATTTTGTCTTCAGGTTGGCAGGCACAATAGAAGGGGAGTGTCTGAACCGTAAACTCTCTTTTGCTGTAAAGTAAACTATTACAGGGGCAACAGCGGGCTCAGGAATGCGGCCTTTAAATTGCTTTCCTTTGCTGTCTCACAATAAAAAGTAAACTTTTCCCCTCCAGCAAGCTGGGATAAAATGTCAGCGGACACAGACTTCAGGAACCCTGCTTTGTATGCTGAAGAGAGAAAAAAAAAACATTTTACAGCTTCAATAAGTGTTTGTTTCTGAGGAGATAACATACCATTTCCACAAGGAATTTCCTGCTTCTTTCTCAGGAAAAAATAAATGTGTTTCCTTAAGGCATGGAAGTAATGGTGTGTTTTGGAATGCAATGAACTTTCAGTGACCCTGAGGTCAGAGATAGGAAGATGAATAGGACAGGTGTACTGTCTGCTCCTGTCACATACCAGATGCTGTTTATCTGTTGCACGGTCAACAAAGGCAGCTGAGTGGTTTGAAACAGATTTGAAGACCCGATGATGATAGTTGTGCCCTGTTGCATTCTCTCAAACTAACCTGCACCATCAGACACAGTTTATCTTTAGTACTTTAAAACTGGATCTTTGATAATGGTGATCTCTACGTCAGCTGAATTTGTAGCCTTGCTAGAGGTAGAATTGTGGATGGTAATGTTGACCTGTCTCATAAACCACTGGATGAACTGTCACGACAATTGGTCCCTTGAGGATGAATCCTAATGGCTTTGGAATTTGGCTTTTCCTTGAGCACCACCAAGAGGGGGACGTTTGTAGTTTTGTGTGAAGTATCTTTACAGTTATTGGATAGATTCCTCTACTTTTTTACTTTTTTCTTCATACAAAGATCCGTGACCCCTGGATGAACTGTAATCACTCTGCCAACTTTTCTTTTTCCTTTCCTTGCTCAAAATGTCGTTGTTCAAGAATTCTAACCTAGGCTCAGCTGTGTTTAGTGGTAATTAGCCGCTAACATGCCGCTAACAGTTGCTAAACATCGACATGTTGCCCTGATGGTAGTCTACCCATTCTCTTTCTTACTCAATTATCACATGTTAAATCAATACGTTCTCCTTCCTGGGGTGTCAAATACTGCCTTCAAGTCTGAGTTGCTGTTGCTTCAGAAACGTCCTTTGAGTCCTATGTTGCTTTGATTTGTCAGGTTTACGACCAAATCCAATATTATCCCATCAGCGAGAATTATTAGATACCGAGGACAAACGCTCTTTTACCAAAGGGAGTAGTTTTTGTGTTCCTTGTGGAACCATTGTATTTTTGACGCGATTTGTTTTATTTTTCGACATACGTTTTATTTTCACTCACCGTTAGGTTAGGCAAAGGCAGGAAAACCACTTGGCTAGGTTTAAGAAGTGATGGTTTCTGGTTTAAACAGACCACGTTCTAGAAGGAACACTGCCTGAGGAGGAGCAGCAGGGAACACTCACCAAAGGTCACCTTTAACAGTACTTGTCAGACTGAGGGTCATTGTATGATTTCTGAATTTTTTAGCTTGATATGTAGGTAATGCAAAGTTTGTCGATATTGCTTGATGAGGCATAGCCAAGAGAGTTGAGATCTCACTGACTAATTAAATTACAGTGAATTGTGCCATGATACAGCCCCTCCAACCCAACCCCCCACAAGTCTCCACACTTTTAACATGTTTGTCTCAGAATCCACTGAAATATTAAAGGTTCTCTAAATATTCAGTGTTTTTCTCCCATTCATTTCTTCCTATTCTCTCTCTCTTCTGTACCGCCTCTATAGGATCTCCAGTAAGCCAAGCTCCTGGGTGAGTTTCAGACTGGTCTTTTGTAATAAGCTGACCGAGTGTGTTGAGGCATTACCCATTCACGGTGAAGGCAGCAGCCGGTCTAGTGTTGGGTATTTAACATCTCCCTGGCCTACCAAAACACTACCATCAAGAATTTGATTAATCCTGTTTTACTTAAATGTTAATCCACATTTAAGGTCTGGTAAAAGATCCGTGACGTCTCTGTAACCTTTGGGATCTTTAAAGTGATGGAAGTTGAAAAATGCAGGCCAACTCTGCCTGCCCAGATGTGGCTACAAAACGGACCGATAAAGAAAGCGTTTGAGATTCCTGGCTGCTTGTGTGTCAGTGTGTTACATTACTCAGTAAGCTGAGTTGGCTGCTCTGGGCAGGTTAGCAATAGGAGTAGGAGATTCTCTATGCACAACATGCTCCTCCTAAATTATTAATTCTTGCCTTTGGCCTGATTGATTTTCCTTGTGCTAATGAGACTCATTACCAGGGTTATTACCATGAGCCTTGAGTGTGAGTGTGCTATCTGATCAGCCTGATCACATGACTCTTTCTCTTCTGCACGATCTAATGTACGCCTAAAAGGTTACACTGAACCTGTTTTGTTAGTCTCACTGCAGGTCAGGTCAGTCAGACATCACTACAAAGGAGGGGATATACGCAATGAGATCTTTCCGTTAGCAGTTTTTCATTTCCTCTGTCCAGCAGCAAAACTTAAAAAAAAAAATTTAAGGCAGCGGATTTGGTTCAGGTTTTTCACCGGAGCTGACTGGTTCTGGACAAAGGCCGTCGTTGTATGCAGTAGGGCTTTAGCTGAAACTTTAGCTGGCTAAAAGCAGCGCCGAGGGGGTTGAAGAGAAGGAAGGAGAGGATAGTTGCAGTAGAACAAGAAGGACGGGTTGAGTTTTAACCCGGACCTGAATGGCTTGCTGACGTCTGTCCCCTCGGTAACCCACTCTGATCTGCATAACACAGGGCGGCCGCGCTATTCACTGTGTTAACAAGACGGCCTGGCAAATAAAACTGTCAGGGCGCCCAGGCATATGAATGGGTGCTGGCTATTGCGGCAGAGAAGAAGACTCAGTTTGAGGCTCGGGGGAAGGGAGCAAGAAGCCATTGGTGGTCGGTGTCAAACAATGGAAACAAGTAGATTTATCACTAAACCTCTGTCTGGGTATTGGCATGGTGATGGTAAGCCCTCCTTGCTTGACAGTTTCCAGGAATGAAAACGCTCCTTGATCTGCTGTGTTCTTTCACTCTGAGGGCTTGTTTGGAAGCAGAAGGCAGCAGCGGCATTTGGGTCAGGAGGCAAAAGAATTTTTAAGCTTGACTTTTAGCGCCTAAATGCTGTGTTTTGTCTTTGTCATTTAGAGGAGATTTATTTTGATGGGGGCATATTTTGACAGGCCTGCGTGTCCTGTGAAATATGACTGATGATCACAGATAATGCAATCTCGGGGAGCTGTGAGTCTGCAGTATAAATCATAGTCTGACCTTTGGGTTCTCAGACGGTGTTTGGCTGAACTTGTCCTTTCCAGTCTCTTTGCTTTCTGTCTGCTAACTTTGTCTCCCATTTGTCCTTGTTTTCTTCTCATTTCATTCTATGTGAATCCCCCGTACCACGCCAAGGTGTAAAACATTTGACCTGACTATAATAAGTTGGCCTTGGTGGCGATTATGCATGGCAGTCACAGAAACAAGGATGGTCAATGCATTAACCCGGCCAAGATTCTGAGGGGGCCTGCCGCTTTGCGCTGTTGAATTCCAATGAAATCCAAGCATCAAATATTAAAGAGCGGGCCTGATGTGACACAAAGACACGCACAGAGATGACAAATACAGAGAAAAGACCACGGCTGAATTAATGTAGTATTCTTGATTTCCTCTCTTTATGTGGGAATTTTAATAAAGAGCTCAAAAAGAGAAATTAGTTAAAAGCAGGCACACAATCCTGACACCCTCCCTAATTTGTACACATTGTTTTATTAGATGGTCTGAACATATGTACATACACTATATTACCAAAAGTATTCGCTCACCCATTCAAATGATCAGAATCAGGTGTTCTAATCACTTGGCCTGGCCCCAGGTGTATACATTCAAGCACTCAGGCATGCAGACTGTGAAACAAGACATTTGTGAAAGAATGGGCCGCTCTCAGGAGCTCAGTGAATTCCAGCGTGGAACTGTCATAGGATGCCACTTGTGCAACAAATCCAGTCGTGAAATTTCCTCGCTCCTAAATATTCCACAGTCAACTGTCAGCTCTATTATAACAAAATGGAAGCGTTTGGGAAAAACAGCAACTCAGCCACGAAGTGGTAGGCCACGTAAAGTGACGGAGAGGGGTCAGCGGATGCTGAAGCGCATAGTGCAAAGAGGTCGCCGACTTTCTGCACAGTCAATTGCTACAGAGCTACAAACTTCATGTGACCTTCAGGTTAGCCCAAGTACAGTACGCAGAGAGCTTCATGGAATGGGTTTCCATGGCCGAGCAGCTGCAGCCAAGCCACACATCACCAAGTGCAATGCAAGGCGTCGGATGCAATGGTGTAAAGCACGCCGCCACTGGCCTCTAGAGCAGTGGAGACGCGTTCTCTGGAGTGATGAATCACGCTTTTCCATCTGGCAATCTGATGGACGAGTCTGGGTTTGGAGGTTGCCAGGAGAACGGTACATTTCAGATTGCATTGTGCCAACTGTGAAATTTGGTGGAGGAGGAATTATGGTATGGGGTTGTTTTTCAGGAGCTGGGCTTGGCCCCTTAGTTCCAGTGAAAGGAACATTGAATGCTTCAGGATACCAAAACATTTTGGACAATTCCATGCTCCCAACCTTGTGGGAACAGTTTGGAGCGGGCCCCTTCCTCTTCCAACATGACTGTGCACCAGTGCACAAAGCAAGGTCCATAAAGACGTGGATGACAGAGTCTGGTGTGGATGAACTTGACTGGCCTGCACAGAGTCCTGACCTGAACCCGATAGAACACCTTTGGGATGAATTAGAGCGGAGACTGAGAGCCAGGCCTTCTCGACCAACATCAGTGTGTGACCTCACCAATGCGCTTTTGGAAGAATGGTCAAAAATTCCTATAAACACTCTCCTCAACCTTGTGGACAGTCTTCCCAGAAGAGTTGAAGCTGTAATAGCTGCAAAAGGTGGACCGACATCATATTGAATTCTATGAGTTAGGAATGGGATGGCACTTCAGTTCATAGAATGAGTAAAGGCAGGTGAGCGAATACTTTTGGTAATATAGTGTATGTGGTGTTCAAGTGGTGATAACAACCAAATTTATTTTAATTGTTTAGATCGCTTCTGTTTGATTTGGTACATTACAGTGGCACTATGTTAGGTGTTTTCTTCCCTGGCAGTGTATTTGCAGGCTCCATCGATAGAGGAACGGCTCCTTCTCATTTGGTTTAGATATGTCTTGTATATTTCCAGTTTACTGTACTGTATCCGGTGCCCCATCTGATCATTGTGTGTTTATAAGAAAGAACGATGTGAGGCAAAGCCTCAGATGGTGTCATCTCATCCACCAGGTGGGTTCTGGACGTGTAACCAGGCACCCAGCGTGGTGTTAGGTTCCTCTAGTGCTCTGTACTTGCAGCACTAATGACACTAAGGCAGAAAAGCCATTGCAAGAAAGTTTAACAGTCTTAACAGCAACAAATAAAAACAACAACCATCATATAGACTTATTGAAGAGTTGCATGTGCTCATTCATATCTCCAAAGCTGCAAGTTAACTAGATTTTTACAGAATATCTTTGCTATGGTTCCTTTTGCTTTACATTTGTACATTTTTTTGTATTATCCTAAGAGAACAGCGTCTGTGGTTTACTGCCAAATTGCAACTCAGGCAGACATGCGGACTTCACCCTAAACACTCTAACTCTTCTTTATTTTAGCATTATTTTTTATTTAAAAGTCAATTTCAAATCATCAGTGTACTTTTTCCCCTTTATGTTTCGAGCATTTAACTGTATTATCTTTAACTCCAGTCAAATTGCCTGTGTCTCCTTGGTGCGTTGTGCAAATATCAGTATATCCCATTAAGACGCTCTCTTAAGCACCTCTATTGGGAGCTCAGTGCTCAGTTTTTTTCCTTTCTAGTGGTGAAACACACTAAACTGACCAGCAGAGGGCAAGCATGTTTAACTTAGACATACTTCATTATAGAAAGGTCACTGGCTTGCTCAGAAGTCCAAGATCACAACCGCTGCAAAGAAGACCGGAGACATGATTCCATGGTTGGTTGGTTGGTTGAGAGTCTAGAATGGTGAATGAAACAGTCACTGTCCTATGATGAAAAAAAAAAAAAAAAAAAAAGTAGAGAGATTTCAATATTGTCACAACCCGGCTCTTAAGAAGCGACAAAAGATAGTCTTAGAGGACAGACCATACTTTTAACAACAATTACAACGTGCAAAGGCTGCAGTATAGCACAGTCAGTCAGACAGCAATGAGAGAGACAAGAAGATCTTGTGGGCCTGGTCTATACCGTAGGCTCTTGCTCTTAAATGCCAGTCAGCTCAGGTGTGGTGCATCTCAAATAAGAACTCAGCTCCGCCCATCAGCTATATTGCCATATTAATTTCATACCTTAAGGGCCACCCTCTCTTTTGTTTCTGTGGCAGCAACAGAAACGTGCAGGGCTCCCCAGGTGACAAGTGGTAGAACAGAGTTTTAATGCGAAAATCTGTATGCATGGATTTATAATCCGAGTGGATGGCTTGCTTAACACGTATTGACACAACTGCTCGGATTCAATCTAAAAGCCCATTTAAAGATGAAGTATGGGTAATTGAAGATGCACATGCAAAAGTATCCTGAAAAGTTTGAAAATGGTTGATTATAATTGATTTACTTTAGGTTCTGACTGATTACACAGTTCCCATCTGGCACAGGAGGGCTGAATTAGGGAAGTTGAAACTGCATGCACAGTTTGCCAATGTAATCGCTTTCCTGGTTAAATTTTTTTTGTTGTTAACCAGCATATTTAACTTTCTTTTAGTGTGCAATAATAAACCATAATACGGAGCCCAAACATCATAAAAAAATAATCACATTGTAATCCATAAAAAAATACATCTACTTATTCTGGACGAAGTCCATCAGAGTACACCAGCAGCATTGTATAGTCTACTGTAGCATTCATTCATTCATTCATTCATCTTCTGTAACTGCTTGTCCTCTGGAGAGTTGCGAGGGGGCTGGAGCCTATCCCAGCTGTCATTGGGCAAGAGGCGGGGTACACCCAGTCTATCGCAGGGCTAACACAGAGAGACAGACAACCATTCACACTCACATGCACACCTACAGCCAATTTAGAATCACCAATGAACCTAAGGAGCATGCCTTTGGACAGTCGGAGGAAGTCGGAATACCCGGAGAGAACCCACGCAGACACAGGGAGAACATGCAAACTCCATGCAGAAAGGCCCAAGATGGAATCGAATCCAGAACCTTCTTGCTGTGAGGCACCAGTGCCCACCACCACACCACTGTGCCGCCCTCTACTGTGGCATATTTTCTAATATGGACTGATTTATTGTATGGGACAGCTGTATGAGTCTGTTTCCTGGCAGCTTCTGCTTCCACAAAGCCGGCAGCTTTACTCTGATCCACATCTTTAGTGTTTTCTCTGCCACTTTTATCAAGGTCATCGGTAACAGGTGCTCATGTGTTTGGATTAAGACTGATAGGCATCAGAAAAGTCCTTTTAGGTCAACACAGTAAATGCCACAATACGCACACACACACACAAAGTCATTTGATCTTTCTGAGTGACTATGACTTCAGTCTGTCCCGTATGTCTATATGATACTGTCTAGATCCAGAACTGCTTTTGTATCTATCAGTCAAAAGACTGATAGATACTACAGCATTTTGTGTGTGTGCCTGTGTCCTGTTGGGGATGCAGTCTGACACAGGCACTGCATCAGAGTCACTGCCAGAGGTGGAAAAAGAACACTGCAGGAGTAAATGAAGGTCTCATACTGTACAATAACTGACAAGAGGATAAAATGATCTCCATTTCAGTTTAGACACCCAACTGTTTTGCACAACTGTGGCATTCTCTGTCGTTGCCCTAACGGAGTTCAACGTGCTTGTAGCCTTGTATGCTGTATTACTTGTTTTTATCCTTCTCACCTAAGCAGACATCTGTAATTCCCCCTGACTTGTGCAACAGCGATGCTAATTCACCCCGATTTTTACCCTGGTGCTGATCCATGCCTTAATGAAGGCTTAGCGTGCTAAGCTGCCTTTGAACTGTCACTGAGAATAAAGGGAGGCAGGCTCAGGGCTGTCAGATGCACAGCAAGTTAGCCTTTACTGTGCACAGCCCTGCAATTCCAACCCGCCCACCCTGGTTAGAGAGTTAATTCATGTCATCCTGACCGTTCCCCCTGTTGGGGAACCGGGGTTTGTGTGAACTTTGGCTGGCTGATTGTGCAGCTTTTGACACAGCTAGTTGATATTACTGCTCTCTAGAAATGCAAGCAGCATTTTCTCCTTTGCCTCTGGTGTGAACAGAGACATATATTTAATTTATGATTTAGAGATGATATGTTCATTTATTACTTACTTATTCCATTTTAGCACCATTCCAGCTTTTTATCCAATACTGCTGTCTATATATTCAATGACTGACACAGTCAAAAGTCTGATTTCCTCAGAATCTGTATGACCAATATATTTGACCTGGCTATGGTGATATTGTATGTTTGTTGGTAGTAGTGATCATACAGAATTGAGGAAGATTGAGGCAACTATAGTTCTCTATTTATTACAAATGTCCTCCCAGACCCTGACATCATGTCTGACATACTGACCAAAATGCAAAGATATATATCTCTTTGCATTTTGGTCAGTTCACACTTAAGGGCTGGGTTCTCCTCAAAGTGTCTGTTAAATGGGAGTTGTATCCTTGGTGCTTGTACTGGAGATTTTGATCTTAAGGTACTGCAAGCCTCTTGAGACAGTTTGTATCTTTGTTGATGCTGTATAAATAGATAATATTGAACTCAATTTAATCAATGTTAAGGGAGCTTAAATACCAAATTCCATTCCCTTCCCAGTTTAAGGAAAATAGGAACCACCATAGTCATTGTGATTAATCCTCTGGGGCACAGCATTCCCATGTAGTAGACTAATCAGACTTTCAAACTGATATTATCCCTATCTGTCCCTTTTTACATTTAGCTGCATGACTAAAAAAAAAGACAAACCGCAAACATATTTCATTTAACAACATTTATCCAACTAAACTTTGCATTTTTGCTCTATGGGTTAAAATGTTGGTGAAATGTGTGAAATGTTAAAATGTTGTTAGCAAAGTATTCTCTGGCCTTCAACCATCCAACAATCAGTTGACCAATGAATCCATTCTGGGGATGGATGAATAGCTGGAACTGACTGAATAATAGAAGATGGAGTGAATGAAATTCAGTCAAACTGTTATGTTATTTTCTTGCAATTTAAAATAAAATGCCACTTTTGATGACTTGCTTTAATTTCCGCTTTTCAGTTGTTTCCAGTGTTTCCCTCTCATAAATCTGTGCTCATTCATTCTCATCACTGCTTCCCCTCGGCTCACTAACCCTCCGTCCGTTCAGACCCCCTCTCTCTGCCTCCCAGCATCCTTCCCTCCATGCATCTCCTCATCTATCTAGTTTAGAGACTGCCAGGTCAGTGCAGCGAGGTTTATGCAGTGCACCACTTCAAAGACCTCTTTGATTTTCTCCTCCTCTTGTTTTTATCCCTCCCCTTTCTCGCAGTCCAGCCACCTGTTCCTATGCAGGGTGAGAGTAGGAGAAAAAAAATCCTTGATCAGAGCTGTGCTAGCAGCACAGTTTGAACACACAGTCCTAGGTGAATTTCATGTGCTTTGAAGACACTCTCAGTAGGGATTTTAGAAAAGCAGAGTGCCTAGTTTTATGTTTGCAGCAGCCAAGAGAGGTCAGCATTGTACAAGTGGTTTAATCCAAATTGTCATCCTTGTATCCTAATTAATTACCAGTTTTTCCATAATAACAGTCAAATGCCCAGACCTTCAGTACTGTATGACACTGGGTAGAGATCATCACTGTGTATTATGTTAAATTCGTACGTTAGGTGGACGTTGACAGTTTCCCTCCGACTTTCCTATTACTTTAACGACTTGTCCTGTTTTTATTACAGACCCAAAATCCCAGTGGAACCTAAAGCTTAATTTCTCTAAACTGCGAAAAAGGAGCTTGATGACTTTGCAGTGTTAAAATATTTGATTGGTTTATTGATTGAGCCGCCCTACTGATTATAGGTTGGCTTAATTAGCATATTGACCTGAGAGAATTGACTGTCTAATTTTGAAGAAAGGACCCAGACAGCCACTCCATCAAACAGCACTGAGCAGAAAACACACGGCTTATTTGTTGTATTGATAGGCCTTTTAGATGCCTCATTTGGAAATGACCAAGTGTGTCATCTGAAACAAAGAAGTGCAAAATGAATCTTGTTTGTCTTGCATGAGCTCATCATTTTGACTCAATTAAAGTACTGACTGGATTGTTTCATGCTGCCACAGCTGGGATCTTTTATTATCTTTCTGTATTCCTCAGCCATCTGTCTTTCTCCATCTTTTTTTCCTCTTCCCTCAACATGTCTTTCTCTGTCTGTGTTTAATTTGTCGTCGTCAGAAGAGTGGGCGAGGTGTCGTCAGCTCACAGTCCTGCGTGAATCAAGGCTGAATCTAATAGGCTGGATCAGCTGTGATGCTGCTCTGCTTTGTTTCCGCACACTTTGTCGTGTATTAGACTTTTTTGTTGTAGTTCTGTGTGTTTGTGCGTGTGTGTGTGTGACAGAGAGTATTAATAGCAGAGACTCTATTAAGTGACACCTATATTTCATGGATGAAAGAGTAGGGTGGCTCTGACTGCCAATCTGTACAGGTCTCTATCAACTGATCTGGGTGCCTAGAGAAATTACAGGGCAGGAAGCAGGGAAGAAAAAAGGCTCACAGACATGGACAGTTTCCCTTGATGAAGGCCTGAAGCTTCACTGAGACTTTAGGGCTGCACGGGCACACCAACTGGGCAAGAAAACAAATGTACAACTCTGAATTTTGTTGGCTGTGGTAACTATTTGTGTTGTTGATGTAATCTTTGTAACAAAATATGTTGAAAATATGAACTCACCAGGTGAACAAGCTGAGCAAGAGGACCCTCCCTCACTATCAACATTAAATATTTTTTTGTCCGGAAACCATGAATGGTGCTAGGACTTATGAACCGTTTTTGTGTGTGTGCCTGTGTCAGACTGCATCCTGCTGGGGATGGCTGCTGCCATCAAGGAGTGTCATTGCTATGTTAGTCATTTAAAAGTTGCTGACATATTAGAATTTGAAACAAAGAGGACAGATGTGAATTCAATCTGCAGTTTCTTGTTATGAGTCTTGATGCACTGCTAAAGCAAATTATATAGACCAACTTAATGTGTCTAATGTGATGGTGATCCCTTGTGTGCTGCTCTGCTCTGCTCTACTGGAAAATGGATCTCTGAAGCTATTGTATCTAATACCAAGATATTAACAGTAGATGCTTTAAATCCTGTAAATTATAAACTGAGGTGTTGTGATTAAACGTGTTCCAGCGCATCCTCTCCATTCTGCTGCTGGGACATGGCTTGTCCCTCTGCAGTGCATCGCTGAGTTTTAGGGCTTCAATATTTGGGCAAAGACATTGTCCACAGTGCGAGTAGCAACTTGAACTTCTAGTTGGAGCTGAGAGGCGAAGGGATAGTTTCCTCTCAGTTAACAGTTTATAACCACTATAGTGTCTTTGTGTAACTTATTTGCTTGACAAATGTAAAGTGTTAGCTTTCTTGTCATTTTGCTCTCCACACGGAATGTTTACCTGCATGCAATCAAACTGCTCAAAAGTGACTTGTTAATACCAGACAATGAACAGCATCCAGAAAGCGTCCTGTGCAAAGTCCATTGCCTGCAGCTTTTGTATTTTCAAATGCAGTTATCTGTAGACAGATATTATGTTATAGACATTACTGTATATGACCCAATATTGATCAGTATATTTAGTTCTTATGTTAGCATCTTGTTAAATTAATTTTTAGACATTTGTCCTTCTCTTCAGTAAGGGAGTTAAGAGACAGGCAAACCGGAAGAGACAAATTTTGATAGATTCACGATATATGACGAACTTCTCAGGTTTAATTTAAACACATCACATCTCAGTTCCAGCCAGTTCAGACACGAAGACGTCAAGCAGCTTGGCGGGTGCTTATAAGGCTGTGTGTTGCAAAGAGACAGCGTGGGCACAATCTACAGGCACAGACACTGCGTCATGGATTAAGATGGATAGAATCAGGAGTCAGTAGAGCAGACACCTGACAAACGTTACCGCTGTGATTGAGCCGAAGCCATCCTCGCCCTTATTTCGCAAAATAATGTTGCTGCTTCTTCAGCAGCATGTTGGAATGTTAGACTAATGCTCTCTCTGTTCTCTGTCGTTCATTGTCATTCATCTGGCTGAGTTTATTTGTGCAGGTTGACCAGTTGCCAAGGTGATGAGTGTGCTGTAAGTTTGCCGCTGCCCTGACAACAAGCCACAGAAGTACTGCATTATTAGTATGGTAGAACAAATGAGATTAGACAGAGTGAGCATGCATAGAAAGAAAAATAAAACTAAGGAACAAAGAGGTTGGTGTTGCTCGTTTTCTGAACCAAAAGAAAATTAAAATTGGATTATTATTATTTTGTGGTGCTGACAAGAGCATCGTCTGGTTACTTCAGCCCCTTTGAAATAAATAAATAAATGAATAAATAAAATGAGGCCGATAGTAACTTAGATAAATCTATAACATCAAGGTAACAGTCCAGACAGTTTCAAACAGAGCGCTCATTTATTTTCTTTACAGGTTCATTTATTTGTGTCCTCATTCTAATCAATGGGAAAATCTAGTGCTTTCCTTGATTCCAAATAGTTTGCATTTTTGCTGCCGACATTTGATCAACTCCCCACTGTGAAATATAAAACAGACCCATTCATCAAACGAATAAAACACAGACTTTTGTGGAGTTTGTATATGTTAAGAAATGATTCATTTTTTCACTGAGTGGTGTGGCCCCGAGAGTGCTTGAATGGTGGAGATATGCCTTCTATTTGTAACATTTGAAAATCTTGTGAAACCAGAGAGCACAGTAACTCACCAGCAAGCTGGCCGTTCTCTGCAAACCCCCTCTGTGATTTATTTCTCAACTCGATACTCTTGTAGCTGTGGCTAGCAGACAGCCTGTAACAATTCTTTAATGTGATGTTGAAAGAGCTCATTTTAGCTTTGACTCTGATTAGGATATCCGACACTGGAAACATGAATGGCCTATTAGGTAAGGGTCAAGAAATATACACATGATAATACAATCAAAATAAGAGCCTGCGGACTCACATTTGACTTTATGAGGAGACACATGAACAGGGTCCAGTGTAATGTGTGGACTCTGCAGCTTCCTAGACTGACAACTGTCCCTCTAGCCTCCAAACCCTCATATAAGCCCCTGTTATCCTGTTCAGATGTGACACTGAATGTGACATCAGCTAAGTGACAGCCTGACTGCCAAGTCCAGAGGCGGAAAACCGAATGAAGCGATCTGGTGAATCAAAAGGCCGTTGTATGCATGTCAGAGGTCAGCTTTTAACCAGCAAATCCCCCTTTCTCCCATCTAATCCTCTGCCCTGGGGTTTTCCCACACCACAGGGCTCATCTCGGACCAACCAGAGCGCAGACAGACGGGCGCGACGACTGTGACTTTTCCTGATAGCTTCCACAAGCCTCACACAACATATACACAAATAGTCACATTTCCATAGAGATATTTTGGCCCGCAGGTCGAACTGATGCTCCAACTTAAATGGCATTGTCTATTGTAATACAAAATCCGCATTCAGTTTTACATGCATTTGATTTACACTTCTATAAAGTAATATATGACACCTTAGAAGGATGAGATGAGATGTAAATGGTAAATGGTAAATGGCCTTGCTTTTATATAGCGCTTTTCTACCTATTGGCACTCAAAGCGCTTTACAGTCTCAGACACATCTACCCATTCGCTCACACAAGCATACACACATTCACACACCAGTGCCACGCACTGGGAGCAACTGGGGGTTCAGTGTCTTGCTCAAGGACACTTCGGCATGTGGCACGTTCCGGGGATCGAACCGCTAACCCTTTGGTTCGTGGACAACCCGCTCTACCTACTGAGCCACAGCCGCCCCTACCTTTATTGATGCTCCACAGAGAAACAGCAGAACAGGAAAGGAAAGGGACAAATTACCACAAGTCTATAAGTGAACCAAAAAGTAGCAAACAGATGAAAACAGAATATGTGGCACATTGGAGTAACAGCAACAGTTTGTCCATGTGCAAGTTCTGTGGCATATTTAAACATGCATCTATGTACATGCATATTTGCAACATCTATGGCATTTCTAAACAAAATTTCCACAGATATGGGCAATATCTGTGGTAGGAAATTAATTTACATAACATGTCCCGTGATGCAGTTTGTAAAACAAAAAAAGAAAAAAAGAAGTGAATTTTAACTGAAAAAAAATAAAAATGACCCCAGCATTATATGGTTTTCCCTGGTAAATATCAATGCTACTTTGTTAACTTGTATCAGTGGTTTCTCATTGGATCACAGATAGAAGTTACAAAATGAAATATCAGTGAGCTGAACACAGATTGATGTAGCCTTGTTTGTGTGTGCAAGTCTTCTTCTAGCCATGCAAGCTTTTTCAAGCGTGTGAGGTAAAATGGTGTCGAATGTTGTTTCCCCTTTGTTTTGTACTGCATTCATTTTTCATGTGTGTTTATGTTTGTATTTAAATTATGCAGGTAGTTAGCTGTGAAGCTGCTGAAAGCTGCCCATGTCTCCTTTTTGAGGACATGCTCACCAGCTGCAGTCATTTTGTAGACTGGTGCCACATTCACAAAGTTTTGTTCAGGCTTCAGAGCTGCCAAAAAATGGTTTACTTCGGCCTCTAATTGTAATTTCTAATCAATGACTGTTTATTTGTGAAAGAAATCACTACAAGTATCAAACAGACAAAATGTTATTTAAGCACATACAAGAAAATCGTTGTCTGCATTTAGGCTGTCTGTCTGTTCAAATAAAGAGTAGTGGGAAAACTTGGAGCAGTGGGTAGCTATGAATGATACCTTGGGTGAAGTTTGGAGACTTCAGGTGTTTGCTCAAGGCACCTCCTACGTGGTCCACTAGTCTGCTGCTCCGTCCTGCAGCTATGGGAACAATACATGTACACTGCCCAGTTGTAACGATGGGATATTTTCTTGTCATTCCTCTCTCTGTCATGATCCGGAAGGGCAAGAGAGCAACATTATGTGCGGTAATCCATTTAGCAAGAAACTCTGACTATTCCTTTTGTGTTGGCTTCCATTCTGATACAATGGACAATTGTCACTGAGCCCAATCTCCAGTGCACCGAAAGTTCCAGTATGGCAGTTATATCAGTAATTTTCACATATTTCAGTTAACTGTAATTAGTCTAGATATTTGCAGCATTATTGTATGAGCTGCTACAGACCGTACGTTATTAAACTTTTGCCCCTCGCTGGTGGGGATCCCTTTTAAAAACCTAAAAACTATAGAAATGTTTTCGAGTTCTACGGACATGATCGTTTAGACAAGAACGCACATGCACAAACCCCAGCAATGAAGCTAGTATACCTCTCTCTCCTGTGGTGTATGATCAGTCCACATTTGTTCACAGAGAGTCAGCAGTTTAGGTCAGTAAAGCTGACTGGACTTGCTTAGTCAGGGATACTAGTGATTTGCACTGTGTATCTCTGCATTCTTTAACAGTGAGCTTAGCTTTGCCTCGATTCAACCCCTTCTGTAAAGCTGCGTTGCCTGTGGCGTACACAGTCTACTTTACACACTCTGACACACTCATCATTTCCCCCACAGACTGAATCCCTCATTTGGTGTTTGGATCAAAGGCTCCAATATTTATGAGTGGTCTTGGGGTGTAATTTGTTTCTCGTTTGATTCCGACGAGACCATTCCCCGTCCGCCCTTTATTTATCTATGTGTTTATTTATTTATCTGTTTAAGCCAAACTTGGTGCTCCTCATCACTGCCGCTTTAATGTCCTCGCCGAGCACAAAGTAATTGAGATATAATGGACGCCGTGCGAGCAGTTTGAGAGTAAAATGTAAATTGTTTGCCTGCAGCTCTGGTGATGAAACAGGGGGGAGATAGATTGGATAACCCGCAGTGTATGGAAAGTCCTGTCTCCTGTCATGTGGGAACGCCGAGCTCACACTGCCTGAGTTTCAGGCCTGTGTATTTTTTATGGTGCTTTTTAAAACTTCCATCTGGTTGGCTTATGAGACTCTTGGCTTTGTTTGTTTGCTTATCTTTTAATGTGTTTTAAGGCCATTTTCGTCTTCTCAGGCCTTTATGAGGCTGGCGTTTGATCCACATCTGTCACGGCTGTGGGTAATGAAGCCACAGCTCTTTCCTGATCCCATTTCCAGCTAGTCAGGTTGAGCCTCTCATCTCTGATTGACACATGAGAGTAAATATCTTGTCATGACAGCGGGTCCAGGATGCGATTCTTGACATAATGCAGGCGAGAGTGGGGCCTCACTCTCCTCGTTTGCTTTGTAAACTGATATTTGATTCCACACCCAGGTGGAGTGCATGAGTGTGTGTGAGAGACGCGTTTGAGGTGACATATATGAGCCGGCGTGTGTGCGTAACAGCAGGTGCTACATGCTGGACACTCACTGTGTTTAACTCAAGGGATGCCTGAAGCAGGTGTTAGCCCGCGTGCTCCTCTGTGTGTTTGCCGCCGCACGTGCCTGCCTGCGCTTACCGGCATACGAACAACGACCTCAGTAAAGCTTAGACCTGTAATATTTAATAGCTTGACACCTGAGCCAGAAAGCGTGCCTCGGTTTCTGTCAGCTGGTGTTCAGCCTAAATCTCATGTTCCAGTTTTACTGCTATGCAAGATGTGGTGGGGGGTCACAGCAAGCACACGTGTGTTGTTAAGAAGGCTTTGTGCTTATCCTGACAACTTGACCTTTTATTATCAAGTTTGGTGAAAAAAACTAATCCCCCTGCACTTTTATTTAGAACACACCTTAATGCACATATGCTCTTTTAAAGTTTACAGTTTGTTTCAGTCTGTCTCACTTGTGTTTTGCCAGTGTTGTCATTTCTTTCTCTCTTTCTCTCTCTATCTTTAGGTAAGCCCATCACGTCTTGGTGTGTGTGCGGTTGCATGAAGGTGCAGTTGGAGGTACGTTAGAGAGGCAGGGTGTGGAGGCTGTTTGCTGAGTTCCAGCTCCACCTCTGGCCTCTTTTGAATTGCAGATTGTCTAACTCAGACAAGCTGCGCTCCGAGTCCCCTGAATAATGAATCTCGAGCACAAGGAGAATGTTTGATGTGAGCGAGTGTGTGTGTTTCCTTGTCTCTTATTTGTGTACTTTTGCGACTGCCCGCATGTGGTGTGGATGTGATTTGTATGCTGATGCCTCGGTGCTGACGTTTCTGATCAAACTTTTTGAATATGTGACAGTTAATTTATTTGAAACATTAGCAGATCTTTAGGTGTGAAACTGTGCTTGGAGTAATTTGGATCCATTTGTCCATTTGTCATTCAGTCTGTATAAATATTTTAATGGAAGTACCAAAAGTTAGACCTGTAGCAGTTAGTATTTTATAATTTTGTGTCAACAAATCCCTTGAAAGGGCCAAAAGTATCACTAAATTGGTCCCTGTAAAAATATTATCTATTATCTATGTAGCCAAACTATAGTAGCCTTTTTCTGCGTACCATAGACCTCAAGTGTTCAAATCTGGGAAATACATTCATTCGTTAATTTTCTGTAACCGCTTGTCCTGTGAAGGGTCACGGGGGGGCTGGAGCCTATCCCAGCTGTCACTGGGCGAGAGGCGGGGTGGACCCTGGACAGGTCTCCAGTCTATCACAGGGCTAACACAGAGAGACAGACAATCATTCACACTCCCACTCGCACCTACGGCCAATTTAGAATCACCAATTACCCTAACCAGCATGTCTTTGGACAGTGGGAGGAAGCTGGAGTACCCGGAGAGAACCCACGCAGACACAGGTAGAACATGCAAACTCCACACAGAAAGACCCCAGTCGGCCTGGATTCGAACCTGGAACCTTCTTGCTGTGAGGCATCAGTGCTAACCACCGCACCACTGTGTCACCCATGGGAAATACAAATATGTGCTTATTCGAAGAAGATTAGTATCATTTTCATAGCTGTGTGATAAAGAAAAAAACTACTTTCATTTCACTAAATGCTGCCTGCCAGCCTCAGTGACAACAAAATTGCTCCTGGACCATATGTGTCCTGGACAAGCGACTGTCTCACAACTTGTTGTTGTTTTAAGACATTACATACGAAGCTTTGAGATTTAGCGGTGCTCGTGCGTTAGCTTCCCATAGCCAGTTCATGTGAGTCCTGTAACACACCTCTTGGATTTCATTATGGGTCGTTTTTTTTTTTTTTTCAACTGATACAGAGTTGCACGCAATTGGATAGACCTACAATCAATCAGAGCCGTTTGTAAACAAATTCACCTCCGTGGTGCTCAGATGACATGAATAAGAGCGTTGTTGTTACTTTTCTGTGCATCACCTCAAAAAGGCCGCCCAAATGGTTTGATCGGCCCAACAATTCCCACCGGAGCGAACAACTTTTCCGCCACATAAATTTAGTGGGCGTGGGAAGTCGGGCTGACTTCCAGGCGACTAATGGATTGGATTTGTTACCTTTGGACCGTTCAAAGCTAAACCAAACAGTGGCTTGCTCCAGCTTTATATTTACTATATGATTTTTTTTCATCTAACTCTGGCAGGAGTGAGAACAACCCCAAATACCAAAACACTTAAAAGAAACACCCTGGTGCTGTAAAGACTCATTGCCATCCAGGGTATTACTCAGCAGCATTAAGTTGTCTCCAGCAAATTGTCCCATTTGATTACCTGACCTTTCTTAACAGTGAATCTATAGAGTAATGAAACCATACACTCTGTCTTTTATGAACGATTGCCATAGGAAAGTAGTTGGTGACAGATTAACACAGGGCTGGGTTTGGTCTCTTCAAGGGAATGTTTGACGGTAAGAAAATGTTTCATTCTAGATCCAGGACCACTGCTACTTAAACAACTATTTATTTTCAAGATGAATAGGTTGGCAATTACAAACGAATAAACACACAAAGAAGGAGGAGTTGTAAAGAAAGTGGAAAATAAATTCAAAATTTGAGTATATTAAAATATGTTATGCGCATGTCTAAATCATAATGGTATTCTATGTTCTCTGTGTGTGTGCGTGTGTGTGTGTTTTGGGAGTGTGTAAGAAGGTTCATTTGCATTAGCTCAGGAGCCAGTGGTGCATATTATTAGCAGAGAGACTATCTATCGTCTTTCTGTCCTGATTAATGATGTGGGACGACAGCAGGGAGAGTGGATGGGTCAAACACAATAGACCTGCAATGGCCAGTTGCTGAGAGACACACACGTCTGTACTACACACAGTCACACACAAGTCATTTGCTCTCACCTCACTGCCTCCCTGCCTGATGCAATTGGATTTTGGTTAGTCGACACCTGTGGGTGCCAGCAGGTTATAATGGAGGGAAACTGATAACAAGGTGTGTGAGACAGAGAGAATCCTTGCTTTGCCAGCTGCCTGAGAAAGGTCTAGATTCAGGGAGAGAGTCTCACCCAAGCACATGGTTGCACATGTAGATTAATCCTGAGATGTCTCTCTGTTCTTAACTGGAAATTTACCCCAGAAGGGACAGAACCACAGCGTTGGCTGACATCGAGTTTCAACAGTCTCTGTGGAAGCGACTGTGATGATAACTGCCTGACAGCTGCGAAGCATCCATGGAGCTCTTGGAGGATTTGGCAGGGCTGCCGGAGCGTGAGCGTGCTTGGCCTCATAAGTTGTTGCACAACAAAGAAGGAACATTAATGCCTACACACGCTCATGTTCAGCATCACTTGTGTTGTAAGGAGCTTCTGACTTGTGCTGTAGCTTGGAAGTGTCAGTTTCATAATCAGGAAAGTTGTGTTTTTATTCTAGCTGCCATATCAGTGCCAAAGTGGACTACTTTAGTAGTGCTCAACTTTTTGTCACAACCCAATATCGTTGCATTATCCTGAGATGAAGAGATTTATAACAACATCTGTCAAATCAGCCTTTTTTTCCAGCTGTCTACTGGATAAATGGAACTCATTTGTCTTCATCAGCTGGTCTGTCTGTGGGCCCACACTGGCTGGCTGTCTAAGTGATGACCAGGCTGGACAACTCATCAAGTGGCATTACAGTAAATCTCTTATCCAGCATATACCTAGATAAGATTTTAGCCTTGTGACATTTCCCACCTAGTATTAATCTGCATCTCTAGTGTGCACAGTGGGGTCAGATTGAGATATGGTAGTTGTGTCCCAAAAAATCAAAACAGTTGCCCTTACGTCTGCCATTATTGCTGTCCCTAACCTCGCTGTATTCCTGTTTCATGGGTTCTTTTCGTTGATATTGCAATGAGGACCAGTTGTTTTCCACCATTTGCTTAGCAACTGCTTCATAAAGAGTTCAGTTGCGATATCAACTGCTGACTTGTATACTTTTGTTGGATGGAACTGACAGCAGACGCAAGGTGCAGACACCATTTAATAGTGTAACCAACAAGCAGTCACCCTTTGATCGGTTGAAACTATATGGCCTAAAGAAGCAAAAGAACTGAGAATGATCAGTTTTAGATTTACCTGCAATTCATATAGCAAACAAACCCCCACTAGGTAGGGAATTCCTATGATTCTACGATTTAGTAAGTTAAATTACGTGTGTCTTTTTTATGAAACTTGAGTATCATTCAGGAATCGTAATTACTTATTCCTTAGTGCAACATTAACTTAACAGTGTACTACTTTGTGTGTGTCTTTGCTGTGTTTGACTAGAAGTTGACTGTGACAGAGTTGCACTAATCCTCTGGATGCCATCTGTTGTTTGACCTCCTCCTTATCAACACACATCCAACCTCCACAGGTCCAGTGTGTGTTTGTGTGTCCATGCCCAGTAATGAGGTACGGTTGTTTGTGTGTGCTGAGCATGACTGTCGGTCAGCCATTATAAACTAGAAGAGGTTTGAGTAGAGGTGGAGGGGTGTCATTAGCAAGACCAAGCACAAGCCTTGTTTGGGGTTAATAGGGTCATGCTCCTGCCAAAGGTGCACATGTGGGACTTATTTTAGTCCATAGGTTAGCCTGGCAGAGGCGGGGCTAGTTTTAGGTCCACTTGCTTAGTGGGCATCCATCATGATCATATTTCAGAATACACTCATTCACTGATGCAGGAGTGTTTCCATTACAATTCAGGAAGCTGATTGAAATTCATTCCATGAATCAGTAAGTCCACTATAAAGAAATAATGAACAAGTGACATGAGCGATGAATTGTTTTTTTTGTTATGATCATGAAGCCTCATAACTCCCCACTCCTTTTTTTCCCCAAATGTTAGCGTCAGTTTTTGTCATACTCTACTGCATTTAAAGCCTTGGTGAAATATAGACACATGTGACAGGAAGAGCCTGTTATAATGACTGCCATGCACTGGATTTATCAACGGCAAACATAAAATAAGAAGGACAGTATGGATTGCAGCAAAAACTGTAACAGACTGCACATTCTGTTATCAGATACCTTTCTTTATTCATATCTTAGTTTTGGCAACAACACAGCTTGTGCATTCATTTTTAGTATCATACATGTCATATCATTTTTGAGATTTAGCCCAGGCTTTAAATAATACAAGTATCGTTAAGTAAGAAGATGTAAACGTATCTGGTCACACAATGGCTTGACAGCGTTTGACTTTAGACTCATTAGTTTATGTACAATTCAGATGAAGTTACGTGTTTCATCCATGCTCTTTTCGTGTTGCATCTAAGGTTCCAATGATTTTGTCGTCCACACCACTGTATGGAAAGCCATACCCACCTCCATACTTTACTATGGAGTTCTTTCCCAGGCTTTCTACTCACAAGCCTTCCACCAACATGATAATAGGTAGAATTTGGGCTCTAAAATAACACCAGTTCCTTATTGTGTGCATGTTCTTGTTCAGATTTAATCCTAGCTGTCATATTCTTTGAGCTGAAGAAGGGTTTCATTTTGCTTAATCCTCCATGCTCGTTGCCTTCTTTGAATGGTCTGTAAACTGAGTTTTATCTGGTAATTCTCGTTAATCTTGGAGGCAATCCATGCTGCCGCTTCTTTTCCCGTCTAGCTTATTTAACTCACAATTTTCCTGTGCAGTCTGGTGCTAGTATTTCTGGATCTGCCCGTGTTCTCTCTGTTCTCTGTCACACGTCATCCATATTTGAATGTTTGAACGATGTACCTAACGCAGCGCCCTTAAAGTTCACAAATGAGCACATTATGTCATGTTTAATTTGTAAGGAAAAATATGTGTAAAACCAGTGTATTTATTCTTGTCATCGCTGTGGAGATGTTGGGAAACTGTCAGAGATTCCAAGAATTGATTTAGCGTTGGTGGAATTTGTTACGGTTGGACAGACTTACAGTTTTCCGCAGTTACTAGTCTTTGACTGAGTTTTTCAAACTGTGAGTGACTTCTCCCAAAGGGGGTGTGGGAGAGCTGGGGCATGGGTTGCGGGATGATGGAGATGTCAAATGTTCAGTCTGTAGTGCTGATCTCATAAGATAGTATTGTGCTGTGAGTGGGTAAGCTAACAGACTATAAGAGTCCACAGTTGCTAACATTTTTATTATGTGTCATGACCCCTTACTTCTGTCAATGGGTAATCAGTCAGTCATCCAAACAAGCCTTTGCCAAGTACAGGCAGTCTGTATATATTTGGCTTTTATATTCATAGATTGAGGCCAGCAGCCTCTCATCATGCTGAATAATGTGATTTCTTCAATTCAAGCCGATGTATTTTTACACCGACACGGCTGCTGTTGTTCTCTCCTTTTTTACTTTTGCGTCACGGCATCTTGTTCTTCAGCTATTCTCAGTAATATTTCTGACAGCCTTTGTGGCATGAGTCATCCCATTTCACTGCAGTTTTGCTCTGAAATAGGTTTGAATTGCGACAGCACCAGTCTCTTTCTTTTTGGAGACCGTTGGAGAGACTGTTTTTGGGTCTTTAATGGAAAAAAAAAAATGTTAATGATATGAGGTCCATCCCTGAGCTGCTGTGTGGGATGTTCCTAATGGCACCCGTCTTTCACAAATCCCTGTCTTTATGTCCTATTTTACTTTTCAATGATGGAGGACACAAATGGTGTAGCGGTGCTTTTTTCAGGCTCTGTTATTAACAAATTGCCACGAAAATGGAGACCGAAGTAAAGACTTGTTCTTTTTAATTTCCAAAATGCTAAACAGAACATCCTGCCTTGACACAGCAGTCCTACAGCCCTGGCAGGTATGGATAGTTCCTCTCAGCATTGTTCAAATCCCACAGCTGGGGAAGCTTCCAAAGGCCAGACAAACACACCGGACTTCCCAGTGATTTGTGTGGTGTCTAATTTGTTCTCCATATGGTGCATATACACACATGCACAGGCGCATACATACTGGCTGTATATGTTCCATATACACTGACTCACACACACATACATACATGCATTGAAACAACCTGCCCTGCCTTTGTTCTAAGGTGATATTTTCTGGGGCCCGTGCACTACAACTGTCTCTTATAGTGTGATTTCTAGTGGAATGTGCAGGTTGTCTGTAGTGATCAACTAGCATTAATCCACCAGATTGAATTTAATGAGGATTAATTTGCCGGTCAGGCCTTTCTGGGGCTCTGTGCAGCATACAGTGGGAAGTTCAGGAGGAATCCAGATATAGGTAGGAAACCTGCCTTCTATCCATCCAAGCCACAAAGTACAGTAGCTTTATTAGAGTGTCTGTGCTGATTAAATCAACTTCGAGGAGCGCTGGTTTGCCCAAGCAGAGCACCGATGATGTGGCCAAAATTAGGCTCGACAGGCAGACACCAGGGAGGTCAGGCCATCGCTGGATGATCTTGAGAAGATACAGAGGCAGGGCTTTTCAGCAGGTTAAACTCTTGAGACCAGCTACTATCTACACAAAAGGAAATGGAGGGAGCGGTGGTGAGAAAGAGAGTGTGAGGGTATCTGCTTTGTATCTGCTTTGTACACATGGTGGTGTAAATTGGCTCCTGGCCTGTTGCACCACCACCAGAAGGAATGATTACTTTTCTATAGAGCAACACTTTGAAGTCTTTCTCTGTCTTGATTCATCTTTTTTTCTCTTGATCTCCTCGATTCACTCCCACATTGATTTACATGTTCATGTTTTCAACCTTTGTAGTGCAAAAGGTAGGGCAGCCACACCGTAATTTTAGCTAATGAGGGCTGAATTTGAGAGAGGGATATTTCTTGGGATGAGGCAACAGTTTTTTCACATGAAAATTTGCAATGCAAGTGGTGTGGATAGCAGAATGTGGAAAAATAGGGCAGCAAGGCACATTTAGATTATTCTTGGATTGAACAAGCCTTTTCTTCCAAAATAACAGCACACAGTAAGATTTAGGACTTTAGAACAAAAATAGCACCAATTACAAAGTTTTCGTAGTCTGACTTTAAATGAGTTAATGGTAACTTTTTGTATGTTGTTGCTCTGTCTGTCTATCTGTCCGATATGAATACCTTGATTGAATTCATTCAGTTTGACACAAATATACATTTGGAGTCAATGATGCTAATCATGACAAACTTTCAGTCTGTGACAGTGATGCAAAATACAATACAATAATTGAAACATAAGTCCATGGTTGGCTTCAATTTAATTAACTGTTCATTAAGGTTATGATACTTAAAAAACGAGGTGATTCGAAATCATGTTTAGATGAAAAATAAATCATCTGTACATTTCAATACTATATCAAAATAATGACATTCATTATTCAGTTTCATTTTTAAACTTTAAGCTTGTACCTTTATGTTAAAATCACATCCTATGCAATGTCACTGAAACCAATCTGACACATGTCAGACAAAAAGGGATTAGAAAAAACAAAACAGAATTAACCATGTTAATGTAGAATTTGTTCACAGGTTGTGTCGTGTTTGACGTTTTGAAATATGCAGGGGATGGAAAGTTAGTCTATTAATTATTAGTCATTCAGTCATATAGAGTTGTCTTCATGGGGCCACGAAATACATAAGGCATTAATGGCCTTATTAGTGCTATATATTCACTGTTTGTTAGAAGATATTATGCAGATAAACACAAGTAATAGGCCTCAAACTTTCTCCTGTGAGATGACTGATGTCTGTTGTGCATGTTGGCTCTCATACAGGGATTTCTTTAGTAAAGCTAGAAATTAATGTTGTTTGTTCCACCTCAGCATTTTTTTCCTATAATATAACATGTTGTGAATGGTGTGCCAGTTAAAGCTTCCCCTGTCTTTTCTTTGTGCCATTTCAGTTAAGGTCTTTTTTAAAAACCAAATCAATAAGTTAAAAGGGTAATTCACTGGTAACAAAAAGTTATTTACAGGTCTAATATAATTACTCCCATGCTCTAATATGAAGTTTCTCGTGAGATCTAATCAAGCATCCAAGTTCTACCAGTGCATCAAATCACGGAATTAGTTTAAGCTTCACTGCTTCTCACAAGAATAACAATTCTCATTTGCCCTCACATTATCAGCTTACTCTTTTTGTCGTGTTTTGGTTTGCAGTCTTTCTGATGGAAGTGCACATGGATGCTTTCTGTGGTGTGCTACAACTCCCATTTAATTTTTCTGACCAATATACAGCTGACACAAAGCAGTACGCAGCATGGCATCACTCCAAATTACTGGTGGGTCTTTCTGCCGTTTGTATTTTCTCTGTGTCCGAGCTCGGCTGGGACCAGGACGGTAGTTGATAGTAGATGATCCCTTTTTTAATGAGATTTTTTTTCCCCCTCTCCCCTCTCTGTCTCGCGTCATGGCGCCACAAGGGAATCGTCTTAGTCAGATGGAAGCCCTGAACCATGAAGAAAAAAGCCTGGATGCAGACAGGACACCAGCAAAGAGGCAGACAGGGACGGAGGAACAGAGGGGAGGATAGCAGGATGAAAGGAGGGATGCAGAGAAACACAGGGGCACTGAGTGTGAAGGGAGGTGGGGAGAGAAAGCGGAAATTCTAGTCATGCTATGTTGACAGCCACCAATCTCCACTCATCTCGTCCACATCCTGATGTTCATTTCAGATTTTAGTATGAGCTCAGACCTGAGCCACATTCTGTTGTTTGAGTTCAGCGACACAATCTACTTTTAAAATAACTTTACATAACTGATGTCTTTCACTTCAGCCCTTTGGGTTGTCAAGGTGATGTTGAGAATTCATCTGAATACATTTACCACAAGATGTTGGATTTGTAACACATGTCACGGTTCAACCATCCACCCATCCATTATTCATCTGTCACATTCAGTTCAGATTCAGTCTCCTGCTGATGCACTTGAACCAGTCCTTTATCTTTTCCTGCTGTTGAGCTTCGTGGAAGTCCAGGTGGATGTTTCTGTTCGCCTAAAACTACATGTCCGTCCAGATATCAGTAGGTGTAGTTGGTGTACAGCTGCTACACTTTGATTGTCTTACTCAACCCACAAAAATAATACATGTAAGTTATTCTATTCAAATGTAGTATGTTCTGTTTCACAGATAAATCCATATATTTTTGTACATTGGCACAGTCTTTGTTATTTTAGATTGGTCAAAACATGTTGAACTTATGAAATGAATACGTGTTATAATACAGACTCTCAGCTTTAATTTGAGGTAATGTTTTAGTTAACGGCTAAAATATGTCCAAATATACTTGGAAGTGATTTGGCTGAAGGGATAACAACCAGACTGAAAATACAGTATTTCAACAACAGTTCATTTCCACTGAATGCTGGACAGACGTTAATGGTCCCCAGACATTTCTATGTCTCCCCGACTTTTCATTTCATTTTCACCAGGTCAGCTGTTTGAACCAAACTTCGACATTCTCAGCTTTATTAACCATTTAGTGTTAATTCACAAACACTGGCATGCTAATGAGCTAAAATAAGATAGTGAACATGGTAAACATCGGAACCGCTAAATCTTATATAAGCATAATGTAATGTATATGTATTGTAATATAAGCATATTAGCATTTAGCCCAGCTGTAGACTCCCTTCGTGTTTATCGCTCCTATACGTTTGGCACATAAAGCTTTAAATATACAATACCTGATTTTGTTATGGGATATTTCCCAGTGAATTTACATCTGAATTTCACGCATGTCTATGCTCTCTAATTACAGTCTAATTACCCAAGGTCTGTGTTAACACCAGATGTATTGGGGTCATTTATCTGTCTATTAATCTAGCCATCTATCTAACCGCTCCATGTAGTCATACTGCCAGCCAACCCCCCATTTCTTTATGACTGATGACTTCTGGTCTGGACCAACAAATCATAATGAGCCCATCTGACAACCTTTATGGGGCATTTTAGCCTGAAAGCAAAAGCACAATAGGAAGTCTCTCAATGGAAAAGTGGGCTCACCGCAAATTACTTACTTTATTGTTTACCAGAGAAAGTCTGGAGCGATGGGAGGAAGGAGAGAAAAAGTGGAAGCAAGGACTGTGTGAGCGTAAAAAAGAAAAAAAATGAAGGTTGTAGGGAGGTTGCATAACGGTGTGATAGCCACATCCTCACAATTGTGTGTGTTTGTGTGTGCTTGCGTTGTAGCGTGTGGGGCCTGATATTAAGCCGCCTGCTGCTTTTCAAAAGCCTTCCTCTTCATTCCTTTGTTCCTGCTCCCTCCCTCGCTCCCTTTCTCTCTTCGTGTGGCTTCCTCAGAGAGAGCTTGATATATGACATCTGTTTGACTGGAATTGGATTGTGGACATCCCTTGTGGCACATGGAAACGCATCTCCGGTATTTCTCGATGCGTTGTGCATCTGGTGAAAAATGGAGCTTCAGAGAAGGAAGAAAGGTTTGGATTGAAAAACTAAAAAATGTACTTGCTCATTCAACAGTGGCAAATGACTCCCTAAACCATTAGCAATCCCAGACAGAAACAGAAAGAGAGAACAAGCCGGTAAGATATAAAAACAGAAAACATGAGAGAATCATTCAAACAGAAACGCAGGAAAAGTGCGGCTGTAAAGAGAGAGGAAAACCAACACCAAGCCTCGTTAAACTGACAGGCTGCTGCCAGAAAGCTTATTGTCCTGTTTCCATCCGAGTGATAGACCATCCTAAACTCTTGTCTTCCTTAAGTATCCACTTTGACTCTGTTTCCTGTCTCGATGTACATTTACTGATAAAGTACAGGAATTAGGTACTTTAGCAGCTTTCTGTTAAATCCACTAAAGAGATGGGATTTCCTTTGTCTCAGTGAAGTTACTGACCTCATTCTAGTCACTGTCTTCTGCTGAGTGTTAAGCCGGAATACAGAGGATGTCATGCCACATGCCATGAAAGCCTTGCTGATGGGACAAGTAGCTTGGCTTCCACACAGAGAGGCTGATATGCAACACATGGCTGTCTAGAACTGGATCATGCACATGAGGGAAATTCAAGGAAGAGGGCTATTAGTGACTCCTTAGGGAATCTGACAATTTCTCTTTCTGCGTAGTAATCTGCCTCACCTCCCCCTAGTGTAGCATTCCACTTGGTTACAACTTGTGACTGACTGTTAGTGGTTGTGACAATGTCAGCACTTTAGTAACTGTGGAGATCTTGCAACAGAGAGACATGATTAAGTTCAGCGAGCACCACAAGCTGTCAGATGAGCATGCAAATCGTTAACGATCTAACTGTTCAGCCAGATGATCAAAACCAGGCAATAAGACCTTTAATGCGCAGAAAATGTGTGTGTGTAGGTCAAAGTTGAACCATGAGGTCTATAGGGTACAAGTCACTCCATGCAATATGACAGTCTTTATCAACTTTCATGACAACCCATTCAGAGATTAGATATTTTGCTCAAAGCTACAAATGTCACGCTTATTGACTAAAGCTGACATCATGCTGATATCACCATGAATATCTATATCAATACATTTCAGTAAATATCAAAAATGTCCATTGGTTAGCTTTGCTATGAAAACAGCATTCACTGAGGCATCTGCACAATTTCCTTGGCAATCAGTCTTAAAGCTGCATTATGGACTAAAGAAACTGTATCGGACAACTAACACTTGCTAACACATTACATGACGCCAGCATGGCCACAGTTAGATTTTACTTGTCTTGGTTTCTGTTCCTCATTTTGACACGCTCTCCATAACAATGGTAATGCTGATGTCTAGTAAGTAATGTTTGTCTTGTTCTACTTTAGAAGCATTTGCTAGTTAGTACTTACAACTAAATACAACTGAGCTATTAATTTGGTCAAGAACCAAAATTGGACAAAGTCAACCTCAAGGTGGCCCATGAGGAAAAAATCAAGGGCCCACCAAACGATTTATCTTCTGGCGACCACAAATGTTTGTACAAACTTAACGATAATGAAGTGGTCGACTGACCAACCTCCCATCATTACCATCTCTGGAGCCAGCAGGGCTTGAGGGTAAAACACTCATGTACTTTTTAAACTTCCCATTAACATCTACACAAAGACTTATTGTTGTGGAGAAGGAATCTTTGCTTCCCAGCAGCTCTCACTGCCCTCTAACTGAAAGGAGATGATGGTCCAGTTAACACATCGTCTACACCACATGTAAACCCTCCTTTAAAAAAGAGGGATCACTTCAAATTACTCAACCATCTTTTCTTTGTTGTGATTAATAGCTCTGTGGCAGACTTTGAGTCTGGACATTGGGTGTGCGCTGACGCGCTGCTTCTTATTAGAGAGTCATCGGCCCTTAGCTGGTGCTATCTCATTTTCCATTTCATTTCCCCGATTTAAACCCCCTCTCTCCGAGGCTCATCCCTAAACTGTGTCTACATTATGCATAGACCAGAAAGTGTATCGTAGTGGTATGAAATATGCATGAGCCTTTGTGCTTGACTCCCCTCCCCATCCCTGCATTCCCTCTACCTCAAAGGAAGGAATCATTTTGTGTTGTCTGATTGGGTTAGGGGCTAGGATCAATGAGTTGTTCTTCGGGGCGATGCCTGTCTATCTGTCTCGTTGTGTATGGCATTTCTTTAAATGGCAAGAGGAATGAAAAAGGGGATGGGTTTGCAGAGTGAATGGTGGTGACTGAAGTACAGGATGAAAGAATGGAAAGAAAATGGATACAGACTTAAAGGTCGGTGTAAGACTGAAAGGAAGGAAGGAAGGAACCAAAGACAGGGGAGAAGACAAAACCGAGGGTGACGGATCATCAAACAGAAGGAGACTCTTCTGGGGACTGTCAATAGAAGCAATATCCACTGATTGATTGTGTCACTGTGTCACACAGACCTCATCCCTGGAGACCTTTTGTATTTGTGTGTGTGATGAGGTGGGGGTCTCATGGCCTCAGCTGTTAGAACAGGGGGCCACGCGCTTCTTTTGGAAACGCTCCAAAAATCCCATATTGTCAAACCACAGTCCCCACAAAGGGAACGCCTCCATTTTGTGGGAATGTTTTTGCTCCTCCGCCCTGTTCTCAATTTATGATTTTATTTGTTTGGGCACACAAGAAAGAGGGAGGAGATGTCTTTTTAATGACAGTGGAGAGCAAAGCACGTGTTGTGTACACGGTGAGAGGTTTAGCTTTGGAGTGATACTCTTGGACCTGGATATTGAGAGAAGCTTCAAGCCGTTGTAATTTTTTTCCCCAACCCTCTGAGGTCTGAAGAGAGAGGACTCATTTTTAGGATTTGCATGGTATGACGCTTTCAGCCGCAGTTGGGGCTGCGGTGATAAACAAAAGCATCATCTCGCCCACGCAGACCCACAGCTGTGCAGATGAACCGTATACGGATGACACAGGCACAAATCCCCTAAGGAGATATTTAGCAAAATGTGTTTTAAAAGTGTGGTTAGGTTATCACCTACAGCTTGACGGATCAAATAGAAATTATTCAGAAAGTGCTGACTGTATAGATATATGTGTACCACATACACACACACATAACCACACACACAAGTTGGATCCCAAACACAGATAATCCAAACAGGTTAAAGATCACTCGGGCCATGGCCTAATCAGAAATGGCGCTATGTTTATGTGTATGTGATAGACAGAAAAATATATTTTATGATATCTTCTTTGTCTGTGATATGAAGATTTGTTTAATACCCCACATAAAAAACCTACTGCAGATGGACTGTCTGGAATCACAGCAGTGACTCACTGTTGATGTGTGTATATGGTCTTATATTATTCATGTTTTGATGGCCTACACATCATATCATGGGAAAAAAACACCTCCTTCGAGGAGCCAAAAAGCATCCCCATAAAGTAAATCATTACATTTAAGATGTGACTTCAGATCAGTATGGAGTTAGAATGTGGATATCGCTTCATGTTCCCTGAAGTGTGTGTGCGTGTGTCTTCAGGACTCCCGCTGAGGATTTCTCTGCATGGTGGGTGATTCTGACTGGAAACTGATTCACACAAAAAAGGACATTTTAGATTTTTTAGCAGATGGTTGTTAGGGAGGAATTTGTGGTGATGCCGATGAAGAAGAAGAAGTACCAGAGTCCTGTATGTCTTATGCTGAAGGAGTTTATTCAGGCTTGATCGAGGAGAACAGAAGCTTCGTCATCACAACATAAGTGCATGAGTTCCACCTCAGTTCTAAGGGAAAAACAGTAAAGCTCAGATTCTTATGCTAGAAAGGTGGGCCGAGGAAACAAAGGGGAGATGTGTTAACATCCAATTGGCTATAGTGCATAAACATGAAGATAAGGATTCACGACAACTAGGAAATACAAAGTGTCTTCCAGGAACGGAGGACATTATTATCTAACTCTACAGCTGTGTCTGTAGACAGCCAGAGAGTGAGATTGAAGACGCCACAGAGGGACCATGGCCTTGGCATGTTCCTCAGAGAGAAAATAGGGCAGATAACTGACCCCAGTAGTAATCACACATTAACCACACAAACTTTCCATAGGGAAGAGAAATTATTCTCTAACAATGGTGATTCGGACAGTTGAATGTTTGCACTAACTCTCAGAGTGTGAGATATAACAGTGTATTAAGAATATTTAAATGTATAAAGAACTGAGTTTGCTTCTTTAATCAAAGAGTGAAAATCTGAGCCTGAAAGAACCAATGTTGTGTCATCTGCAAACATTATGTGAGAAACGCATTTATATAAATATGAAATAATAGAGGTTGAAGAATGGATCTGTGGAGCACACCATATTGTACGAGTGCTTCGTGAGAATGGACAGCTAGTATAGTGAACAATTTTTAACGGAGCCTCACTGAGAGGTCACAGTGAAGACGCCATAGATCTTTCACCATAGTCTTGGTTTCAGATATCGTCATTGGATGTCATGGCTGTGGTGCTTTTGCTTTGCACTAACCAATGAGTTCAGTATTATGAGATCATATTCTTTTATTCTGGCAGAGGTGTTTTTCAATACTGAGCTTTGAAAAAGTGTGTCCACCTTAGAGTGCAGCTGAATTTATTCATATACAGTATTTAGGTACAGCTACACCATTCAAAGTCATTTGCTTTCTTTTAAAGGGGAACTCCGGCGCAAAATGAACCTGGGGTTAATAACAAATGTGTACCGAGTTCGACCGTTCTCTGGTATTTGTTTTCATGCATTTGTTTTGTTAGTCAAATGTGACCAGTTTTCTTGCAAACCGCTATTTAGCGTATAACGCTAGCCTTCGGGGCACACCTACACATAAAAAGAAATCGCTATTTCTATACCACTAACAAGGCTCACAACATCACCACACTTACACGGTAGCATAACTAGGGGCTCTACATGTAAACCGAAGCATTGAGAACTTTGCAAGTATACAGGCAGTTTATTAAAAAAGGAACACAGTACCGTTCGCGTCGGGCTCGCATATCCAGGCGGGCGCCATCTTGGGGACACTGAACTGTCTGTTGCCGGAAGAAAGCACTGAGAGCATAGGAAAGAGAGTTCAGTTTCCCCAAGATGGCGCCCGCCTGGATATGCGAGCCCGACGCGAACGGTACTGTGTTCCTTTTTTAATAAACTGCCTGTATACTTGCAAAGTTCTCAATGGTTCGGTTTACATGTAGAGACCCTAGTTATGCTACCGTGTAAGTGTGGTGATATTGTGAGCCTTGTTAGTGGTATAGAAATAGCGATTTCTTTTTATGTGTATGTGTGCCCCGAAGGCTAGCGTTATACGCTAAATAGCGGTTTGCAAGAAAACTGGTCACATTTGACTAACAAAACAAATGCATGAAAACAAATACAAGAGAACGGTCGAACTCGGTACACATGTGTTATTAACCCCAGGTTCATTTTGCGCCGGAGTTCCCCTTTAAGTGATATCAGTTGAATATTTACTCCCTGTCGCATGTTCATGCACTTTCTGAAAAGTGCTATTTAAACCAACATCAAACTAAAACATGTATTCACTGTCTTCAGTGTAACGCCTGCAGAGAAGCCCTTTATATCTCTCCTCTCTTGTTCTATTAAAACCCCACCCGGGTGATTGCAGTGAACTTCTACCATTACACAGACAGCTGGTGTTTCCTTTATTTTAAAGTGCTGTCTTCTTTTCTGGTTTGACTGACAGCTCTATCAACCACAGTGGACAGGCTATTAGCTAATGTGTGCCCTGCCGCTGATGAAGTGAACAGTTATTATTAGAGCAACTGAATTGGGAGACTACAAAAGTGCATTTGGGTGTGTGTGAATGTGCAAGATGCATGTGTCTGTCCACTATTCCCTTGAGGGAACATTTGAGGGGATGAGGGGATAACAAGTTGAAAGGTGAGAGGAGAGAGGAGAAGAAGGGATTGAACGGTGAAGAGGAAACAAGACCCCTTATGAACTTAATGTCTTGATTATACACTACCTTGAACTCCTTCCTCTATATAAGCATTGTGTGTCAATGAGTGTGTGCATCGTAAGCAGGAATTTTCATGGGCTTTTCTTGTGCAAGTAAAACAGCTGGATGTTATGAAACCCAAGCCTCCCTCTAAGTAGTAGGACTGGCTCTTGAGAGCTCACTGAGGACATTGTTAACTCCTGGAAGAATGTTAGTGTGTGGAGTTAAATGGTGATTGGCTGTTGAGTTGTTGTCAAAGCGGCAGCCAGCATCACGTCTCTTTGCTTTTTCTTGTGTACCCTGTGCTTCTCTCGTGTCCTTCCTCCCTCCCTTCCTTTTATTTCCTCACGTTTCCAGTCCTCTCCCCTCCGCTCTTCTCCTCGGCCCACGTGAAGCGCAAACAGATCGGAAACAGCTGTGAAAATTATTCTGCCTAATAAGGGCCAATCATGGCTTCTTGGTTCGCCTCAGACTTAAAAAAATGCAGAAAAGCACCGTGCCTTGAAAATCCCCTCAAAGTTTGCAGTGCGGCTTTATTTCTCCCTTTATTTGTGTGTGTGTGTGTCTCTACAGGGTTACCCATTTGCAATGGATACCACATATTCTGCCAAAAGGCAGACTGCCAGACCAGAGAGAAGAGAAGAAGGGGTGCTAACTCCTTCTTCTCTTCTCATCCCCCTCTTTTGACTTCTCTCCCAGTAACACAGTCCATTAATTTTCTCCTCTTCCTCCTCATCTCTGTCTTCTCCAAACAAAAGCGCAAATATTTCTGTGTGTCTCTCTTCTTTTAGGCCCTGTCCATGTTTCTTTTTCTCTCCATATCGTTCTTGGCTGATTCTGCTCCCGTGGTCCTCAGCCTCACCGCTCCTCTCATCACCTATCGCGCTGTATGAGAAAGAGGGGGAGAGAGAGAGAGAGAGAAACGCAGCCAAGCTAATAAGTAGAGAGAGCTGACAGCCAGGAACCATGAGATGAAGAGTTCACTGCTGAGCTGTGAGGACATACTCGGTCACAAGGCGAATTCCAAGCCTTTTTGTGGCTATGTGAGATAAGCGTGGCCTTGAAAAGTGTCTAGACAACTCTTGAGACTCACACTGAGGCTTCACTGATTTCATCGAGCAGTCATTTAGGGTGTAAGCCTTAGTTTATATTCTGCAAGATTGTCTAAATCTGTTAATATAAGCAAATCCATTTCCACTTAAACGTTGAGATGAGAGTTTAGCTGTGATTTTGATGCTGATCTCTTTAAGTCCCGTCTGTAATTAGCCAAAACCCATTTTCAGCACAACAATGACTTTCACAGTTGACTGAAACAGCCCAAGCCCTCTTTGTCTGACACTCATTCAGTGGCCTTTTAGTGTCTCTGCAACAGTTGAGACTGCAAATTGATTCACAAAGGTAGGCATGGCAACTGATCACTTTATTTGCTTTATTTTGTTTCTCTGCATTTGCATGCATTTTATAATGTGGAAGTTCTGAACAGTATCGGCGTGTCTTCAGAAAGTTTGTTTCTAAAGTATATAGTCTGGTCATTTTGCTGTTGTATCAGTTTGTATGTCTCCTCAGGGTATGTAAGAACATCAGCTGCATATATGTGAACGCAAGCTTGGAGAAAAAAGACTACCAAAATGCTTTCGTTGTTCCATTTAAAGACTTTTGTGGAACCAACTACTTTCCGACAGTAATTCCATGTATAATATAATATGTATAATATGTTGCCTTTTGTCCCAAATAGTGTGCAAACACGAAACTGATATGTGTGTGATCAGAATCCTTCTTATAATAGTCAGTTCTTTTATCCTGTGTTTTTGGCCGCCTCAGCTTTTACTCTCTGTCTGCCTCTGGCCTGCACTTCCATCTGTCTGTGGGACTGCATGATTGATTGATAACTTCATTTGTTCCTGAAGGAAACAGGGAGACGAGTGCATGAGTTATCCTCATTCTGTGTGGAAGGAAAGACGAGGGGGCGTCCCCCCCCCCCCTTTTTTTCTTTGTATTCCTGGACGTACCTCAGGCGCTCTTCGCGCGCGTCGTGTTTTTAAGCGTGACAAATGATCTCATTTTGGAAAAAGCATTAGGTCGGTCGTTAGGAGAGAGTGGTGTGACTGCTTTTTTTGTCGCAACAGCACTTTTCCATGCAAGGAGGGGATGCCCTGTTCCTGGTCATTTCTGCTATTTTCTTGTATACAAATGGCATCAATTGTGCCTGGCACAGCAGGGGGATTCTCAGCATATTATGGGCATGATTGCAGGCTTTTGTAGCCGCTTTGACTGATGTGGACTGCGGCAGTTCGGTTTCCATAGCAGCAGGAAGGGAAATATGAGAAGTTGTGGCTTGTTGACTGTAATTGATTGAATCTACATAAATATTGTCAGACATTGTGTGCTGTGAATCTGGCACAAGCACAACTGTCCCCACTTGATCGTGTTGTTTTTCCTTGTGCCTTGGTCTTCTTCTTGTTTTGAGTGAGTGTATGCGAAGTATAAAAGTTAGGAGAAAACCTGCACACATACTCTGCAGTGACTGCACGGGTCTTTGTTGTCAAGTGTGGACGGTAGCTTCTTCTCTTGGCTGCAGCTGTGGCTGCTCTCCAGAAATCCCTCAAGATTTACAGCTGTAAATCTGGCCATCCCACACTCCTGAGAACAGTAGGTGCACAGAAGAAGTGATGACATCACTTCTTCATCAAACCTCAAACTCGTACTGCGCTGAGAGAAATCACTCTTTCCTCTGTTCGCTTTCTGCCTCAACGTTTCTCTTCCTGTTATTTATTTGACATATGACTGGCAGGGAGGGGCAGGGGGTTTACCTCCCTTCAGAGTCGTCGGCTATGGTTAGTTTAGGACTCAGCATCTTGAGACCCATTACAAGGATACAGTCAGCTTGGGCTGATTTAAGTTATCCGTTGCTCAATGAATGCACATTATTGCAAGTTTGACAGAGGAGTAAGTTTGGAGAGTGCTCTAGCAGATGTTTCCATAGACTGCTCCTCCTGTGGGTTGAAAGGAGGGAGAGTAGACTGATTAACTACTGAACAGGGAGTCCTACAGTAGTCCTCTAGTATAACAGTTATTGTAAACCAGAAGACACCTAATTATATTAAAATTTAATTCAGCGAGGCACAGTTGTTATTCAGTCAGCATACTTTTCAGGCTCAAACTACTGAACTGCTGTGTAGAAAAGACCAAACACACGACTACTTCCAAAGTCTGCCAGGTTCATACGTTCATGTGCTGCCACATAACTCGGAGAATCCCAGGAGAAAGGTACGCTCATTTTTGTACATTTACCGCCTATATTTATACATTTTTTTTTTATACCTGCTATTTTGTATAATACTTGGAAAGCTAATTTTATTCTATATTCTATATTTATACTTTTTTTTTGTTTGTTTCTTTACTCATGGCTTGAATCGGGACCAGAGTAACCAATTTCGTTCCTTCCCATGTACCAACATGTGTCGTAATGACAATAAAGAATCCTTGAATCCTTGAAGATATCAAGTTTATTTCTTATTGTTCATCTTCATTTTTCCACATCTCGGTCTCCGAATCCCGTTGTGGAAATTTATCTTCTACGTGGTTAGATTTACTGATATAAATGTCTGATTTGTGGTTAAAATGTATTTAAATTAATCTAAAATGTCTGCATTTAAATCTGTATCTTGGTGGTAACCCAAAGTTAATCTGGAAGCCGGCCCGAAATTTCCACACCTATAAAATTTCGGGAATTTCGGTCTGGAGTGGCTAAATTCAGGATTCATTGTGCCCTACAAAGATCTGCCATTTGTAGTGGTGGACAGGAAAGCGACGTAGTCAAACACGAGACGTCTACTCTGTTGCAAATGATATTGACAGCAAAATAACTTGGCAAGCAATTAACAGCAATTAAGATATTTGTTGAGAAGCATACGTCATATAATTCCTGATAATCGTCTGTTTGGTTGTAGGACTATCCAGTTGTGTGCAGAGGTATTTTATCTCTGTATCAGAGCAAACACAGCCCATAATGCAGTCCATAAGATTGAAATAAGAATGGAAATAAGAATTGAGTCAGGCTAACACAAGTGCTTTTCATCATTCACACATACACCCACTCTACAATGGCAGTAGTTCATTCTCTTGCCCAAAGACATGTCATGCATCAGGATTTGCCCGATAATCTAGTTGCCAACCTTTTGATTAGTGGGTACCCTGCTTTACCACCTGAGCAACAACTGCCCAATGTCTTTGATCATATTGAAATCCTAAAAGTCCAGTGATATCATGAAGCAGTGCTACTCATTAAAGGAATAATTTGGAGCCATGTCCCATCACTGTTCTGAAATAATACTGATGATTCTGCTCCAAACAAGGGGACTTTCACTTGTTTTGGCAAACTACTATTTTAAGGTAAAGAATACCTGTTATATGTCAAATTTGCAAAAAACAGCAAACATAATTTGCACACTTTGCCCAGTATTTATTTATTTATTTATTTTTAAGTTTAGTTTGATGGTTATTGTTACTTTCACCTGAATTGCGGTCAAGCATTAATTGAGATCTAGCTTGGTCCTGTGAAGCTTCACGCATGGAGTCAAGTCTGCTTCCTGTTCCCACATGATGTCAGCACGGAAAACTGCCAGAACATTTACGGGTTTAGTGCAAGTGGAGAGTGAGCTCAGGAAAAAAACGCTGACTGCTGCTGGCAGGCGGTGGGTGGGGTTAATGTTGTGGGGTGTTTGCCCCTCTCAGCAGCCAGGTTAGTGGTCAGCCCCGGCTGCTTTCGTCTGTTGAAAAACTCTGTCGTTCTGTCACTTCCTCTCGGTGTTTCACTCACACTCGCCGCTCCCATCCTGCTGACCATCTGCAGGCAGGATCGCTCGTCTCCTCTTCATCACCTCAGCTCACTATTTCAGATCATTACCCCCCCAGCCCCCTATCCCCCTTTCCTCTCTCTTGCACTCACTGATCTGAGGGAGATGAAAACAGACTTTTTCAATTAGGGAGTGCCGTTGAAAGTGTTTGCTCCAGGCTGCTGCACTGCTGCTGCTCCCTTTGCCCCCCTGAGATCTTCTTGTCGGTTAGTGTGTTTCTTCCCCCTCCCACCTTATTCCCAGCACAACCAGGGGGAGGGCGAGAAGCGGTGAGTAACTTTTAAACATTTTCATCCTTTTCATTCGTGACGGCTTTGGAGGCGCTGATTGGCGGAGAAGAGTTGTCTTTGGCAGGGTGTCAAGATTTTTCCCCTGGGTGGTGTATATTTGGCATTTTGACACTTTTTTTTTCTGGACAGCGAATCCCCTTGGTGATTGGTTAGTTTTCTTAAGGACACCGTTAACTTAAAATTGAGGCTTTATGGAATGGTTTAATACTCATACCACAACAAGCTATAGTGCGTGTGTTTTTTGTCTTTGTGCTCTGAGTGTAATTTAAAGTGACTGTGCCAGTGAGTTAGCGTGTATTTGCAATCTCTGTGATTTATTTTTTTTTCAGTGAATTATGAGTGAGTAGTGACAACTGAATAAAAGCGTCACTCGAATCTTGTCTTTCCGTTCCCTCGGGTGCTGCTTTGTTAGGCTGCCAATGTTCGGGAGTGGGTGGCTTTATCTTTAGAGAAAGGACAAAAATTGAAGTGAGGAAATGTCAGGGGAGAGACAAATCCAATGCTTTAAGGTGGAGTGGTGACTTGCGTTAGAGTGGCATGGGAAGTCAGTATTAAGTGAACGGTAGAAGGGAGAAGAGGAAAAGGCAGTTGGGAGGCAGCGCCTTGTCATCTCAGCTGTTGTGATTTAAGTGGGCTGACAACACACAAAGCTCCCAGCATCTCACAGCTGTGCGACATGCCTTCTCTATTTTATTTTTAACCCAGAGACCTATATTAGGCTGCTAGCTCCAAACTATTGTCTTCCGTGGTCCGTATGTATGTGTGTGGTTTCACGTGTTTGGGTGTGCTTGTGCCAGGGTGGGTGTGCTGCCCTGTGTGTTGACTGTGTTACCCGGGACTGTGTCAGCAGATGACTATATATGTCGGTTCTACCAGACGATACCGAGGGCTCCTCTGGCGCGTGTTCTGAGTCAAATCGTGTAAGATGTGACAAGTTTAAGAACAGTTTACATGTGGGAGATCCAGTGCTGGCTCGACAGTGTGTATTGACCGTGTGAGTGTGTCTGTAAATTGCCAGAGTGCATTCCACAAAGACATGCTGCCAGCTCTGTTGATGGCACCCTTGTGTGAGAAGGCTGGTAAAAGACTAACAAGATGAGGGGGGAGCTTTGATTTAATGTACAGTGAGTCCTGCAACTTTCTGCACGCAGTGTCTTGGCTGTGAGCCCTCACCCACAGCGAATACGCCTAAAAATTTTTTATCTGCGCTGACGGATTTAATGCATTGCTAGGGAACATGTTGTATATTTTTGTGTTTGTGTAGGAACATTGTTCCATCAGGGGAATTGCTAGATCAAATGGATCCGTTGACAGCTGTGGAAATACCTATCATCTCATTCTATTAACGCTTCCTTCCTGAACTGAAGACTTCATAGTTTTTTCAAGAGCAGAAGACTGAGGTCTGCTTAGCTCACTAACGCAACGGGAAGACTAACGTATGGAGTCAGGAAGGGCCGGAGGGGGGTTGAGGTCTGAGGGATGAATGAATTAAATTCTGAAAGTGGATCTTTAGCTGGTCCTCAGGCGGTGAGTGTGGCAATTGATTTGGTAAGTGAGTGGTCGCCTCGTCCATCCCCTCTGCCTCCTTTCTCCTGCTGAGAGTCCAACCGCCTGCATTTATGCACTGTGAACTGATCAATATCAAGGAGTTCGCTCACAGCGGTGTATCAGCTTAAAGCTGCATTGATCACTGCCATTGATTTTAATCCTAATTATCTTTCATCATGTGAATCTCTAAACAGGCTTTAAATATAATACATTAATGTAATCTCACTGGTGTAGCCTGAAAATTGTATGGATCTCTTTTGCACCACTGTGTGCAGTTTACTAACCACAATACCAAATTCATAGGTGACAGATTCCAAGTTATGTTTCAGCACCTGGGATTTTTCGCCTCCCACGATATTATATATTATATATTTGGAATAAGACGTCATCTCGGGGCTATGTGGCATCGTGGCAGTCTGGAAGCAAGGTGTATTTTTAAGAGCAAGACTTATGCAGCCATGATAGGAGCTCTGTGACCGTTCACTTTGTCTACTTTGCACTTGGTGGATGTGTTGCTGGGTACTGCAGTAAGTCTAGTGTCAAGATTAATGCCATTTGAATGAGTGGTTGTCATATTTCTTGTCTTTTCTTGTCTTATCTTATTTAAGGACATATTGAGCTCACGGACTGAAGCCCATTTAATCTTTTGCCAGTTGTATGAATGAGCAGTGACTGTGCAAGCCCCAAGCCACACTTGGCTCTTTCAGCGCACTTACTTAGGGTTAGGGTTAGGGTTAGACTTGTTAATTCAAGCATGAGCACATGCTCATAATAATGGTGCTTACATGCTTATGTTTAGCAGGTATGATGTTTACACTGTTTTAAGATTACATTCAGATTTTAACATTTCCTACTTGGTTCTTATTATAAAGTTCTTATTTGGTCAAGTATTAGAGAAAATCAGACAATGGTCTTAGGTGAAAGGGACATTACCAAATTCATCTCAATTCATCCTGAAGGGGAGGAGCTGTGGTCTAGTGGTAAGAAAAGCAGCTTTGGGATCATGAAGTCACTGGTTACTGGGCACCTTGCATGGCTGCCCGCTGATGAGTTAAATACAGAGAACAAATTCCTTGTATGTGGTAACACCCACCTAGACCAGACCAGGCACCCCCACACCATAGCAATGACACTCCTTGATGGCAGCAGCCATCCCCAGCAGGATGCAGCCTGGGAGACCTACACAATATTAGGAAGGTGGTCATAATGTTATGCCTGATCGGTGTATACATATGTGGCAAGTATATAGGCCACCCAAAGTAAGATGGATTCATTCTATGAAGCTAATCTGGCTAGCTGTGTAGATTTTTGGCAGGATAAGTGAGAAGTGGGTGGTTTATCACCAAAGTCAATGGGATATTGCCTCTGGGCGCCATGATTTTTTGGTTGGCAGGAGGATTTCAAAGGCTTATGCATGGATTGCAATGAAATTTCGTGCCAAATTGTTTGAATGCATGGCCAATTTTAGCATCACTAGAACCCTGCTGCTAGTGTAGAAAACAATGGATTTCTCAAACATTTGGACTATAAACTGACAGCAGATGAGATTTTTGTGAGGATACGCCAAAGAAGAAGAGACAGAAAATGTGAGTTGCCTCATGTGCAGTAGTTCGCCTGCTTCTTCTCGATATCTTTCCTTCCTTTTTGTAACATTCCTGCTCACTGTTAGGGAATCTGTATTTCATCTCCACCCTGTGCTGGTTGTGCTGGTTGTCCTTCTGAGCTCCAGCTAATCAGACAGCACACGATGGAATGAAACACCAGAGAAGGAGGGTAATTAGGTTGTGTCACAGTTGTTTGGATGGGGAAGAAGGTGGGGAGAATTTAATTTTCAATTTAAAAAAATAAATTTGCACCAGTTTAATTTGATTGCAATTATAATTCTTAATGTACCTAGACATTCAATCAGACTTGAATTGGTTTTGGGTGTGTCTGAATATTCACACACACACACATATATACACAGAGCCTTGGAGACTACTGCAGATGAAGACTGCAGCCAGAAGAAGCAAGCTGCCACTCAGCTCTGCCAAGCGCAGGCACTGATAAGGTCGACCACGGGGAGATGTCTACACTCAGGACCTGTCCGTCAAACACAAGTGTCCGCTTCCGCCCCTACTTCACAAGAGTGTGATGGGAAAGATTGGGTGCGGGGGGAGTTTTGCAAGTGAGAAAGATGGAGAGGCAGGGAGACAGATATAGAGTGGCTTGGGAATAAGAGGATTGAGGCAGATGAGTAAAGAGAGTCAGAGAAAGAAAACTAGAACATGACAGAATCAATGAACATCCATAAAGGACTGGTGAAATGAGGAGGACGAGAAAATGAAAGGAGTGTGTGTCTTTGTGGTTTGTTGGTTGGGGGGTGGGTCTATAAAAAGAATGTGACCCTCTTGTCATGTGGAAGCCAAACCTCCTATCTGTAATAATGCTCCATACTTCCACCCACTATTCTTATTGTCTTGCTGTTTACTGCCTAAAGCCTTGATTAGGTTACAGAGATTAAGTCAATTACCATAAAGATCTCATGGAAATCAAGTTATTGTCATGCTGAGACCCGGACGGAACAATAGCGCTTTGTTCACAGTTCACAGCACAAGACATTTGTGGTAAACACAACCCAGATTCAGAAATGTAAAACGAGTGGCTGTGTTGTCACATTGTTACTAGGGTAGAGAGCAGAGGCCTGCAGTATCCTCTAGTTGAACTTTTTCCATCTCAGTTCTGCTGACAAGGGAGGAAATGAGTTTTTGCCTTTGCCATATTTTTTAACAGCGGATGGACGTGTCACTATTTAGACATTTCTGTCCTTGATGGCAAACATACACAAAGAGAGAAACATGTTCACGCTTGCTCTCTTTTTTCCTTTTTTTTTCTCCTTCTTATTCCCTCGGTCTCCCACGTAGAGTCATCGGTGATCAAAGGGAACCCAGATGTTGTTCTTCACCTATCTCCTTTCACCATCTCTTGACATTGGTTGGGAAAGTGGCCCGAGTAGCGTTCATTAGGCTGAGGGCTGCCTCCAGTCCTGCTAAGTGTTCATTACACATGGGGAGATGGATTGGAGTTGGGATGTGGAGCGGCTTTAGGTCTCCGGCAAGACTCAATGAGGAAAAGAGATGCACAGCTGAGCCACAGCGTCAGTGACAAGCTAATTTGATTTTGTTCCACACCTCCCTTGTTTTTCCATCGTGTCCTGGTGAAGAACACAGAGGCCCGTAATGACACAACACACCACCTCTGTCTGTGGAAAAACATTTCACGGTGGAAAATTTGGCAGTGGAAATTCTTTGTTTTTGATCCATCTGCTGCAAGTGCCACACGAAACAAGAGTTATTTTTGGTTTCACAGCGAGCGCAGGAAGTGCCAGCTCTCACACAGTTGATTAAATCCCTGATGGAGGACTGAATTAAAGAAAGAGCAATGTTTGTTCATGCTCTTAGCTGTGTTGATAGCAGTTCCTTCATGTTTGCCAAAACACGGCATGAGGTTTTCATATGCGATAAGTCTAAGGGCAGCTACGTTGCACTGACCTCGGCCAGGCTTACGTGGTAATGTTTCAGTGTCATATGTCCTCTCTTCGGGTCACCTTTAGCTAGTCCCAGGGGTTAGACTGTTGATTTGTTTTGGCTCTGTCTGAAAGGGAAAAGGTTTGTTGTGATATTAGTACATTTAAATGTCTCTACTCTTTTATTTCTATCTTATAAAAATGCATCTTTATGACCACATGTCGACTGAAAGATAATTAAAGGTGAAATCAAAGTCTTACATTATAGTGCCATAATTTATGGGTAAACTGTGGGCATGTACTGTGTGCTGGCATTGCAAGTTAGCTCTCGTGTTGCCTGGAAACTTTACTTTGTCTCTATGGTAACGTGCAGAGAAATCAGACTTTGTCTCTGTTCTCCTTTTATCCTTGTTTATAATGCCAAGTTGCCATAAATACAGGACTTGGAGGAGCACTTATGGTAATACACCCAGTTTGTGGGGCAGCAAAAGCTTTCATTAGGCTGAATGCCAACCATATGGGACAGCAGGTAGGCTCCCCACTCGTGTGGTCCAAACACACTCACACACTCAAACTTGTGTTTCATACACACATTCAGGGGGCTGAGAAAAGTAGTATAAAGGGCCAACCACCAGATTCTGTGCTGTAGGCTCATTTGTGTGCTATGGAATGTATTAAAGCCTCCCCAAGTCTGGATGATATATGATCCTAGGCAGTTATTACACTAACCAATGGTTCGACACATTGGGTACTGTGTGCTTTGCTTTCATTCTTAGAGTCAGAAAAGAAGATTGATATCATTCTCATATTTGCAGCAGTATTGAACTGTTGCTAGAAGCGAATTAGCCTTAGCACAGAAACAGGATGCACAGGAGAAAAAGGTCGTCAGTGTCTCTCCCACATTCAAAAATCAGCCTGTGAACATCATTTCCGAAGCTCACTTTTTAGCACAAAGGGCACACCATTAGGACAATCAGTCCAAGCAATTGTTTGGGGCCCTGTGGAAAGAAACACACTCCCCCTTATAGTGCATTGTTAACACTCCTCAACTCCTCTTAGAGGCGTCTTTCTGTCTCCCCTGTGACAGAATTCGCTAACGTTAGCAGAGGAACGGTCCAAATCCTCTCAGTGGCAGTCAGTTAACAACTTCACCAAACGTCCTGTGGTAACAGAGAGAAAGAGGCTGCAAATCAACAATATGCTGATAGATTTCATTGTCTGAAGTTATTAGACCATTAGCTGCAATACACGGAAAAGGATTCTTTTATATATTGTGTCATTTTTCCAACTATTCTCCTATTAATGTAAATATTGTTTCTATATATGTTGAACCATAATCACAATGTAGATGTGATGTTTTTTGGTGGTCAGTTCAGTTCAGATATCAGTAAAATCTACTAAAAAACTACTATTTTCATCTCTTTGGTTTTTATGGTTGCCACCTGGCTGAGTTGGTTGTCCACTAATCGCAGGGTTGGTGGTTTAATCCCTGGCCCACTGACGGCCAGTCAGAGGCTCCTTGGGCAAGACACTGAAACTGATGTTGCTCTTAATGGCAAGTGATCATCCTGCATAGGACCTTTTCACATTTGTGTTTGTGCGAATGTTGTGAACAGTGCAAGTCATTTACCATTTACCATGGTCACACAGCAAGCAATCATAGCCACATGGAAGCCAAGTTTTGCAGTGGCGCAGAAACAGGTAGAAGCGCCACATGCTGAGAAAGGGAAATTCTGTCCTTTCTGCAAAATTTTAGGAACAATTTCTCTAATACAGTGGAGGTCAATAGTAGGAAGAGGAGCGGGAGGAGTACAAGGAATGACAAATGAGCTGAGTTGATGGGAAAAGGGAGGATAGTGAGAGAGGGAGTTAATCAAAGCGTGGGAGGATGGGTCAAGAAAGGGGGACACAGAGGATTAGAGACAGTTAATTAAAAATAGAAAGAGGGTATAGAGAGAAGGTTAGACAAAGGTAAGTAAGGCGAGAGTCGGAAAATACTGGAAGGAAGCAACAAGCAGAGCAAGAGGAAAGTATCTGACCAGGGGAAAGAGGAGTAAGAAGCACAGAAAGAGTATTGATGGAGGATGATGAGGTGAATGAGGTGGATGAGAAGTTGAGCGAGGGGTCTGTGCAGCCGTAGAGAGGCGAGGTTAGAGGAGGGTGGGAGGAGAAGGAGGGTGACTGAGTTTGGAGCCAAGCTGTCCCAGAGGTGATGAATGAGGCCATAATGAAGTATCTGTGCTTCTCTGCCTCTGCCGCTGGCTGGAGAATAACCACAGGCCTGGCACAGCAGCAAGGCCCGCTCAATCATGCCAGAGGAACACACACACAAAATTTACAAAAGTAAAGTTTGGATGAAACACACACACACGTACTGTACACACACAAGTTTGTGACAAGCTCCTTCCTTTCAAAGCACACGCACACATATTTACATGCTTACTTATGACAGATGATCGCTCTCTTCCTACCACCCACTGTGTCTGACACACACACACACCAAAAGTTTTACCTTCTTTCTGTTTCTATCTCTCCACCCAGACCAGGGGAGGCAGGATTGTGGGTTTTGTAAAACAACCCATTGTTCGGGAGAACAGGCTGGTAGTGCAAAGGACAGTGTGTTTCTCCACAGACACACATGCACACAGCGAGTGATGGAAGTCAAGACAAATGGTGAATTCCTCCCCTGCAGTAAACAAGTCATGCTGTCCTGCGGTTTCCACCGCTGTCACCAGAACAACGTAATGCCGGCCTGCCAGTTTGTCAGTGTGGCCAAACAATGCATCTTTAGTGTGCGAGGAGACAGTGGCTAATAGTCCCTGTCCTCACTTGCATATTGTATGTCTGTACATGTGTCTGCATGCTTGTGTGTGAAAAGATTGGAAAATATTTCTGCATTACACATGGGGGAGAGGATGTTAACTCAGGAGACAGAAGGTTTTAAACTTTGCTTTAACTCTATATGTGAGGGAACTGACCATGACAGTCCATTCAGAAGGATTCAAAGCAAAACACAACTACTTCCCTGAAGCCTATATAGACACCTGGTTAGTCAAGATGTCGGTTGGTAGATGCAAGGGGAGTCCATAGTAATACAGGCACGCAGAACAAAACCAAACACTTGTGTCAGTTGGTGCTGCTGTACGATTTAAAAGCTCTTGTGCTCTATATGTTCCCACTCGGCCTCTCTTTGTGCTGCCTCAGTGATGCAAGCAACAAGAGCAGTTGTTGATTTTAAAATTCAAATGAAATTCAGAATTCTGTGCAACGATCTGCACGTAGGTTAATATCAACAAAGTCTGGGTGCACGGCAGAAGAATCTGAATGTGTAACTTCCTACCAGTATCTCTGCTTGTGGTTGCCTGCCTCTTTGGTTGTGCAACACCTGTATCTAGGTGCTGGCGGTTGAAACCTCTCATTCACCCTTCAAATGTAGTAATAATATAATGACAAACGTTGTTGAGCAAAATCAAGTTCTATTCAACTAAACATTTGATACAGTGTGGTGTTCTTCATCCTTGAATTAATAAGAATGTTTTCGTGAAATTGACTGAAACCATTTTTGGTGGGTGCATGTAGGGCAACTATATGCTATTCCATTTACATGTATAGATTGTGTTTGAGATGCTGTTTAGTTTTTGACTGCAGTGGCTACATTGGCAGAGATGCATAGGGGAAACTTTGAATTAGGAGGAAGTAGCTCTGGATGTACAGTATAGGCTGAACTTTGCTGACAGGCTGTTTTTCACTGATACCTCCCAAAAGACTGGAGCTGGGAGAGGGAAGGAGAACTGTACTAGAAAGTAGGACATGGGCAATGGATCTCTCTCTCTCTTTCTTTCCTCTCTTTGTGTAAATGATTATCCAAAGAATCTCCTCTCTGTGCCTGTGCTCACTTTGCATTGTAAGGCACATTATCTTGTGCATCTTCATACAGTCCTATTTGTAATTCATACCTTGAAATGTAATTCCATATATAGCCATGTTGGAACTACAGGCCTCCACTGAGTGGATACCTGAAGGTAATTGAAGGTTTGTCTGGTCCTGGTTGTCCCGTTGTAGAATGATGGGGAGCAGGTGGTCTCTAACACAGTATGTCATAGATGTTGCATACAAATAGTAGCTGAAACTACAATAAACAACCTGAAGCAAGCTCACTTCCCACAACGGAACATTAGAAAGAAACAATAAAAAAAGAGTATACCTTGATATAGGAAACATGTCAGCCAGAAGTTATGGAGAAACATTAGCATTCATTGAGACCACGTTCCTAGTCTGCCCTGTAGGTAGGTGTGATATTCTCATTCCTTTTAACTGTGGTTTGTTCTCCTCCGCTAACTAGACATATCCTGCTCTTTTAATAGCTAAATGCACCGCTTGCCGACTTGCCAGTCGCTGTCAGCTCACCATTGCAGGGCAGATAGGACAGAGCTTTATTTTTTGGGAGGCAACTACCTTCTGAGGTCAAACACTGTTTATCAGGGGGAGTGAAGCCAAACAATGGGGTTTATGTTTTAAAACCAAAACCAGGAGCTGAAAGAAGCTATAACAGTAAAGTTGAGAGAAATGAAAGAGTTCAATGCTAATTCTCTGTGGGTCTATTGCCCTATAGCAACCCCTTTCAGACTGCTGATTGTCCTTTGATCTATTGTTATAAGTAAAATGTTGATTATAGTTCTCTCCTTTTTATTTTCTTGGGTGAGTTGGGTAGATAGGATTGTAAGTAGGGCAGTAGACTGGAGTCTTCCCTGCTTGGCTGGCTGCTCCACTGTGGCAGTGGATGTGTTAAGTTACACACAGACATATGCAGAATGAATCCCAAAAAACAAACAGAAACATTTTAGCTCTTCCAGCTTTGCTGTTATACCCACAAATAAACACATGAATACACAGAGTCACAGTAGGGTGTGTCCTGGGTTATCATGCTCAGGGTGTTGGAGGTCACTGGAGTGCTCTATGTGTGTATTTTGGCTGAGCTTCAGACAGACAGCCAATAGTTTAGTCTTGTTCCAAACAAGTCATCTTTCCAGCTAACCAGCCTACGTGCTTTTCTTTGCATCGTGTTTCTTCCCCACCGCTCTTTCCCTTGTCTTCAAGGTTTCAAACTTTCTTTCTGTCGGTGTGACTTACTGTCTTTCTATCTGTCTTTCGGAAATATAGCCACTGATGGTTTAGAGTGTAATTTCTAGCAATCGGTTTCTTCTGCTGTGTTTTACCCAATCTGTACAAGAGGAATGCTACAAAGCAAACACACACATGGACATTGTATTGTTGTGTGGTCACAATGAATTGTTGAGGTTTTGTCGTGTCTCTTTTACAACAAGAGTTTGCATGTCGACTCCTGTTTGATTTTTAAAAGAAGGAAGGAAGCATTGAGAGATAAACATCAGCAGTGATCAAATACAAAGGAATGCAGAGCAGGGGAATAGGCTGAAGAGAGTGAATGTGGTGGAGGGGGGGGGGGGGGCAACTGTCCAGAGATGTGTGTATTTGTATGTGAAAACCTTTGTTTTACAACTGTGTGACGTCTGTGTATTTTAGTATAGTTATTGTGCATTTGTAACTTACACATTCTCAACTCCAAACATGGGTGCAGAGATCTTGAAAACCATTCTCCATATTTCTTACACACATAATTTTAAAGAGTTTCTTCAGTTCTAAATGGCTGCTGAAGAGTTGGGGTTTTATTAGGAACATCTGGGGGTGGTGCCCACCTGCACCTCAGGTGACTACAGTTGTCTTTCTGGAGATGACCTGGATGACTGAGAACCTTCAGTCTTGCTTTATTAACAATCCTTGGTTCCCAAATGCCAGAATCTGAAAAATCCGTGGAAGTCTGCACGATAATTAGTGAATACTGCTGCCACTGTGGTTCTGGAGGACGTTTGTTGGTGTGAGTGTGTGTGTGTGTATCCCCAGCGGAGCATATAACATTAATGAGAGGGCCGGAGACAGGCCTTATCACCAACCTTCCAGCCAGACCTTAATTAGCACGTAAATACTTAGCACAGACCTGGCTGCAATTCTGCAACGCAAAGTTACATACTGTATCTGCACACAGAGACACACATATGCAGACAATAAACATGTAAAAGCATATGCTTCACAAAAACATGCTCAAAATCCTTTCAGAAATGGGAAAGGAGCATTTGGATGACTGCCAAACCAAATAAACACCTATAAGTGTGTGTGTAGGGTTGGAAAGTTGTGTTTGCCATTTGGTGATATTTTAGTGAGTGCTTGCTGGGTGTGTATGTACATTACGAATGAATTATTCATCCAGTTAGGAAATGTTTTCAGTTGACATTTTGTATGTACACATTGTTTTTATAATGGTGTTTGTATGCTTTAGCTCCCACCATACTGGCTACCCAGTCTATCAGTGAACCTAGCCCTTGCCCATTATTATTATAACATCTCAGATGCCAGATTTCATTCTCTGGAAAAACCTAGATTTTCAGACCACCACTGAATGTTCCCACAGACTGTTACAAAGCCCTCGCTGCAGATAAGATAGCCCCAGTCCTCACTCGGAAGGCTCTTATCTTTAAACTCCCACTAATGTGTGACAAAACTGTTTTTTTTAAAGTAAAGCTCAAAGCGCTGCTTCTCTATCAGCAATGTCCCTTTCCCGCTCTTTCAAGCAGCACTTTCTCATGGTTGCAAAGTTTCTTTATAGTGGTACCTCTGCCCCTCTCGCACAAACACGCACGCATGCTGGTGACATTGAGGTGTAAAAGCGGTCACTGCCTTTAACCCCCAGCCAGAAGTCAGAAAGGGCCCTACTGTTTGCTTCAGGTCAATGCTAGTTAGTGGAGAAAGTTTGGCTTCCCCTCCTCCTATGCCCATCCCCCACCTTCCCTCCATCCATCCATGCAGGAGCTTGCTCCAGACCCAGCGCCATAGCCATGAAACACGCATGCTGCCAGAAACTTGATGGTGCCTGTCTGTCTTTGTATCGTAAAGTCTGAGGAGTTTTTTTGGGGGGGATGGGCAGGTGCTTTGAAGTTGGACAATGACCTCCAACTTGTTGGTAACTGACAACTCCCCTTCCTCCTGTCCTTTATATACCCCCCCCCCCCCCCCACTGTGTATGTGAGATTGGCTCAGTGTAAAACTGCAAATCTCTGTTGGAGAAATAAATACTGACTCTTTTAGTTTTAATTGCAGCCTGCTGATCTGCGATAAGTTACTGCCACCGGCTACAGGGGGCGTCATGGAGAGAGAAAATGATCATTCATGGCCCCCACTTCGATCGAGCAAACCGCAGGCCCCCCACACAGCCCTGCATGTGTCTGAAGACCCCCATCAACAAGCACTCAAAGAAAATAAGAAACAGATCCAAGCTATTAATTAATCTGTACAGTTAGATGTTCTGGTATCTGGTACAATAAGTTCCTCCCCTCTTCTAGACATAGACACACACAATACAGTCATGTGTATGCAGAATTCCTCCACTCCCTGTTGAATTAGTCATTTATCGTCTCTAGTCACAGGAGGAATATAACAGTGGGCCAGCTCCAGCAGAGAAAATCAATGTTGTAAGGAACAAACAAGACACAATGGTTAAACCCTCAGCAAGACTCCCACGGAAAACAAGCTTTCTTGGTTGGCCTTATACTGGAAGTACACTTGTCGCACATCTCATTGTAGCCGCTGGAGTTTCCTCTGTTTGTCAGCGATTATGTTCTCCCTGCCTCTTTCTCTGACGCATGTGTTCAGCAGCGTGTGCATGTGTGCTGCTGTCTGGCAGGTGGGTGGTCTTGGGTAATGAAAGAGATTGAGATGGAGCCGTGTGGATGTGAATCTCCTCTCCTCACTTGTGTCCTTCATTTATCCAGCCCCGCTCGCTGTGTCTGCCGTTTTCACAATATTGCACTCAATCACGCCAAGGCTGTTCCTCTCACGTGTACTTGCTTGCACCTGCAGGCACAGACATGTCCTCAAGCTGACATGTATCTTCCGTTCGAGCATCTTATTTAACCCAAATCTGTCACATTCCCCACTAAACTAAGATGCAACCAACTGGAGTTATTTTATATCAGACAGTTTTGCATTAAGTCAAAAACCAGACAAATACCAGAACTGATATTACTACCATCTGATACCCCGCTGTGACATAGACATCTTCATTCAGTGCCACCTTTTGCATCATTCCTATTTACTGTGGATTTCAACCAGGAACACACATGCCATATTCCTTATGTATCTTCTGATGCCAGATTTGATGTCTGTCTAGATATGACACATCAGCGACCACCTGCTTCCCAACTTAATTGTTCACAATCTGTGCAGTGACAGTGTCAGACTCCAGTTGTTGCCTCTCTTATCATTCTAAAAATATCCCCCTTTCACACAGTAATCCCGGCCTTTAGTCTCCTGGTCTGTAGAGTCTTCATCCATGTTTTTCTTTTTAGCACATCTAACCAGGTAAGGTGAGCACAGCAATGTGCCTTATACTCATATACTGTATGCCTGTTAGTGATTTACTTTTTTTTGTGGTGGCTCCCTGTTTAATTTTTCTGCTGCAATACCATGAAGCTGTGCATCATTTCCATACTGCATGTTAATTCTGATTAAAAGTAAGGCCCACAGTTTCCTGTCATGGTCTCACAAGCATGTGTGAACATGAAATGTGCTGACACAAAACAGAACGGCACATCCACCATGTTGTCCTTGATAGCTTATCTTGATAGTGGTGTCGTTTCTTAATGACCTCCCTCAGACATTTCTGGATGTTGTTTTACAGATACTGTATATTGAGTTGCTTATTGCTGCTACTGATATACTGTAGTGACAGTAAGCTAATACTGGTCCAGTTGATTTGCAGGTCTGGCTCTATTTACAGTATGTGTTCACAGGAAAAGTGCCAAATTTATTTTAATATGGCTATAAAAAAACAGCAACGTTACTTATACTTATTACATATATTGTGTTTTATATTGCAAACATGTTAGACGTGTTTTAACTTTAACCTTTCTGCTTTGGTATATATTTTTTGTATTTTATTGTATTCTGCTGCTGTTGCACAACAATTTCCCTTATGCGATAAATAAAGTATGTCTGTATACATCTATCCATCCATCCATTCACCCATGTGGTACTGTACATTTTTTTTATTACATCTTCCTTTATCAGAAAAACTTCAGATGTCCCGATCTATTTCAGGAAATTGGTGTTGCCGCAGAGCTTGGTATCTTTAAACTGATGGGATTGGATTAAGCACATAGCCAAGCCCGATCTTTTGTGTTTGTCTGTAAACCAAAATCAAACATTAAAGAATGTGATTAAATATTTGTACTGTGTGGAAGTACTTTACAGAACTGAGAGGGGACTTTTGTTGTATAGTTTAATAATGCTGGTCTAAGGAAAATTGTGATTTATTATTTGATGTGATGGTGTGAATGTTAAGCTAAACACCACAGAGATATTTAAGTTTATTAATTTTTGACTATGATTTAGTTAAAACCTCCAGGTCTCAGTGTTATAAGTGTGATAAGAGCCTTAGATCAGTTGTTACTCAATGGTCAAAAACACTTAATCAAACTCTAAACCAAACCAATCTCTAGTAATTCACATACTACGTCGTATTGGAACCAACCGAGGAAGAAGGAGAGTGAATTTTTTTGTGCTTGTCCAGCCATTGAGAGACGTGGTGTAGGATATGCATTCTGGTCTCATAAAGCTGTTGCAGCCAGCATTGCCACAGTGTGTAGTTTCTGAGGAGGTTCATGTCATGCGATGTAGGGTTTAAAGTTATGGGTTTACTTACGGTATAGTTTTAAGGCTGAGGAATAAAGTTAATTCTGATGGTGACAAAACAGTCTGATGCGTGCTGTAGGTCTTAAGGGACTGTGACTCTGTCATGACTGCACATGCTGATTACATTAGCACTGATCAGAATTAGCTTCTGATTTAAACTTCACAGTTTATTAGGCTCTTAATCATTTTCATATGTGAATGTGGAGGTACTGCTTGCTGGTGTATTTCTTGCAGCATTGTATTGTTTGTGGTTTGCTCACCAACATGATTTATAAGTACAGCATAGTTTATTTTATTTTAGCATCGGTTCACTGCCTTTCAGCTCCTTTTTTAAATCATCTATATCAACCTAGCCCACATAAATCAAAGTCCTTCCCAAAAAAATAGATAAGTGGCTATCTTTAATCTGGCATTTGAATGAGAACCTTGTATTTATTTAGGGCAGAGCACAACCGCTTTAAATTTACATCCAGTTTCTATTTCTGTGGGATGCATGAGGGGGTTAGGGTTGTACACAAATAGACGAATACATACACACACTGAAATACACACACCCAATTCTCTGGTCGTGTCCCCGACCTCTGAGGTTTGGCTGAACAGTAGACCACGGTAGAGCTCTAAGTGGGAGCAGGCAGACCAGATGTGTCTGTCTAACGCCACAGACCTAACAAGTGGCGGCTTGGCCAGTAACCTCACCGCCGCTCGGCTGCTTAGCATTCTGCCTAGAAAGCCACTGGACACGGTAGCGAGCCACCAGTTAGGGAGCTGACTCCCAACAGAGGAGGTTTTCACTAATCGGAGGGAGATCTTAAATCTTCGCTTTAACTAGGTTTATTAAAGCCACGTCTTTATGTCTTTGTTGGTTTGTGTGCTGCCTGTTAGGATTTACTGTGGCTTTGGGTCAGTGGCAGAAGCAGGCTGGTTCTTTGCACTCATGCTGTTCTTGCTCATTATTAACAGGACTGAATCGTAATGTACTCACTTATGTTGTGCAAGGAAATTACAGCTTTTTCCAGCAGAGGCGCCTAATGAAACACTGGTGCAGCTTTAGTGCATATTCTCCTAATAAATATTACAACTGAAATTCCACAAGAGCATCTTGTCAAAAGCACTCATTGTTTCCTTACTTTTGTCTAGCATAAAACGGCAACAGAAAAACCCCCATGGCAGATTTCTCAGTGTTGAACATCAATTTTGTATGGTCCCTGATTATTCATGCTGCACGATAAATGGAAAGTTGTCCTAAGGTCTAAGGTTGGACAGACTTCATTGTATATGGTGTACAGAGACTAATATTATATTACTGTAGTCTTAGGGGTACATTAGATACATTATGAACATTGGGCAAGATGTACAGTCTTTGAAGATAAATTAACAGTAGACATTTGTCTACAAGATTTAAGTTACAAGATTTCTACTGAAGCTGGCTAGTGGCCAGATGGGTTGCTGCACAGACCCATCAGACAGGCCGTCCTTTCAGACAGTTTGAAATAGGGCAGGCATTTTTTTAAAAAAAAACTACCTGGAAGGCGATCGGTCAAACCTGCTGCTGATGTCAAGGATTAAACATATTTGCAGTGTGAGGAGTCAGCAGTTAGTCACTTTAGATGTAGTTATCATTTACGTAGACTACAGTCTTTTTAAGGGAAGTTTGACGTGACCCATCATGCCTAAAACACACCCACAGTTACTTAGTTACTCACTCTCAGGATGCTGATTGGTCCGCATCCCTGTGACTAAACCAAGTGCATGGCTTGAAGCCCAGCAAGATGAATAGTCATGTAAATCCGTGATCTCATGAGTCTTTTGAGAATCCTGCTGTCTTACAAGGTAATAAAAGGGAAACAGCTAGCTAAATCTGTCCACTTTCACTCTTGTTTTTTGTACAGATTAAACAGTGACAGACGAGTTAATTGTTTAACCGTCTTTCCGTTTCTGTGTATGATACCCGTGTACTGGTACCTTTCATTTTTGAACAGTCTCACATGATACACTTACCAACAAGAATTTTGCAAGCTCTCATTGTCCTCCTCCTGCGCTGCATCCACCTCACTGCCAAGTTAACCAGAACTCCTCAAGTTGATGATCAGAGTTTGCAGGCCGACACAGGGACTCTAAAGTTTGCCCAGTCTGCTGACCACTGGGGTGACGAATTTCACCCCTCTACTCTAAAATAGTCATTTGCAGCCGAGACTTTTAAAAGCCTGGTAAAGAAAAGGCAACACTGACTTTGTAGAATTGTTAGTTGATTTGTTAACTTTCAGCTGACAATGTATTTTTGTCTTACAGCTTCTCTCTCTCTCTCTCTCTCTCTCTCTCTCTTCCCTACTCCATTGCCCCTCAATCATTCTTTGTCAGCTCCTCTCAGAAAACTTTGCTGACCACGCTAAAGTCACAACAGACCAAACCATGAACAACAGGAATAAAATCCCATCAACAGATTACAGACTCGAGCGTGGCTTCGTTTCCAGAAATATGTAATACGTTGCACATGGGCAGTAAATGTGTCCCAGATGCGAGGGGTTTATGTGTTGTTCAGGCCGTGATGTCTGCACCCCAAGATCCATGCTGTGTCATCAAAAATTCTCTCGCTCATATCCACTTTCCAGTGCGGGAGACATTTTCATAACCTATTGTGTATGTGTATACATCTATCTATTAATTTTCCAATTGAGCTCCAGGGAAGCTTGTGATTATTCTCAGTAAAACCAACTGACTCATCAAATGTATTGATCAGATATTGTTTGAGGAAATGAAAATCAGTCCCACTAGTATCAGTTCTCTCTTGATTTTTAAATTTAATCAATAAAGTTCACAATAGTGAAGCAGTTCACTGATCTCTTGCTAGGATCTGTGGCCTTTGGAGGATCAGATGGACACGCGGGGTCAGCCACGGCAGCTAAATGCAAAATAGCCCATGATCAATAGTGCCTGTCTCTGTCTTGTTGTCATGGAGTTGCCGCCAAGGCTGGAAGCCTGCCATTGGCCATATTGACTTAAGACTCCGGGTGACTGAGACTGTGTCCATACTAAGTTTGCCGTTTATGTAAATACATATTTTTCTCTCAGTTTTGGCCTTCCATCAAGACTAAAACAACAAAAAACAGAACTTGTCCTAAATATGTGCGCAAGGAAAAAAAAGCAGCTTGGCAGCTTGTGTACAGAGAAAAATTTAGTGGCAGTGGTGTGGCATTTCATTTTCTCTTTCAACTAAACCAGGAAGACAAAGAAGAACAAACACATTGACAAGAACAGCACTTTGCCAAATTTATACTCACTGGAAACTCTTAAAAGAAGTGCAGCTTCTGGTTGTTCTCTTACAGAGCCTCTTTAAACTTACTCTCGCGAAAATTGTTGTAATCTGTTCACTGCTGTGTGAACAACTCAGGCTTACTTGCTCATCTGTACTTTGTGCATGGCCAGGAGAAGCAAAGTTACCTGTTTTTGCCATTTCAGTCTGAATGGAGCCATTTGCAAGCTGAAGATTTGCTCAAACTTACTTGTGACAAATTAAGAAAATGCTAATGGTGATGATTTCAATCCAGCTGCAGCCTGGCGGATGTGCAAGGGCAAATGAATAGGACTGTAAGAATGTACTGATTCTTAGTATGGCACCAGCCTTGTGTCACAGTGTATCATGAACTAGGCCAGCAGGGAATTTACCTAACGGTTCTTTCTTGATTGAATGAGGACGGAACCAGCACTTAGACAAATCCATAGGTTAATTCTAGAGAATGTATTGGCATGTTGCTTGGCTGGAGATGGATGGGCTTGGTGACACCATGTTGCTCCCCCTCCCTGTTGTGTCCTTTCCCTTCCTTATTGTGTTTCCCCCTCAAGCTTTGTCTCACATAGCCTCCTGCTTTTCACACTCCCTTTTATGTTTCCCTCTCCTGCCTGGTCCATCACCCATTGATGTTACTTTTATGATCTCTTTTTATGATCTCTCTCTGTCTCTCTCTCCTAGAGAACCTCTTGGTGTGTTGGATAGAAAAGCGGACTGACCCTGATTCACGCTGACGCCAGCATCAGTCTTGCGGCTGGCACAGTCTTGGCATTCAGATTCTTACATCCTGACACGTTCACACGCACACACACACGCACACAAATACACACACACACCAGCAGCAGCAGCAGCCTTTCCTGTCCAGAGTTTATTCTACTGCCTGGTATGCTGCCCCAGATACTCGAGAGGAGCCAGGACAGGCACCAAACACATTTGAGCTGCAGTGCTGTGATGTGATTAGACACGGCGGATATAGACAATGCGTTGCTACAGATTAGCATATCACTTTACAGTAACAGTAGCTCATTTGTTTGCTTGAATTTTACACAAAACTGTGCGCTTTCTTGTGCGCTATCATGCGCTTGCTCAATGTCTGTGTACGTTACCGTGCGACCAAGATGTGTATTTATCTGCAGCTTTTCCCAGCGACGCACGTTGAGCCCAGCAACAGAGGCAAGGAGAATGATACACAGTAATTAGCTGATCTCTGGATTAGCGATTCTGAAGCTTGTATGCTTATTTGTCAGGGATGCTGCTGATCAGTTCTTTTTTTTTTTTTTAATCTTAAATCGTGATTAGGCTGCTGATTTTCCTCTAGTCTCCCGTTCTCTTCTGAATGTTTGTGCACATTGACATCTGGGTTTAAACTAAGCGATGCTATATGGTCTTCATTGTCATTCTGACATGTTTATGAGCTGGGGTACCTAATTCAGAGCCACACACACTTAAGTGGAACTGAAAAAGCACCAGATTGTCCAGCAACAGGTTAAAGCGAGGAGTGTTTCAGGACTTTCCCGGAGCATTTAGTTCTCCATGTATGTTTATTTTTGAATTAGATGATCTTATTTCATGTGCATAAAAGTGTTTCGTTAGAGTGTGCCTTTGTTCCCATGTCTGAAAACTTGGCACCCTTTCATATTCCTTGTCGTCCTTCAAGTCCGTCTGTACCTTTTAAACAGTGACTTCATTGATTTTTCTTACCCCTTGCTACCGCCTTGGACAGTTTTAACCAATGCCACACTGACCTTCCTGTTCCCCAGTCTGTGTGTCTAGAATCACCTTAGTGCCTGCTTTGAATGGAAATCTCTATACATGCATACAATTGCCTGAGTTCTTGCTCGTTAAGCGTGTGACTGCTTCATAGCGGGGGTGTCTGTATGCTTTCTGTGAGATACTGTGTGTGAGCATATGTGAATGTGTGACAACCAGGTTGTGATGTCATATGTGGGTCAGCAGGAGGACATTATTATTGTGTCTGGGGCTCCACGGGGGGTATAAGAGGTCTGCTTTTGGCTTCTTGTGGCTAAGCAGTGCACCCCTGAACGGGCTGCACAGAGGCCCGTCTGTGGCCCGGTGAACCCGAGGAGAGCCAGGAGCTCATGGGGTGAATAAATACGCTGTGAAAAGCGCGTTAAGAGAGGTGTGAAAGAAATCAGACGGCGAGACACTGGGTTTTGTGTGGAACTGTTCCCTCCCCGTTGCCTCCGCAGTACACATGCTCTCTTTTTTTCTTGGTCCACACACACACGCTTGCGCTTTTCCTTTCACACACACCTCACACGGAGGTTCACAGTTCAAATAAACAGTGGCTCAAGCAGTGGGCCAGGTCTGGTGTAAACAGCAGCAGGCCAGGAAGATTTTCTCTCAGGGTACTGCTCTCTTCCACTTCTTCCTAATGAGCCATGCTTTCAATAGGGAATGCAGGGAATCGGCAGTAAGAGGGGAATAAAGTATGTGATGAAAAACCTCCAGACTGGTACAGACTTGACTACCCTATTACTTAAGAAATCTTCTCAGTATTTATATTCAAAGGAAGGCCACAGTACATTTTAAAAGTGACAGATTGAAGGTCTGTCTTCGCTCTGAGATGTATTCACTCAGAAGGTTTGACCTCGGTTTGATCAAAGTTGTGTAATGGGATTTGTCTGTGAACTATTCAGTGTGACTCATCCCTCCTCCAGTGCTATCTCCGCAGTCTTGTCTGTCCTTGTGCTCCTGACAGCCTCCGTTCTCCACACCATCCTGTCAATAAAGCTTCAAATTCACGGGCTCGCGATGAACCACGCCGCTGGTCTGTCACGTTCTGGAAACAGCATTTTCTCCTCTAATCCATAATGACGACAGACCTTCAGGAACGAGTGGGGAGCGGACCTGTGGTGGCCTCATTGACAGGGACATGGTGTGCTGTGTTATGTGAAATCAGCTCTTCATCTGTCCCCATTTGTTGGCGTAAACAGCATAACAAGATGAAATGGGGGATGAAACAGACCAAGACTGACTTTGGCGACTACCAGCATATACCAGGTTTATTTTGCTTATTTCTTTTTTCAGATTAATCTGTTCATTATTTAGGTCCATTCCAAAACCAGGAGCGTTGATCACTCATGTCGGTTCATTTGGGCTTGTGTCAACACAGCAATCACACTCGGTTACGGAACAAATGAACCAAGCGGAGCCCGGTTAAAGAGGGTGATCTCAGCTCGATTGCAATCGCTACCGGGAGCGATTTGTTTGCAGTGTGAACACACGTTACTCATGGACTGATACGACTATCATGTAATTATATAAGCAAACTGTTTACCTGATACATGTTTGGGAGAGCGTGCTGCTGCACATGTGAACGAGGTGTCTGGCAGCCCACTGCTACTCCTTGGCTGCAGCAAGTGCGCCTTCTTATCATATTTACATAAATGTTGTTTTCTACTCATAGCCCAGATGCTGGATCAAGCAAAACATGTTGTTCATACATAGAACTCTGATACATGAAGCACAGAACAGCAGTATATTGCTGTACCCACGCTCACTGACTGGATTGGATTTTTTCCTGATTCGCTGAGATCAAATTTTTGATTTCTATGAACAAAACTGTTTGCAAGAACAGAGTGCTGTGAGAGTGTCAGAACTTCATCCTAACTGCTTTGTCTTGAAAGCCCTGTGAACGTGAACCCAACCATGGTTAAAAGCATCATTGTAACAATATTGTGTCATTTCCTTTCTGAATCAGAACAGAATATAGGAGTGAAAGCACCCTTGAACTTCCTTATGGTCTTGTCCAAATATTATCACTTTCTTTTTCCTTCAACTCGGGTATTGTCTGTCTCCAGTAGAGATGGATGGTATGTATTTCTGTCTGTGTGTGTGACACAAAGGCTGCAGCAAAGTTCCAGTTTAATACAAACATATCCCCATTTACATGACCCAAAATAACTTTTCTCTACCTTCCACTGACTATGAGGGACAGAATCCCACATGAACACATACTATCCTGCCAAACGGGCAATGTAGGGAAAAAAAAAAATTACAGAAACAAATTAAAACCTTGTATTTGAGGACAAGTTTTACAGATGACTTAACAAGATGCACACATTTAGTTTCCATATTTTTCTGTCTATCCAGGGCCTGTAACTATAGCCTTTTCATTTGCATGTACTGATTCATTTAACAGGCTCAGCGTGTATAGATTGGTCTCTGGGAATGTGAAGCAAAGTCATCCTTCAAGTTTCAGTTGCTAATTAAATTCCCTTCATTGAAGGACTAAGAAGCTTTGAACAATAGCAGTGCTGCTGCGCCCACCACAAATATGTTGCAACTTGTAGTTAGTCTGTACAAATACAGCAAAACAAACATGAAGGTATATTCCTGCTTCCCTACTATGACTCACATTGAAGTATTTTTGTTGTCATTAATTATTTTACCCAAAACCACACTCATAAACACAGACTGGTTTACCGGCGGGAAAACTCAGACGTCCAGTTACGGTGTTGAAAGAATCTCCCTTTTTTTTTTTTTGTCCAAACCAAACCTTCGGTGTAGTTTTACAGAAGTGCAGCGGCCTGTTCATGTTAATTTTGTGTGCTGTGTGGATCGAACACCCTGGGGCCGAGCGCTGTTTGACGGACTGATTCCATCTGTCGCTGCTCTACCCACAAGCCCTCTAAAGCTAAATATTTAAACTTGTGATTTATTTAACAAAGAATTTAAGTTTAAACCATTATAGAAAAGCTCTGTAGAAAGTGCAGTGAAATCCACTACCAAACACAATCGAGAACTGGATTATTAGGGCAAAGACAGTTTATAGTCTCCTTGTTCCCAGCCTCCTTTTATAGGATCCTATGTTTGTTTCTGACAGAACTTTGACTTTCATGTATTTGACTTTTATTGCACGCTATCTCTGGATTGAATAGTCCAAAATCCCAGTCAGCATCAGGCCTTCTCCTGACATGTTTTTTGTTGTGCTTTCTCGCCCCAACTGGTTGTATTCGTTTTAACTGTTTACTTTAACACTGAATATAAGCCCTTCACTTCCTTTAAGGCTTTGTGTTGGCTTTGCATTATGTAGCCTTCTGATCACAAGAAGTAAGATCATATATCAAGTCCGTGGCGGCTCCTTTTGCGATTGTGGTACAGCTAATTAGCATGCTAACATTCATTATTAATGATTGAACATCTGGTCAGTCGGCGTGTGAGGGCCGCAAGGTGATTTGTTGCCAGAAATAAAATTACCAGAAGAGATTAAGTTGATGGGGTGACGTAGTGAATGAAACAAAAACCTACACTGAGAGAGAGAGAGAGAGAGAGAGAGAGAGAGAGTTAACAAATCAGTATTAACACCCACCACATCTCTCATTTGGGTCATGATGACAAGGTAAGGAGCAGGAATCAGCAGTGGAGGCTGAATGAGAGCTGAGTCAGAGGAATGGCTGCAGGGCGCTGAATGTGGGAGGCTGGGAAGTGGGTGGTTCATTCATGGAGTCACAAGTTCATTCAGTTCCTTTATGCGTTGTTCATGACTTCACAACAGCTTTTAATGGAGATTCTTATTTGTTATATTCCTCCGTAAACTAATATCTGCGTATGGATATGCATATGTATATTCTAATCTCTAGATTTTGGCACTGTATAGATCTTGGTCTGTGGCCTGATCACGTTTCATTGAATGCAACAGCGTGTTGCATTCATTAAAAAAAATACCTTGAAGGACAACCATTGGAAGGACAATCACAATTTGCTACGTGAAACAATCCTATCGTTGAAGTTGTCCCTCAACTTTGCTCGAAGGACTTTAAGCAATGACTGAAGAACAGGAAGTTGTTTCCTGGGAAATCTACTAGCTACGAAAGAAGGGCTGAAACATTAGCTATTGCCTCAAGAGTCTAAGTCATCAGACAGAAACTAGAAACACACTCCTCTCCTCTGCCAAACTGTCTCTATATTTCTATATTAGGGGCACATGAATAACAATAATGTCAGAATGTATTTTTCATTGTCTATTGTTCATCATATTTAACTGCTACAATATTTCTTTGCTTCTTATAACTGTGTCTCCCTCTACATTTTTGAATACCATGACCTGACCTAATTATGTTTTGAATCAAAATCCACATGTACATTATGGCTGAAAAACGCTCATTGACAAACCGCAGTTGTGGGGCACAGCCAGCTGGAAACGGAGCTGCATCGCTCTGGAGAGTGCTGTCTACATGGGAGATGGATGGTCTGATGGATAGACAGAAGTGGAGGGGTTAGAGAGTGTTTTTCCTCTGTGCTGAAGAGCCCTTGTGTAAGTGGGCCAGGAGGGGCAAAAAATAGCTCCCAGTCCCCTTGAGGAGTCAGGCTGCAAGGTCACCTCTTTGCCCTGGGCCTTTATGTGTGAAACTAAGTGTCCATACTTTCTTTCTCTCCCCCGCTGTCTTTTTCTTTCCTTCTGCCTCCCTCTGTTTTCCTTCTGTGGCTTAATGGCTTACACAGGCCTTCCTATCAGCGAGGCCTCCGCAGCAAGAGTAGAGCTTGTGTGCTAACGAACCCCCAAGCTAATTACAATTTCAGCTAAGCTGGCTATGCTCCTCATTTCCTTGCCATATCCCTCCCTTTGGACAAATACAATTTCACCCCTCAACCCGTGCAGAATTAATCCAGTTAATGTTCAACACAGGGTGAATAATGGCCACTTATCTGCTGGGAACATGGGTACAGAGGGGCTCTTGGGTAGAGCACCCATAGTGAGCCCCCAGACTTATGTCCATTTAAATCTGCTTTCCAAGTCATGGTAAAAGGGAGGTCAGTGTGTTTTAACTGAACATCCGGCCTGTGAACCTTCACACTCACTGGCAGCTCTTTCCTCCTCTTTTGTAACTGGATGCAAGTGTTCACATGAACCATTACACCCCTAATGTAGCGTGGAGGCAGTTACCCAGCAGCATGTAAGCAAACAACAACAAAGGTCCACGACAGTCCAAACGTACACAGGATTATCTGCAGTGCTTGACAACAACTTCCACATCATCTCCAAAGTGCCGCTGATTGAGTTCAATGCCCTTGTTGCCTCATTTGTTCACCTGTCCTGGTGTGAAAGTGTCATCAGACCAGGTGGAGAAAAAGCTGTGTCCAAACAACAGACCATTGAAAAAATGGACGCCATGACAGCTCCTCAAAAGCAAAGCCAAAGCACGTGGCGCTCCCCCTGGTGGCTGGCCCGTACAAGTCTTAAGCTCCACCTCTTCCATGTTAGTGGGTGGGACTTGGGCCAAACTAAAACCCTCAAGTACAGTCAAATAATTTTTTTCAAGTGTGGTTTTAGGTAGTTAATATGAGTCTTAGGAGTAGTTAATTCTGAGTATGAATATAAGTCTCCATTTTTCTGAGAAGTTCTGTTTTAGTTACTTATTAGACGCAATAAAAACAGGATGTGACATCATAATGATTGACAGTTTCTTTTGACAACTGCTCCATGAAGCGATCCCATTGGACCATGGGAGTAGGGCCATCAATGCCGTGGCTTCACTGTCAGACAGTACTGCACAGACTCTGGCTCCAAAATCAAGATGGCACCATACATATCCCCGGGATACTAGCATCAGAATACAGAATACATAAAGCGTCAGTTTGTCCAATGAGAGGAAGTGGGGCCGGGTTGTCTATATTTTCTATAGTCTATGGTCCAAACAGCCACACTTGAAGGTGGATTTGCTGTCATAGCGTATTATAATGGACAAAGTGCAACAGAAACAGTCTTTGTGAATAAATAACATCCAGCATGACTTACGCGTCCACACAAGCTGCTCCCCTGGAGAGATTAGAAATAGAGGCAGACTTCATGTCGGTCGTGTGCGATGAGGAAACTGTAACATTATACTTCCTATGTCATACATCAGTGATTTTTCCACCATTTGAGCTTCTGCTAGCACTCTTGATTACATCATCTTGTTGTACCAGAGTGCCACCAGCTACTTTTCCCAATGAACCAACTACTAATATTTGCACAACAGTAGTGGATACAAACTTTTATTTACATGCATATGCTATGAGAAGAATAGGGCAGCAAAGGAAGGATGTGGCTTATACATTACATACATACAATGCACAAAATGAGATTCCAGTTTACTTTTCTGCTTTGCCCGCAAAGGGCAGGCTTGTGGTGGAGACAGTGTCAAATTTTGGCGCCCTTACATGAACAGAAACCATGAAACCATTAAAGTAGTCAGTGTTTTGCTTAAGAAACCTTCTGAAGCAGTGGGAAGAAAAGCTATATGGCAGAGGAAGTTAGTTCTCTCCCTCCCTCCCTACATGTCTGAGGTATCAGCTGTTGGGGTGAGTCCCAGCTGCCTCGTGTGTTGACTCTAGAGTGATAGCCATCAGCATTTGCCACATGAAAGGAGAGAAGACTGGTGTTCCTAAAAAAGCAGATGAGAAGTAAAAACGGAGAAGCCGAGTTGGGATCCAAGCTACATTTTAAATCGAGATGAAGGCACTGATTTTTCAGGAGGATGTTAACCTATCAGACAATATATGAATCAGTTCCTTCCCTGGTGAGACATGAATAATGTTCTTGTAGGATAAGATCCTTTGAGCCAGTACAACTTTCTTGCATACTTCAGATAGGGTCCCGGCCCCCGGGAGCATGTATTTACAATATAGCTCATCCTGTGCTTTGATAAAGACAAAAGCCACAAAATGCTTATGCATGCTTGGGAAGGGAGTAAACCTGTTTGACTCACTGTCTAAAATTACCAAGCAGAGGCTCTCTGTGCATGCCAAGAGTCCATGCAGGCAATGCTATCTGTGGTATGTCCCCCAAGCTGGCCTCTATGCTTTTATTCAGCTCTCTTGTGGCATTTGAAACAGCTCACTGCGGGTCTGAGAGCAGTTTATTAAGGGAAAAGGACTGACTTTTTGAGCAAAATGGCCGGCCCCAAACCAATTTATTAGTTCTGTGGTTGCTACGAGTTCCCAAGTGTCACTTAGGGCTCCTTGTAAAATCTGGTCCTAAGCAAAGCCTGAGCTGTAACTGATATACTTATGTTTGTAAAAAGCCTGCAATTATACATTCTTACGCTAGAGTCGGCCACGCCATGCGCGAGGGGATACTATGGGTCAAAACGATGGCTTTCAGTAAAAAGAAAAGCAGAGCTTTAGTCTGACTCCAGGGAAGCCAGGGGAACAGTTCCTGAAAGGGGAAAATAGACTGCAGCGCTGTCCTCAAACACTGAGCAGGACGTTCAGAGCTGCTGGCAAAAAACTCTTCCTCATGCAGCTTGGCAGAAGTTTGAAAGCAGGCGTTTTTTTTTATTTTCCTTTCCTCGTCTTTCTCTCTCTTTTTTCTTTCTTTCTTTCTTTTTTTTTTAAATTTGTGATTGACCAACAGGCAGCAGCAGAGTTACTCTCTAACCCACTTCCATGCTTTCCATCCTCCAAGTTGCCTTTTGAAATCATCCACAAATCTGTTAAATTTTGACACATGGTGTATTACGTAAACAAATGAGGAGCAGAAGTGGGATGATGTTAAACACTACGCTTCTTTGTAGGAGGAGGAGAAGAGCAATAGCTATACAGAGCTTTGAGCCAAGTGAGTGTTCTTAAGAAAAAAGTAAAAAAGCTGAGATGGTGGCAGTCTGTTAGGGAACAATTGAGTGTTCATAGCTGATAACTAATAGCTGAGCTGTATTTTGGATGTTATAACACTTTTCAAATAGCACAAAATAACAACTGCATTAATGCTGGTAAATGGTTATAGTCTGCAAATCTCTGACCAGTATTGTACCTTGATGCTACACTGGACTACTGGGGATTTAATATCCTGCTAATTTAGCTTCACATTTGTTTTGGATTTTCTTCGGTCTGTAAGTCTTTTGTCTTTCCTCCAGCTAACGTCAGTTTCTTATGTTAAACAGCTCTGTTTTGTTTACCTCACTATTTCCCCATGCAGGTCAGCATCCTGCTGCTCCTCTCGTCCCTCCCTCTCACCCTCCCTACTTGCCCCCAGGCAGTTGATTCAGGGAAGTGGTTTAATTCACATGCAAATCCTGCCAGAGCACCAGCCATTCACGCTGCTAATTACACTAGTGTTGGGATGCTGACTTGCTGACATCACACCGGGATATTAGCATGCAGGGAGGACAGAAGAGAGTTTGTGTTTGTGAAGTCAACCAGAGAGGGCCAAGTGGAAGGCAGGAAGCTGACAAAATGATCTTCAAATAAAAGCTTTAACTTATTAGGGGTTTGACAGACGCTGATTTTCACTCTGTCCAAAAAGCAGCTGATGCCAAATCCAAACTATAAATGTTTAGTTTATAAAGTGGCTACAGGTGATATATGTATGATTTGCTATTAGTATGTTAAAACATACATTCATGGTTCATCCAGTAATAGTCCTCACCTTAAGACAAATTGAAGTCTTTTCATTAAGTAGGCTGTAACATTAGTTTGAATGGATGCTTTCTGGGAGAATCAGTGTTTTTAACGTTTCTGAACTATTTCCATCCTGATGTACCAAAAGGACTGTAGCGCTTGCTCTTGTGTTTAAGTGTCATGTCATTCCACACAGAAATGTGCCTTAGGTATGTGTGAATGTTTACCGTGAACATAACAGTTTGATAAAACAATAAAATATTAAAGTCTCAATATAAAGTTCACAGATTACCTGTTGTCCCGAGCTTTCCACCACCTTATTCTCCCTCAATAGATTGTGTGTCACAGTGACTGAATATATATTAATATATATTATTTTAATATATATTTAAAAAAAACTAAATTTGGAGTCTGTGCATTGTGTGTGCTACAAAATAAAGTCCTATTTAGTGTATTTGGTAAATTTAATTGTAAAGTTGTATTTTATTTTATTTTGAAAAGTTAAACCGGAAATCGTTGCAGTTAATGATGCTCAAGTGTCGTCAGTTAAGGATTAAAGCGCTGCTGTTCAGTAGGTCGGTCACCAGCAAGCGGAGCACCTCGAGCGCTCTGTGTCTTTACGCACTGAAAGTCCGTGACGGTCCTCATTTACACTGCTAGAGTGTTTGACGTTGCACGCAAAGGGAATCTCCGATCTGTTCTTTGGGATTGAACATAATTTTGATGGAATCCGCGCCCTCTTTTGGATCTGTGACTAACCGCGAAGAGGAATCTGCCTTTTAAACACTTCAAGTTGGCTCTTCGTGTGCGCTTTCCCCCTCGCTCGCAGGACTCCTGAGTGTGTTTGCGAAGAGCAGGGGGTTGACAAACGGCTTTCAAGCGGACGGGATAGATGTAGCAGAGGGGTGCGGGTCACGCAGCGGGTGAGACTGGTGTGTTTTCGTGGCAACTCCGTGGCGTTGGAGTGCAGTGACAAATTCTGCAATGAAGAGCACGTATTTTAAAACCCGCCACACAACTACAACCGAGGACAGGAATATGTATCTCAGTCGCGCTTTGTAAGAAGGTAAGCACTAGATCAGCGACCGTGTTTATGTTGTTTTTTTCTTTTTTTTTTTTTTTTAAAGATTTCCCTTTTCTTTGTTTTTTCTGAAGCGCAATCGAAGACGCATTTTGGGATCTTCGTGTGCGTAATGGAACGAAGCATGTGCCGTAAATGAGCGTTGTTTCTGAATTGAGCTTGTATCTAATTTTGACCTCTGCTTGCTATTTTAAATGAGTGAATGTAAAGTGGTCACAAGACTAAATATTTGAGCGCTCTGTTTATTTTGCGGGTGTGTGTGGGGGGGGGGGGGTTAACTAAGTTCTGTGCGCTTCGAAGCTCTTCTGCTGGGATCACGCCGGTTCTTTCCTTATTCTGCGTGTTATAGAGCAATAAACATGCAGAGTTGCTGAGCTCGCCCTGTAGCTTTCTCTCTGTGGACGTGTTCTCTCTGGTTTAAATCCCCCACCCCACCTCCTGTGGCGCAATGGTCAGGCTAATGTGTGCTGTCTACCGTGCGCCTCTGTGCCATATGGATTGTCTTCTTCGAGGTAAAACGGATAGGAAATAGCCTAAACATGCATGTGTAACGTCTATATTTCCAAACATTAACTTGTTCATGGGTGTTTATCAAGTTAATTGTTACGGAGTGTCCATTATTTGGGTCTTCTCGGTTTTAAAGGCTCCAAGTATTTCTCGGAGTTTACTGCAGACTGCGTTGGAAACAAGTGGCATAGCTCCGTGCCAGTTATTTTAAATAATAGATTAGACTCAGTGTAGGCTAATTGACCCGTTAAGATGGTTTACTTATTACATACTTTTTTAGCTGTGAAAGGGATCAGTGAATTAGCACATGAATGGGCTGAGGGGGCGGTAATGAATAATGTGGTTTCAGCAGCTGGCTGCATGATCCAGTGGGCTCCTCCGGCCTGAGAGCAACCCAAACATTAACTGACAGGAGCCTAAAAGCCAGACCAACATTATTTCTGACATCCATAACTGCCTCTTGAAAAAAACTGCCTTTTTTTTATTGCATTTTCCCACTGAAAGAAAAGTCAACATAATATTACAGCAAAGTTCCTAGAAGGCACTGGCAGAATTGCTCAAACAGTCTCCAAAAAACATACCAGAGGTTAGCAGGCTGAAGCTGTTTAATATATGTCATTTACCAGTGATCTGTCACCAGATCACAGGCATCTGGTTTGAAATCTGTACTGAGGTTGTACTGGAAGCCTGCCCTTCCACGACCTCCCGCACCATCCAAAGTAGTGTCACTTTATGGAAGGGGTCGGCGTACAGTGAATAAGTAATGTGATCCAGTATACTCTTGTATAGTGTAATAAAAAGTGTCCCAGTCTGATGTTACATAAATATATCTCTTCCTCCTGCTCTCCCGTTTCTACTTCACACACACACAACAGTTTTCGGTGCGACCTTTTCCATTACCTGACTATCGAGCAGTAAAAAGCCAAGCCTCTTGTACAGCTCCAGTTTGAAAGATAAATATACAATAACGGTTGAGCCACGTCATTTTAGCAAGTGTGCATATGCCTCTGTGTCTATTACCCGTCACCAGTGACAATACAGTAGGTTGGACTATACAGTTGAAAGTCCCAATCTCATTCCTTCAGTAACACATAACATCATATTCTTGTTCACTGGCCACTAATGGAAAATGTTGTGGTCAAGCCACATTCTTGACACATCTTTCATTAACTCTTAATGCAGCCATAAAGGTGCAAAGGCTGTATTATTGTAAAAAGCACGGCTAGTTGTTGAATCCCCTGAAAATTCGGCTTCAAATCACTGAACGGAAATATTGTATCCGCTTAACAAAAGGCAGTTGAAGAGAAAGGAGTCTGTGCTCTTCCCCCACTTCTTCCAAAGAAAACAAAAGCAGAGGCAGGGAAAAAGGGTCTTGGCTGCCTCCTGCACCCAGCTGTTCTCTCCTCTGTGCTCTCATCGCTCGTCATCCAGCCTCTGCTTTAGTGCAGTGCTGCATTTTAATTTGACCATTCAGGGTGATGCCATGGAAAAGCTGCAGTGGTTTTGGGAGATACTCGGGATTGAGAGACTTCTGCTTCAAACCCTCCAAAGCGCTGCAAAAGGCTCTTGGATAGTCATCAGATAGTCTAGAGTTTGAGTTGAATAGTAGTCTAACCCTAATCCTCAAATTGGAATTAGAATCCTATTTTTTTTCACTTTCAGAGATAGTTCATTCATGAGACACATCAACTAAGACAATAAATGTTAGTTTTAAGTCCTGGTGTTAAGAACTGGGGACTATGATTCCCAAAATCTTGCAGCATTGACCTGCAGCAGTTGAACCAACTCTACGCAGGTGTCCGAGGGGCCAACCAAACCCTAGTTACTCATTAAACCTCACGGTTACCTGGGTTACATGGCTAATCTAAAGAGTAGGATGATGATAATTAACTCAAAACAGTGAATCATTGTCTATTGATATCTATCGTGGTCACAGTGAATTCCACCCAAAAACAGGCCACCGGGCCAGCCACGTTTAAGAGAGAAAACAAGTCTCTTAAATAACTTCTCTTTAACTCAGAGTCATTTATGAGGCGTCAGTGATTTATGTGACTTGTATTACCAGAGTCTCTAAATCTGGTCTAATTTAAATCATGTAGCGTACAAGGGGAAACTCAGGGATTACATTTCAGTGGAAGGGAAATCCCAGGCACGTCTATGAAGCATGTGGTAAATCATGAGGATAGCAGGGGAAGGAAGAAGCAACAGGTCCTTTAGGTTTACTGTATTTCTGCCAGCACTGATGTTTGGACAGAGAGAATGGCTCAGAGAGTTACTGCATGTTCCTTTACAGGTAACCAGCCTTTGTGCCTCTGGTCCACAGACTGTAAAGGGCTAAGATGTTCTTGATGTGTACTCTAAGAAGGAATGCGGTGTGAAATGGTTTCCTTCAGGTCCACTCAGCTCCTTCCATCTATTTGTGTCCTCCTATCTCCAAGGCTCCTTCCTCAGCCCAAGGCAGAAATAACTTTTAACTACCTGGCAACATGTCAGAAGAATGGAAGACGTGTCCTTAATCCTTTGCATCTCCTTAGCCAGGGCGTCTGTGTCGTGCTTTAAACCACCATTCTCACAGCCAGTATGTGTTTATTTGAGTGAGTTATCCAGCGTATCTGCCTTGAATTGGTAATGATGGTGAAGATGCGGGACTGTATTGAGGCGAGCTATGTTGCCTCTGGCTACAGCATCACGCCGCTGGGACTGGCATTTCCTAAACACCCTCCTCTTTGCCTCGACAGCTCCTTGATGTCTTTATCTGCATGCACTGCATCTCCCATCATACCCATACCCATCAATATTCATGGCAGTGATATCTGGCTACTTTGCGCATTATTTATGGTGTCTGACAGTTTGTGAAGTCTGCGGCTTGCCCTTCCACAGTAACATCATGAGTAGCAGAGGTCTGTCTTTTTGCAACTTTCTGGCATTGAAGGCCGAAGCTGACAGTAACAGCAGGCTTCTGGCTGGTGGTGAAGAAATCTCAAATAATGATAGACAAATCATCAAACTTACATGTTGTATGTTGTACGTGTGTTTTACTACTTGTATTTTCAGTGTCCATTCTATCATCAAAATCCATCAGTGCTAAGCCAATGGGACTGAAGTCTTTTGTTAACTAAGGATCAGCCCTTCGAGAAGAAGTGCTCTTTTAAATAAGAGGCAAGATGAGACATGGCCAGCACTCCACATGCACTCCAAGCACTTTGCACTAAGGAGTAGTTCACACACACACACACACACACACATTCAAAAAGCTTTGACAACTTGCTATTCATTGTGAATAAGACATGGCTTTGCAACCCTACGCCCCCAGACGAGCTCAACAGCCTCTAAAGTGCCCAGCTACACTACAGGAGGAAATTGAGAAAGGCTTAACTTTGAGGGAATATCTGGCCATGCTTTGTGTGCTGATAGACTGACATGACTGAAATACCAATCAGACTTTAGTGACTCTCAGTTATTGTTGGCAATTATTACTATTTACATGATGCAATAAACATATTGCGCGTGTGCAACAGGTTCAACACATCACACCACCACAACTGCAGGTTCACAAGAGGCCAGATATTCCCAACAACATTTTATCCATATGTGTGCACAAGTTGCAACAGAGCCACAGCCACCCAAGGTGTCAGTCTGTCCAACAGCATCTTGAGTGTCCTTAAGCTCTTCCGTAGGGCTGTCTGTCTGACAGGCCGGCATCCATCTGGGAAGATAATGGGATTGTCTCCCTGGATTGGCCGCCCATGGGGCAGCAAAGGTTAGTGGGATGTGACCTTCTGGCCACCCAGTTTCCACTTGCATGGTTTAGAACTGTCAAGGACAAAGGACTGTGTATGTTTGTTGTGTCTCCACCCTTAACATCAGAATACAGACCTAGTGAAGGTGACCTATATTTTTAATTTAATCCGTGCACTCAGGTATTTAACCCACATCCTGTTCTTCTTTCTTTTCTGGGACACCTAATAGGTTCTGTGTTATTCTCTAAGAAGTCATTCTTGGGTGTTGAGCCAAGTATTTTGAAAGACAACACTCCTGTCTATGAAATATAACAACCCTCCTTATGAGTCTCTGGACGTGTCTGGAGATGAAAGAGCAGCAGGGAGGTGGCGTGTCGGTGTCAAACACTCCCAAGCATCCATTCTGTGGAAACTCACACATGGATACTTTTCCATTTTATAGGTGGGTGGGTTCACTTGGCTAACGAGAGGGGAGCACTGTCCTGGCAAAGCATCTGCTTGTGTTTCTCACTAACCTTGTACACAGGGAAGCGCTGGCGTGTCGGTGTGTTTGTACAGTGCTGTTTTCCATCACTGTCACTGGCTGTATTCTGCTAATTTCCATTGCCTGTCTGCGATTATATCTTCATATTTCATACCCCAGGGGATTGTGGAACATTGCACATTTGTGGCACCCGCTTTTTACTGTGAGGGCCACAGTGGGAAACCTTGACATTTCAACCTTTGTGGAGTTAGCAAAGGTTCTGAAAACATGCGCAGAAGAAAAAGAGTTTCAATAAAACTTTATGGAGTGGCTTCACTATGCTTCCATCCACATAGTTTAGATGATGGATTGGGGTTACTTTTTGAAAGAAACATTTTTGGTTGTTTTTTATTTTCTGTGATTAATGGCACAATTCAGAGGCCCAAAAAGCAACTGCAGTTCCACATGGCTTTTCTCTTGAAATCTAAATTTAGTTAGGTTTACTGGCTTAACAGATTTTAACTCTGTGTTTTCCCATGGCAGGAAGATCTGTGTGCACTGTAAGTGTCGTCGTGAGGAGCATGCAGTGACAGCCATGCCCGTAGAGATGGAGAAGACGGTCACCAAGCTGATGTACGACTTCCAGAGGAACTCTACCTCCGATGACGACTCTGGCTGTGCCCTGGAGGAGTATGCTTGGGTACCACCGGGCCTCAAACCTGAACAGGTATTGACATGCTTGCTTTTATGATAATCTGGCCCACATCACACCTAACGCTGGATGGATCTGTCCAGTGCAGTTTTCCCACCTGTCATTTTAGTATAGTTTGTAGTATTCTTTCATCGCTCCTTTGTCACTTGTTGTCAGTCGCACTCGCTTGTGGCTAATAATCCGGTGTTGATAGTCGGTGTTGATTTAAGGATTGGAGCACACAGCTTTGTGACATTCCCACCAATTGTCTGTGTTTTAAAGTATTGGTTGGTGCGTTCAAGCGTTAAGAACAGAGCGCACTGGCATGTCGAGACACTTAAAAATGGATCAAATGACAATGAGAGATCTGCAATCGCATTACAGTCCAACTCCAGTAGCTCTGGTTTCAACATGCACGTTATAATGTCACTTTAGTGATTTCAAATCCGATGGAAAAAGAAAAGGTTAAGTAAGTTTATGAAACATTATCTTAGTGCGCGTATGTGTGTGTGTGTGAAAGACCAGACAAAAGGGGATAAGGATTCCAGAGATGTGCACAGGCAAGTTTTAACCATACAATCTAACACACAAAAGTACGGTATGGTGTAAATCTTATATAATTTCATTGTACAAGTGCTACTGTTACACTGCTGTTCACTTAGACCAGCATGTCCGCATGTAATGGCATACCCGTTATGCTGACTGTGCTGCTCTGCAGGCTAATGGATAACTAGGATTATGTGGCTCCAGCAGTCAAATTAATCTCCCAATTTGTTCTGCCTGCAAACATGTTTACAGTAGGTTTCATTGCCTTTGCAACCACTAAGCTAAATCTACGTTATAAGAAACGCATTAAATAGCCCCATGCACGCTGAATCCTCCTTTATAACAGTCCACTGAACTGTAGGTGTGCACATGTGGGAGGGTTTTCAGTTTTATTGCACAATGGAAGCATTTATGGAAGCTGGTTTCATTTTGTTGATGAGCTAAGCGCAATGGGCTGGTCAATACGTTGTTGGCAGAGCTCCTGTTTTTACCTCGAAGGACTGAGAGCAGCTATTTTTCATTCCTCTCCAGGGTCACACTTACAACCCCGCAGTCAATTAGGTTCTCGTCTTGTGCAGATATGACCTCAGGTACAGTCAGGCAATGATTGGAACTCAGCTGGGTAGTCTGGCTAGAGCAGAGTGCTAAACAACCTGGAAAATAACTCTAAAATAAGATTTTTCATTCACTTTGACAATCCTCATAGCAGGGAACAATCGGTCCTCATGGAAAGAAAATAAATCAGCATTAGAAACCAATTCAGTTTGACGTTAGTACTGAAAATGTGCCCCAAATTATATCAGCCCCTATTTTCCCAAACTGATGTTGCAAGTCAATAAGGCTGTAGAAATGTGTTGTGTGACCTTTCACAGAGGAGTGGAAGTCAACACAAAGCTAATACTGAAGCTCCAGGATCTAACCGGTGGGTTTAGATTTCCCCGCTGGGAGCTGGTGCTCTGTATTGGTCTACCATTCACCCAGCACTGCTGTAAAATCACCTTTCTGTAACCAGAGATTTCTAAGCAGGACTCCAGTACTGAATCAGATATATCTGAGGGATTGTGAAGGATAATTCTCTGTCAATAAAATCCTGCTTACAGGTATTTGCATTTCTTTAACGTATTGCTGAAATACAGACTCAATAAAAGAATCGTCATCATGAAATGGAGCAATTGCTAAGTGTGTTGGACATGTTATTGAGCTGCAACCTGTGGAGGAACATGCAAACATTTGCTCTTCTCGTTCTCCTCTCTCCGTCCTTTAAAATACAATTCTTAGATGTTGTCAAGTTACAGTTTTGAGGGCCAGGAATGTTACTCAACAGTGGCCTGTAAGTGGTGTTTTCTTTTGCTTTTTTCGCCGTCACGTAGCAAGAGCTTCAGTGTATTATGCAGACACTGCTCCACATCTACACGGATCTGATTTTGATTTGCAGTCAAACATGAGGTATGCTTTTTTAAGCGCTCACATGTGGGACATTTGAATAGAAATACAGTTCAAGGCTATTCATGCAAACTAGAGGTCTTTCCAGGTTCTCAAATGGACCCGCGGCTTCGAAGTGGATGAATTAACTTTCAAACAACAAAGAGCCAGTCTGAAAGAGAACTGAGGACAGCTTGACCTGTTCCAAAATGGACCTGAGGACAATTAGGTCCATTCCACTCTGAGTTCAGGGACAATAAAGCTGTCAGCCGCTGGCCTGATTGTAGCCAGCAGCTGTGAATGCGAGATAAATAATAGGATGGAAACTTCATTTGGGTCGTCTGTGTGACTTTGGCCTAGACTTTTGGATGAAACAGTTCTGGGGACTTCTTGAGGATTACCCAGTGGGGAGTTTACACAGGCTTTTTATTCTATTCGTGTTTGCACCGCCTGTTGGAACACTGAATTAAAATAATAGCTGCTCTTCAGTTTGTGGAGCAAAATCCATATTTCCATTGTTCCATTTTTAAGGCTAATTGTTAAAAATAGCTATTGTTTACAGATTTATTTGAGAACAGGTTGCTGGTGTTGCGTTTGCTGTGTAAATTTACCTCTATACAAATCATCCTACATCTATCGTCAATAAAGATTCCTCCTGTGGTGGGAAAGTACCTGCCCTGAAGTAGGAGCTTAACAGACAAGATAATCTTTTATTTATCAAACAGTGGGGAAATTTGCAGCGTTGTAGCAGCAGACATAAAGACACTTCACCCAAACCCAGGCTCAAACCAGGGACCTTTAGATCTTCAGTCTAGCGCTCTCCCAACTGAGGTATTTTGGCACAAGGCTAGCCTATAAACAGAGTTCAATGAATTATGGTTATTGTAAGCTCCTGCAGTATGTACAGCCACAACAGTGGGTGCTTCCTCCAACAGCGTAAAGACTCATGGTCTTAAATTAACTTAAATGATCTCCTGCTTTTCCGTTTACCACCTTCCTGAGTTTGACACTTGCAGTTTTAGGTGAACTGTCAGAACTAATGAATTTCCAAAAACATAACTGCAGACAGTTACGTCCCCCTCAAGATGGATTGTAGAGATCTTTTAACATTTCATCCAGTGTCACCCAGAGGTCAGAATTTGGTTTATGACCAAATACTTTCAAAGTCAATGACCTTCCCATTAACCTCAGTTTCACTTTGTGTTTATTGCTTATTAGCAAATGTTGGCATGCTAACTGGTAACTGTGCTGACTACAGCGCTGAATCATAGGCATTCACACTTGTCGGCAAACGTGAGAAGAGAAGGGAAAAGAACGGAAGCAGCTATTAAATCCTCTATTTTTGCTTTGAAAACACAACGACTTCTTTCTCTGTGATATCTGTGTCCACTAACCATTGCAAAGTGGCTTGTTGAGAGAATGTCAGAACTGGTGCCTGGTGGTGTCTTTTCCTCTGGCTGTCTGGCCATTAACAGCAATAGAAACCAGCTGTGAGAAGCGATCTCTCTTGTCACTCATTTGCAAAGTCCTACCATTTGCTTCAGCTCTTAAAAACTCTCCCTTCAGTACAGTTTGAGATTCTGCCCTGTCTTTATTTTCGTCTGCTTTCGATTACAGTTATTATCACAAGCTGCTTCTCCAGGCTCTCGCTGAAAACTTACGTCCGTTACATGTATGCGTGTTCGTGTGTGTATCTGTCTTGTGATCTTTCCTCGGGGCAGTGTGCCTTTCACCTCCAGATTACAACCCTGTTGTTGTTGGAAGCACAATTCATTCTTTATCATTAGCAGTGTGTGTGTGCGTGCGTGAGTGCACATTAGGAGGTGTGTGTGTTTGTGTTTTTCTTTGTGTGTGTGCTTTGTGATTTATCGGTGCTTGACCACAGTCTGTCTGTCATGAACTGCCTTGAGGTTCCACCCCACCCCCGGCGTCCGTCCTGAGTTGTGCTGCTGGACATGAATCCTGGGTCCCTCGCCAAAGCTGGTGATAGCCAACAAAAGCAGAGCACAAGGAATTAGGTTACACCTCCAACAAGAGACTCCCGCTATAAATTCATCCCAACAACAAAGATGCTTGTATAAGGCCACTTTAAGGAAATACAGGCTGCCTTTGATGCCAAATGTGACGCCACAGCTCGAGGACCATTAAACATACGAGTGTTTTTAAAAGCAGCACAGTCTTAATTTGGATCTTCACACACTGCATGACTCCGTTATTCAGGTTAATCTGTTTTTGTGTGTCACACTCAGTCTTATTGCCAAGGACAAAGCTAGTGGCTTCTAACCAGTCAATCCATTCAGTGGACCAGTAGGTCATCAAGAGAGCCCTGACCTAGTCAGCAAGTATCGATCATGGATGTTATCTCCCTTTAATGCTTAAATTTGATCAAAGATAGCATTGCTCTTTGTTTTACTTATTTACTTTTACATTTATTTCCAATTTTCATTAATTCCCTCTCCTCACCTCTCCTCCTCCGCTCTCTTTTTGACCCGTGTCCTCAAATCTTCCTTTAAAACCCTGTAGCACTACTCTCGGTTTCATCCACCCCCACCAGTCACATTCATATATAACTGCCTGACCTCTGATGTACCCCGGCCCCCTGTTACAGTGTAATAAAAAGGACTGCGATAAATAACACAGAGATGACACTCATTGTCTGGCTTGGTAATGTAAAGAATGTCCAAGTAATGTGCAATGTCCAGATTAGCATAAATCCTTCTACCCGCACGCATTTGTGCGCATACACACTTCTATATGCATAAAAGAGGTAATTGCTGTTTTATTCGTGTGTGCGTGTGCAAGTGTGTGTGCACATTTGACAGGTCAGTAATACATTCCCATGTCAGTGTGCAGAGATGGAGAGGTGAGGTTCCATTAAGTCTCCGCTGGTGGGCCATAAATCAAAATGATTTTAACTGTGTTTTTTGAGTGTGTGTGTGTGTGTGTGGTGTTTGCTTTTGTCCCATCTTGATAGTTTTGTCTGTGTGCACTTGGACCTTTTAGCCATGAAATGATTAATCAACAATTTAATCATTTGAAGTAATTTATCAAATAAAAATAAAAAATTGTGGATGAATGCTTTTTAGAGATTCTGTTGTGCAAAATTAAAGCAACGTGAAGATAGTACCTTTCCCTTATCGGCAATTTTATTTTGTCATAGACATAATATTAGAATAATAGTTCAAAGATTGACTGATAACTAAAAGAACAATTTCTTCAGACCCAGTGTCCGCCGGTTTAAGTGTTGCGAGAATGTGCTTACCCATCGTTCTCATCTTTTCTCTTCCTCAGGTTCATCAGTACTACAGCTCCCTGCCTGAGGACAAGGTGCCCTACGTGAACAGCCCAGGAGAGAAATACCGCATCAAACAGCTGCTCCATCAGCTCCCGCCCCACGACAATGAGGTAAGAGTCTAAACTCATACCCTCCCCCACCTCCATCCACTATCCATCTATCACTCCCTCCCCTCCTTTAGGGCAATACAGAGATAAGAGGGGAGCTAGGGAGGAGACTGACACAGACAGAAATGAGTGAGAATGAGATAGTCAAGTGATTGGAGCTGGCTATTAAAGTTTGTTACATTAATAAATCATTACCTCTTTAATCTTGAGTTATCAGATGACACAGGACAATCCCAGAGACGACTGGTACCTTTCGGCACCTTATGCTAGGATAACAATCAGCCTGAGCTAATATTTGTTTTCACTTTCTCGCATGATGAGCGGGATAGGTTTTTAGTTTTAATTTGATTCTTCAACTGAGCATAGTATTAGACTTCCTGAGATGTGATTTCAAGTCTGGATCCGGGTTACAATTATAAATACCATCATCCTTTTTTTTATTCTTTGGTTACTTCTTAAGCCATTTATGATTCAAAAATAGAGCTTTAGATCTCCGTTAACTGGAATGAAAAATTATACTAGTAATGATATTATCATATCTTTCACATTCTTTTCAAATAACTACCATTAACTCTATCAAATGATCAAAATTACAAATGTATGTTAAATGTCTGTTTTGTGTGTGTGTGTCTAGGTACGTTACTGTAATAGTCTGGATGACGAGGAGAAGCGAGAACTGAAGCTCTTCAGTAACCAACGGAAACGGGAAAATCTGGGTCGCGGCAATGTCCGTCCATTCCCCGTGACGATGACGGGGGCAATCTGCGAGCAGGTAGGTGACAGAAATATCAACAACTGAATCTGTGGCAACGACGAAGAGAAGTGGTTTCACTTTTAAATGTCATACTGCGTGCCATGACAAGAATGAGATCAAAGGTGCGTCATATGGCCAGTGGAATGAAAGCAATGAATCGTGTGACAGACATACTGAACAGCCCGCTGGCATTTCAGGTATTTGTTATGATCAATGAGAGGTGCTTTATGTTGACATATAAAGAGCAGGGATGCATCAATCGTCTGCTTTTATAACAGCGTTGTGACCTTGTCGGTCTCACCTCAGAGTCTTGGCCTTAAGATGATCTTGAGATAGTGGGTGTCATCTCATTTTTCCCTGTACAGCACCAGCTGTCAGACTCAGACAATCACAGCATTTGTTTGATTTAAAACGCAGCATCACGTAATACCTCAGAGAACCAAGTTAGGGTTGAAACCGCTCTAGATATCCTGAAAACATTTCACAGCTGATGGTGTGTCCTTTTAAACACAAACTTTATCCCTTTGTCACTGTATGTGCAGGCTCAACAAAAGTGGAGTTACTCTATGTTGTGCTGGTGCCCCGGGTGTACAGCCGCTTTACAGCCTGTGTTTCTCATCCAGTTAGCAGGCAAACACGAACACACATACATGAGGGAGCAGATTGTTGGGAGAGTGTGTATTGATTGAATTCCCCATCCCCCTTTGGCTTTCTTGCAGCAGTAGGCTTTTTGCCTTAGATAACCTGATTGTAACTCTCTACCACTTTCTCCACCTTCCCACCCCTCTAAGGCCCCGTCCACATGGAGACGCTTTTTGGTCTAAACGCAGATGTTTTGCATCGTTTTGGCCGATCGTCCACACGAATCCCGTAAATTTTCCAGGGTAGGAGGAAAAACGCATACGTGCATTTCGATGATGTCATCGCCACACCCCTCGAGCAGCCTTCCACCTCTTATATCCCGCGAGACGTCTCATAACAACATCAACAACAATGGCGGACTACATGCTCGTGTTCCTGCTGGAGAAGATATTGAGCCTATTAGGGTTACCAGGGCAAAATATCATTTCTCCTTGAGTTTGGTTTCTTCTAAAGCCGATTTGTAAACAGCGCTCAAGCTTTATGTGCATGCTCTGCCTCTTCCTCTCCGTTTTTGGTGAATTTCTGAAACTGAAACAGCGCCACCTATAGGCCTGGAATATGAAGTAGCGTTTTCAGTCGTGTTGAAACGGATCCGTGTGGACGCAGATATTCTTGAAACGATGCCAGGGAAAATGGAGGGGGAAAAGATCGTTTTCGTACGTGTGGACGAGGCCTAAATCTACTTTGCCCACCTGACCTTTCCCCCCGTCTCCTCAGCACTCCCCCCTCGTTTATCTCTCCAGCTTCTCTACCTTTACATCTCCACGTCTGTCTCACTCTCCTTTTTATCCTCCCTTAACATGCTCCATTTTTATTCCCCCTATCTTGTGCCATGAGCATTCTCCTTCAGAAAGTCAACTTCATCAGTCATGTGTGGCTGGGGAGAACATGTGCAATCAACACAACTTCTCTTCTCAGTTTAGTCTAGTTTACATGGAAAATTGAGTTAGAGAGAATGTAATACACTGCAATACACTGAATCATTTAGTCTGTCTGTCAAAGTTACCACGAAAAGGTCACTTGAAGTCCTTGGACATAGGACATTCTCAGTTGATGTTTTTCTGTACATTATATGATAGTTAACTGAATCTCTCTGGGTTTTGGACTTGTTAGTCGCAGCTGTTATCTTCTAAAGCTCGACTAAGAGTTACATGGTGTAATTTTGTCCTCACAAACGTATACCATGAGTTGCACAGATTTAGAAAAATGGAGAATAATTGGTTTTGGCACCACCCCGAGCATAGGCGTCAGGATAGTGCGCTAGAAACTGGGAGTTGACTAGTGGCACATAGAGAAACTTGCCACGCCAAAAACCACTTTCTAAAAAATGTTGCTTTGCTTCTCTTTCGTTTCAGTGTGGAGGCCAGATAAATGGCGGCGACATCGCTGTGTTTGCGTCCCGGGCGGGTCATGGCGTGTGCTGGCACCCCGCCTGCTTCATGTGCAGCATGTGTAATGAGCTCCTGGTGGACCTCATCTACTTCTACCAGGATGGAAAAATCTACTGCGGCCGGCACCACGCTGAGAGGCTGAAGCCGCGCTGCACCGCCTGCGATGAGGTAGGCACCCCCTCACATGCAAATCCCCGTGCTCGCACATGGGTGATGGTGTGTTGATAGATGCGCATGTCACCCACTTGAGCACACTGGGCCTGTAACTGTGTCAGCTGAGCTATTTATAAAGGACAGTATTTACACACATGCATTCTGCGCCAACATAGACACCAAGCCGCCGTCATATGATACTGATATCCTTACAGCACACGCTGTCACAGTTTAATGCATGCTGACATTTTACAGTGTAATGGAGTCAGCTTTCAGTGTCCCCATCTCCCAACCATTAACACTGATTTACTCTCTTACCATGCGAATGGGGACATGGACACTTTTAGTATTTAAAAAGCACCTCTGTGGTTTAACAGCAGCGTCATTAAAAGCAAATGCACCGTCTATATTTGACCCGGCACACATTAGCCTCCTACACAAGTCAGTGACAAATACGATGATCAAAGAGTACTTAACTGCAGAGGAGAAGGTGGTGAATATGGACGGGGAGGGAGGGCAAGCAAAGTCTTTGTCCTGTCATTCAGCACACGGTAATAACCCAGCTGAGGTTTTACCTCTACGGGCCTGCGATAAACGATACTCTTTGTTATCTCTCCTTTCTTAGATCATCTTAGCGGATGAGTGCACGGAGGCGGAGGGCCGTCACTGGCACATGAAGCACTTCTGCTGTTTCGAATGTGAAACAGTCCTGGGAGGACAGCGTTACATCATGAAGGAGGGTCGACCCTACTGCTGCTCCTGCTTTGAGTCCCTCTATGCAGAGTACTGCGACTCCTGCGGGGAACACATCGGTATGTAGATTAGACAAGTGTTAATACAAACTGCAGCAATCACCAGCAGGTCATGCACAGAAACCTAATATTGTAATACTGCAACAAATACTTGGAAATAGGTGATTGGGAAAAGGGTGACCTCATTTTTTTAAAGGGTAACTCAGACGAGAAAAGAGCTACACTAGGAAGGATATGGCCTGGTTTCCTGTAGTTTATCATTAAATGATGTCATCCACGGTCAGGCATTTGATGGCACAGCTGAGGGCCACAGAGACCTCAGTTTACAGAGCACAGAAATATGTACAGTATACATCATTTAGCGTGAAACCAACCTGGGGCAAAGGCACGAGGGTATCAAGTGACTTTTCAACATCAGGATCTGTTTTTGTTGCAGACACACACACCGCTTGTCAGTTTACTACAAATTTAAACATCACCCAACTTTCAGCGTTAGAGGCAAACCCACTGAGAGAAGTAACTGGGCTATTTTTCAGCTGGAAACTCTCATATTAACGCCCCTTGGCCAAATGCCACCTCCTCCTCTGCGTGTGATTTTGTGTGTGTGTGTGCGTGTGTGTGTGTTTCCCCCGACAGGATGCCCAGGTGTGATTTTGGCGCATATCTCTCAACAAATTTGCTCTGTAATTATCTGTCAGACAGGATACAGAAAAGTATTTGGCTAAAAAAAAATACAACTGATTATAAATTAAAACCATCAGAAAACACTCTGAAACCAGATGGCAACCATTAGCAAATAGCTGGTTTTCTTTCCCCCCGCGACAACTGGAAACATTCTCTAAATGCTATGTGTTTATACAATGCCGGGCAAGCTCTATAATGACTTTGCCTCAAAGCATAGCTAAGTCACCGCCTCTAGCTCCATTTTCTCCACTGAACAAGCTACTTGCAATGTGCTAGTTTTTCCCCACAAGAAAAATAACACTTGAAGATTTTTAATTCCAAACCATTTGATGAAGACACGGTGCTTTGTATTGTAGCTGTACAAGCCCCACAATCTGTCATTTTACCTAAACCCTTTGGAATCATGTGTTGTGTGTCTTTCCTGCAGGCATTGATCAAGGCCAGATGACATATGATGGGCAGCACTGGCATGCCACAGAAGGCTGCTTCTGCTGTGCACGCTGTAAACGCTCCCTGCTCGGTCGACCCTTCCTGCCCAAGCAGGGTCAAATCTTCTGCTCACGTTCCTGCAGTCTGGGGGAGGAGCCCAACGGATCAGACTCTTCTGATTCTGCCTTCCAAAGTGCTCGGTCCACCAGGGAGTCGAGACGCAGCTCCAAAACGGCGAAAAGTGGAGGAGGGGGCGGCGTGCAAACTGAGAGGTTTTCAGGAGAGGTGGACCCTCTGTCTTTACAAATGGATCTTCTGAGTCTCTCCAGCCAAACACCCAGTTTGACTCGTGAACCACCTTCCTGGAAGAACCAAGAGCATCCAGGTGACGGTTATAGTTACGATTCCCAGTGTGATCCCTCGTCTAACCCCACCCCTCTCCAGCTCCTCAGCCAGTGCAATGTCAGGAGTGCTTATAACCCCACCTGCTCTGGACAGAATAATCAACACCAGGATCACAGAATCAAGGAGAATGGAGGTTTAAAAAGACCCCCTATCTCTGCCATGAAAGGCCACTCTCTGAATGAGACATGGTTCCAACAGCCACCTCCAGAGGATTTCTATCCACCCAAACTGAGGACCCAAAAGAGTTTCACTGAGGTGTCCCACTGCACTCAGCACCACAACGGATTCTCCTCGGACAAGCGCTCTATTAGTTTGCACGGTTTTCAGAGGGACAGAGATGCGGGACCTCCAACAACTACCCAAGTGGCAAGAAGCAGGAACCCGATTAATGCACTTAACTTTACAGAGCAACTGACCCCTCTAGAGCAGACCCCAAGAGGATCTATGGAGTCCTTGGCTCTGTCCAATGCTACAGGTACACTTTTAACTATTATGCAAATAATAATAATAATAATAATAATAATAATGTTTAAATAAAAGGCAGTTTTCACACCTAATGCATCTTTATTTCCCTTTCAGGCAATTCAGCAGACGGTGGAGGAAAGCGACAGGAGCACCTTTCTCGTTTCTCCATGCCGGACCTTAGCAAAGACTCTGGAATGAATGGGTCTGAGAAAAGTAACATGGACACGCTCAACTCTTCAGTGCAGTTTCGTAGCTCTGAGTCCATTCACAGTCTCACTGCCACTCAGTCCTACATGGAAATGAAACCCACCAGGTCCTCTCAGTACCAGGTGCAGTACTGTGACCCTCCCGGCATGGGTGTGAGTATGGGCATGGCTCATTTACCACCTGGCTTCACCTTCCAGGAGGAGGACAGAATAAGTTTGGTGAGCAGCGCCAACGCTGCACGCCTTCCACCCATCAGTGAGCGCAGGGTGAGTGGTGGAGGCGGAGGCGGAGGTGGAGGTGGAGGTGGAGGTGGAGGGAGGGGAGCAAATATTCGGATAGATGCTCCAGAGGAGACTCCACAGAGGCGTCGGCACCACCATCACCGTCCCCGGAGATCCCGTCGCTCTCGTTCAGAAAATGCTCTCCACTTGGTGGCAGAACGTAGAGCAAGACCTCAAGAAAGACCCCAGCTTCGTGTCCGAGAGGATTACGACCGCTTCCCACCTCCAAGGAGTGCCAGGGATCAGTTTGGAGCAGGAGGGGCAGGGGGAAGATACCAACCACAACTTTTCAGGCAGTGCCCCAGGACCACTTCAGAAATGACTTTACAGAACCCCGGAGCCAGCAGACGCACTGGCTTGAGCCAGTACTCCTGGGATGATTATGATGACGATGACTGGTGTTCTACTTGTTCTTCATCCTCCGAATCAGAGGATGAAGGTTACTTCCTGGGTGAGCCAATCCCCAGGCCCATCCAGCTGCGCTACCTCAGCAACCAGGAGCTGGTCCATAAGTACAACAACACGGGGATGGGTGGACCCAACCGCAGCGGACAATTACACACCCGCAAACGCAGAAAAAGCAAAAACTGCATTATCTCTTAACATCTTGTCCTTTGGTACAGTAAACTACTCTTTGTTTAGCTCATGTACACTAACATCCATCAGTAACAAGTCAACTTTTTACAGTGTTGTTGCCTGTTGATTATCATGTAATAAACGTCAGTGATGAATTACAGTTGGTAAACAGTTAAAAAAGCAACAGTGTTTGCATGTTTGTTCATTTTAATGTTTCAGAATATCTCCTGAGTATTAATGCTAAAACCTATGTGTCAGATTCTATCGACACAAAGTTTATCAAAAACTGATGTGATTTTTTTTTTTTTATCATAACTTCATTTTCATGCAGCAAACAAGTGTACAACATAGTCGGTTTAGTACAGTTTTGCTTTTTCATGCAATGTGATTTAGATATAAGATATACTGTACAATTGAATTCAATTCATAGTATGTACATAGCTAAATGAAGTAATAATATCACTTAAGTTAAAGAAGTCAGTGTAAATATGGTTGTAAATGAGGCCCCACATATTTTTATATTTTGTATGGATAGAATCATTTATGTATTAAATATCTATAATGTAGACATAGAACATGATGAGAAAACAACGTATGCATGTGTTATTTGGCTGACCTGGTCCTGCAACTGGAATAAAGGAATATTTCAGTGACTTCTATGATTGACAGCTGGTCTTTCTCTCCAGGGTGTGACAGCACACGTGCGATGAAGTGTGCAAAACAGTCACTTTCTCCATCTGCTTAATGCATAAATGAATGACAATGTGGTGCAGAGGTTGATTAGAGTCATCCTCCAGTGGACTGTTAGAGGGTAAAGGGTGCATTCACATTCAAACACACAGAGGTCCATTGTCCGGGAAGCAGATGCCGCTAAACATCTAGGTTATTGCATCAGTCTCTGCAAGTTGGAAACTGCTGACAAAGGTCTGAGGATTTAATTATTGGAATCTGGTGATGCTTTAAGTGTTATCCTGCCCATGCGAGTTCATGCTAGATATTCTGTGTGTTTACTTTGATGATACCCTGACTTTTAATTTATTGGCATCATCATGTCATTTTTAATTTAACCAATACTTTGGCTTTTGACCTGTTACCTGCAAATAAAATGTTAAAATTCCAGTCGTTCTGAGCCGACTTTTCCGTGCTTTTTTACTAATATTAACACTAACATGCTAACGTTGAACACGTTGTTATTCTGAGCATATTGCCGTGCTAATAACATGCACCTCTTCAACAAGATGACATCTGCCCATGTAGCCCTCAAATGCCTTAGGTAATCAGCGACCCAGCACTATGTTACATCTTGTGATTCATTCATTTTTTCCACTTAAGCACTCAACTCCATGCCCCTCAGACTGGTTTAACAATGCACCGGCATGATAATAATGCCTCCGCAAATGAAGACGTACCTCAAGCAACTGATGACGGAGGAAGTCTTTTCTGTGTTATGCTCTAATCAGGTCATTTAAAAGCAGAACTGGAGCATTAGAATGACAGTAATTCAGAGCACATATCACATGCTCTCTGAATGGCTCCAAGTATGTCCAGCTAGCAGTCCCAAGAGAAAGTCAGACTGAGGAGGGAATTTCATTTAGTCATTCAGCAATTGCCTGAATCCTGAGCTTATAAAGACACAAGTAGATTTCCAGGCCAAAGCCAGAAGATCCCACTAGTGAGCACAATTTTGGAAAATGTGGACCTTTCAGCTGCTTATGGTAGATGTTTGGTCTCAAATTTACTGCATAAAAAGTACTGAATAGTGCCAGCGTAATGACGCATGCATTTGCAGGTTAATTATTGGCATACACTGTTTACCAGGTTGTGTTGCTAAGTGTTAAGTAGTGTCATAGTGTAAATTGGATTGCTTCGGACATCCATGTGGTCAGGGATTACCTCCGCTAGCCCCCATAATCCACACACACACACACACAGACTCATATATATATTTGGAACAAGGTGTGTGAGTGCCAATCCCTTGATTAGAGCCACTGAAGCTCTAATGCTGTTGACATAATTAGTACATTAGTGTGTTTACTTCACCTAACCTCAACTTCCAAGGTGTGTGTTTTCATATTTACAGAGCAGACATCATTTAGAAGACTAAACTAAAACCAGCTGCGTAAACATGTGAGATAAATTATGCCAGATGGCTGATGGCTTATTCTGTTAATATGGACTTTCCCCAAATTTTAGTCTTCCGACTGTGGCTGCAGATCATTAGTCACATCAGCAGAAAGGTGGAATTTGCATCATTTTAATCTTCTTCTCGTTGTCTTCAAGGGTAATGAGACATACACTGTCCTTTCTATGTTCAGTAATATGGACACGATTGTCCTTGACATGTGAGGCTCCTTAACATCATGATTACCAGCCCATATTAGTTTGTTTCTTTATTAGTCCCTCACCCAAATGTTTGCATGTGTGTGGGGTGTCTCCATGTGTTTAATTAAAAGCAAATGGAGGCCGTACAGTGAGGGGTGCCACAGATTGCAGCCATATGCTTCACAGGCTGTGCCATATTTAAGGCAGCGGATGGTGGGGAGATAATCCTCGAGTTGTGTGAATGCTTCCAGTTGTGCCAGTCATATTGTCAGCCAAGTCAGTGTATCAGAGCCACAAGCGGTTATGTACCTTCACTGCACAAAGACCTCTCCTGTCAGGAAGAAGTAGTCTGATTATTTCCTGATCAGAACTGCCAATCTTATTGGTCACTCTTGTGCAATTATGTGTCTAAAAGCCATCTGAATTAACATGTACTCTGAATAGGTCTCTCTTATATTCTTAATGTGCAATGCTTCTGGTCGTAATATAGCATAGCTGTAATAAAATATATAAAACGTGCTTCTGTTCTGCTCTTCACTCTTTCATACCACTTTTTTAGTTAAACTGCATGTTTACATATAAACTAAGAACTAAGAAGAAAAGTTTGTCATAAAACTTGTTAAACATTGTTCTTTTGTAAAGTATTCTTACTATTTCTAAAGGAGCTGAAAGCAAAGGTTTTTCCTTATTAGAGCGGAATAAAACTACTTTTGCATGGAGAACTCTCAATGTAATTAACAGCAGGTTAAGTGCATTATAGATTTTTGCATCTTTGCCGATAATTGCAGCTGCCTCTTTAGACTGATGGCGGTGCTACTGTTATTGTTTTTTTGATTTTCACCTGACCACACTGTAGCAATGGTCACAAATCTTAAATGACATTAACTGCCCTGAGCTTTTCTTTTTTAAAGGCCTGACAGAACGGCCATTGTCCGGGGAAACGACAGTCATACTTTCATTTACTCCAAGGAATGTGTGTGCACTGAAAAAACAGTTCAATTCCATTCAGTTTCAATTTTATTTACTCAGCGCCAACAATCCAGATCCTCACAAGATGCTTTACAGATCTCGTGAAACCCGCAGAGCAAAAACTAAGGCGAAGGTGGCAAGAAAAAACACCTATTTTAACAGGAAGAAACTCTGAGCAGAACCAAGCTCATTTGAGGGGACACATCTGCTTGAGGCCAGCCGGGTAGAGAGACAGAGAAAAGAAGGAAAGAGAGGAGAGCAGCAGAGGGAAGCAGATAAATGTATACATGCAGCATATATACATATATATACAAACATGATCGAGAGACAGGCATGATCAATGACGTGTCATAAAGTAGTAGTATATAAATGCTACTACTTAAGTGGGAGAGGAGAGTAGCGGATTAGTGCTCAGTGCATCATGGGAAGTTCCCCAGCAGCCTAGACCAATAGCAGCATGACCAAAGGCCGGCCTAACCGTCCTCCCTCTGCAAGTTTTATCAAAAAGTAGGTGACGTCGTAACGATGAGCAGGCATTGTCTTTAAGATCCAGTCTTAAAGTATCACACAAAAAACTGCACACAAAAAGAAAACACAACAAATTCCCAGGTTAAGCTTTTTTTAATTTTGTAAAACTGGACAGTTGTGAAATAAATAATAATGAACATAATTTCCCCTTAAAGCAAAATCATCCTCCATGTGATTTGAGTATCCTGTATCCTATCATGTGTTGTACCTGTGTATTGAAATCCACTTCCGTTGGAAAATGCCCTGCTTTAATTACCAGCCACACACACTGTGCATGTGTGTGCATGTGAAGGCCCAGATGCCCAGCTGTCATGAGTTGAAGCCGTTTGAGTTGTTTTAGGAGACTCTAAAAGCCATAATTACTGGTCCTTAAGAGCAGAACGAATGCAAATTGCTGCTGCGCTCAGAGCAAACTAAAATAGCCTGATTCAATTATTTACAAATGAAGAATGCCGGCGGTGTGTTATCGCACATGCACACGCAACCAGCTTGCTGTCGTGGCCACGCAAGTAGACGTGAACTCTCTTGCCACACACACACACTCACACACGCTCGCTGGCCTCACTGAATAGCAGACACGTGACAAGACTGGTGAAGGCCATACCAGCAGTCTCTCCTCCTACAGACCCATCATGTGTGCTCAATTACTGTGACAAGAATGCACAAACATGGCTATCACTGAGCCAATAAGCACTTGGTCAAGGTTACATGTAGCATTTTTCTTTTCATTTTCTTCAGAGATTCATTATCTGTGTTTAGAAGTTTTTGTTTTACCTTCTCTGGGCCATAATCTGCATGAAAGGGCAGCAGGGGATTTCTGTCTCTGATCCACCTCCCCTCGACTCTCGTGCGTGACAGACTCACTTCTCTCCTGAGATGGATGTGTTAATATCATGTGACAGCAACCGTGCTCTCCATCTGCTTCTCTTCTCTTCTCTTCTCTTCTCTTCTCTTCTCTTCTCTTCTCTTCTACATTCAAAATGTCATTCTCTCCAACACGTGCCATACTTCAGGACAACAAACAAGCAGATTCACATTGTCTGGAAACAATGCCAAATAGTAAAAGATATTTAAGTAGTCAAGCCCAGTGTTAGAGCTGTAGTCCTTGACTAAACCCACAGTCCTTGACTAAACCTAAAATGCATTCTCAGGCACTTAAGTGTGACCTTTGCCCCTCCCTTACCTCAGTTGTGACCCTCGTGACTTTATATCCGACCTCATTTCACTTCTCAGAGTAATACCCTGTGTCGGTAGACTTGAGAGTAAGTTTTTGAAAAGCAATTAAACATTGTAAACAGGACTCATGACACACTCGGCACCATTAATTGGAGCTCTTGATAATACTCCTCTATGGGGGCCCTTATTAGGCCTGATCGTTGTCTTTCAGACACAGTGAGAGAAAACAATATTTCATTTCCGGGGTTTGCTTGGTCCGACACGTGGCACAGTGAAATGCTGCCAGCTCTGGGTTAATCCTCAGATCCAACAGCTCGAGGGGCACCTCGCCATAATGGAGAACGGCATGCTGGGTACGTCGATGCTGCACTGCCAGAGGGCTCAGTCTGGTTCATGATATCAGCCCGCGCTAACCCTCCTCACCACTGTGACTCATTAACAAGCTCAATTCCCAGGGTTCCCATCTGCGTGCCACCTGCACTGAATCACCAAGGCTAGCAACATTTAATGCAGGACACCATTCACATTTGTTTCGGCATTTCCCGTAAGCATATTACTTGAGCCCACGTTGTGTCTATTCCCTCAGTTCCTGCTTTTTCTTCCCTCTGTGCCCCTCTTTCAGTCTCTGTCTGTTTAGCAGAGATGATGGATGGACGTATTAGTGCTCCAGCTGGATGTTGACTTAGCAGCGACGCATTTTTAGAACAGTTTCCAAGTCCTACAAATTATTAAAACACCATGATTTTGATAAATGCAATGGACCTTTCAGTCTTATAACATTTGCAGGGCAGATGTATTTTAAAAAATGCACTTTTCAACCCACTGGTAATCCAAGGGCTTTAGAGTCACAGACACATCTACCCATTCACTCTCACAGTCAAACAGGTTGTGGGTCCAGTGTTTCTGCTCAAGGGCACTTCTGCGCGTGCCATGTTCTGGGGATCGAACCACTAACCCTCAGGTTTGTGGACGCCTACCAAGCCACAGCCACCCCGTGACATCATTAAACATGACATGTAACAAAAGAATTTCCAGTGTGTAGGACTTGGTGGCACCTGTAGCATCTATTGCAACTAACTGAATACCCCTCCTTTTGTGTAGGAGAACCAATGGTGGCTGAAGGTTCAATTTAAAATCTTAAAAGAGGTCTTCTCAAGAGTCAGTGTTTTGGTTTGTCTTTTCTGGGCTACAGTAGAAACATGGCCTTGCAACATGCTCCCTGGAAGAAGCACCTATGAGACTGTTACTACTGAAAACATCATTGTGACTACCATACTTCATTTCTGTTCTGTTTCTGTTCTCCTTTATAGTAATAGACCTTAAGTCGTTTCTAAAGTATTTTCATTCTGCACTGTCCTCTCTATGTCTGTTTCACTGATGCAGTCTTTTCCTGACAGATTACATTTGCACAAGGTAGTCGCAGAGAACCAAAAACAGAAGATTGTGCATGTGCGTCACTTTACACGGTAGAAGACCTCCAGTCATAACATCAGCAAAGCTGTACTGACTGTCCTTTTTGTCTTTTTTTTTTATAAAACCTCTTCACACATATACAAGTTGCTGTTTCCGAGAGACACAATATGCAGCTGCACAAAGCTTGTGTGCCACTTCGTGATACGCATCATCTCAGCAGAATTCTGGGCACAGAGTTATTAAAAACAATGTGATATTAAGTTTTATAATGTATATCTTCTGTCCCCTACCATCTACTTCCCAGACCGGGAGAAAAAAGAGCTGAACAATATGACAGAGTAAACAAAAACCAAATAGTGGAAGTCAGTGGAGAGAGAAGAAAACGCCTTTCAGATTAACAATGCTGGTTTCATCCAAGGAGCTGTGTGTGAGCCAAATTCTAGCTGATGACCCGGCTCCACCCTCCAGACCCGGGTGAGCTGAGACCATGAAGGGCAAGCCAATAAAAAGAGACTCATTATAAGCTATGTCCTTTCTAAAATTGTCCTCACTCTGTATCTATTGTCTCATGGCAGAGCTCAAGTCAAGTGATTTAAAGGCCGTTCAGTCACAGCATCAGGGCGTATTGTCAATGGTTTTGTACTGGGGCAGAACAAATGTTACGACTGTAATGTGACATGAGCAACTCACAGACACAGACTGTCCTTCACTAAACTGACTAGTGCCGGTATGACCTGGTAATTCCCCTGACATCTGCTCCTCATTCTCTCCCACTTAGACAGAGTAGATAATCTTCAGACACAATGGTCAATTTAATCAGGTGGAATTCCTGTGCAGCGTGCGCACAAACTGACATGGTGTCATTTAATAATCACATTCACATGGCTTACACGCAGCATATGCGGCATGTGTGGGCCAAGTCACACTTGCGGTAAGATAGCGTCGATACAGCATGTCCAGAAATCTTCAGACTTATAAAACAGTGACTCATTTGATCTGAAACGCATCCAGCCGCGTTCGCTCTTCTCTGATTTGCAGCTCCGCCAGTGAGCTCAGTGTTGCCAGGCGGGGAGACAGAAGAATAACGGCCTTCATTTCACCTTTTCTTTGCTTTGCATGGGTTCACCACTGGATGAGGATTTTAATGTCTATTTGAGTCTCAGTGAAAGAAATATAAAGGCCTAAAGATATCACATTTTAAACAAGCCAGGGAAACAGCACTCACACTCATAGATTTCTTGCATATGAAGTAACTCCAAGTTGTTAGTTACTTTGAAACTCTGCTCTGTCATACGATAAAAAACAATCAAAGGAGGAGGAAATGACGGTAGAAACAGAGAGGTTTGGACAGATGCTGGTGGAAAGCTAATTTACAAGCAGAGCACAAAATGTAAGGGAGAACATATAAACTGCTAAAGTATAAACGTCTAAGGAAAGTAGAGACTTCACTTTCCCTCCGTCGTATCAGTGTTCAGATATATTAAAACACAGCTGTGACTTTTGTGGACACAGGTTTAAATGAGTTTCTGGTTGCTATGGGCTACACTCATTATTATTATTTTGTGTAGGTGTTCATGCTGCAACTGCTCCCCCACTGTGAGCAGAAGGTCAACAGCGCCATCTACTGACGTGGTCCACACACCTGAGGCCGCTTAACCACCAAATCAAGTCATACCAGCTTTATTTGCCACCATCTATGTAGCACACAAGGAATTTGTTCAGTGCACTTAGCTGTGCCATGTGCCATGGAAGGCCCCTGGGTGCAGTTTGGGGGATTAGGGTGACCACATAGTCCCAAGGATGCATCTCTAAACACACCAGCCCATCACTCCCCTCAACATACAACATAAACCTATTATTTAAATTCTGTATTGCTCAAGAAATAACTGATCCACATCAAAAGCAGGACCAAATATGGTCTTACATTTTTAACTGTAAAATCACAATAAAGATACAAGGATTGGTAAGGTGTGCAATAGCAAAAATCTTCACAGTGGTTCCTGTAATTAATCCTTCATCTAATCCTCCCGCAGTGACACATCCCAGCTGCATATCAGTAAGAGACGATCACCGTGCCCTAAATACTGCCAACCACTGCTCGCATCCCCAGAGTGCTGAACTGTTGGCTGAGTGTGTTTAACAGTTAATGAAGACCCTGCACTGCTGGCTCCTGCTAGCTGCTGCTGGCTGGTGATAAGGAAGTCCTTCAAAGATTAGTATAGTATATAATCATAGTCAGTCTAACACTCACAGAGTCAAATGGAGGAGAGGAGGGCTCAAAGACAGGACTTGTATGTGGTTTGCATAATTTGCAGTAATGAGAAGATGGCACGAGGATGGTGGTGAAAAATATCCCGAGGCTGAAAATGTGCAGTATGCAATTCTGATTCTTGTTGTAAAAGTGTATAAAATGCTGACACAGTGTGGTACACAAGCATAACACGTATTGTATAAGAAAACAGGACTGCAATGGAACACAATATTCCGAAAAGAAGAAAAAGACTAAAGAGTAAAAATAACCCAAGATTAAATATGTCATGGAAGCCCATTAGTTACCAGAGAAGACTCTGTATGCACTGCCTATTGTAAAGCATGGCTGAGTAGTGTTTCAAACAAGAAATCATTCTTCTTCTAACAAATGAAAAACTCAGTCTGATATGACTACTGGCTTATGGTGGCTAATGTTAGCTAATGTATGCAAGCCTGAGGTCTAATGAATTGTGTAACAGGCATTAATGGGTCAGTGTACATTTTAGTGTGCGTTTAACAAAAGTTGCACAGTCTCCCCTTGAGGTGATGGGATATTTTAAAAGAAAAAGAACTTTTTCTTGAACTTTGGCGTGTCTGTGACAAACAATAACGCCGAGGTCGCCAACATGTCTCCAGGAACCCTCCAAAAGGGCCCACCGCCCCAGTAAAATCGATCAACAGGACGTGAGACGGACAAAAGAAATGGAAAAGAACGGTGTTCAGTCATGTTGTGAGACTTTGTGGGACAGTTTCCATTAATTTTATTCACTTCAGTGGTCCACGAACCGACAGCAGAGTCCAGAGGCACCAAAGGGTGCAGTGGATGATTTATTGCTTTAGAGATGGCGGCAGGGAACTACTGACCTCCTGGTGACCAGCACATTACAGCTGCAGGTGCATATGAACAATAAGAAGTAAAAGGTAAAACTGAGTTTCAACACAACTTCAAGTGAATGGATATCTGTGATGAGCTCCGGCAGCTTATTTCAATTAACAATAAAATAAAATGAAACTGAAATTGAAGACACACAGAAGTTGTGTGTGTGAAAACTGCTCTTTCCAACTATGTCCTGTTTTATTTTAATACTTTTGTATAGTTTAGGTTTTGGTCTTTGTATGGCATCTCATATTGTCCCAGATCTTTCCCTCCTGCTCCAGTATCTTTTCAGTATCTGAGAGAAAGCTCTGCCCTGATGGGGTTTACAACTTGTTACTAGTGCATATATACAAAGTTCATTCTCTCCCTCTCTGCCACTTTGTCATAGTTCAGTATCTCCCTGTGTTAAGTACTTATGGTTTCTCTTTTTTTTTTTGCCTTTAGTCTACTCCTTGTCAGATTTGCTTGCTAATGGAAACACTGACATCCCGTATACTGACCTATCTTCCCTGTTAAAGCCTGGTGTCATGCATCTGAAGTCCTTGTCTGTTGGTTTGACCAGTCAAGGTCTTTGGGACTGTTCATATTTCATGGAAGGAAACTGTTTGACCTTTTTTCAGCCGACCCTCAGTGATGGGGGATGTTATGGTGTTTTCAGAAATCTTCCTGTGCTTGCACTGCTACTGTGATTCAATTAATGTGAAACACTGAGAAAACTGAAATGGGCGGCTGTGGCTCAGTAGGTAGAGCGGGTTGTCCACGAACCAGAGGGTTAGCGGTTTGATTCCCGGAATGTGCCACATGCCGAAGTGTCCTTGAGCAAGACACTGAACCCCCAGTTGCTCCCAGTGCATGGCACTGGTGTGTGAATGTGTGAGTGCTTGTGTGAGCGGATGGGTAGATGTGTCTGTGACTGTAAAGCGGTTTGAGTACCAAAAGGTAGAAAAGCGCTATATAAAAGCAAGCCCATTTACCATAAAGGAGGAGTGTGCTAAATTAGAAAAAATTATTTTGTTATCATTTGGTTAACCTGTTTGTGTTTGAATGTTGGGAAAAAATCTTGACAATTTTCCTAAAAGAAACATTGCAGAAAAAAACTGTTGTAGATTACAGATAAATTACATTTCATAGAATCAGTACATTGGAAAAGGAATTGACACTTCTTTATGGACAAAAATGAACACAACTGCACAATTCATTACTGCTTACATCCTCTCATTTGGTGTGCATTTTTCACTTTTTTTCCCCTTGTGTTCTTTTCAGTAGTATGTAGACGTGTGCACTGCCTTATAACCTGGTCTCAAAACTATTTTCCTCTAAGAAGGATTTCCCACAGACAGTGATGGCTTTAAACTCCTCTGAGATCTCCAGCAGGGTCTTGGCTTTGGTCTCAGGAAGAAGAAAGAAGGTATAAAGACAACCCAGGAGGCACACGCAGGCAAACAGTAGAAAGCAGTACGAGCTGAGACCACTCTGTGTGAGGAGATAAAGTGATTAGGCATTAGAATTGTTAAAGGAACTGTATACAACGCAGATCTGTGGCAGCTGTAATGTGTTGGTTGGTGGCACTCACAATAAGGAACGGAAAGACTAGGCCCAGCACCGCGAACATGAACCAGCGCTGTATCCCCATGAGGACTAACGCTGCCAGCCGATTAGACTGGATGAAAACCTCACTGTTGAGCGTGGCTGTAGCTCCCGCTGTGTGAACCAGAGAGAGGACACAGGGGGATGAAATTAATTTTCTATGCAACATCTTCTCTGCTACCATTTCAGTGTGTCATGTACGGAATTCCCTTTTTATTTTAAACTCAGCGTCTGTACAGCACCTACCGGGTCCTCCGCAGAAGAAGAGGATGAAGATGATGATCAAACCTGTGGTAATGTATGGAACCCAGTAGCTTGCAGCCTGCATGAATGACAATTTTAGGTTAATCGGTTTAACTATAGATGATTGTATCCTGCATTTGCTTTCACATTTTCTCTTGGAAAAAAATCAACTTTTGATATTTGTTTAATGTCCTACAAAACTATTTTACTCACTTTACTAATGCTGCCAACCTCAAACATGTAAGCGCATTTACTCAGGTATCGCAATTCTGTGTAATGCCGAGGTATTTGGGTTTTATTTGAGATTTCCATTTTATGCTCACTGCATTTCTTTCAGATGCGTAATAAAACTCCATCAAACGAGTGTTTTTCTGCAAATTAGTACTTTTCCAATACATTTTGCTAGTAATGATTTGTGTTCTTCTTCCATCACTGCTGACAGGTTCACCTTCAGGTTGAGTGTGACAGTGACCAGCACCAAGCTGACAGACATGACCCCATAGCCCCCATAGAGCAACGGCCTCCTTCCTGTTTGCTCAATAATAAGACCCTGGTAGAGAGTGGAAGATAATGATTGAATTAAAATAATAATAATAAAATCCAACATGTATGTAATTACTGTATTATTGTAGCTCAGCTATAACGACAGCGAAAGCTACCGACTGGAGATCTTAAATGTAGAGTGAGGTACAGACTGAGGATTTTACTCACACAAGAGATTGAGGTGATAATTTCAGATACTCCAATACCAAGAGTGACGTAGCGGATCTTGTCTCTTGCTATACCTGCCTTCAGGAAGATGTCAAAGGAGAAGATATTGATCTGGAATGAAGAAAAGTACTGTTAGAATTAAATTGTCTTTACAGTTGAAGGGCTAAAATTAGAATGAAATCTCTTTTATACATCAGTCTGTCTTGTTAGTCAAGATCTGTTCTCTGCTGATTAAGGTCTGGTGTATGCATGATGCTATCACGTTATGTACTGTATGTCCATGGAACGTGTCATATGCATGACTGTGTTTAATGTTTGTGTTAACCTTTTGAAAATGTCTGCTTATGGACTGAAAATGAATATCATGGAAAGCTGACAATAAAGTTGCATGGCATGGTATGTTATTTGCCTCATAGCTTTTCATATCTCAGCTTTATCGTATCGTATCGTATCGTATCGTATATTGCTAATAAGCATTTTGCATCGTATTAAATGATACGAAAAACATACTGCATTGTGTAAATTCCGTTTCCATCCTCACCGCAGACATGCCTGACAGCTGGTTGCAACAGTAGATGGTTGACATGGTGATGAGCTGCCATCTAACGGTCCTGTCCCTCAGAAGCTGCAGGGGGCTCCTTGGTGGGGCGGCTTCAATGGTCATCTGCTCAGTCAACATCTCATCCATTTCCTGTTTGTAGTCACCTTGGCCCCACAGAGTCTGAAGAGCTGGAATTAGAATAAAAATGGGTGTACAGAGTAATGTCTGATACCAAGGTTTTGCGGTCTGGTAATGTTTGAATATGGGAAAATATACCAACCTTTTGTGCATGCCTTGTCATCACCTTTATCTATTAATAAATAGCGGGGAGCCTCAGGAAGAAAAGGCAACACAATAATCTGGACCACGGAGAAAAAGGCAGGGACACAGAGGACAATATTCCACAGGTCCTCTCGACCGAGGATCTCACTGAAAAAAATATAATAAAATCTGGGTTAAAGCTTGGTTTGATTTATTATTTAATTGTTATTTTTTTAATACAGTTCCTGACTATGGGTTATAACTTTTCCTCAGCTGTTCTTCTGTCACACGTGTTTACACTAGGTGCGTACCTCAATCCAAAAAACTGTGCAGACAGTTTGCCAAGTGATGAAAAGGTTGCTGAGGTCAGTGTCACTGTGCCTCTAATCTTTCTGGGTGAAATCTCCCCGAGATAGATTATATGGATGCTCATTCCCAGACCTGCAGGTCATATGAGGTATGTGTGACAAGTAAGCAAAAACACGACGCATTCATGAGCGGCATGGACAATATGGTGGCTTACCTGTCGAGTATCCATACAGGATCCTTGCCACTATAATCATTTCATATGACTTGGCTCCTTTACTTGTCAGCATGACGCCTGCCGCCACAACGGCAACAAAGCTGTTGCAGATCATTGCCTTTTTTCTGAGGAAGGAACGGGTATCACTTTAGAGCTTTTTAAGCTACACCACTGAGCACAACACTGAGTCTCATGCTTACCTTCCCAGCATGCCTGAGATAAACCTGACACTGACTGCACCAAAGAGTCCTCCAACAGCGTACATGGAGACAATAAGAGACCAGATCATGGTGACGGTCTGCGGAGAGGGAGGCTCTGCATACCTGTCATACCAGCTGCTGTTGATGAAACTCTGTATGTACTGAAAGGAAACAATAGTTTGTTAACTAAATTACAAAAACTTAACACCAAATGAGGACGGAATGGAAAGGTGAGATGAGGTTTCACCGGTGAGGGAGAGCTCAGTCCAGTGAGATGGTAGCCAGACTGAAAGCTTCCTCCAAATCCCAAAATAATGATAAGGACCAGAGCATTGCCACGAGTCTGGAAGAGCAGAAATAAGACATAAAAAAAAATAAATCAGTCATTTTTAAATGTTGAGTCACAAATCATCTCTAATAACTAGGTTTTGTTTTATAATTCCTTGATTTATCTCATGCTTTCGCCGGTTGTGTGTCATTATGACTAAGCAGTGAATGGACTTTCAGTGAATTGGAAGACTTCTTATATACTGGTACAGATATTTGCCTTTTCATAGAATCTGGATGTATCAGTGGGGAATTGTGGACAGTAAAAAAGCTTGTTGAATTTTTTTGAACAACTCAAACACATGTTGTTTCTCATCTTAAGGTGAGCTTTGGGTTTGGACTGATTCATATTACAATCTTTTCCACTTGTAGATGAAAAGATTCAGAAAACTCTACTCAACTTTCAAGCAAGCTGAAAGTGCTTCGTATGGCACGATGAAAACAATAAAAAAATCAAAAACATATAAACAAAATAGCATAAATTAGAGTCAAAATAAGGAAGGGATATCAAAAAGTTAGCACAAAGACATGTCTTAATGTTCCTTTTAAAAATGCCCAACAAATTATAGTAGTCTCTAGCAGACTTCAAGAGATTAATGTCACTGTTGCTAAATGATGATTCTCTACATGTCTCTTTGAGACAAGTAGCAAAGAATCTGAAGGATCTATAGGCCGTGTACATACCTAAGAAGCATGTCTGAGGCTGCTCACAGGTCATTCATTGTCTTAAAATCTATGTAAGAAAACCTAAATTCTACAACCAGTAAGCAACTAAGCAAGACTCCTTGCAATGTTTCTAAGATGATACAGTGGCCCTTTGGTGACATTTCTTGTGTCCTTCAAAACTCAGTCTTCAGGATAGGCCACAAGTTTTCTACCTGCCCCACGACTGAAGGTGCACAGACACTCGCTCTCGCTGGGATTTTGCCCTAAAAATAAGGGACTTTTCATGATTACGCAAAAAGTTAATACTGGATTGCAGGGACCATGAATTTTGAGGTCATAAATGTGTTAAATCAGCTGTGTGTTTTTATCAGCAGAGACTCCTTTATTGAAACCTGATCTGTAAGACTAACACCAGACGCTGTAATTTAAAACCATGTTAAAGTAACAACAACACTGGTAACATCACTGATAAAATATCCTGAAAGGAATTTCGTTTATGAAGAAATCTTCATTATGTCAATTAAAAAGCTTTTTAAATTGGTGTTTTTAGGATTGCTCAGAATGTGCAGAATTTCGCACTGCTTTTTGTATCCAAAGAATACTTTTTTAAAATTACTCACAGGCTAACAAAGTGCAGTGACTCAGCTGAAATTTGTTTGGATGACTCACAGCCCTCAGACATACTGGAAAACAACCTGCTCGCCTGAAACAGCACGTTCTGTTTTTCTAACAGTTTCTATGTCATAAAAGCGCGTTTGCAATGGCTGTATCAGAGGTTGACACTACCATATTTTTCTGTCCTCAGCATTTACATGCACAAAGATACAGTCACACAGACAGTAGAAAATGCATCAAATCCTACCAGCTGTCGAAGCAAAGTTTCCATTCTGTCTTTCCTGGCATGTACGTATGGTACATTTGTTCAGACTGCATGGACTTTGTTAAATATTTCAGGCTGCTTATCATTAACTTTTCAAACTAGAAATTAAGTAACTGGTGATCACCCTGCCACACAGACAATGACTTCCCCCACATGAGTCACTCATCTGTCTGGTGGACTGAAGTTACTCTGCAGGACCACTGACTTCATCAGCCTTCGTGACTGTTTTGAAATGATCTTTAGGGGCCCAAGAGCGTTTCTAAAACTATGACTGGGGAGTACGCTGAAGATGGTGCAAACCTCAGATTTTAAGACAAGATTATATCCTGCGCGAATGAATGAAATGGAAATATCAATATGTTAAACACAAGGTGGCGTAATAATAATGGTAAATGCGACCACATCCACTTCGGCCCAATATTTTTCATGCGATATAGAAAAATGTGCAACAGGCCCTTGACGAACTAGTCTTTATTTGAGTTTATTCATCTCATTCATATAGCACTCTACATAAAAATATAAAAATTTGCAGTAACCATGTACAGTCTGTCCCCTTTTGTTTTCAGCTGGGCCCCAGGAACAAAAGACTTCTGTCTGAGCATCTCAAAGTACGTACCGGTACATAAGGTATTACGCAGGTAAGTACAGTAATATATTCAGGGGCACGGGTCATGAAGAGTATTAAAAGTAATCACTGGGATTTTAAATTGAATTTAAAAACGTATTGGGAGTCAGTGGAGACTTGTAAAGACTAGAGTGATATGAAGCCTTTACCTGGTTCTATCACAATAATAAAAGGACACAAAGCAGACCCCACTTTCTGAAACGTGTCTAAGATGATTAAGACATGATTGGACCAGTTTCATCAGATGGGACTCGATACGTAGAGTCCGTGAGGTCACCCACTAAATTTCGGAAGAGTGAGTTTAAAGCCAAAGTGGGTGGGGACCGTGGTCACCATGTTGGTTGTGCTTTACTCTGCCCCCACTAGAATAATCCAACTTGCTGGGAGGTACACATAGTTCTGAGATTCAAGTCAGTTTCTGAGAAAAAGTCTGAATTGTAATAATTCAGAAATTTTTAAAATAATGTCACAACTCTGAGATTAAAGTCCTAGATTCTAGGACTTTAATCTCAGAGTTGTGGCATTAAATGGCTGCTCACCAGCATCCATTGCTCTAGGACCTTGAGCAATGTAATTGAAGTCAGGAAACAAAATAAAATTCAACAAGACCATATTTGATTGTATGTTAATTAATTTAATTTAATTCACAGAAATTGTGAAATTCAGAAAATATGTCCAGTCGTCAAACACTGTATGCTAACAAACACGATACTAGCTAACCACAGACGTATTAGACGTGACAGGCATAACATCAACACATCTTTTCCATACTCGCAGTCTGTTCTTCCATTACTGAATGACGTCTTCGGAGGCATTTTCAGGCAGGCTGGTTCCTCTCCTAGCTGCAGTGACTCACTGAAGTGGGTTGCTGGGAGTTTCACGTAGTTCTGAGATTAAAGCCAGTGTCTGTGAAAAATAAAATAAAACCTCAGAGTTCTGAGAATGATGTAGGAATTCTGAAAATTAAGTCAGAGTTCTGAAGAACAAACTCTAACCCACAGATTTTTTAAATTTTATTTTTTCCAGTTGCCTAACGGCCATAGCTTAATACACTCAGGTTTCACATGTCTGACAGGTTAACAGGCATCTGTGTGAGTCATCAGCATAAAAGTGGAATGAGACTCCATGCCTGCCAATTACATATCCACAAACTGCACAAAGCATCATATTAACTATTGAGTTACAATTCCTTTTGGACATTATCAGCATTGTTCATACTGTAAAAACAAGCAGTAAGCAAAAAACTTTATACCAGCAAAACTTCAACATGAACCAGTACACTGATTTATGTAAATTGCGTTTTCTGTCATTTTAAAATGTACAACTTACGTAGTATATACACTATGGTAGAAGCAGATGTTCAGGGTGTGGTATGTTATATAAACCTAAAGCTCCTTGATTTTTCTTTGCGATAGTGTCATTTAATATAATTTGACAAAATCACTTATTGTTAGTATAAAACGTCGATTTCGTGTCATATAACTGAAAAACTGTGGTAATACAATAAAGATTAGTGTATATCGTCTGGTATTTAATTACTCTTCAATTTGTACGGAGGTGATGTTCACACATATGTCCAGCAGGGGGCAGTAGCCGTCTGTTGCTTATTAAATGTGAGGTTGTCCTCCGCTCTTTTCTCTCGTCGTTGACAGTCACCCCGGCGGAAACAACATACGGCAGTGTTTTCCGTAGTCATCGTAGACTAGCGGCGAGTAGTAGATCTTGTCTACACAAAAGAAAGTCTTCAGTTTGTGTATTAGCTTATACCTTTTTGAAAAAATGCCGCTAGAGAATCTGGAGGAAGAGGGTCTGCCCAAGAACCCCGACCTGAGGATAGCACAGCTGAAGTTTCTGCTCACAATGGACGGCCACCGACATGACGCTAAAGTGAAGACAGAGCTCATGGATGCTATCAAAGCTAACAGTGAGTTAGCATTTTACTTTGTGACATGAGCCCAGATATCATTTCAGTATATGCCTGAATCTGACAGGGGTGTGTGTATCTGCATAAGGAAATACACTGGCTGCATAACGGCTACAGAAATCCAGGCGAAGTCCTCAAAGTTTACGTCTGTATAACGAGCAATAGCGTGCTAGCTAACGTTATTAGCAAACGTCAATTAGCTAACAAACTCATACAGGGGCTGGTTTGTAAATTACCCTAACATTAACCGTTTAGACATGTTTACTTAATGAATAAAATCTAGCAATGTATAGCAACGTGAAATATGTAATATGTCTATATGCATTTTTTATTTTTTATTTATTTATTTTTATTTTTTATTCTGATATTAACGCTCTTCTATCTGCTCCAGATATGGCCCCGTATTATGAGGGTCTGTGTAAGGAACTGAAGTGGCAGCTGGACAGTGACCTGCTGAGTAAAATGAAAAAGGCCAACGAGGAGGAGCTGAAGCGTCTGGACAATGTGCTGGAGGATGCAGAGAAGAACCAGGGAGAGAGTGAGATACGAGATGCCATGATGGCCAAAGCTGAGTATCTCATCAGAATTGGAGACAAGGTATGGTGTCGCACAATTCGGTTTGAGGGGTGATGTAAAATGGGAAAAAAGTTTTCATTCCAGCCAGAGAGAAATGATTGGATCAAGCGTGTACATGGTCATTAGTCACAAATATTTTACTATTTAATGGTTTAATGTTTACACTACCACTCTCAATCAGATTGAAAGTTATTTCAAATCAGGGCTGTCTGTTCTGATTGAAGCGGTTCCAAGAGGCATTTTTATTCTGATTATTAGTCGATTACTATAATCCAGCAACAACTCAGCCACGGATGCCCATTCTAACAGTATCTACTGCTGTGTATCAAAGCCCAAGGCCTTCTCCTGTGTAAAGCTAATCAACTTCTCAGCTTCTGAGTGTTAAGTTTCTCATAACTGCCTATACTTCAGCTGTGATTGCTGCTGTACCACCTTGCTAGAGTGACCAGCAAAGTGGTTTATTCTAAGTAGTATTATAACACTAACTATAGTTAAACTAGTTAAAATGACTATTTGTGTTTTATGTCTTTTATCTCTTGAATTTGTACTTGTATAAAATAAAGTTGGGTGTTCAAAAAAAATCTGAAATGCATTGACATTGCTTGTCTTTATGTAATGTCTCCACAGGAGGGCGCCCTAACAGCCTTCAGGAAGACCTATGACAAGACGGTGGCTTTGGGTCACAGACTAGACATTGTCTTCTACCTGCTGAGGATCGGCCTCTTCTACATGGATAGCGACCTCATCACACGCAACTCTGAGAAAGCAAAGAGGTAAAAGCTCATAAACTTTTGTTCTGCAACACGTCCTCCAGCATTGTCTGTAATCTTCTTAGTGCTCATCTGCCTGTTCTTCTGTTTTCCCTGCAGTCTCATTGAGGAGGGGGGAGACTGGGACAGGAGGAATCGTCTGAAGGTTTACCAGGGCCTGTACTGCGTGGCCATCAGGGACTTCAAGCAAGCTGCTGAGCTCTTCCTCGATACAGTCTCCACCTTCACCTCCTATGAACTCATGGACTACAAGACCTTTGTCACCTACACAGTCTATGTCTGCATGATCGCCCTCAAAAGGCCTGACCTCCGTGAGAAGGTAGAGAGACTAATGAGATGCTTTCATGCTTTTTATTTATTTTTTTTATGTGCAACCGCTGTTGAATGTGCTGAATTTGTTTGTCTGTAGGTAATAAAGGGAGCAGAGATCTTGGAGGTGCTGCACAGTCTGCCTACTGTCCGCCAGTATCTGTTCTCGCTCTACGAGTGCCGTTACTCAGTTTTCTTCCAATCTCTGGGTAAGGAAGACTTTTTATTTTGTAAGATTTTACTTGGTGTCATTATGAGTGTTACATGCTACTGGAAGTTGGTTCTGCACCTCAGTAATGACTGTGAAACTCTATACCACAGCTACAGTGGAGCAGGAGATGAAGAAGGACTGGCTGTTTGCTCCACACTACCGTTACTATGTGAGGGAGATGAGGATCCAGGCCTACAGCCAGCTGCTAGAGTCCTACCGATCCCTCACCCTGGGCTACATGGCCGAGGCCTTTGGTGTCAGCACGGAGTTCATTGACCAGTGAGTCTTCATACACCATGTTCCCATACCTGGTCTGAAATTCAGATCGGCAAAGGAATATTTTGACATTGCGAAACATATTCTTGTTCATTTTGTATCTGAGAGTTAGATGAAACTGTATGTCTAAGCATGAAGCTACAGCCAGCCATGGGATCTTGAAAGATTTATTTTCACCAGGAGATTGCCTGGCAACTTCTGGAGACTTTAGGAGGCCACTGTGGCTGACCAAGAAGTAGTAACAGAATAGAACTTTTTACTGAACTGTTAGTAGCAAAATCTGTTTCAGCATTATTTAGAAAATTGTACAGACAAAATCATCCCCCCCCATTCTTGTATATTAACAAGTACCTGAATAAGTGCCTTTGCAAAGATGGCGACTCATTCTTTGAAATTGTGTGTGTAATTGTTTCACGTGCTCCCATAGTTTGTTGTTCTGGCAAAACTTATTTACACCTTCTCTCCTTTTCACAGGGAACTGTCCCGATTCATCGCTGCTGGCCGTCTTCACTGTAAAATTGATAAAGTCAATGAGATTGTGGAAACCAATAGGTAATGCTACTAGTTTATACCAATACTTAAGTGAAACTCCATAACCAGACACAGAACTCTAAATCTTGGTTGTTGTTTTTTTTCAGACCTGATAGCAAAAACTGGCAGTACCAGGAAACCATCAAGAAGGGTGACTTGCTGCTCAACAGAGTCCAGAAGTTGTCCAGAGTTATTAACATGTAACCAGGGAGGCCATCTTTTTCATTACAGCAAGGGGGACTTGCATTATTCTTCTTGGTATACCGAAACCTATTGTTTGTCTGACAAAGTGACTCTTCTATTGTGTAAATAATAAAACCTGTTTAACTGTTGATGCTGCATTTCTCAAAGTTGTTTTTGTTTTAGGAAAGAGGCAGAGACATGATTTCATATAAATAGCAGTATAAATTATTTTATTTACAGAAACTTGTTACAAAACAAATATACTATACAATCTTTTCTTTAAATATTAACTCTAACCTATGTTTTGTTCATGAATTACATAGCAGCCAATACATAAGTCCAGCTGAAAATGATTCTGATAATGTATACAAAAAATTCTATACACGCTTTTACATGGATTTATTTTTTCGTCCCAGACACGAGCTGTATTCTCTCTTTCACATTCCAAGTCTATGGTGCTAATAAAGAAAACATCCTCGCGATGTTTCCACATACTGGAAATAAAGTCAAGAGTTTGAGGGTAAACAAAACACTTGAAAGTTTTTTTTTTTTTTTAACATATAAATCTCAGTAAACCAGAGGAGGCTAAAGCCACTTACTGAGGGTTAAAAATAATTTCAACGTCTTGTCTGGAAAACTCTCGAAAACCAACTAAAAACAAGTGTTTCATACTGGGCAGCTGACAAGCTAAGGTTTTTACCACATTTAGAGTTCATAGGCAGATTTCAAACCAAATCCTAAATACTTTGAACATTCAAGTAAGGTAAAACAACCCAAAGAATACTGTCCTCAAAACAGTCAGGGTGAAACTAATTCAGGCACTTTCTTAATTGGATATTTCTTTTAAAAGCTGCTAAACTCATTCTTTAAAAGCTGTGATTCTAATTACTTGTTTGGCAACGATGATGCAAGCAGTTGGACTGTCTGAAGTGTTCCTCTTGCAATGATTGCTTGAGTCCTTTCAGCCTTTTATAAAAGAACAGAAGTGTTTCAATCATGAAATGTGGTTAAGGTCTACAAAGGGTATGACTGAAGAGTCCGTGGAAACTGGTTCGAGCACTGAACGGGCACAGCTTCACGCCATTTCAAAATCACAGGCTAACTGGGTCACGGAGCTTGTGTTGATTCATAGGCAACGTAAAACAATGTCTTGTAAAAGCACATGTGATTGAGACCTTGAAAAGTGAATAAAGGTATCCTCCGTCGTACAGACACATGCTACGGTGGCAACACTTCCGTCCCCAAAAGATCTCAGTACACGATTCATGAGATGCTTCAGCTTCTACACATAGGCGTATTGCATTAGAGAGACTTGGCAGTGAACCACTTCAAATAGTCTTTGTTCTCTGACTCATCTTTTTTTTTTTTTTTTTTTTACTAAATAAATAATGATTTTCAAAATTGTACCAAAAATTCAGCATGTACGAAAAATGCCTGTGCAAAAATACATATTTTACTATGTACAATTGGTTAACAAAATATGTTTTCTCAAATAGGGATACTTCAGTACTTATTTGATACATAGGCTACAAGCTAAATTAAGATCCTCCTCTACTTTTCCACGCTATCTGACATCAATGGATGTTGACTGACAAATCAACATGTGTTGCCAAAAGTTCAAATATATCCCGTGAAGCCATCTCCATGAATCTCGCACCTTTAAACTCACCACAGACTGCTCCAATATCCCAACAAGATGGGTATTGCCTGATTTAAGACTCCATTTTGATAAAGGAATAGAGTGTACTGCCTTGCTACTGTGACAAATCCCTTCTCATCACAACCTAGTGTTACAGCGAGGCGTTAAAACTTTAACATCCAGAGCTTGGATAGTGGTTACACAAATGGAGGGACCCACAGAAGACAGGTGACGTGCAAGTTTACTCCAGTTAAGACGTACCATACCTGATTCCCTGCGCAGGAAAAATAAAACATTACAATTCACATCCGCCCACACGCAGTTATGGATTTCACGCAGCTCTATGGGTAACAAGAAGGTAAAGCTGTGGCAATAACACAGCTTGCACAGGTTTTCTTGGTATCCACAATGCACCATCACCACTTCATAAACAAGACTTCCCACCCTTTACTTGGAAACAAAAGTAGTTGGCAAGGCTGATAGCAGCTTTTGGCTAGCTTTGTGGACAAAGAAGCTGTGCCTGCGGAGAAAGTAGTTATTTAGTGCTGTTCACAGTTGGGGGTAGGTCTGCTCTGGCTATGATTTTTCACAAAGATTCAGAATATTAAACAGGTGTCCTCAAGACCAAGCTCTCTCTCTCTGACAAAAGATTCAATCGGATGGGCACGTCAGGTGTCCTTTTCACATTAAAAGCACAACCGTCTTCACCAAGTCTACAAAGACTCTTTGTAGTTCAGTGTAAAAAGCTCATAAGAAATCATAAAAAGGTAACACTTGCATAATTATTCTGGGTAATCAAAAGAATAGATCCGATCATCCCTATGGGCTCGTCTCAGGCTACTGCATGTAAGCCGAGGTCACTAAACATGTCACCAGAGAGTCACCGAATGACTGAAGTGAAACCACTAGGATCGTGTGTTGCTTTAAGGTGTTGCGAGTAACAGTTTGATCCTCCTGCTGCTCTCCTTGCAAGGCTTCTGCGATCAGGCGCTGGGGGTGTAATTAAGTTGGAAATTCCAGTAGTCCAGCAGAATCTGACATGAGAAAAATACTTGTACACACGCGCACATTCACACACTCACTCTTTGACAAACACGGAAGAGATGGGCTTTTTGTCTCCCCAGTTGCTCAGCATCATGTCGGCTTGTTGCGGCAGCCCTTAACCTGAACCCATGAGCTTTTAACCAAAAGAACAATGGCTGTTGCAACTGTTCGGCCTACCTCCAACAAGACAGGAAGACCTCTCAGATTAGTGGGACAGCACTTGCGTGAGGGATCGTTGGCTCGCTCATTAGACCCCTGGCGTTCCACACTGTCCCCATCCAGTGTCCCTGTCCATCCCACCCACCCGCCCGCCCACCCACCCACACATGGCTTTGGGAGAAATAGTAAGGACCACATCTACTTCACTGGGCAGCCCAGATCATCTCCACCCTGAGGATTGTGGGAAGCTGAGAGTAATGTGGGTCTGATTTTAGAAGGCCTCGTGCAGACCAGAGCAGCAAGCGGACCGCTCCGGACCATTCCCCGCCCGCCTGCCAGTTTCATACACTGAAGCCAGACACCGCTGTCAGGGACGAGCCTTTGGCTGGGGAAAGAAGAGAAAAAACAATCTGTTAAAATGTCTGTTAATTCTGTCTGTACAATACGTCCTGCAGTTTAAATATTAACAGCAGTTAGCAAAAGTAACTAATTATAGGTAGGCACGTGGGACATAGAATTTCTATCAGTGGAAGACGTTGATCTTAATTGACTACATGCTATAATTACATAGACAGACCAGGTACTAAAAGCTTTAAAATATCTGAGCAAAAATGTACAGGAGCTCCGATCAGCATTTTTGTAGCCAATCAAGAGAAGAGAAGCGCTATTGGCTAATACCAACCACAAGGCGTCAAGCTGCTTCGAAGATTTTTATTTTGTTTCTGATAAAGACTTCACTGTGATGTGTTTTTTTTTTTTTTTTTACACATTAGTTGCTCATGAATACTGCACCTGGATAGTTGGCAGAAAGGTGTATGGTGAACATTGTTTTTGTAACAATAGACAAAAGTCGATTGTTCACAGAATAAAGGCTGGCATACATAGCATGGAAGGAACAAGTTTGTGGTACTTTCTCTGTGGGTGCTCCGCTATCTTCTACTACTCCAGACCAGCAGCTAGGACAAGCAAACACACTATCTGGGGCTTGAGTCCATTTTGAGTGTACGACAGGAAATGATCTTGCGATTCTTACATCACCTGATCCATTTATCTGCTAGTTCATTATAGAGGTCGTCGAATATTAGCCTAAAATGATGGCTGGTCAATAGAGATAGGTAGCTGAAAGTCTATCAGCATAATGAAAATGTTTCAGGGGGTAGGGGGCAAGCAGGGCTAAAATATCTACAGGTTACAGCATTGCTGCTTAATGGATTCCCAGTTTTGACAAAACAGAAAGTCTTCTTTGAACGTCTTTAAGGTGTTTTCAGCTAATTACTTTTATTATAAAGTAACGTACTGATTTATTTTTTATTTTTTTATTATTCATTACTTAGTGTCTGGCAGTCAGAAAACTCAAAAAACGGCTAGCACGTCATCTGACCAGTATTGTCAAACATTATTGCATCCAATTTACTATTTTTTATTGTATTTTTTGTATCCAATTCAGTTATCTAAAACTGCAGAAAGCACATTTAAGTTAAGTTTAAGTTAAGTTGCACATTTGAGAAGTCACCAGCAGTGAAAATCTTGCATCTTGCATCAGATTCACTGATAAACCAATTTACTTGCAAAAGACAAAATCATCAGATGACAATCAAATATTAACATCCGTTCACCTGTTTAATCCTGATTTACCCTGTTTAACTGTCGCAAAATGTCAAAATGAAAGCTCATAGTGCAGCTAAAATACACAGCATAAAGAATATGTCAAAGCCAAGCAAGATTTTAACCTCTAACATAAACACATCTCCTCCACTGTTATAAAATACATGCTGACTGGTACAGTACAAAACCAACCTGATGTAAATGGGAGTTGTTCGGTAGACCTGGCGTCCCTGGAATGCTCCGCCCATGCTTCCCATGGATGTTGTTAATGGCAGGAGACTTGGCCACTTTGGGTCTACCTGGTCCACCTGGTCCCCCACCTCCTCCTCCGAGGCCTCCTCCCCCACCTCCACTGTAAATGCCAGCAGAGGCAGAAGAGCTTTTGCGCTTCTTGGTCTCCAAGCGCCCGTCTGAGGAGTGGTGACTAAAGCTGGTGTGGTGGTCAGATGAGGATGAGGACTGATGGTGAACAAAAGGCCCCAGGGAAAGGGTTGAATCACTGCTGTTCATTACCACACTCATACGCTTGATGGACTCTGCAGGGCTGCCTGAGGGAGGACCCCGTGCAGGTGGCCCAGAGGAGCCACCTGCTGAAGGCTCGGCCTTTAGACTAAGTGAGTTGGTCCGCACAGTAGGGCCACAGTTAAGCCCCACGCTGTGAACTCCACTGTGAGAGGAGGATAATGACGACGAGGGTGACGGACCTAATGAGCCGTGGTGGTAGGTGCTCCCTGAGCTGCCGACAATTGCACAGTTCTTCTTCAAAGAGGAGGAGGAGGAAGAAATGTTGGCATTCGAAGAGGAGGATTCAGAGGAGCTATGGGATGAAGACAAGACGGAGCTGTTCTTCCTCTTCTTCCCCGAGCTGAAGCTGGTGCTGCTACTGTTACTGTTAGCTCCAGTGATTCCTCCGCTCGTGGAGTTGGGGATGACAGGAGTGGAGGAGGCAGAGATGTCCTTGGGCCTATAGGACGATGATGACTTGGTAGTGCTGGAGGAACGGGACTTAAGCGCCCGGCCTGAGGCTAAGGAAGGAGCTGAAGAAGAAGAGGATGAGGACAAGTGGGCTGAAGGCATCTGCGGCGACGAAGACACTTGTCTGGCCTGCGTGGTGCCATAGGCCGGGTGCTCAGCACCGCCCTGTGGGGAATTTCGGGCATTTAAGGTGGTCCCATAGGAGAGCATTGACTTGCCCTCATATGACTGGCTATAAGGAGTCTGGGACAAGGTGGCAGGGGGGCCCAGAAAGCCTGAAGAGGGAGTGCTACCATGGGAATTTGTGCTTGTCCTATGGGTAGGTGCAACAGAGGAGGAGTTCTCCAAGGCCAAGGGGATTTTCCTGCAATAAGAATGAATATCATCCAGTTCAGACAGTCTGATATTAAAATGTCTTTGTGCAAACATCACATGACTACTTCAGGAGGGGTTCTGAAAAATCATTTCCATTATGCATCCACTTGATATACTACTACAAGATACTTGACCTAATACAGACAGACTTACTTCCACATCTGAGAGTTTACATGCTTGTCCATCATTGTGGTCAGGGCACATCGCACTCTGTCCCATCGTCGCTCAAAGGAGTAACAGCCTCTCCCGAACAGTCGACTTCCAAAGGTACAGTACTGGGAAAAGAAGTGGAGATCAGATGAGGAAAAAAATCTACAGTCCTTGAATATTTATTTTCTGTATCAGAGAGAAAGGTTGTCTGTGGCTAACAATTGATCAAGTGCACTTACAGCTGCCGGTCGAGGGTGATAACCTGAATAGTGACAGTCCAGTTTGTCAGAGTTGTCCTCACGTTCCTCATTCTCACCCTCATCGCTGGAGGGTCTGGAAAAACCATCAGGGGTAGTTTGGGGATGGTGTAGTGACTCGTGGACTACTGCAGGGTCTCCGGAAGTACCACCTCCGTGACTGCTGTTTAGTCTGACGTACAGATAGAGTTTCAGGTAACTTTCCCCTTAATAATGTGAGCTACTTCAGAGACCCACATAGCATATGTGAAAAATGCTACACTGTAACCATGTTCCACTTCACAGTGAGAAATGCTAGCTGGTATGGTGTCACTACATGTAATAAAACTATGACAAACTTAAACTAGAAAGAATGTGTTTCTAAAATCAACGCAACTGGACTTTGAGTTTTCGTGAAGATGTTTCGCTACTCATCCAAGTGGCCTCTTTAGATTTCTAAATGACTGGTGGTGAGTTTAGGTTTTTTGTGGGACATTTGTGGGTGGTGTGGAGACAGAATAATTATGCAGCAACACTCACCGTGGAAGAACAGGGCTGTGAAATTTGGGCTTTCCAAGTGTCAAAGGCTTATTGGCATCTGGGGCAGGGCTGTTGCCATGAGCCACCTGGTGGGCATCATGGCCAGCAGTGAGATGGGAGGAGGGGTGTGGGTCCCTGAGAGGGGGGGTTTGCTGGGAATGGGGTTGGTGTAGTTCTCGCTCCCTCTCCCGCTCCCTTGCTCTGTTCTTGTGCTCCGCCAGTAATGTGTCAAAGCGTTTCCTTCTCCCTGGCACCGCCCTCCGTTGGCTTAAGGAATGTGTCTGTTGGGACAATATGGGATAAATAAAATGTGATAATTGTATTACAATTTGTCTATGACAGACACATCTCTGATGGATTATGTGGAACTTTGCGGCACCACTGGTCAAAATTTGTGTAACCGTGAATAGCTAAGCAAACAAAAGATGATTTCCAAAACTTATAACGTGAAAGAGGACACATTCAATCATATTTGCATGGTCAGTACTTCACAACCCCTCCCTTGTGTAGTAAATTCACATTTGGGCGATTTCTGCCCTTTAGAGGTCTATTCAAATTTTCAATTATGTACAGATCAGGGGACTGAGAGGGCCATGAAACAGCTTCAGTTTCACATCTTGTGGTAATCTCGTGAGGATGTTGAGGTGTCATCCATTTGTTGTAGAAGCCATTCTCTGTTCGTCTTGATCTTCTTATTTGCTTCTAGATTTTGCTGGTATTTAACTTAATCTATGCCTCCTTTTACCTGTGACATTTCCACTATGCCACTGGCTCTAACAGAAGCCCTAAGCATCATTAAAACAATACCACTGCTTCAATAGCTGGAGAGGTATTTTTTCCTTTACAATCTGTCATAAATATTTTTTAATTACATGAGAAAATTATGAAACCTCTTTGATATCTTCTTGTACCCCTCTCCTACTTTGTGGGGATGAACTAACTCAATTTCCAGAGTACAAGGCAGTACTCAAAAATGGAGACTGGATTTTATCCTTTAACACGAATCACTGCATATAACTGTAGAGCACTATCAACCCTGTGTTTAAATAATATACATTACTGAGGTGCACAAAGCAGGGTAGAGACTGGTTACCTTGCATGTTAGGGATCTTGTGCAGGGTTTCCGAGCCGTCATATCCACAACGCCACAGTGGATATCTGGATTGAACTCACGTTCTGAAAGAATGAAAGAAAAGAACATTTCTTACATACATACACTGTTACCTGCTATCGAAGCTAAAATAATAAATTGTGTTGTGCAAAATAATAGCAGAACTAGCATGTAGGGAACCTTCTGAGTTCGTGTTTACTAGAAATGAATTAGTATAGTACCCATGGTGCATTAATTGCCCATGTCAAACTTTAGCAGCATTTTGTTAAAGCTCATTTTTCCAAATGCAATATGCCGCATTTAGAAAACACCAACTGGTCAACTAACGAGCTCAATTTAGTATTGCCATGTTTATATCCTAAAAGGTTCTGCAATAATTAATTCCCTGTTTGGAACTTTAACAGTTCAGCAAATTGGGTGGGGTGATGGATCCTTTGATGTTTTTTACATGAGTGGTACTAGCGCCTTTGACCACCACCTTTTGAGAACAAATACGAGAAACTGCCTCCTCATAACTGTAATGGAAACTAACATTTATGTTAAGTTCATCCAGCTGTTTTGTTTTAAACAGGGGAACGGATACATTTGTGCAAAATGACCGTAGTTAGCTCAAATAACAGCAATCAGGCAATTACGTGATAATCGTGGCAAGCCTAGTAGTGAACATCACTAATACCCTCTGAAAACTTAGTCAAATGCTACCTTTAGTCAGTTGTTTTGTCACCAACAAAATAGATAACTGATAGAAAGTATCTTAAATTGTCCTTCATCCGGTTATGAAATGGACTTAGCAAGTCTGGAGTAAACAAACTATTTAAAGCGAAAACTAAGCAGTATGAGACAGGATTGAAATATTTGTAATCTAAACGTCGTTCACACAACAGACCCAAAATGCAAAATACTGAAAGCACAAAACTGCAACCATAGTTCCCATCCCAGAGTTCCCCTCATTCAGCTGACCTGTCACTCTCTTGTTAAGGTGGCGTCTGCTACTGGTGCTGCTGCTGTCCTGCTTCTTGTCTGAGAGGACAGAGAGGTGGCCCTTGCCATTGGGAATCTGGCCAGGTGCCAGTAATGGAGGCTTTGGTACGGTGGAACAGTTAAGGCTTGGTTTATGGACTGATGAGGAGGTCGTGATGGCGGTAGTGTTGGAGCTCACAGTGGTGCTAGAGGAGGATGTAGAGGAGGATGAGGTGGTGGTGGGGGCAGATGAAGCCTGCACCGGCTTAGCTGACGAGTCCACCCTCGGATGGATCTTCTCCACCTTGACAGCCGGGGTGAGGCTGGAAGAGAAGGTTACAGAGATGAAGAGGGCAGCGAGGAGGAAGCTGAGAGTTAGAAACACGGAGGCAGTGAGAAGCGCATGGTAAGAGACAGATGTGGACGTAAGGATGGGGCTGTGAGGACAAAACATAAATCTAATATGATCATTTATCAAAGGCTTGAGTAGAAGAAATTTAAGAAAAAGATATTATTTTCCTCTTAAGCACAGCCCTAGGTTGTCCCTTTGACAGTAAATGACAATAAATGTAAATAAATAAGAAAACTAACATTAAAAGTTGGGAGAGTTCTGGGAAGTAAGATAATATACTACTTCAGCAGAAACTGAAATCGACAGTATCTCTACCCATCCTCTTGAAGCTGTGTTTCACAGGAGAAATTATGCAATAATTACAGTCTATCGAAAACAGTGGTAGATGGGGCACGTCATATCAACTGTCAATCAACAATCAAGTCTCTCAGACTCTAAACTTGTTATTGGTTACTAAAACACAATCATGTATTGATACGAGTGATACTTACATCTTGTCCGGCTGAATCCTGATAGGGGCAAAAGGGGGTCTTCGCTGAGTGCCTGGCAGCTTCTCTTTGGCTGGTTTGAGGAGTTTGGGATTGGAGGAGGACGACAAAGCAGAGGATAAGTTGGAACCAGCAGTGGAAGGTCGGCTAAGGGTGCCTCCGCCTGCCACAGACGCCGAGCCCAGCCCAGGCCCAAGCCCACTGCCGCCACTCCGGTTCCTGCCTGACACAGGGAAGGGCGAGGTGGAGGCTGCCTTATTGGGTGAACTGTGTCTTCTCTCTGGAAAGAAAGCAGAAACGAGGGTGGCATTAAAACATAATAGCAAATATGATGTGGCAATGAGTCAAAAGAGACTCAATAAATGGGAACATAAAAATCTCCCTCTTACAGTGGTAAGCAGGTTACCTCAACAACAAATATGCAGCATTTGTGATTCATGCCAACGCAGCCTGAAATAGAACAAGCCAACAGGTCAAGAGCTTTATTTCCTGACTGAGCTTCTTAAAACAGCTGCTGTGGAAACTGATAAAAGGCAGCATGACAGCAGAAAAGGTTAGGACGATGCTCAGTCGTGGATAGAAAGATAAAAATAGAAGAAGGACTTATCACATCACTAAGAGCTTGCATCCAAAACTAAATACCTTTAGTTCAAATATACTGTGGTTTCCACAATGAACACACACAGACAATCACATATGGTTTGGGTTTTCAAAAGAAGTTCCCTGCTATTTGTATCATTTAACAATGTACAACAAATGTACCACAACATTGAGTAATTTCACCACTACACACATTTCATATTCAGAAGTTCATGATTTGCAACAGACGAAAAAACAAAAGGAAAAAAAAAAAAAAAGAAGCCGGACAGCAACATCATGAAGGCATTTTGATTCATGAGTCACTTCAATTTGCAACAGCAGACAGAGTGGGCCCCTGGCTTCAGACAGACACACACACACACTCCTGCTGCTCTGATAGTAGGTGGAGAATGACACACACCCACAGCGACACAATCGAGGTGTCTGCTGATGAGTTCATGAGAAAGGGGCTACTGAACGTCTGACCTGACCCTTATGTTGTCAACACTCTAATGTCGTAGGCAAAACAGCAGAGAATGAGAGGCTGAAAAATGACAGCATTTATAATGTGAATGAGAAAGAAAAAGGACACACAATTGGGAGAACAAACAATTTTTGATAAAAAGCCTTAGGGTTGACAGCTGAATATAGTGACGGGTGAGCGTGGTTAGCTAGCTTTTTACAGGGACAACCTCATGGTATAGCTGGGGAGTAAACCGTAAGCCAAAACTCAATCTCAGCAGGTGATCCGCAAAGAGGCTTATAGCTGCAGAAACAGTGGAGGGAATACTAACACACATGCCTGCTCAATGATGCCACTCCCCATTTCCCTCAGCTGCGTTCCACAGAATAACACACACACCTAACTGTTCAGCCTCCTCTAATTTCTCTTTTCACAAAGAATAAGGCTCTTAAGAGTGCTCTTTTCCCACCTAAGGGCCTCCCTATGCACACCCATTCACTACGCACTCCAGATATTTTCCCTCCCTCTCCTTAGTGGCTGAACCCAACCCAAAGGCCTTTCTTTCACTGCCATCCTCCCTCCCTCTCTCTTTCCTCTGCTGACTTGTCTTGTCCTGGTCACTGTCAACAGCCCACCCTGCACACAAACTCACACCAGGAAACCCCTGGTTGACACTAAGCGCTCTGTCCACAAAGTGTTTACACTGAGAGAAGAAAGCCAACACCAGCGGCAGTGGTAGAAGAATTCACAACTAGACTCAACGGTGTGGAGGGGGAAACACAAACAGCAGACATAAAAAAAAAATAGGAGGAGCCTTAAAATCACGTTGTCAAACAGTTTGCTTAGTGGTGAGGGGAATCCCTGGCTGTAGGAGTGAGGGGGAGAAAAGAAAAAACAACCTTACTACTGTCTCCACAAACACCATGTTCAAGCTAAAATAGTTGCAATAATAACCTTGACGGTAATAATAACTTATAAAGATACCATGGTTAGGTTTCTTGCTATTTGAGCTTAAGGTAAACGATCAAAAAGCGAGTCTGTATGCATATGATATGGCCGGCTCTGTGAGGAGAGAAGTCTTTCTCTGACAAGTCCATAAATGAATGCATAAAACGGCAGACGAGCTGGAAGCTTCCCATTCTGTGGTGAGAGTCACCCCTGCTGGGATCAACCTCAGTCGAGAAGCATAAACACCTAACGGGAGACAGATGGGCTCAAAGAATCACGCTAAAATCATATTGTGACTGTCTCAATGGTGTTGAGATCATTGCCTTTGCCCTGTGTTAACACTACATGGGGTCTTCCCATTTTGACATAAAAGAGAGGGGGTAAAACACAGCAGGAGCACTCCTACTCTACATATGATAGCATGGCCACTGAATTTTTCTTGGAACAGGTAAAAACATTTTAAAACGCTCACCAAGAAAATGTTCCTTTGGTTCCAGCATGTCAAACGTGAGGATTTTGTGTTGTGTCCTATGTTTTAATCACCATTAGATCTTTTGGTTTAGAACGTTAATACATTATATTGGTACATACAATAAGTTTAGGAACAAAAATATTCATCAGGAGAAAAAGGTTGGAACGTTGCAGTAAACATCTTGATATCACTGTATGACCACCGCTCATAGTGGGCACTCCACGGATCAGATTTTGCACAGACTGCATCAATATTACCACCTTGTTCAAGATGTACCAGGTCATCTACAGTGATGTCGGCACGGTTTATTTTACAAGCACCGTATTGCCCTCTGGTGTTTGTCTACATCTCATTTAAAATCCCCTGGCAGCTTTGCATCAGTCTATAATATTTAACAGTGCGGAAGGAGTCCATTCTTTCATTGTTGTGGACACTTGAACGGACAGTTCTTCTAACCAGGAACTGTTATATCTCCCTCTTGTGGCTGACCCTGATAACTGTAATAGATGTCACACTTCACAGAGAACAAACAGCACTGAAAAGGATTCTGACAGTTAGAAAAGCTAAATTCCTGCTACTATAAACCATTAGCTCTACTTAACAAGACACAGTAGATGTCACTCATATTATCTCAAAGACAAATATTTAACAGGGAATTGACTGCTCACATCTTTCGGTGGCTGTGGGAATGACTGTAAACTTGCTGTGGATACTGTTAACAAGATGTGTACACATCCCTTGGAGCGGTGGTACGAGTATAGAGTGCTAGAGATGACGATACAAAGAGTGCTGAGAAACTTATTCACGGTTCTTATTATGTTATTTCGTATAAAGTATGTTGGAGGATGTAGCTTTCTTTTTAGTGTCCACACTACAGGGACCTAGAAGCATTGTGGTTCTTACAACTCAATTCCTAGATGAACCTTTAGTGACGTGTGTGTGCCAATTTTGCTCTGAATCTTGACAAGGTCTGTTCCACTGCAATCAGCAGTGCCCGTTCAAGACTATTTGTACGAGAGAAGGTTCGACCAGTTTTTCTATCTGAGGGTTTACTCGTGTTTTCTGTCAGCTGAAAGAATGCTTCCATGGCGAGTTAAAATCAGTGCACAAAAGATTCTAATTGTAGTTGCGTAATTAGCGCAACTACATTGTGTTTGTCCAAACTTGTGAGATTAAGATCAGATAACATATTATGTCCAGTTCTGCAAACAAACAAAAGAACACTGACATGTTCATTGTTTCTTCACATTGCTTACTTTTACAAAATTATCAACTACAGTAGCAATATTAACCAACAGAAAAATAGAAAAAAATACTATGCCAGTATTCCCCTGCTTCTCAGTAGTTAAGATCTGCAGCTTTTTGTTATTATTATTTTTTACATTAGGAAATTGTATGTCTTTGAGTTTTGGGTTGTTTGTCACATTAAGCTTTGGGATCTTTAGGACACTGTGATCAGATTTTTTTCTGTCCTTCTAAGGATCAAACATTTATCTGAGTGAGAACTAATAATTCATGCAATCAAAACAGTGTGAAATGATTCGTCCAAGGATAAGAGTATGTTGAATGAATGAATGCAGAAACGGCAACCTGTTTAAAAAAGCCACTGTTAAAATTGGTAACATAGGCTTTTAAAAAACTGCAATGAAAGAAACAAATGGACCAATAGTGCCAGAAGTCCAGCATGAGCATATGTGCTATATGAACTGCCTGCTGGCTATTACGACAATTCAAGGTTGCTACTGGCAGAGTGAATGCGAACAAACAAAAAAACTCTTGTATGTTTGTGGTTTTTGGAGCTCTCCACAGAGTCGTTTCCCCAGGGAGTCCTCAGACCTGGTTTGTCCAAACGTTCCTAACTACTGTGTAGTTCTTTAACAGCGCCCTACCTCTGTATTTGCATGAAAGATGACTCTTAATATACACACACATATATGCACACAACAAGGCACGCATTGTTATGTGTGCGTGTGTTATCACACTTACCGTAATGTGCTTGGAAGGCTTGTGGCTTCACGACCTGACCACAGTGGCTGCACATCACCAGGTAGAAGTCGTCCTGTGCGGGACACTGGCCAAATATGGGCATATCTGTGGACAAAGGAAGAGTCAGCCAGACAGGGCAGAACTCAAGAAGAAGCAAAAAAAAAACCTGACCTGTATTCACCTGGTGTCCCAGTTGGCAGCCGACTCTGCCAACTGCAGATCGTCCATTACTTTCAATCTACACCGAAACATCCATCATTTGTTGTCATAACACAGAGATAGCTCAATATAGGGTAATTCCATCTTAATGATAGCATATTTTATATTTCATAAACACAACAAACACAGCAAACCACAAAAAGTAAAGTATTACTTGGTCGGGTTGTGAAAGAAGTTCAGAATCGTTGTGTTGCATAATAAGTACTTGGAAACACAGTCATATTAAGAATACTTAAATTGACAAGTTCACTCAAGACAACCTGGTGAGAAAGTCTGCACTTACGAGTCTACATTCAGCATAGAGAACATTTTAAGTGTTAAGGACAAGGAAATAGGCCAAGCCAGTAATCCAAAGGTTACCTGCTGTCAAAGAATGAATGTGTCTACCAGATTCAAATAAACAGTATTAACATACAGCAGAGTGTGACAGGTGTGAATTTATAATAACGTAGGAGCTGTGACTGAGGGACAAACTTTAACAACTAAGTCGTTTTTCCCCTGGGGCTATCAGAAACAAAGAAACACAGCCTTTTGGAGTGGCATGGTCTGAACTCAAGCCAATAGGTATGATCCTCAGCTACCAGCAATGCTAATTTACGGTTTTGGCTACCAAAAGAGGTTCAACCAGTTATTCAATCCTGTTTTCCATCAGCACAAGGAAAGGTTATTTTCAGAGTAGAAAACAATGCACAAAATATTCTAATTTTTTGTCTATACTTGTTAAGACCATTATGTCCAGTTCTGCAGAAAAGCAAAAACAAAAATAGTTTTTCTTGCTGCTATATATTGTTACAATGACTGTTTTGTCACATGGATTACTATTTCAAAATGACAAAAAAATTATCAACTACAGCAGCAGCAGTTGATAAGTGATAAGTTAACCAAATGAGAAACAAACAGCTATTTCTGAGAACAATTTAAGAAGTTTTTCAAAGAAAAATACCATGCCTGCATTCTCCAGCTTTAAGATCTTTAAGATTTGGGCTGCTTCTTTCTCTGGTCTTTCACGGATCAAACATTTAACTGAGTGAGAACTAATAAGGCTGCATGCCTAACAAAGATGTATGTTTTGTGTCTATAAAATCTTGAAAGATGAATGTCACAAATTATTAGACACACCAGTAATGAAGGTCACCTCTTCACGTGTCACGGTTCATCTGTCCCCTAAGGTCAGCTAAAACGTGCAGACACCCAAAATGTATGAGGTTATCTTTAATTCTAAGTGGAAATGGAAAGATGTGGGTTTTCCCATAATTCCACACAGACGATGCAACGTTCAAGCACATAATCAGAAAAGAGAAATCTCGAATACGAATACCAAGATGCAATACCAATGTCTTCATTCTAGCTTCTCTACCCGCTAAATAACTAAGCCTCTTGCTTTATAAGGCACTGTAAAGCAAATCAGAGGAAGTGCCGCTTCTCACCAGAATGTGATCAAAATTTACCCTGGCGCAGAGAACCAGAAACCACCTAATTAAGAAGGCTAATTAAGCGATTGCCTAGGGCGTTATGATGAGCTGAGCTGAGGAGAGGATACAAGAGGAGAGAAGTGGAGCCCCTCTCCAATACGCACTCTGCCAGGGCTGTCAAGGGTTCTCCAAACATCATTGGCCGAGTCTGGAAGGGATAAGGGCCATTAAGCAGGACCATATAAAAGGATCTACCTGGTAAGGGAGGTCAGTGGCAGTCTTGCGTGGATAATTTGATAAGCCTGATGCTACTTAATGTGTGTCAATTGTCTGAAGCCACTTTGATAAGTGTCTCCTTCAACACTGGCGGAACGAAAAGACTTACTTTCACAGAGTCTGGAAAAGGCAAATGTCTTCAGTTAATGGACAATGGCATGTAAATTATATAAACCTTGAGTAGGGAACCACACTGCCGATACGCACAAGCAAGGATCTGACTGAAAAGAGAAAAGAGAACAAGTGCCGAAATGTGATGTGGAAGGTACCATTCACTGGTTGCCAGTTGCAAAAGTGCAAGTCATTAGAGCCACGGCTTAATGGCGGCCTAAACGTTCTGGGCAACATTTGTCCTCTACGTGTCAGTTTCATGTCTACGAGCCGTTCTCCTGTGCCAGGAGTAAATTGAACTTATACAGAGAAGGAGCAAACATTTGTTAAATCAATAACTTCCCATGTATTCTTCATTAAAACTCCACCATCTCTAAGATCTTTTATTGAAACGGGACAAGAACTGCAGCATCCACCAGGCAAACCACATTTCCTCTCAGGATCAATAGCAAGGTCAAACAAGACTCATTCCGAAACTGCTGCTGCACACTTGGAGTGTTCTCCAAACGGGTTGCTCAACTAAGAAAGCAGCCAAGTTATATAGCCTAGCTACTCTAAATTCAGCACACTGGCACCAACTGGACTGTACCGCTAAAATGGCCTGACTTCAAAAGTGGTCTAATGCCACTGTGTCTGCTCCATTCTCAATCTCCATTTTCTTCTTTTGCAAGGAGGTGAAAATGATAGAAAGAAAGGAAGAAATGGAGTCATAGTGGAGAGGAATGAAGAGAACGAACAATAGAGAAAAGCCGAGAAACAAGCGCAACAGGAAAAAAAAACTGAAACAGAGCAGAGAAACAGGCCGAGGCCTCAGTGAGATAAAGAGACAGTGAGCAAAGGACCAGTGCTTAAGGAGGAGGGAGAGAGCCTGTGAGCATGAGAAGAAAATGAGAGTCCAGTTAATTTCAGCATCCTTATCCATGGCAGTGATGAATGATCCAGGTGGAATCGTAGCAGCTCTGGCTGCCTCTGAGCACCACATATGCTGGCTGCATCTGACCCGTGGCTGACAGTGGCACTACAGTCGCCAGCTTCCCTTAGTGTGGCAACGGCAGTGTAAAATTTAGAAAAAGGGTGACGGCGTGACATATTCATCAGTCATTAATGCCGAATGCTTTTACAGTGTGTGCGTGTGTGTTAATCATCTTCTGTGTGTTAGAATGGCAGCTACGCCACAGGAGGAATCTGGTGGTGAGTCATGGTGAAGAGGTGTAGTCATCCACTTGTAATACCCCTACTAGAGGCACACACAGACGGACTCAGAGTTTCTATGAACGCAAACTTCTGCCACGAGCAGTATGTGTTGATGAGCCCCATGAAACAGACAACAGTCAGTGACAGATGCTGCTACATGATGAAGACATGCTTCAACCCTGCTTCATGTCAAGTGACCAAGCAGCATTGAATTTTAAATAACCATTCTGTATCCTTTCCTCTGAAAACTCTTTCTTTGATCTGATCTATACATTAATCTTAATCACTTTCAAACTGCATTTATTCAAGACAAAGCAAGCAAGCTCTTCAGGCCAATCACAAACCAAATCAATCTTACACATTAAACATCATCTCTTGTTCCACCCTGTATGAGCCACAAATATTCTATGCAATATTAACGCTGAGTTTTTCTTCAACTCCAGGGCATTTGCTACCGGAATTGTGAAAGGGTCTTAGGGTATGCACACACGTCACATTTTTGACCAATGCAAATGCAGAATTAGATAAGAGCCCTGACAAGCAGGCTAGAATTAACCCTTTCCTTTACAGCAACACAAGAAGGAGGAAAAAAAACTAAGGGCAGACGTGGACAAAACGGTGGTACCAAAATTATGAAACTATAGAAGCTTGTCATCGTTTCTGACGGTCTTCCTCTGTGTGATACGACTTCATACAATGTGCAGATACATAGCTCAACAGGAAGGCTGAGATTCAGGAATGACGTGCATCCAAAAAGTACTCCATATTAGAAGTCACCCAAGTCAGTATCCTGTCAAATTCTGGGACGGCTATACACAGCACAAAGATGGCTTTGCTGTCGGCTGCAGAATTAATGATTGTGTCTGAAGGAGATCCTCATGGTTTGTGTGTTTAATTAGCATATCTTTTATCTGCCAAATTATATAAACAAAAAGAACTTCAGAACAGAGAATATGATTACTTCCACTGTATGTTAAGCTCTGACAGAGATCTCAAAGGAAAGAATGCGTCTTAATTTTGGTGACACAGTCGCTCCAGTGTCTGTCCATTAACAGCGATGCCACATGTGACATGACCTGCTCTTGTGTCCTTGAGCAAGAGATAGAGAATGCTTTCTGTGAAGTGATTAAAAGTAGCTATGGATGTTTTCAGAAATGCGTAAAATGCAAGAACAAATGTGCCATCTTGGCAGCTATACATTTTTAAACAGAAAAGCTTCAAACTAAAACCACTTCCTCACCGTAATAACAAAACTGATTCATTATTCACTTAAGTGTGAGTCAAACAAACAAGCTTGCCCTCAACTCTTCCTGTAAACACCCATTCTTATGTCACTCTTGAAGTCTGGTGTGTTCTATGACTCTGGAAAATGGAGCAAATAAGATAATTTTATTGGTCTAACAATTTACTCTTGTGATGTAGCTTGCTCTAAATCCAGGCCTGCCAGCAGGATAAATCAGCTAAAGCTAATCGAGGTGTTTCCAAAAATACAATTGCAGCGCGAAGTGCTCTGAAACGTCACCATGTGGCTTAGATGCCATGTGACGTGTGCTTCTGACGTTGTGGGATTTAGATGGTATGTCTTTTATTTATTCAGTCAGAACTGTCCAAGTCTACAGTATGTTTCAGGTTTAAAGAGAATACTGGAGTAGCATGAGACCATAGTTACTACAGTAATATAATCAGCACTTTGTTGTCAGAATGGTTGATATATATATTTTTTTTGTATTGTAGGTAAATGCTGACATTCAATTATTTCTTTATGTAGCCGTTTAAAAGTCACATTTTTTCATGCCTTTGTAATGTCCATGCTACTAAAGATTATTTTTATGATTATTTTATTTATCAAACCTCAATATATAATGTGGTGGTTGGTTGGAAAATACTTCCTAATAGATTAAAAAGTTCTCTCAAATTTGACATTTTGTTTAACATATTACCATATTTATCCAAATATGTGCTAACATAAAAATTACAATTGCAGCAGTTTATAAAATAGTAGCAGGGCATATCATATTATTTTAATAGAATCATGACTAAGAAGGGGCACCACAAAATGTCCCAATCTTTGGTTTAAAAGTAACATTTGCCTTTAGGGTTTTGACGTATGACTACTGATCTTGCAGAGCAACTTATAAACTCTTTGCTACTTTGCAACTCTTCAAGCAACAAACCTTTGCGTGGTGTTATGTGTATGGGGGATATGAGAAACATGGAAGTTTTCATATGTAAAATGGCAGAAATGTGGATGCTGAACAATAAAGTTAATTAAACACACCCTCCAAAGATAAAATCAATACTGATATTACTATGTCGGGGCCTACACTCAACTCCAGCTTGTTTAAGTTGTTAAACGTCAAGTTATTTTAGGTGCAGACGTAAATGTCAGCTACCGCACGAATTACAGGCACGTTTCACTTATCATATCCGGTTGTCCAGTCAATTCTTAACGTGCATTATGTACAGTACATTTTGAACGAACGACGCGTGTAAAGTGTCTGAATCCCTGTGTGTGTGTGTGTGTGTATGTGTGCAAACCCCCAGAACCAAAATACACCTTTGGCCCTAAAGGGAGAAAAACACTCACCTTCTCTGCACAAACGCATGGCTTCTCGATTTTTCCCAAAGTCTTTGAAACTTTCCTCCGATTCAGCACCTGAAAACAAGGCGATCCGACACAGAGACAAATAAATAGTTGCACTTGCTCGCCTTCCCGTGCTGTTGCTACCAGTAGCGTTTCTACATAGTCAACCAAAAACTGCATGCAATCGGCCAGAAAACAGGACAGGACTGGCAACTGTCGCGCTCTGCCTCGCTTCCTCGCGCACATTCGGGACGCTGGGGAACTCACCGTCGTTGCCGTGGAGTTTGGCGGCGTCGACCCAGCCGCTCCAAGGCTGTCCCAGCATTATTTCTGGACTAGGCAATGATCTCCGCTCCGCAACAGTCGCCATTGCTGTGGAGCCTTCTCCCCGCTGGATCTGCTGCTGCTGCTTCAGCTGCTGCCTGGCCGCTCGGCGCTGCTCCCCCCTGACGTCATCCTCGGCCCTTTCCGACATTCTTTCCGCTACAATGTAACAACATGAGAGTCAGCGTTGGTCGCGCTCGGGATAGGAGGACTTTTTCACTGATTGACGCGGGCAAACGCGTGTTGTTTCGCCACACCCGCCCATCAAATAAATACGTACAAATAAAAAAAAATTAAAAAAAATCCGTGCTTTAGTGGTGACTTGACAAGCAACAAGTACCAAGCTTACACAACGCACTGTCTATACCAAATAAATTGGTTTATTGTCAGTTCACCTGAAGGTGTCTGGGTCCTTGGCTCCGGTTCACCCACCGGCTATCTCGTTTATTATTATGATATACACCGCACATACATATACGTAGTATTTTAATGTAAAAACGGGTGTCATGCAGCCCATTCCATCTCAGAAACTAGTTTAAGAATATATTACTGTATGTAAGCATTCACTGCAAGTGCATTAATGCTGCATTGATGTTGGAACAGGATGTGAAATGTACTGTCTGTAATGATTTTTCCAGTCTGAGCTTACTAAACAATAAACAGTATGTCTGGATGCCTGCACCATGGCAGACATGGCAACGGCAACTTTTATGGAGCAAAACATTTAATTCCTCATTTTCAATCCTTGCTAAAAATGTTTTATCTAAAATAAGCAATGAGAATGCATACACGTGCACATTCAAAAATTCAAATACAAGATCTGCAAAGACAAAAGTACAAACATTTCAATACAATAGTGGTGGTCTTGTCACCATTGGTGTAAAACCATTATATCAAATAATGTATGTTCTGTATTTAGTGAGTTCCACACACTTAAGAATACGGGAAAAACACATTTCCACATATAGATGTAATGGATAAATGGATAATAACTAAACAGATCTATACACTTTTCATGCATACCTTAAAGACATGCATGACTGACATCAAATCAGTTACAAAAGATTTTACTTTCACTTTCAAGGTGAGACACTTCTGATCCACACCAGTGATATTCAAAAGCTTGAAAGAAATGGAAGCTCTCTTCATTGTCTTGAAAGAGACAGCATTTTATATAAAGATGGCTGATTCTTGTAGAGAATAACCTGACTTACTTCCTATATTACGTGAATGATCGAGTGCTTGACTATGTCTGACTTTTTTTCATACGTCTGAAATTCTTAAGACACAAATTGTCAGACTGACCTAATAATGAAGTAAGTTTAACCCCCTTCTAAGCAGTTTCTGATATTAAATGAATGGTGTCCTTCTAATAAATCGCTTAACAGTTAAATGGACACAGATCAGGCATAATATTATGACATTATGGCAAGTGAAGTGAATAACACTGATTATCTCTTCATCACAGCACCTGTTAGGGGGTGGGATATAATAGGCAGTAAGTGAACATTTTGTCCTCAAAGTTGATGTGTTAGAAGCAGGAAAAATGGGCAATCATTTGACCGAGTTTGACAAGAGCCAAATTGTGATGCATAGACGAGGGGTCAGAGCATCTCCAAAAACACAGCTTTTGTGGGGTGTTCCTGGTCTGCAGTGGTCAGTCTCTATCAAAGGTGGTACAAGAAAGGAACAGTGGTGAACCGGCTACAAGGTCACGGGCGGCCAAGGCTCACAGATGCACGTGGGGAGCGAAGGCTGGTCTGTGTGGTCCGACACAGCAGACAAGCTACTGTAGCTCAATTTGCTGAAGAAGTTAACGCCGGTTCTGATAGAAAGGTGTCAGAATACACAGCACATCACAGTTTGTTACATTTGGGGCTGCAAAGCCGCAGACAAGTCAGGATGCCCCTGCTGATCCCGGTCAATCGCCAAAAGCTCCAACAATGGGTACATGAGCATCAGAACTGGACCACGGAACAAAGAAGAAGATGGCCTGGTCTGATGAATCACATTTTCTTTTATATCACGTGGGTGGCCTCGTGTGTGTCACTTACCCGGGGAACACATGGCATCAGGATGCACTATGGGAAGAAGGATGCACTATGGGAAGAAGGCAAGCCGGCAGAGGAAGTGTGACGCTTTGGGCAATGATCTGCTAGGAAACTGGGTTCCTGCCATCCATGTGGATGTTATTTTGACATGCACCATCTACCTAAGCATTGTTGCAACTAAAAGGATCTGCTGCTAACATCTTGGCGCCAGATACCACAGCACACCTTCAGGGGACAAAAGCCAGACAAAATGTCCTGGCTCACATTGACGGATTACCAACTCAAGTGACATCCTTTGCAAAAGTGGAGTTTTGCTTCATTCGTTTTGTGCTACAGTTTAATAATTACTGAATATGAGTAAGCTATGAGTAATTCCGTCTAAAGCTTGTATCGGGATGGGATCAATTATCCATGTGTGCAAAGTAGCCGTATTGATTTACGTTACCATATTTCCTCAATAGAAATAGGCCTTTATTACTGTAGACTTTTCCCTTTCCCTGCGGTAAACAGTGCATACACATAACAAACACCACGGTTCTGAAACATCAGCAGCAATAGCGACCCATTGGAAACAGCAGCCGTTTGCACAATATTATGCTATGCTCCAAATGACTGGTGTAGGTATTTGTTTGTATACAGAGTGCAAAACTGAGGCCCTGTTCAGACATATTTGATCCGATCACAAGTGGCAAGCCCAAGAACACAACCAAGACACACTTTGGATGCATTTGAGATCAAGTCACTCAGACTATATTTGGAAGTGATCTGGGCCACTTGTGACCACATTCTTTTATTAGTGTGATGCACATGATGCGTTCTAGCCACATTGATGGACCACCTACTGAATTGACATCTTGCATAAAGGGAAAAAAAACCGACAACAATTATGAGTGAGAGCACTTTAAGTGTTGTCTTTTTCTTAGTACGGAGAACCTTTTAATAACCTTTGTCCTTGCAACTGTCAACAAACTAAATAATAAATCACTTCAAATAAGAAATAACAAATGAAAATCTTTAATATGAATAGGCTATGTCTAATTTCATCATGGAAAAAAGATATCGACATGTGGTTAATTAGCTATGTGTTCATATTGGAGTATGCAAAGTAGTCATGTGAAGTTCAGTTACATATGTTCTCCAAAATTACCAGGGTGATTATTCATCTCTATTGCCTGTGATTTTTCTTTTACCACTGCAAACAGTGAATTAGACACAGCAGCTGTTTGCACATTAGTCCCCCAAGGGACGCGAAGTGGTGGTTGGAGACATTTGTGTAGAGGCGCTACGCACTTGTGATTGGATCACCAAAGACGCATGCTAAAGACACGTAACTGAGCCACAGTGTATTTTTTTTTGTTGTATACCAGCTCATTTTCCTCCAGCACTTAAGTATGCCTGACTGACTAGTCGGTGTTGTTCATTAGCTTGATGCCCACAAACAGACAAAACATTGTTCCATTGTATATGTGTACAAAATAACAACCGCTACACTGAACTCAAATGTGTCTCCAGGTAGGTGACACTGTAAACTTCTGGAAGCACTACAGAGAGAAGTACTTGTACAGCTATTAGAAAAAACTATTTGTCAACTGGGTTTCGTGATAAGTATCTGTGAGATCTTACCTTGGCAAAATAAGAAACAAGGAACTTATTTTTAACTCAATCAGCCGATCCTCATCAGTTTGGAAGATTGCTGGCCGCCACACACTTGAGGAAATCTAAAGACACACAAATATACACATATAAATTGAGCGAAAACAAATCAGAATCAAGTTATTTGCTGGGCTGTTTCTGGATACAGTTAATCAGTGGAATTATTAGACAATGGGACAATAACACACTCCCTGGGTCTTGTCATGGAGATCTTCTACACTACGTGGTAATCCAGTTTCTGAGGTAACCCCTCTAACAACCTGTCCAGACCCACAGTAAGCCATCCGAGACTTACACTAAAATAATTATTTTAGTTGTGTTAATCTGACAACCCTGAAACAGTGAGTAGCCAAAAAAGAGTGTAATAGCATGAATAATTACTACTTTTATACTATTATACAGCCAACCAAACACTTAAACTGCGTTAACCTCTAGTCAGCAATGAATATCAAGACAATTTCACAACCAGCAGCGATTATGCCAAATATAATCTATATACAGCACTTTCAGGCTCGTTGAGTAGTGGCTGCTCTGTAGTCATACAGATGAACCCAATGGTTTGATTGCGTCCTGACTATAAAACAGGGATTATTTGGTTAAAATAAATGTCACAGTGTCAGTACAAATTGGTCATAATATTTCTTCAGATATCAGTCAATTCATCATCATGACAAAAACCAAATATAGTAATACATTCAACTGAATGGACTGAGGTCTACTGTTCACTCATCCTATAAAAACAATCCACATTACAAACAACATTAGTTATCATGAAGAATTACTGGAAAGTAATATGGATGACTCGGTTTAGTATAATTATAAGATTAAATTATCAGAATATTATTATTAGACTATCAAATCAAATTTCGTCTCTGCAATGAAACATGTAATCTCAGCTGTGATTTGGGCTCTGTGAGATCAATATGTCAAAGGCAAGATGGCTGATGATAACATAATTCCTTTCAAAACAGAAGTACATGTCATTGACAAATAACTGCAACTCTGATAACTAGCTAACAGTAGCTAGCAGAGACTTACAGGAACCAGCAGTTGTATTGGCTCGCGTTTCTTCACCTCTTCTACTCACTAACTACACTAACGTCCTTATTTATTTTTTTCAAATATAGAAAAGACAAAGTAATCATAAACCCAAAATACAGTACGTAAAAAGGCGACAGAGTGTCTCTGGTGGTTTGTGTCATTAAAACAGGCTCCATTCAGTGGGAGTCTGCGACTGGCACAAACGTTACTAAACAGCAGAGGTGGCTAACTGTTACATTAGCCTGCTAGCTGAAGCCTGTAGCCAGCCATGACTAGCCTTAGCGAGGAAGCTGGCAGAAGCCTGACAGCACAGCAGAAGTCATTGGCTGCCGTCACGTATCGACAGCAACTTCACGCTTACCAAGGCGCTGGATGCTGTAGACTCGACTGTGACACCAGGCTGATATATATCAACTGGATGCAATGGGCGAAAAAGACAGAAGACGGTGGGAAAGAGCGAGTGCAGTGCTCAGCCTCTGTGGAGGTCTTCACCTGGTGCTTCCATGTCTGTTTACCAGACTGCATTCTGGGACAGAGACGTCACTGCGCCAGGACTCACGCACGCAAATTAAGGCGTGATACGTTAAAGCAGCTTCTTTATTATCAAACTGTTTTTGTTTCCAATACATTCAGTGAAATACAATATCGTGAAACCTGGAAGGTTTGTGATACAAAATGTATGACATACAAGATCATTGTGGTAGCGTACAAGATTCTACAAAATTAACAGATTTACTTTTTGGCCCAGGTTTGGACTATAGTTTTTTTGTGAACTAATCAAGGAAGGCATCTCCTACTTCATTCTTTTCTGAAGATTTAGACCACTTTTTGACAGCAGTGAGGATTGTTATTAAACTTTGTTTTAAAATATACAATGCCATAAAATAATGTTGTTTGCAATTAAGTTCATCTTAAATATGAAATAACATTATTAAATGACAAAATAAAATGGTCAAATTCCAACCCAAATGGTTCCTTTTTAAATCAAACTTAACGATGAGCCCATGACATGACTTAAAAAAATTAATTCCTCATATTACTTCATGTTAATTATGTCCTTGAATTTAACTTTGTATATCCCATGTTGCTTGATGTTCATTTCTAAAGGGGGAAAGAAGGGGGGGGAGGCTAGGAACGACTCTCAGCAGCATACAAACAGTGGAGGAATAGCCTCCCAGATATCACGGAAATCAAATAACAATTACACTTTACAAAACAGAAAAACAACAATAATAAACAATTAAAAAATGAGTACATTTAGAAGGTATACGTTAAATGGCATTGTGGGTTTTACCATTTAACTTTACAACTCAAACTAACTAGAGTTTTTCTATTTATTTTGCTATGTTCTTTATGATAATATAAGGTACCTAAAAACAAAAGGTTTCATTTTGACCATACTCAAGCGTATTATGTCAACATATGAAACCTCATCTCTACTGCTCTATCTTAAAATCCGTCAAAATGTGCGTTGTTGAATGCAGTTTCTCTTAAAACGAATCACCTTAAAGTGACAGACGATTCAACCACACTTTACAGATTGTATTATTCACTTTAAACTGCATTAAGTCAAATGTTGTGCTGTCGCCAATAATACGGACCCCACACTTTCATATTTTTACTGATTAAAACTAAAAATAAGCCTAATTACGGTGTATGTAAAGGTTTTGTATGAATAAAGGTTTAAAAACAGAGCGTGCTCTCTGCTGCGGCCAATCACTGCCGCCTGTCTTCAGAGGCGGGGCGAAACGATTTGTTCACTTCCTGCTGTTCAATAAAGTTTATGTTGATGGTTCTCCCGCAGTACAAACATGGGGGCTGTTACAGATGGTAAGTAACTGTTCTACTCGCTGATTTCATCTCTCTGGTAAAAGCTATGTATGGTTGGGTCTGTCTACGCTATTCAAGTGTCAATATATACTCGTCCATAACATCAAAACTAGCCAAATCCGAACGTAGAAGCCGCTTGTTTTGAAAACAGCTAACATACAGCCGCCATGTTAGCTAGCTAACAGTTAGCTCAGTTGCTCTTAGAGGTTTACCTGATGTATCTGGAAGGCTGGTTGATGCCATTTTCGCCTTATTTCAGATGAGGTTATACGGAAACGTCTTCTTATCGACGGCGATGGGGCTGGAGACGATCGAAAAATTAATGTTCTGCTGAAGAGTTTCATCAAATGGTGCAACTCGCCCGGGACTCCGGAGGAGGGGTAAGTGAGCTCTACAGAACGAAGTATTTCTATGAGATGGCACCAAGAGCTTCGATTGAGTCATTAACAGGCCTGTAATTCTGCTCAGGTTTACGCAGTATCAGAGGATGTTGGGCACACTGGCTCAGTGTGAATTTTCCATGGGAAAAACGTTGATGGTTTACGACATGAATCTTCGAGAAATGGAGAATTATGAGAAAATCTACACTAATATAGGTAAGAGTTCATTTTCTGACACTGGCTTTAATTATTTATTGCTGTGGACAACTCATAAGCAACTCATTGTATTTTCAGCTAACTAACTTTTTCTTCCACAATGCAGAACAAAACATCACGTCGGCACATGAGAAAATAGCAGAATGTAAAAAAGAAATTCAGAGGGCAAAGAGGATACGAAAGAATCGCCAAGGTAAGGACATTTTTCTGGTTTGACAGATACTGTGTTGACGAGATGTTTACTGATATATTAAATATACTGTTGGAGGTGCACCAGGGAGAGAATTTAGTCAAAATATTGCGCAGTTAAATATTACAAAACAAATGAACGGATTGCCTTGGATTGTTTGTGACTTCAGGGTAAATCAGGTGAAGCAGTTCTTACTTATTAGTTATTTGTTGTTTTGTAATTATGAAAAATATCTACATTTCCATTCGCTTCCTCCTTCCAGAGTACGATGCTTTAGCTAAAGTCATCCAGCAACACCCTGACCGGCATGAAACTCTAAAGTAAGTTTGCCTGTTTCTTCTGTTTTTATCCAAATAATCCATTAACTGTTCTGATTGACAATAAATGAATAAATAATGAGATTCTCTGCTCTATTTTGCATTTCTCTTTTCTAGGCAGTTGGAAGCGCTGGACAAAGAACTCCAGCAGCTTTCTCACATCAAGGAAAATGTGGATGCAAAGGTAAAACTGAACATATTTATTATCTCTTCTGTCCTAACTTCCGTTTTGGTCAGTCGCTATTAGTATTTTTTTTTTCTTCTTCTTTTTTAAACCACTCTGTTCTTTTCAGTTGGAGCTGAGAAAGAAGCAGTTCCATGTGTTGCTCAGCACTATACAGGAACTACAGCAGACCCTTGAGAGTGAGTTCTTTTTTTCTTCTTAATAGCTGCTGAACTGAACAGCACACAGACGTTTAATGTTTAGAGTTTAGGGAAGAGCAGTGTCAACTTTGCCTTGCTAATCCTTTTTGTCATTCCTAGATGACGAGAAAACCGAAATTGACGATTCCATTCACGAGAGCCCCGCAGACAATGGAGAGTGAACACAAAGAGCTCCCGACTGGAATAAATGTAGTGAAGTTGTTTTTAAGTAGTTTTGTTGTCTAAGAATACTTTTTATATGCATTTTTGAATAAAGCTAATTAGTCCGCACGATGTCATGTTCATTTTATTTATATGGTAAATATAAAATTGTAATTGTAACATCTCCATACATATATAACTAACTACAGTTTCCATCCTGACAATAAATATGCATCAGACTGGTAACACAGGGGTAGAGGTTTATGGGGAAGAGGTAAGCATCCAAAATGTCTATCTGTAAAAATGTCCGTTAGCTCAGGACTGAATTGCAGTATTTTCGCACCTCAAGTTGGAAGACCAGATTTGTTGAAGACATGAAGGAAATGAGGTTATGTTTAGGATCTTGAGGTGTTCCATTACAGCGCTGATACAGTATGTGTTAGCTGTCAAAGCTCTGAGCTTTTTGTTTCACTAGTTCATGTTTAAAAACCACCAGGGGGAGGTAGAGTATATCGTTTTCTAACCAAAACATATTTTGAGAGTTGTCCTTCATGCAAAGTGTTTTTCACTTTTTAAATGACTTTATTCAGCTTTACCCAGCAATAGTCTAACAGCTCATTTTAAAGCTGACTTCAACCAAGGTGACACTTAGGTAACACCTAACACCTGTAACACTTAGGTGTGAGCTCATTTTGCTAAATTTTCATGATTAAAATAATTAAATAAAGGCACTGGAGTGTTATAATCTAATTCTTTATTTTAACAATTTGAACAAATATCAAAAATATACATTGGCTTAATTTGATATATTTTCCCTAAGTAAAAACAAACATATTTGCTGGTAATGAGTGCTTTAGGTGTGTATGTTTGTATTTTAATGACAATGAGAGTGTATGATCGCTTGCCCAAGCATTAGGTACACTAGCAAAAACAAAAGCATTCTAATATAACAGTCCTTCACTAAGTCCTCCTCTATGACTGTTAAAATGTTCATTTTATGTTGAAACAGCACACAAATTCAGCTGATACAACACAATAGAATTCAACAATACTACCAACCACAGCCTCCACCATGAAAACACAGTTAAAGAAACAGGTCTCAGTTATTTTAAATGGAAACCATAATCTTCTTAATGCAGGACTGTTACATTAGAATACATTCATATCCATTGTACTTAAACTTAACTGGCAAATGAGGTATGTTACAATACACTGACAGGGTATTCCTATGATATGATGCTGTCCCGTTCTTACATCAAAAGTGCTGGACACACCAAAAGACGAAATCATATCAAATAATATAACTACAAGTGCCACATTTGACTGATGAAAGAGGTACAGTACACAGTGCTCCAAGGTCTTGACTTCTAGAATTCCATCAGGTATGTACGAGCCTGCATGAGGCGTTTGAGGCGACTCTGCAAAAAAGCTCTCTTGGTGCCGATGTCAGAATCCTCCTTCAGCAAGTTCTCCACATTCTCCTTGTCCTGAAGCATCTGCAGCATCTCCCTCTGCAACTGGAAGGCAGACTCTTGCAGCATCTGGTAGCGGATCACCAGTGGGATTTGGTCAGCCAAACGCATGCCAGCAATCTGCAGGGGAAAGTAGAAAGATGAAATTGGCAGACAAGGTTCGAAAAATATACAAAATCAGACTAAACCACACCGTCTGATGTTGTTCCCTCTCAAAACTCACACTGTAGTATGACTTAAGGTGCACCATCAGCTGCTGAAGGGTTGCATGATTATCCATTCTGTACACTGAGTTTCTTTCGATAGCCCGCTTGCTTTTGTTATTTTGTCCCTGTTCATCCTCTTCTTTCTGCTGCTCACTCAGACTGTAGCTGTAGGTCCTGTCCTGGGAGTAAACAAGCAGCTCCATCTTGAACTGCGTCCTCAGCGTGGATTCAGCAACAGACTCTTTCTCTCGCTTTATGGATTCAATCTTTGACTAGAAAAGATCATTGTCAGTCAGCCAAAAATATGAAAATGACATTTTCACAGCCACAAAAACTTCAGACTTTAAGAGTGCCAGAAGCTTAACTGATATAAGATATATACCTTGGCAGCTTTTATGAGGTTGGGAAAACCAGTGAAGCTGCTGTTTGCCAGCTGAATGAACACCTTCTTAACCTCATCTGGAAGAAATACAAAGTACAACTTCTTGATTTTCACAGAGCACATAATGTTTAGGGCAGTTGATATACCAAAATTAGGCAAGAAAACGACAAATGGAAGCTTTGAAGATGATCAGACAATAATTTGCGTGGTAAAAAAAAAGGCCTTTTATAACTGCTCTGCAGAACGAATGCGTACACTGGTTTACTTCTAGTAAATCAGAAAAGAGCTGCTATCCAGTGGTTAATGCATATTTATGTGATCCATTAAAATCATGAGACTACACAACAATCCTTCTAACCAAGTTTCTCCTGTCAGTGGTCATAATGGTATGCCTGATCGCTGTATATATTTAACTATTATCTTTTTTGTTTCATTTTGTACAACTAAAGAGTTGCACCAAATTTTGTTGTAAAGCTGTGCCATGAAAGGCTTTTGATTAAATTTGATTAACCGTCAAGCTATAGCTAGCTGACCACAGATAGCCAGCTAACCGACTGCTTGCTAGCTTTCAAAGCTCCCCAGGCTGCAGACTGTAATATTTCCTCCTTGGTGATTGTTGGTTCTAAAAAGATGGTTTGTCGAATTACCTGCCAAGCATTTCTTTTGGACTGAACTATAACATTAACATACCTCCTATGTCCTTGAGTTTCCTGACAGCTGGTTCTTCCATCTGTTTGATCTGCTCCTTGACCATGACCTCAAAGGTCTTGTAGTTGATGAAGCCTGGTAGTTCTCTTCCACGGTACCTCTCTTCATATTCCTCCACTTCTTTTTCAATTTTCCTGTTGACTGCAACACACATTAGATAGATAGATGTTAGATTTGTACTGATGGACGACTGCACGCCAGATCAAAATTATATACTCACAGTTTTGTCCTGAGATGTCCAGGTGGTGCTTCCATTGCCCAAACTGTCTTCTGAGCAGAGAGAAGACATTGAGCTTATCTCCACACCTGAGTTCCTCTCCTATAGTCAGACTGATGACATCCTGGGTGAAGGCTGTCACTTTCTGCAGTAAAAACATGTTACAAGTATTTCATGTTTATTAAACAGATATGCAGTATATAGGCAATGTAGCAAGTTAGACGTAAGTTAGAGTGAGGACACTCACATCAATGAGAAAGATGAATCTCTCAGCTGTATCCAATGGGGGACCATTTCCATATTTGTCCAGCTCGGCCTGAGTCTGTGCTAGTTTCTCCTGTATCTGGTCTTCTAGTCGAGGCAGAGATTTCTACAGATCACACAACAGGGGTCACGCATCTGTCAACTAATAATTAGTTTATGCAGTTAAGATGAAGCAATCAGAAGCATTCACCTCAATGTGATGCACCAGCTCAAGAGTGAGCTTCTCTGCCAGCTTGGGAACAGTGGCATGACCTTCATCATAGAGAGTGCTAGAGCACAAATGATCATATTATAGTCAGAGAGTAGATGCAAGACAACAGTCTTCACCAAATGAATTGCTAATACACCAGAAGAATTAACTTACTTGAAATGTGCATGATCTTTAAAGAAGTCGCTTTCTGTTTCTATGGCTTCATTAAGAGACACATTCTCTGTGATCTCCTTCTGACCCCTGCACCTGACAATCATGTAGCCCTTCGTCAGGGGGATCACCTCATTGTGCACGATTTTAACCACCGTCTCTTCTGTGCCTTTGTCCACCAGGTCAGGCTTGGTCAGAATACCTGAGAGAGTTGAAGTGGAACACCTAAGAATTGAGTAACGTAGTAACATAATGGATGGCGCATTTACAAATACAGTTTTATCTACCTAAAGTCCTCTCTCCCTCAGGATCCACCTGCTGTGCCATCTTCAGAGCCTCTGTGGTTGCTATGTCCACATTGCATGGAACAACAACCAAGCTGATGGTTTCTTGTTGTGTTATGAACTTCTGGATCAGTCTCTTTATCTGGAAAGTAATCAAACACAGTGCTATTAAGTTATCGACTTTTATATTCACATAGACCCTGTTCAGACTTTGCATCAACATGTTTCTCCACTGCGTCTCCATCCAGTTCTTTAGATCCGAGTTTAAGTTTGGCACTGTGTATGCAAAAAACACAGACATCATGGGCACACATTAAGTTAATATTTATTGATCTCCACCCAGATGTTAGCTATTTTCAAGATCTGCACTAAAATCAGATTACTCATGAGGGGTTGTGTAGCGATTGTGACGCTGAGGTAGATTACCTGTTCACCAATGTTCTCAGGCTGGCCCTTCACAGCCACCCTGGTGATGCCAGGCAGGTCAATGAGTGTCAGGTCTGGAACATCAGGGGAGGCAACCTGCAGACTGATGAGGTTACTGCTGATTCCCACCCCATCCCCAGCCATTTCATTTTGAGCTGAAGAGAGAGGATATGCGATTACAAATGTACGTAGTTCTAATCTAAAAGACTCAGTAGTTGCATCAGTACTTGTTTTTTTAAATCATGCTATACTGTATACTGTACCTTCCCTAATCTTTTTCTCCACATTTGCAGGGTCTTCTATCTCTTCCTCATTGTTCTGGTAAATTATCTTTCCATACCACTTCTGTCCTTCCTTCGTTCTCTTCATTTTCAATTCCAGGGGACATCTTGTTACAATGCCTGGAAATAAATTCAAAGTGAGATGCAAAATATGTTCGTGGAATAATAATGTGTAAGAGAAATCTAACACCAACGTCAATGTTTCGATAAATAAATATATGGTTTACTGTAGCGACACTAGCAAGTTAACACATTTAGTACGGACAACTTAGGAGTAAAACATCTCCTCAAGTACTGGATGGATTTTCATTTAAAGCTGGTTCATACATCCATGTTCCACATATGGAGCACTGAAGGAAGAAGCGTGTTCTCTGGCTTTTAATGTGGCACCACCATCTGGTCAGAATGAATCGTGCAATCGTGCCCACTTTGCTACAGTTTTAATGGCGTACAACTGATAAGATCATTATAAGACAGTTATTCAATTCAATTTTCAATTTTAGCGTCAATAACAATACAAATCGTCTCAAGACGCTTTACAAATCCCGGCCTGAAACTCCCAGAGCAAGCCTGAAGGCAACGGTGGCAAGGAAAAACTCCCTTTTAATGTGTCGTTCTCTTATAATTAATAGTGGTGTAAACAGACTACATTTCTGTTCCCTGGAAGTGACCGATGTTAGACAGCATGGCAGAGAATGTTTCATTCAGCGGATACGAACTGCGCCCTGTCATCGATCCCTGTTAACGAAACTTAAATTAGGCTTCTATTTCGTGTGGTTTCGCAACTTCCTTGTTCATTTTCTCGTATAGTTCGTGGATAAACGTAACTCCACTCTGTTTTCTTAGTTTCGTGCAGATTACAACCTCAATTTTTGTGTATATACACTATTAATAGTGGATATTTTAACAGGAAGAAACCTTGAGCAGAACCCAGCTCATATGGAGGGACCCATCTGCCTAAGGCCAGCCGGGTACAGACAGAAAAAAGAGAGAAGAGAACAGCAGAAACGAGATAAAAATACATCTGTCATAGATACACATATCTGACTAAAGCGTACATGTGGAATCTTATGATACAAACTGATGATGTTACATGACAGTTTGAAAATGTAAGAGGAATCATAGGCAGGTTGAAAAATTGTTCATTCAGGTAGGAGTGGATAAGTGCAGGAGGCCACGAAGACTGGGCAGGTTGACGAGACCACAACAACAGATGTATGTGTTATTTGTCACATGCACAGTTATACAATGCACAGTGGATGTATTTTAGTGCTTGCAGCCTGTAGTTAAAAAAAAAACAAAAAAAAAACAGTAATAATTCCACACAGCACACAAGGTAAGTATACACACACACATACTAAACGTCACCCTCTTGGGAGAACTACTACAACTGAGAAATAAATAAAGTAGTTGTGAAAGGATGCTGAACCTTTAACTGAACACACCCTCTCAAACGACAGGGTTCTTTGTTACTGCAGCAATAACTGTTGCCTCACTGCCTCATAAGCTAACGACATATATGACTTTCACAGTGTTTACTTATTTTGGCATTCTTGCTACTCTGAACTGACTTCACTACACTACAGCTTACGTTTAATGGGTATGGTGAGAGCACAGGCGTGTGTAGCCCATTTTTAGGGGTTTTTTTAGGAGTAAAAAAATGTTTGTCTATGATAAGAAAAAAAACAAACAAACTGCACAATAGTAGAATCCACCTCTCTCGTTTACCCCTCCCTCCCCCCACACACGTCAGGTTTGGCTGACCGTCTGAGGCATCACTCAGAACCAACACATTACAGTCGTTAGCAACAGCCCTAACTTTTACTGTTGTTGTTATTGTTACGAAGGAGTCTGCTAGCTGACAATTATTTCTCTCTCTGGAAAGTCATGGGGGGTTTACGATCATCATTTATCATATAATCAGACAGATAGATAAACAGATAGATAGATAGATAGATAGATAGATAGATAGATAGATAGATAGATAGATAGATAGAAAGAAACTTACCACTTCCTCTTGGCAGAGCCACTCCTGACAGTGCCTCCAACACAGAGCTCTTCCCAGAGCTTTGGTCTCCTATCACGGCTATAGCAGGCAGCGACAAGTCCTTCTCCACACCCAGAGAGCGAAGAGAGTCTATGAGGTCAATGCAGGGGCGCACCTTCTCTTCATACTGTTGGTTCAGAGTGTTCATGATGGAGTTTGCCGGTCTTGTAATAAATAGGATAAAGCATCAATGAAATCCTAAAGAGCCGTGTGACCTGCACTCAAGCCAGAGACACACTGTGGGCAGAACGAGTAAACACATGAGAGATAAAGGCAGGCTCATGTTCAGAAGTTAGGTTTCGTTTCTCTCGGTTTCTTTAGCGGACCGGTGTCAGTTTCAGCGGAAAAACAGCAGGAGCCGTCGTTAGCAGAAACAGTCAAGCCGGTTAGATTTTTCTTGCGCGTCTACTTGTGTACTTAGGGTTCAGGTGCTGGGACACATAGGCTACTGCCAGACTCTAAAAATAATGTTTCATTATTAACTCTAACTATCCAGTCAAGATGACGTTTACACAATACAATAGAAAACAATGACTCAAGAATATCTCTGTGTTACAGGATCAGGGCTCTCAAGTGTCACGCATTGAGCGTGACAGTCACTCATTTCGGTCTTTTGTCACGCACTCCCGCCACACATTGAATTTCTCACGCAGAAAAAATATTTATAATATATTTAATATGCCGCAGCGCCCAAAATTTCTCTGGTCGCGCCTCTCTCACTATGGAACCGGCAGAAAGTGTGTGCAGTGAGAGATCGTCAGGTGTGCCGTGGCAAATTATCCAGTTTCACCTAATTGATCTAAAAATATTGGCCTGTATTCCATTAGCGGCCGGGTCTCGCTGTCAGCGGAGGTAAATAAAGGCCGGTCTCTAATAGCGGCCTGGGCTATTATAGAACCATCTCGGCGGGTCAGGGTTTCAGCGGCACGGTGTGGGAGGATCCCCTCAGCGGGACCTCTCCCCGGCGTCGGCCGGCCCCCGCCGGGCGCATTTCCTCCGTGGCGGTGCGCGGCCTGTAAGTGCTCGGGGCGAAGGTGGCGACGGCTCCGGCCGCGAGCTTTACAGCGACCCCCCGCATCTCACTTCACCGCTTCCCTGGGGTCGTGGAATCAGTGCTCACTGCGCCCTCTCTCCCTGCGGGGAGGGACGGGTCCCACTCGCTCCCGGCGCGACTGCCGACCTGCAGCGGACTCACTGTCCTCAGTGCGCTCCGACCGCGTCGCGCCGCTCATTTGTTGTTAATGTTCTGTATGCATACCATGTTATGGTAACTGTACGTTTTTAATAAATTAACCTAGTATTTTATAGGTTCAAATAGACACAAAATCTTGTTTTTATTCATTCTACTCGTAGTTCGTTTTGCTCAAATAGAAATTAAGGCCTGCCTCTAATTCTGGCCTCCTTCCAATAAAGGCCTGGACCGCGATGTGCTTGAGTCAAATAAAGTATTAGAGGAAATACGGTATAAGACTTTTTTCTTTGTGTTTATTTGATTCATATTCAAGACACTTTGACAAGAATGACTTTATATTGTTACTTTAGGCTACAGAGCTTCATTTTTTTTAACATTTTCGGTTGGTAGTGTGCCTTGTGATTGTTTAAATGAAAAAAATGTACCTTGGCTCAAAAAAGGTTGAAAAACACTGACTTACGCGAATGACGCTTCCGCTCGTTGCTACAGCAACCTATCAGATCGGTGAAGAATGTGGCCCAGTCTGAACAGAACCATATCCGATTTGGACACTTGCTAAAGGCAGTGTGAACAGTCAGCCTTAAAAATCGGATATGAGAAGGAATCAGATTTGAATCAGATTCGTCTGCAGTCTGAACGCAGCCTAAGCATCACTTTGAGCACAGAGTAAGTCAACTCCTGTTGTAATGTTACAACAAATTCACAACTTGTTTGACACAAACAATGAGTGTGTGCGACGACGGACGGACGGACGGACGGGGGGGGGGGGGGGGGGGGGTGGATGTCACTCTTGCCTGTCTTCAAAACTTGAGAGCCCTGCAGGATAGTGACAGGAATTCAACTTGCTTACAGCAGCTTACATGTCAACAGAGAGCAGAGAGGCAGAAGATCCGTTCTTTCAATGCACCTTGCCAAAGCAACCATTGTTTTTTATATTATTGACAAAAAAATAAGAGACCTGAGGAGGCATCAGAAAGGACCACACTTTCAGGGTTTTCAGTGGACAAACGTCATTGCCAGGGGAATAAGGTCAATTCACTCATACTGCAGCTTCGGGTTCAAAAGACACGGTGTAAAAACCCTGCTGTCTCCAAAAAAACACACCTGTTTTCAAATGCCAGGGCTACTGTCAGTTCAGAGATTGTCCTGTTAGAGTTACTGTGGAAGTGATTGATGAGATCAAACTGAAGGTAGCTCTCGTAACAACATGAGTAGCCACAGCACTACAGGACTTAAGAAAAGGCCTGTCCAAGCAAATGCACACACATCCATTGGAGAAACTCTTACAACAAAACTACCAAAAAGTGTCTATTTGGATTCAGTGGAATTAATGAGGTTCTGCAGAGGGTGATGCATCCAAAACGAATCATGCTGTGGAAGAAAACCCTTGGTGTGATTTACAAAAGGAGTACATAGTGTGCTGTATCTTGATGGCACAGGAACTTTATGTTTATGAGTTGATCGTGTGCAACACTTCAAAGGAGGCATCTCCTCTTCCTGTTGCGACCTATGTGACATAGGTCGCAACAGGAAGAACACACTATAACTTGCACCACCAATTTCCTGCAAGCCTTTCAAACTGATCTGATCAAGAAATATGGGAAAAAGGCAATCAAAAGGCCAATTATCATCATTTACGTTGGCTCTCTTGTGCTTCTTAACTAAGCTATTGTTTACATTCTGCAGACTAAGTCTAATGCATAAATACTTTGAGGTTATTACTGGTAGATTCTTCATAGGTGCTTAAGTCATATCATGAAGCATGTAAAGGATCTCTGCAAAAAACAGTAGGTCTTTTTTAAAGGTGGCGTTATTATACATTCCAATATTCAATGAATCACATAATATAGTAATTTATTTGTTTCTTCCTGTCTTTTTATTTGTTCAAAAACACTACAAGTTGGCAATGTATACATTTGGGTTACTTGATTGTTCCACAAGTCTAACACAGATGGATGAGGTGGTTCTCAGTGCCACAGTCATGTTTTGTTGTCCTTGAACTGGAGACAATTTGGTAAAGCACTACAACAACATCCAAGTGCTAATGCAGCAAATGGGAAAAATGACAGTTGAGGAACAAAGTGTTACCACAGAAGACTACAAGGTAGTTAGCACATCGCTACTGTCCATGCAGACTCTTGATAGTGTACAGTCTAACAGCAAGAAGCTATGTTGAAATATCTCACCTGAAAGTTAAAGGATGCCTCCACCTTGTGACCTTTACATTATAGACATGAAGACAAGACATGCAAGTTAAAAAGTTTTTGTTCAGGATGTGCAATGAAGCAACAGGTAGGAAGTGGCTAACCTACCAATTGATAACTGATATACAAGCCTGCTGATATAATTGTAAGTAAAACGCAGTCACATTTTTATTTATGTTTGGAATACCATGTACAGAAACTGGTGTACTAGCACATAAACACTGATATTTACTGTATATTGTGTAAAAAGGAAACATTTCTTTCCACCATGATGTAGGAACCACATTTCTAGAAGACCACTTCCTGAGATGTGGTCACCAAATCAAGGATCACAACACAGTTGTTCAAACATGTTATGGTTTCAGTTTGGAAAGCTGACTTAAGTGGCTTTGAGGTGAAGGCTGCAAACACAAGTCATGTGTGAGTGTGCTAGGGACTTGCCAAAACATGTGTGATGTTGGTGGACTGGGTACCCAGGCATAGAGCATTGCTGAATATGGGCACTGTCACCACAGCCTGGGCACTTCCATGTAGCAACATAATTCATGCCGTAGGGCCATGGCTACAGAAGAATAGAACCCAACACCTCTCATGGTTTCTGCAGCCAAACCATTATTGGAAAGGGTAATTTGGAATGGCAGGAAAGGCAGAAGAGAATAATTTTTCTTCTCTTGCCATTTTAGCCATCAGTTCTGGAATCTTCAACTTCCTCCTGCCATCATGTGCTGACATAATCCTCACCACTATGAAAGACCAAAAGAATCCTGCATGTCCACCTTGACAAATTGATCTGGTCAACAATGATGAGCCGACAGTCATTGAAATGGAAAGTGCCTGCAAGCAGATTCTATGTCTCCCAGACGTAAAGACAAAAGCATGTCAAAAGGAAAGTGAGAAGGACACATCAATCTTGAGGTGGGATTGTTTGATGAATTGAAACAAGTGTCAGGACGCTTTTAGATAGTTTGGGTGACTTTGTCATTAATTTTCTTCAAAACTGTACACTAAAATGACTAGAAATATTGTACAGCATAGTCAGGGTTACTGTGAACAAGAATCAAGTTAGTAATTGTGCCAGCCTAGTAGTAAGTAAGTAAAGTAAACCGTTTTTAAACCTGAACCAGAATCCATCAAATAAACTTTTAAATTTTTTTTATTATTGACGCATTTTAGCCTCTCCCAGCATCTGTACCGTAAGTACACAAGCAGACGCGCACTGGGTTTCTGCGAAGGACGGCTCTCGCAATGATCCGCACATCCTTGACAGTCGGAAGAACCAGCTATAAGAATCCAAAAATAGTGTGGCATTCATTTTTGAAAGGGATGTGTCGTTCTCTTATAATAAATAGTGGTGTAGACAGACTACATTTCTCTTCCCTGGAAGTGAGCGATGTTAAACAGCATGGCAGAGAGTGCTGTTTTATTCGCGGATACGAACTGCGCCCTGTCACGGATCCCTGTTAACGAAACTTAAATTAGGTTTCTATTTCGTGTGGTTTCGCAACTTCCTTGTTCATTTCTCCTATAGTTCGTGGATAAACGTAACTCCACTCTGTTTTCTTAGTTTCGTGCAGATTACAACCTCAATTTTTGTGTACACTATTTATAGTGTATCCTATATGTAACCGGTAGACGAAGTGGTCCGACACCGACATGCGGGAAGTAAACATTCCGATATTAACAGCACCATATATTTTCACATTTATTTGGGAACAATATGGCTTTATCATAAGGACTGAAGAATGTGGGCAAAAGTTGAAGGTGGTGTGTAGTCAAAAGTAAAGTCCTCCCATTAAACCTTGGATGTGCGTAACGGGCTACAAAGCCGTGTTGTTGGCACCTTTCAAAGCACTCAAGGTCACCTTACAACAAAAAACAGCAATGCATAAAACATCAAAAGAACAACACAAACAATGCAATAAAATAGGGATACAAATATGATTTTAAATGTTCATGGGAAAATGATTTAAAACGGAATTTTAATGTATGAAGTTTTTTTTGTTGTTTTAATATATGTCTTTTTGATGCCATAACGTTGTTTGTTAAACTGTCGTCGGCCCGCACGTTACTCAGTGCGTGTGCGTGACAGTGACGTCCAACGATTTTGACTTAATCATAACTCAAAAACACTAGCCACAGCTTATCATTGCAGCTGATTTAATTTCTATCTTAAATGTATTTTTTAAGCGTATAAAGGATATAATAAACGCATGAGATAGCTACAGATAAATACAGATAATTTTAATTCTGCTGAACTTGCAGCTTTGGGGCCCCTGGTGGCTAATGTGCCCTCTGCATTTGCATAGTCTGCATATAGCAAGAAACGGCCCTGAGTGTGTAACCGAAGTTTAACTTCATCTGAAAAGTGCTGTTGATGACATCTGACAGTTTTATGTGCCGTTAAAGATTACCTTGATGTGGGAAATGATAATGTGTTTATAACCACAATTAACGTATAGTTGCCTTCTCATCCTCGTGTGGCTTGGAGTTCAAAAAACAAAAAACAAATGTAAACAGCACAATTTAAAGTTGGTATTTCATGCATTCTAAGTTTCAAAGACAGCGTGTGCATTATCTGACATTATCATGGCACCTAACCAATGTCCTTTATGTTTTTAAGTCAACTCAGGTGAGTGCTTCATTCATAACATAAAACCCAAAAGTGAGTCTGGAAAAATATACAAAAGTTGACAATACTGAATAAACTTTCAATGATTTGAGATAAATAGAAATCTGCAAAGAATACAAATTCAAAGTCAGTTTTTCAGCTTGTGCTAAAGTTGTACATGTTCATACTGAATTCAGTCAACTGAGAGCGTGCCTTTGACAGGCGCTTAACGCAATCCTGGAGGTTTGTTCTCCTGGCTTTTATGCCACAGTCCTCTTGAAGCAGGGACCCACTTTTCCCATTGTCCTGAAGAATCTGCAGCATCTGCCTCTGTAGCTGGACGGCAGTCTCCTGCAACATCTGGTAGCGGATCACTAGGGGGATCTGGTCAGCCAGGCGCTGGCTAACGATCTGTGGATTGGAGATGCAAGAAGTAGGAGTGTAAAACAAAAACAATAGGTCTTCCTTTATCTGTTCATTTCACAAATTAATCTGCATTGTCTGTAATATATGTATGTATGTATACTTGAAGCAGATGTGGTTTATACCAGAAGCTGTCAGAGAGGTTCTAGAGTGGTTTGTATTGAACATTAAATGCTTATTTTTTGCCTTTATTTATGTTGAGCTGACACTAGAATATTTTAAACTTGTAACAGGTTTGAACACTACTTTCAAAAAGCAGAGGGAAGATATTTTGAAGACCACTATGGTAGGTTCTCATAGAAAATCAGCCATCAGACACTGTAAAGGTGGTGCACTTAATTTGTTGCAGAAATCTAGGCTCTTGCATAACCGTACACCAGCCTATGACATTGGGCCCTTCCTTGGTGGATTTGCTTGTGTGCTTCAGATCATTATCCTTTCATACGGTCCACTTCAAGCTCCACTTCAACTTTTGGACAGATGGCCTCACATTATCTTCAAGCATAGTCTCTTTCTGATTACAGATCTTGTGGTAAAATTGGAGACTTGGAGAATATGCTAAGGCAGACAGTCCTAGACCACCTGGCAGTCATTTAAAATTTTCTTGTATATTTTCCACACAATGAAGATCCTTTTAAATCCCTTGCCAGAATCATAGACATATACAGCCCTACTTGTGCACTTCACATGAACACATGTACATAACATGTACAGACACTTACTTGGTAATAGGACTTAACACGCTCCATATAATCTTCCATGGCATCCCTGTTGCTGTCATTGTTCACAGTTTTGCTTGTGCGTTTAGTCATAAAGCCAGAGAGGAAAAACCCATCTTGTTCGTCATCCCTCTTTCGCTTCCCTAACATCTTGTCATATGTGCTGTCCTGAGTGTAAATGATCAACTCCATCTTAAACTGAGTCCTCAGCATGGACTCTGCCGCAGTTTCCCTCTCATTTACGATGGCTTCAATCGTCATCTAAATTACACAAACAACTGTCAGCAAATATTGAACAGGGCTCGTATACAGTTGCAGCTGAAAAAGAAGATACCTTAGCTGTTTTGATGAGGTTAGGAAATCCAACCAAGCTGCTCTGTGCCAACTGAAACAGCTCTTTCCTTACGATTTCTAAAGAGAAAAGAATACGAATCACATGCGGAATGAAAGTCACCAAAAACAGTAATAACTAGGAGGTATTATGTGTTACTGTAGTTTCATGAGAAGATATACCTGCCACCTGCTTGAGTTTAAGAACAGCAGGTTCCTCCAGCTGCTCAATCTGCTCCTTGATCATGGTTTCAAAAATATGGTAGCTGGTGAACCCTGGCAGTTCTCTTCCTCTGTAATTCTTTTCATACTGAGCCCCCTCAATATTATTGTTTACTGCAATGTAATTGCAATAAAAGGTATATTACTTTATATTTGATAATACAACATGCTAAGCAGCAGTTTTCTAATTGTTAATTCACTTACTTGTTTTTCCAGAGGTCTCAATGGTATCCTTCCATTCTGAAAAAACTTTTCTGAGTACGAAAAAGATATTGGACTTGACTCCGCATTTTATTTCCTCCCCTTTCGTGAGATGGATGGCATCCTGTGTAAATGCTGTCACTTTCTAAAATATCACAGGTTAAAGTAAAATGACAAATTAGTTTTTCCAGAAGGCCCACTTCTGTTTAGAAGATGCAAAAATGGTCAAACAGTAAACTCACACCAATGAGGAAACCGAGTCGTTCAGCTGACACTGTCGGGGGTCCGTTGCCATGTTTGTCCAGCTCTGCCTGAGTCTGTGCTAGTTTCTTCCCTATTTGTTCTTCCAGTCGAGGCAGAGATTTCTACGAGTCGCATGGGGGTTTAGACATTTGGAGTAGGAGTAGGTAAAGTTATCTACCACTGAGCATTGAGAAGTTTTCACCTGGATATGATGCACCAGTTCGATGGTGAGTTTTTCTGCCAGTTTAAGAATAGTGGCCTGACCTTCATCATAGAGAACCCTACCACAAAAATAAAAAAAGATACAAAGTACATGCGACACAATCTGTCACTCTGATCTAACACTAGTTTGGATGAGAATGGACTTACTTGAAATGCGCATGATTTTCGAAGAAGTCGTTCTCTGTTTCTATTGCTTCAGCAGGAGACACATTCTCTGTGATCTCCCTCTGACCCCTGCACCTGACCACCATGTAGCCCTTTGTCAGTGGGATCACCTCATTGTGCACAATTGTAACAACCGTCCCTTCTGTGCCTTTGTCCACCAGGTCAGGCTTGGTCAGAATACCTGAGAGGGAGAAAAACTGTAGTATTTGCCACCCTGTAACACTAGATGGATAATTTGAACTGACAACTCGAGAGCTCTTATGGTTGTTTGGTGCACAGATACATAGTAGTGACAGTTTGCAATAGTAAAGGACCCTGAAACGAAGCGTGACAATGATCTCTGCAGCATAAAATTCATTATACATCAGTCTAAATTACTTAGCAACTTAAAAGTGAAAACTATTTAAACAGAACGCGTACTAAACAAAAAGATAGCTTAGTTTAGTAAGAGAAAGCTTGCACTGTCTCTGATTTCTGCACATGCAATACCACCAAGATATACAGGGTTCTTACACAGAACTAAAACCAGAACTTACATAATTAATTTATGCAACTTGTATATACACAGTCTGCGCAGTCTCTGGTGAGAAGAGCAGGCAGTGTAAGAGAAAAAATTACTAAGAACCATGTGACACTTTTTCAAAATCAGCTTCATTACCCATTGTCCTCTCTCCTTCAGGATCCACCTGCTGTGCCATCTTCAGAGCTTCTGTGGTTGCTATGTCTATGTTGCATGGAACAACAACCAGGATGATGGTTTCTTGTCTTGTGATAAACTTCTCGATCAGTCTCTTGATCTGAAAGTATTCAGTCATAGCCCTGTTAGGTTATAGGCTATATATCTATTGATGTACTGAAGTCTTTTGAAAGTATTAAATCTCATTCTAATGAATTTTATTCATAAACTGTGCAACTATTAAAATCTCTAGCGTTAGAACACCTCACATCAAATAATTAACAATTACATGATAGTAGCACTGAAAATCTACCGCGCAGTGATGTTGTCATTTGCATGCAAAAGAACACAACAATTTGAGGAACGACAATGCAGAAAACCCTTATATTCTTACCCCTAGAGGTGCAACAGTATAGTGACCAAAACTGATGTTTAGTCATTAGTCAGTAACTTAACATCAACGGTTGTTGAGCTCTGATGACTGTCAAACTTTTGTTTTGTTTCTGTTAGAGAATAATTTCACTTGCCTATAGATAGTTTGTGTAGTTAATAGTATTCCTCCCTAACAGTTTCCATGTTAAAGTTGTACTGAGAGCCATAATGCTGTCTGGTTTGAAATGAAATACTAAAAGTGTTTTCAGATGTAAATTACAACCTTCCACTGGATGGAATGCATCCAGTAGCATACTGGACCGAAAGTATTTTGTTTGGCCTTACCTGTTTACCAATGTTCTCTGGTTGTCCCTTCATAGCCACCCTGGTGATGCCAGGCAGGTCAATGAGCATCAGGTCTGGAACATCAGGGGCGGCGACCTCCAGACTGATGAGGTCACTGCTGATACCTGCACCTAACCCAGCCATTTTATTTTGAGCTGAAAATAAAAAAATATGCTACGTGATATGGTGTTTCCCTGAGCGCCAAATGGAACTACCAGTTATGTCCATGACTTCTTGGCTTTTGTTAATGAATTTAGGAATTCTGTATGCAGTACCTTCTCGAATCTTTTTCTCCACATTTCCAGGATGTATTATCTCCTCCACATGGTTCTTGTAGCTTATCTTTCCAAACCACTTCTCTCCCTCTTTCTTTCGCTTCATTTTCAGTTCCAGAGGACATCTTGTCTGGATGCCTACAAGAGCGATTGGTGAGTAAAGTGTGATTATTGAAACAGACTCAAAGTGCCACACACTTATTATCTCATGAACTTATAATCAATTTTATTTGTGCATTTCAGGCTGTTGAAAGTTATCCTTGACTTGACACAGGACAGAAGTTTGGAGAAAGGGAGGTTAAATTAGAGCTATGTGTTTAGCTGAGAGCGTTTGATCTCAGACCATGTTGTCATGATTACGGTTTATTGAACTGATGTAAATGGTCAGGTGTGGAGTTCTGCATGAAAACAGGAAACTTGCTAGCCAGCAAGCTACACACCAACGGTAAGTAGTGTTTTGTAATGACTTACCACTTCCTCTTGGCAGAGCCACTCCTGACAATGCCTCCAACACAGAGCTCTTCCCAGAGCTCTGGTCTCCTATCACGGCTATAGCAGGCAGCGCCAAGTCCTTCTCTATACCCAGTGAGCGAAGAGAGTCTATCAAGTCAATGCAGGGGCGCACTTTCTCTTCATACTGTTGGTTCAGACTGTTCATGGTGGAGGCTGCTTGTCTCCTGAAAAAAAACAAACAAAAAAAATCTATGAAACAAAATAAATAATAAAACAACACCACAAGGCTAAATAAAGTCATAAAGAGCTGTGTAACCTCACCTCTGCTAGAAGCACACTGTATTCTCAAGTGGAAATAGCTGACGCGAGAAGTTTCTGAATCATAACTCAGGCACTGAAATGGACAAAGTGCAAGGGTGTGTCCTCTTTATTTCACAGTGTTATGGTCAGACCCTGCGTCCATGTGAATGGACATGACATATTTGTGGCTCTAAACCAATAAAAACGTTGTGATTGAGTCATGTGAGCATTGCTGGTTGCTGATTGGATCCTGATTATCCAATCACAATCGAGCCATGACTTTGGCTCAGTTTTGAATATAACTCATATTATTAATTAAGAGACTTTTTTAAAGTTAGATGTCCATGACAATGGACACCCTGTAAGCTAGGTAAAGTATGATATCCCATTATATTTATTTATTTTGCACATAATGTTCTTGTAGAGTAAAAAGTCGAAAACTTCCTTGAACATCTTGTAAATGGAGTTATCTAACTTGACTCCTTGAATTCAGGAAATAAGGCAGATGAGACTAGTGGCACAGATGGTGCGTTTAGAAATTAAGAGTGGTTTTATGAGGTTTTCATCAATTGTATGTCTTGTATGTGAGATCTAAGTTGCATGTAATGCATAAGAAAATACATAAAATTAGTTAAAAATGTGATTGCATTGTTATTAGATTCACACAAGGACAGTGGAGAAGATCTATGCATGCCAGAAGAACTTGAGGAAGGGATCAAGTGGCGTCACAGGCCATTCACTTCGATCATTAACACTTGCTATGAGAATCCTGAGACATCCCGTGACCCTATGAATACTTCAAACAGTATATACCAGATGAGATCTTCAATTTGATGGCTGACAACACTAACATTCATGCCATGCAAAGTAGTACACTAGGTTTCAAAACGACTAGTTCAGGAGAAATCAGAACCCAGTTGACCTAACCAATGTGGCCCTAAACCTAACCAGATTCCAGTTTGGCTCTAAACCCAACTATATCCCAATTTGACATCTAACCAGCGATATCTCGGGTCATGGCATCTCCCTCTCCTGCAGGTTCCGTGTTTTCCTGGTGATGACCTCACTGCTGTTCCCTTCCTGTGATACAAGTTCATGTGCATTATCAGACCTGTACAGACTAACAAATATGCAAACATCCAGTTGTTTAGGACTAGGTCATACCTGATGAATTACTATGTAAAAAACTTTTCAACAAAACAATTTTTCCTAAGTTTTATACGCCCATCTAGTCCTGGAGTCCATTGCAATGGACATGAAAAAATACTAATAAAAACACGAGTTGGCAAAAAAATAAAATTTTCCCTTTGTTTCCATGTTAGAGAGGAATTAAAATAAGTTGGAAATAAGTTGGAAAAAAATGTTTGCCTAGCTGAAGAAATGTGGGTCTGAAGGGGTTTTAAAGTAGTAAACAAAGTGTTGCTGGTTCTCTTGGTATGTCTGATTGTTAATCTCAATACAACTGATTAAGTTTCTGTGAAGCATTTTGGACTGCCATGCATTGCTCCCTTAGGTACAGCTAGGATTTAATGCTAAGACTAAGTTAAGGCTCAAGCTAGACTTTTAAATTCTCGTTCCATTTTTGTAACTATCACACTTCTTCTTATGTTCTGCTGGCAACCAGTGCCACATTTTAAAGAACCTGAAATATGTCCTCTTCTATCTAATAAGCATGGCCAATAAAGAATAAAAGCTATGACTGTACTGACTGTAGTTTCATTCATTTATATATTGCTGTCAGGTCAGTGATGTCAGGACAGTTGACATTTTACTGGCAGGAAATTCATATAACTGGAACTTAAGATTATACTGCACACATAAACCCATGTTTTTATCTTTGAAAGGGCCTTCTATTGACATAATGCATGTCTGTACATTAGCGATGAAAGCCTTTTAAAATATTCTGTCCTTGTAGCTGTTAACTAAGTAAACTAATAAATAAATCTAAAGACAAATTATTATAGTGTGATTCTGTCATTAAACAACATATCGGCATATGGTTATCATGTGATCATGTTGATTGAAAAGGAAATGTGTGGAGTTAAGCGCATTATCCAATACCAGGTGTCTATATTTTGTCTTTATTTTTTCAAACATCCCTGCAAAGTAGCGATGTCCTCAATTTTCAAAATGTCCTCACTCCAATGTCTAAAACTCAGGCTAGTCCTCAGAAAGATAGCTGCGCAAGAGAACACACATACCTACCCACACACACACACACACACTGTACATACATACAAAAAGGACAAAAACTGGGTCTAGTTACAGTATAGTAATATAGTAGTTCATATACCGACAGCAACCAATTATCACTGAGAAGAACCTACTTTGTGATGTTTTTTGCCAGCTAGATGCCTCTTCAGATCGGAACTTACTGTTGTGTATGCAAGACTCTATCTTGGAGATTTCTCCGTGGGGACATGTTCCACCTTGACCTGCTCCACTGTAAACAGCCCTCAGGGCAACAAAACGTCATGCAATGTTTCTGCTGGTAACATGGAGATTGTAAGGAGAGCTATGTAGCGTGTTTTTTTGCAAATGTTTTGCATGTGGAGTGATGGTTTGTAGAAGAGAGAAGTGATTCTGATGCGGTAGATTAGGAAAATGATATTGAACCAACTAAACCCTCTTTACTGCAGTTGTTTGCATTGTTGTTAACACAATCAGTGACTGAAATCACAAGACCCATTATCTGTTTCTGGTTCTGAGTGTAAAGATTTGATGTAGTATAATAAAAAAAAAAAAAAAAAAAAAAAAAGAAATTCACATTTTTACACATTTCCTTAATAATAGTATTACACATTTTCTGGTTACTATCTTCACTGTAAGAGTCAAAGTGTGAATGCAAAATATGACTAAGCATAGCATGCTTTTCACTGATATTGTTAAAGTATTATTAAAATATTGACTAGGGCAGCTTAATATAAAAACAACTACTACTGTTATCTGTTGGAAATGTGATCTATTACGTGGTATAAAAGATGGATGGAAAAGATACTAGCCATCATTTTCACTTATACTAAATATATAAAAAATGTTGTACCTTCTGTAATTCTGTAATTTATATAAACACTGATCAGGCACAACATTAAAGCCACTGACATGAGAAGTGAATAACATTGACCATCTTGTGACAATAGAATGTTCTGCTGGGACATTTTTGGACCTGGCATTCATGTGGACGTTACTTAGACATGTACCACCCACCAAAACCAGACCAGGCACCCCCACCCCATAGTAATGACAACCCTTGATGGCAGCAGCCATCCCCAGCAGGATGCAGCCTGAAACAGGCACACACACAAAAACGGTTTAGGAACAACTCAAAAAACATGAAGAACAGCACAAGGTGTTGACCTGGCCTCCAAATTCTCTAGATCCCAAACTGATCAAGTATCTGTGGGATGATCCACAGAGGCCTCTCCCCTCAACCCATAGGACCCACAGGACACCCTCAGAAGGCCCATGTCCATTCTCTGATGAGTCAAAACTGTTTTGGAGGCACAAGGGAGTCCTACACAGTATTATGAAGGTGGTCATAATGTTATGCCTAATCGATATCCAAATAGGTAAATTTTATTCCAAAAGTAATATTTACGTTGCCTCATTCCATATATTTTAATGTTAACATTTGTGCAGGTGAACTCAAGTGCTTGCTCTGTGGTCTAGTTCTGATGCTCACCTGCCACATTTGACAGTGGACAGGGGTCATCATGGGCCCCCTGACTGGTCTATGGCTACACGTCCCCATACAAAACAAACTGTGAGACAGCAATTTTTCAGCAATTATATTTACAATGACCAAACCAAAGTAAACGGGTGGAGTCTCACCCATGTTTTTTCCTCCATTAAAATGATCATGGCACATGGCCAATTCAGCCACAAGATGGCCACATTACTACTGCTGTTGCTTTTATATTCTCTAGGCTGTTACGTTGCACAGGGTGCAACTGCTACTGGCAGTAATAACTTTTAAATGTTTGGATCTATGTACTGGTAACAAACAAATTCATTCTACGCATTGGAAACTCTATTGGTGTTTGGGGTCCTTTTTCTTTCTATACATTATTGTTGTTGTCTATATGTATTTTATCTGTGTGTCAGCAAACAGTGAAAATTGCTTGGAAGCTCTGTTTGCGCTTTATTATGTGTGGTGATGCTGTTCCCAGGAGAGGTGTTAAGGCATGTAAGGATGTTACGTTCATGCATGGATGATAGATTTAGGAGTTTCATTTTCACAGTTCTGTCTCTCTCTCTCTCTATATATATATATATATAGAGAGAGAGAGAGAGAGAGAGAGATTTTGCTTTTGTGTGAAAAGTCTTGTCTTGTTGGAAAGTTATGCGCAACAGTTTCTGATAACAAACAGAAAGACAGCACTTTCCTGTTTCCTGGTTTCTGTTCAAACAATGCTAGCGGGTCAAAGGTCAGAGTTCACCCACACAGATTAAACAAAGACATTTGAACTGATACATGAAGACGAGTCATTTGTGGACAAATTTGTGCAGCTTTACTAGCATGAATCCCTGTAACATGTCATCCACACTCACTACAAGGAACTGTACACATTTGTCATGGGTATCAGACTGCTATACATACATGGATGTTCAATCTACTTTATTACACTGATACAGGCCACATGCTTAGAGGGTCAAAAACAGGGTTGCACAAGTCATATCAATGTAAACAAACAGCAACCAGGCATAATCTTTTGATCGTGACTATACAATACATGAAGAGGACAGAGCTGCCTTGTACAAAACTGAATAGTCATTTGAAAGTAAAGTATTAGTATTAGTTATATACAGATGAGCCCACTATTCATTATTATCACTGTGGTACTGGTGTGCTTTTTGCTGGGCTTTAACAGTGTAAATGGAAACTATAAACATGCTTAAAGATGCATAACTTATGTTTAGAATTTGCCATTAGTCTAAGGATGGCATAGAAAACAGTAACAGTAATTTATAGCAGGAGGGGCCACTGGTAAACAATAAGGGAAAATATCTCTCTTTTTCAATATTCAAAAAAAGAAAAAAGAAAAGACAATGTAATTGTGCAAAAGAAACAAAAGCCACAAAATCAAAAATTGCATGCTGCAATGATTGCATATAATATTTAGATTTTTTTGCACAAAGTGTAGGCCGTTTTGTAAGATGCTGATAGTGCTTTAGTTTTCTAGACTTTCTGACATCACCCAAAAACCAATGTCAGAAAAGAGTTGGAATGTATTTGTAACAAATATACACAGAAATATCACAAAATTAAATTCTGGCTACATATTTGAACTAGAAATACACATTATCAAAATAAATGTCCTGCCATATTAAAAAGCGACGTAGTAAACTTGTCGTAAACTTTCTGTAATAAACTGGGGCAGTGTGGGTTATGTAAACTTTCGGAGTTAAAATGAACGTTTTGTTTCCCCTAGTTTTTACAGAGATCGTATTGGCACACATACAAAGTCATGCACTTAAAAACTTGAATTATACAAACAAGGACTTTTTCCTTCCACAACGGAGTGCAAACCAGTTTGAAAAACACATCCAGTCAAAACAGCATGTGTGTCAATTACCAAGCACAGACAGAGAAACTGTCACTAATGTGTTTTAAACTACAAGAAATACAACAGTCTGCAGACAACACCTCTGAAGGAAAAGGAGTAAATGACTATATCTAATCATTTTTTTACAATATTCAGCAATACCTGTATCTACAATGTGTACTTTGACACCTTTTTATGACCACATTTTTTGCATTTTGCACAGACAGACTGATTAGAAACTTAGCTCTCCTCCTTTCCTCTCACCCGCTGACTGATGCGTTTAAATACGCACAGGTGAAAAGGCACAGCTACATTTGATTGGAGTAGGAGGTGGGCCCTCCCACCTGGCTGTACTCAGACGGCTGGCCGAGGTTTCCCTGGGCGTTGTAGCTCCCTGACTGGTCAAAGCTGCCCTGGTTGTAGGGCTGCTGGTTAAAGGTGCCGGCCTGCTTCTCAGATGCCCCGCCTGCCAACCGCGAAGCGCCCTTGTGCCAGCTTGTCTCCTTAAAGACGAACCAGATGTTTCCAGCCCATAGAACAAAGTTGAGAAACCCAAAAACCTGGAAAGAAGGAGAAACAAAACAATATTAAACATGGGCAGATTCTTATATTTGTTATATTTTTCTGGGCACTGTTTTTTCTGACTAAATATTCTCCTGCCTTGTAATGTTTGATATACAAATATTTAGGTGACATTGAAAGAAATTCAAATGAATTTTTCAATTCCACTTCCGTCTCATCATTTCACCAGTCGCGTCAACAAATAAAACTCCTTTTGTTGTCTTTAATTTGCCAGTTTATAGTAATCTAGGCCCTTGACCTTCACCTTTGCACAACGACAAAATCCAGTTTTCATTCACAACTTACTGGTAAAACTCTTCAGATGACACTTTTAATTTATACATCTGTGAAGGTTCTCAGTCATCCAGGTCATGGTATATCCAAAAAAGGTTACAAAAAGGCAACTGGACTTGTAGAGTTTTTTGAGAGGACGTTTCACCACTCATCTGAGTAGCTTCTTCAGTTCTAAAGAACTGTCCAGTTGCCTTTTTTTTTTTTTTTTTTAACCTTTTTGGGATATTTAATTTAAACTTATTGAAGCTTCAACATCAGCGGTTTCAATTTCAAAATCTTAGCAGAGGGAACAAGTAAACTTTGCCTTCGTAGGTTAACTTTTTAATTATTCCCTCTGTCCCACACAACCCACCACAGAGGTGTTGAGTCCGGACCAGCGAGGCCCGTGTACAGGGCCACACTTGTTGGTAGGGACTTTGCAGGCAGAGATGAGGAGCTGCACCTCATCTGGATCAGTGGCCACCTTCACGTCAGACAGGGCCTTGGCCCAAGCAGAGGAACTGACCAGCCACATGAAGGAGAACACTACTGTCACTACAAAATCCTGATAAGAGAGAAGAAGAAGAGAAAAGACAACGGGTATGGAAAAAACGTTTAGTTCAAAAAATCTGGACATTACTGTTGTCGACAAAAAAAAGTATTGTTTGAATGAGCGTTTGGAAATGTATTTGGGTCACTGTGACATGTCAACCAGCAGACTGGAGTGTAGGATTACACTGGGTTGTACTGTTAAGTAATTATACTGTGAACTGAAAAAGCATTCGGTCAGAGTCCAGTTGTACTCACAATGAGAGGCCCTCGACTGCTTTCGTGGTACTTATTCTGAAAGAATATGTAGACAATGGTGGCCATGAGGGAATATAGGAAGGCAAAGACTGCAATGGTGACAAAGAACTCTGCAGAGGATGAAAAGTCTCCAATGAGGAACACACGCTCCTGCCTCGTGGCCTCACACATGGGTGCTTCAAAGGACACCTGGTGCAACCTGACGAACACAGATAGGGGTAGAGGTCAGTTCTTATTTACCATGCAACATGGAGATTATAGCACTATTTTGACAAGATATGTTTCACCCAAGGACCTCTTATAATACAGTAGACTATCCAATTAAATTCGTTTAACGACTGTTAAAAGCACTTTTCTGTTGGACTGGGGTTGGCAGAGTGGTGGTGGTCAGCCTTTGATAATCAGTTGAAGAGGATGATATTAGCACTAGATAGCCATGTAAACCCTTGACCTGATCATTTCTCTCTGGGTGGTATAAATACACTCTTTCTGCTCATGTGTGGCCCGTGTGGGCAACGCGGCAGTAGCAGAAGAATGAGCTGTCACTGCCATTGAAAACATGGCTCCATCTTAGTTACTATCTCTTAACAAATCAGGACCTTCAGTGTTGTCAATAAAGTTCTTTTTCTGGATTTCCAGCAGTGTTGATACTCCACAGCACTTTGCACATGTCCAAAAAAATGCATATTCTAATTTATGTTCTGAGGCATGTTAACACATATCATATATGTTATCAGATACTTTTATTCAGGGTTCATGTAAAAGGTAAGTAGGAATCTCCAATCATTCTAGTACATGTAAACATAGCCATTCATATTTACTAAAGTATTAGTAAAGCATGGTTTTAGATCATGAACTGTCAACAGAATGTCAGAAATGTGCAGATGAAGCTCACTCACCTGAAAGGATAACCAAAGTCAATGCCGATGCTGAGGTTGCTGCTGGCCTTCTCCATGCAGTCCACACTGACCCGCAGCTGGCCAGAATAGCCACCACATGTTGCAAACGCAAAAATGGCAAAGAGCTGCAAGGAAAAAAGAAAAACACGCTCACATGAAGTGAGGCAACGGACCACAACACAGTATTTACACACAGTCACAAGTCCACCTACTTGTGGATGCTGTAATAATGTCCTCTGAATGGATGACTTCTCTCAAAGTCCATTAAGATCTGTTTCAACATACTGTTACTAAGAGGGTCAATCTGAGAACAAAACCATCAGCTCAGTGAAAAACACTGGCAGCCAGAGAGCAGAGAGAGCAGAGAGAGCAGAGAGAGCAGAGCCTGCTTTTGTCTTGGGAATATCCCAACTATCCCAGCTGTCATTGGGATAGAGGTGGGGTACACCCTGGACAGGTCTCCAGTCTATCGCAAGACAGACAACCATTCACACTCACATGCACACCTACGGCCAATTTAGAACCACCAATTAACCTAATGAGCATGTCTTTGGACGCTGGGAGGAAGCTGGAGTACCTGGAGAGAACCCACGCAGACAAAGGGAAAACATGCAAACGCAGAAAGGCCCCGAACCCAGAACTTTCTTGCTGTGAGGCAACAGTGCTGACCACCACACCACTGTGCCACCCTATATATATACTTTGCAGTTTTAAATTCTATGACTCAAAAAATCAGTGGTTTTCCAACATGAACCCTGTCAAACTAATGAAACAGAAATATTATGCTTATTTTTCTAAAAACTCTGTCAGTGTCAAAACATTTATAAGCCTGCATGTGGCTCTTGAGCGGCTGAATGCTTTGCAATAGAACTACATCTTGAGTCTGTCTGCTGTTTAAAATTCAGACAAGGAAGGTTAATTAAGGTTTATCTGCGCAAAACAGCTGCCTTGCTGCTGCTTAAATAATACTGAGAGAAGAACTGAGAGACAGAAACAAAACAGTTGTTGGCTGCAAAAAAATTAATGAATAAATAAATAAAAAATTTAAAGTTGAAAGAGGTTAAAACTCTGAAATGAAGAGAAAACATTTTGACATTTTAAATGGATATTGGCTAAATAGGATGGGTCAGATGGATGGGTCCACAAAACATCAGACCTCTCTTGGTCTGACATTTCCATTTTCAATGACCAACATTTCATTTAAATAGGAAAATTACAAAAACAGCCAAGGCAAAGACAATGAAAGCCCTCTGTTTTAACTTAATCAGACCTCGGTCTTCCTTGCACTAAAGTTGTCTTTTTATCACCATTTCAGTCTGGTGAAGTGTAAAAAGCCTCAGAAGAGATCCCTCCAAATGTGCATTATGGGAGCACTGTACTATAGCTACAACAACCAACCAATAGGAACATATATATTTGACTTAATATTAATGTGCTAAACAAAAAAAAACAAACCTTACAGTAGATATAAAATTGACAAGTAATGGACATTGATGCACACTATGAACACAAACCAAAGTCTGGATCAGTCAGATGAACTGGCTTCTCATTAAAATCATCATATATCAGAATGCGGCAAACTCACAATCATAAACATGCATCCTCTGACCTTTATAGGCTCTTTCTAAGCCCACTTGTCCATAGCCTATATAAATCCCCCATAGCCTGAGGAGCTCTTACAACCATAATCACCATAATCAGACCCGACGGCTGGTTAGCACAAACCTCCCCTCTCCCATATTAAAGGCAGCTGTGCATGAAGCTTGCCAGCAACTGGGGAGGATATATATCTCTCCCAGTTTAAAAGAACCTCAGCCTCTGGAGGGCACTATTAGATCACTGAGCTGGACTATTCACACTCATCCAGAGAATGTGTAAGAGCATGTTCTTGAAGAGCAGAGAGATTAATGTCTGCATGCCATCTCGCAGACAGAGGTTTTATCAATGGGAAACCTCAGTCCCACAGGAAAATGTTTTAAATCTAATCATCTTCTGTGAGGCATGGCAGGCGTGAGGCAGAAACAGCGTACGGCAATGCACCCCCAACAACAACTGGTGTCTCCACTCAGAATTACCTCTAAACTAAAATGGCAAAAAAAAAATAAAGAGTGAGCTGACTGACAAACTGAGAGAAAGAAACAACCCGGTTACAACACTGTAATATAATAATACCTTTACTTAATCCATGTTGAATACATCTGGCATGCTCTTTAAGTTATAACATCTCAGGGGTTTTTAGAGCAGTTGGTAAGTGTAGCTACCACATTTCTATGACACAATGTAATTCACTACAATAGAGGTTTGGATTAGGTAAAGGTTCAAGCTCTGAGTGAGTTTTATGGCGCTCCACCTGAATTACATGGCCAGGTGGTTTTTGCCCCCTGTGGCTGAATGTGGTAATTACACATTGGGCGTCATTGCACATTTCTTATGCTTTGTAAGGCTAATTTGGATCACAAAGAATCCACAAAGCTTAGCCTGGCTGGGTGAGGTCGGCCCAGGTTAATGCCAAACGCTGTGTGATAAACAGAGGACTCCAATTCCCACTGGTTTCCTGCAGTTTCAGCTCTCATGTGGAAGCTGAATGATGTTTACCTGGCTGTCATGGCGCACAGCTGGAATTTCTGCTGGAAATCCCTCTGTGTTTTTCTGAAGTGTTTTTCAGCGCTCTGCTCTCTTTAGCTTTGGTCTGTTCCGAGATGTGCTAGATCACAAGCTAGAGGAAAACCATGAAATTCATATTTGCAGAAAAAATAATACGCAGCTTGTTCAGAGAGCTGATATATACTGTACATGCAGACGGCAGCACAAGCTTTTCTCAACAAATAAATAGAAGAAGAAACTGACCAGAAGAGTGAAAGAATAAATCGTTCTTCCTAATTATCACAAACACCCCCAGATAAACATCTCTCTCTCTGTATGTTTATATGCTCGGCTCCTGCAGCTGCCTCCTCTGCCTGTGATTTTCGGCACGGGTTTAGCCCCTCTCATTTCTGGATGGGGCCTTTGAACAGGAGAGCGTGGCATTGTGGAAGGAGGGTGGATGCTAAGCCCCGCGCCCCCGTGTGTTTATCTGCCTCTCCCAGCTGGGCTCCTCGGGGAACAAGAGATAGAGAGAGCGTAAGAGAGAGAGAGAGAGAGAGAGAGAGAGAGAGAGAGAGAGAGAGAGAGAGAGAGAGAGAGAGAGAGGCGGGAGAGAGGAAGAGCAAAAATGGAGGGATAGATGGAGAGAGAAAAGCCAGAGCACAGGAATGAAACCCGTCTGCAATTCAAACAAAGCTCTGAAACATCTCACTGTTTGCCTTCTTCTCTACTGACCTACATGGCATTGGAAAGCATAATATTACAGTGCGTAATTTGCTTTCACATAGGTGTAAGATATTTTTGCAAAAAAACATGAGAAGCAACTTTCAGTGTTATCTACAGATTTCACTGATATGGGTAAGAGTGCAAGGATTCTGTCCGAGAATGTAGCACAAGTGCAATTGATGTGAGCGAGCACCGCGATCCAGTGGCTTCAGGCTTGACCACCAGCCATCAGACCTACTGTCCAGTAAATACAGTCTCAGCAGAGAAGCAAAACAAATAGGGTATAGCAAAAACCATTCAGAGAAACAAAGGAGGAAGTGCAGTGGAGGCAAAGACAGAGAGTATTTAAAGGTAGGTAAAATTAGGAATGTTTGCCTAAAGTGGATAAAATGGAGGAGCTGCTTAAACACAAGGACGGGATGAGAGCAGCAGAGGAAGCGACACACGTCTATCCAAAGGAGGTGAGGATCATGTTAAGAGGCGAATGGGCTAAAAGATGTTCTCTCTGATGAGCTGCACTTGACATTTTCGCAAAACCTTGTCACAGATGCTAACCATACACACACCCACACCGTCCACCTGCTCTGTTCAAATCGACAGGGATCATTATGTATCAAGAGGCTGCCTCAGGAGCAGAAAAAAAATAAAAAATAACGCCTTAGACATTCACCTCTCTCCCCAAGGGGGGGTAAGGGAGGGATCTAGGGCACTCTTTATGAATACAGAAAGAAGAGAGAGAAAGAGGGAGACTGAGATTGACAAAGAGAGGCATATCTCTTCCAAACTGCTTACCCTCAGATGTATTTTAGAATTAAACCACTCTAAGATCTACACACTTTAGACTGTGTGCTTTGAAAAGACCTAGCCTGAAGAGGTAAAAGAGAACATTTTAGAAAGAATTTAGGGCTCCATCATGTACTGTATGGAAATGGATAAGGACTAAAGGATAGTTTGGACTCTCCATTTCAGTTATAGAGATTTAATGTGAACAGTCTATACTGGCACAAACAGTGGAAAGCATCCCACAGAACATGTCAAAAATCATTTCTAATGGTTACAGTGAAGTAAAGCCTCACACATACACCAATCAGCCACAACATTAAAACCACTGACAGGAGAAGTAAATAACATTGACCATCTTGTGACGATGCAATGTTCTGCTGGGAAACTTTTGGACCTGGTATTCATTCATGTGGATGTTACTTAGACATGTACCACCCACCTAGACCAGACCAGGCACCCGCACCCCATAGCAATGACACTCCTTGATGGCAGCAGCCATCCCCAGCAGGATGCAGCCTGACACAGACTCACACACAAAAACGGTTTAGGAACAACTCAAAAAACATGAAGAACAGCACAAGGTGTTGACCTGGCTTCCAGATTCACTAGATCCCAAACTGATCAAGTATCTGTGGGGTGATCCACAGAAACCCACTAACAACATTCCGTTGTCAGACACCACAGGACACCCTCATTCATGCTTTAGGTTTTAAGGGAACAGTTATTTAGATCAAAAGTCAAAATAGCCATAGTTATGATGAAAAAAAATGTAAAAATACTGGAATTTTTCTATAAATGTAGCTGAATACAAAAAAATAAGTAGATCCAGGACTACTTGGGCAAACTGTGGCACTGTTAAAATGAATCACCAGCCCAGTGTGATTGGGGTTTGTGAAAGGAACTCAAAGTATAATTTTATCTTTTGCTAAACTAAAATAAGTGTTTTTGTTGCTTAACCAAAGCTGTGGATAAAATGATGGACAATGCAGATAATAATAAGAAAACAATCAGAATGTGAAAACAAAACTGAACTGAACTACACATCAGTCTCTGAACTGGAACCATCAACCATCCAACCTCCTAATGCCAATTTTTGTCAGTGTTTACCTGCTGTTACTGTACTTTCATACAAGTTGCATAAAACACATGTTAAAAATTCGTGACTATTTCATGAAGTGAGATGGTATAAAAAACAAGGAAATTTGGGTTCTCATGGCCCAAGAGCCATTAATGTTCTACAAATGCTACCCAAAGTGGAACCTGAAAGTTCTGCTTAACAGTCCAACGGTCCAAATCCATCTGTCTGAATTTGCTGTGTGTGTTTCCTGCTTGTGTTTTCACAGTTGTTCCAATTACATAGATGTCCATGTTTGAGTGTGCATGGCTGCACGTGTGACTCTGAATTAGCTTAACCGCTCAGTGCATGTTAGCGTTTAAGGGACTGGACGTGAGCGCGCAATGTGTATGTATGTGAACACAGAGTAAAAATATCTCACCCTCTCCAGTCAGGCAGAAGCATTACCCAGAGTCCACGCACACACCAACGGCAAGCAAGCATGAACACTCAAGTCTCCCAAGCTCTCGCTGCTGCAGCCGCAGCACTGTGCAAACACGAGCAATTTTACGCCAGCTAGTTAAGTACAAAACAAAATGACAAACATGGAGGAGAAAATACGGCACACTGGGGTGAGCAGACAGATGCACATTGGAACTGAACTCTTGCTTCACGGTGATGACGGATATTAATTCTTCTTAAATTGCAAAATAAAAAGTTTTCTCTCCCAAGAGCAGTTCAGTTTTAGTAATGATACCTGACTTAGACAAAATGAATATGTAGAATACTTCATCCCTAACATACCAAAGATGAGGGTTTCCTATGTGATGATACTTCAGTGATATTGATCTTGGCTATATTACTCAAGAAACCTACCTACTTTACTGACTGCAGAACAAGTTACACACAAAAGCAGGAAATACAAGCCTTCAGTGGAAAGCTGTTTGATCTTTAGTTCAGCAGCAGCACCCCAGAAGAAAATCAGTAGCTCATTTAGCGGTGGCAAATCCTCCCCTTGCACAGGGAGCGCTTCTGTGAGCGCAGATTCATCTTTCCCTTCATCTCTCTGCTCTCCCCTCTGTAAGCTTGACTGAACACAAGAAAATTTCCATTTATTTTTGTATCAGTGTCCCTTCTTGGTGATCTTCATGTCCCTATAGGGTTTCCATGGCTACTTAGTCAGGTGGCCTAGCTGAAACTCTGCCCCTGTGTCCTGCACCTATGAAGCTGGACGTACATACCCAGTGGAAATGGATCACAACCCCACTGTGTGCACTGTGTGTGTGTCTTTATACTGTGCATGGTGGTGGTCTTATATTAAATATTTTGTACCAGAGTTTAGGTGAAGGTTAAGATGACACGGACTATACAAAGTGTTGTCGACTACAATCTAAATGTGTTTATAGATCCATACGATGCTTTTAATAGCTTGTGTTATTGAATGATCAAGGGTAAAGCGGAGTGCCTGGTACCAAAGCATAAAACTTTGATGCAATGTAATCTGATGTGTGGTTGTTTGTCTGGAAACATCTGAAGAAGATCACACAGCTACCTTTGGAGGAATTTTACCACAACAGAGCAAGCTCCACATCCTGCTTACCACCCCCATTTGACATTTGTTCAGCATCCGGTATAACATGCTGGAGTTCGGTGTACAGGAACATAAATGCATAATCTCTTTGTGATATTTAAATGTCTTTAAGCTCTTTGTCTGTGTACATGGCCTCAGCACCTGTGCTCTTCCGTGTTCTACATGTGTGTGGGATGTCTTTGCAGCAGTCATGTCAGCCTACAGGAGAAGACAGGTTAACCTTTTTCTGACTGAGACATAGATGGGAGACCGCCATTATCTGGTTCTCCGGTCCAGCTCTGACCTGAAGGGTCAGAAAAGGCCAGATCGCATCCAGGAGCTCACCAGCTACCAAAACCTCACCCATATTATTTTAAGAAAAATAGGCATTTTTATTTTTTCAGCACATTTCCATTAAACAATAACTCAATGTCTGTATTCAAGGTCCAAGTTATAACATATGCGTAAGAGATTTGGCTAATTAAATAACCGAGTATGACAGATGCAATGTGGATGCAAAACAAAATGAAAGAGAGAGACAAGAAGTCTAAAACTTGGATGTAAAACAAAACACAAAAGTCCATGTGAAAAGCACAGTGTTAGGTATCAGACACACAATCCTGAACTGGCTCAAGTGTTCAAGTTAATACTAACAGGTCAATAGAAGAGAACATTACTACTAGTAGTTAACTTATAATATTAAACTATAGATATGATAGAATAAAAGATTAACTGGTAGAATGAAACTTAAAACTTAAGTGACAATGTCAGTAAGACCGAAGATCCTGCTGGATCTCGCTTATAGAATTCCACATCTGGGCTGTGTCTACCTGTTATCCCCCAATCTTGTCTGACAAGATGACCAGAGTGTGCACCAAAACTTCCCCAGATATGCTGCATTTGAATAGAGGCCAGATTCAGGTGACAGAAAAACACAAATACATGCCCTAAGTACTCACCTGAATAAAATGCACCAGCTTTAGTTGATTTAAACAGTGATTATCAGCTCTGGTGGATGATAGAAACCTGCTCCCTTTATATGTAGAATGTGGTTTCTGATAAATAAAGGAGATGAAAAATTGAGCTAGCAAATACTTCCAACACGGGCGGCACAGTGGAATGGTGGTAAACACTGATGCCTCACAGCAAGAAGGTTCCTGGTTCGACTGGGCCTTTCTGTGTGGAGTTTGCATGTTCTCCCTGTGTCTGCGTGAGTTCTCTCCAGGTACTCCGACCACTGTCCAAAGATGCTCATTAGGTTCATTGGTGATTCTAAATTGGACGTAGGTGTGCATGAGAGTGTGGGCTCCAGCACACCCCGTGACCCTTCATAGGACAAGCGTTTACAGAAGATGAATGAATGAATATTTCCAATCCAGATGTCAGATCAGGTGATCATGTAATTTTTCAGATTCAGACACTTTTTAATTTTCTTATACAGTGAAATGATTGCATGAATGGACTCATTAAGGAGAGCCACCCAGCAACACTAAAAGGCTAATACACATGTAGAATACAGGGTTGGTGTTATTACAGGGTTCTACTATACTGATTTACTTTATCCAAAGGTTGTTGGTGGTCTGATTCACCTGTTTGCTTAAATGGATAATATAAGATTAATATAATTTCTAACAGCATTTAAAAGAGGTGTTTTCCCCTTAGCCTTGTGTCCTCTTGTCAAAAAGAACTGAGTTATTTCAGTGCTGAAAAACAGATCTTTGACCTGGCAAGTCTCTTGCGATATCTGTCAACAGCTGTCGCCAGTCTCCCTTCATCTCCCTTTCACTTGTTTCTCTTCGGTGAGTGTGAGTGCATGCTTCTCCTACTCATGTTGTGAGGACACACATCTGTATAGTCAGTCACACTGTAGAGACACATTTCCCCTTTGAGCACAAAAAGCAAAAAAGCTACATATTCCAACTCGTTTAACAAAAGGTGAAGACTTTAAGATTAGTTTAAGGTTAGGGTTAGGGTTTAGATTAAACAAGAAATTGTTATGGTCATAGTTGAGGTAAGTCTGCAAGAAATGGATGAAGTGATGGAAACCATGTGTGTGTGAGTGCTTATGCCCCTGCACAAATGTATATCATGAACATTATGCAAAAATGCCAAAGCCTTAATATATTAATAAGGTGGTAGGTAATGAAGACATAACACAAAATGTGACTAAGAAGAATATAGAGGAGGAGAGATATAGAAATATGGGGAAATATGCCCGCCCAGGCATAACTTTATGACCCCCTTGCTAATATTATGTAGGTCTCCCTTGTGCCTCCAAAACGATTGTGATCAGAGAATGGACATGGGCCTTCTGAAGGTGTCCTGTGGTGTCTGGCAACAGTGTTGTTAGTTGTTAGTGATCAGGGGCTTTTGGGTCCTATGGGTTGAGGGGAGGGGCCTCTGTGGATCATCCTACGGATAATTGATCAGTTTGGGATCTAGGGAATTTGGAGGCCAGGTCAACACCTTGTGCTGTTCTTCATGTTTTTTGAGTTGTTCCTAAACTGTTTTTTGATTGACAAATGCAAGCAAACAACAAAGTAATTTCAACTGAATATTCCAAAACAGCATAGTTTCACAATAGAGTCAGCAGGTAAAGGCTCAGTAGGTAGAGCGGATTGTCCACGAACCGGAGGGTTATAGCGGTTTGATCTGTAAACGCCAACTTTGAATGGCTGTTTGTAGCTCTTCCTGGCTTTTTGAATGTCACATACAGCCCAGTGCCATCTGTTGGTATGTATTTCATCTCAAGCTGGCTGGCTGTACTCAGTGAGGTGTGTTCAAGAGCAACTTCTTGGCCCAAATGCAGGTGGCATGAGACGAAATCAAGGTTGGCATCCATTGCTGCTACTAAGTGGATGTTGGTTTGGTGTTTGGGTTTGTACACCAGCCAGTTACAGGTGATAAAACCGTCTTGACAAAATTCAGGATCACTGCTGATAAATGAAAAGCCTGCATCTTTACTACTGTCTCAAATCCAGCCAATGGCAATTTGTTCAATCTGCTGATGCTATCATTGTAAACTGCAAAAACTTCTTTAGATTAAAGGCATTTTTTGATTATATATTTGAGTATTCACCCTGGTTGAGTCCAAGCAGTAGTTAAGAAAAACAATCATCCATCTGGCACAAATAAACATACTCTTCTCTGTGCTCTGATTAGCTGGAGGCAAAGTAAACTGGTGTACAGTAAGGTACTGAAGATGACTTCATAAGACACTGGGTCAGTCATGGATAGGAAGAGGAAATAAGACTCATGAAGGGGGCTCAGGCAGATGAGCCTTTGTGACTCACCACCCCAAGTTTTGTACACAACAGTGCAGGAAGCCAGTGAGTTGTTACAGTATTTGAAAACTGTACAGTGTGAGATGGTAAAAGAGTCTGACGATGCTTCAGTGCATAACAAAAACGCATGTTTATCATGTGCATCATGTGCTCAAGCAACTGTACAATTTTTCTCTCCTTTTCCCTTCTCCCATCTTTCCCTCAAACACACACAGACACCCCCACCCCCCCAAACCCCCCAACCCAACCACACACACACACACACACACAGTGAAGAGTTCTGGCACATCTCAAGGGACAACTTCTGCATGACTTAGTCCACGGTGGAGAGGAGGGGACCTTACAGCTGTTTGCAGCAGAATATGTCAGCCACTGACAGTGTGCCAAACAGGCCAAGAGTCTAGGCACGCATACACACATACACACAGCAGTAAAAAATATTCTCCAGAATCTCCTGCAGACATGACTGATTATTAATGCGCCCTCTCCTTGTGCAGATCTAGCTCTGACTGATGATGCAGGAACCTTACAAGTCCACTGTAAGATCTTGACTAATGTTAACATAACCTTTAAAGAACCTTCTGTTTGTCTACATGAACAATCAGCCATACAGTCAAGAGTTCAACGTTTGCAAAGTAAATGTCAATCGCTGCTTAAACAAAAGCCTTTAGTGCCAGGGGGCACATAAACAAACCAAACCAAACATGTATTTCTGCTGTCATACTGTGGGAATAAATGTGCTGCGGGCCATTAGATGGCCATTAGACGCATGGTTATAATTAACACAAAGCAGCGGACATTATTGTCAAGGTTTTACAGATGCTTCCATGGCTGGTATGTCAGTCTAAAAGGACGTTTCTGTCTGAAGGGCAATTTGAAAATTCACTGTCTAGGAATATTTTTGCCAAAGAAGTCAAGAAACACCTGAAGAATGTATTACTACAGTTGGGTGCGCACCATAGACTGTATAAAGATGGACGTGGAACTGCCCCTCAAAAGTGAAGCCAAAGCAAGCAGAGCTCCCCCTGGTGACTGGCTGCAGTATAGGTCATAAGCTCCACCTCCTCCATGTTAGTGGATGGGACGTGGGCTAAACTAAAACACTAAAGTACTCATCACATATTTTTTTCAAGGATGGTTTCTGTAAATTTATGTAGTTAATATAATGTTAACGCATGTTGAAGTGTCAGCGTGCTGTAGAAACAGGATGTGACATAACGGCGACTACCAGTTGCCCTGCCAACCACTCCATACGTGTCCCTTGGGACAGTGAAAGTTGTAAAAAATAAAAAATAAAAAAATAAGTAAAGAAGTACAATGTATAACCCAACATTTCCTTGTAACTGATGGAGGTAGAGCAGAGCACAGTATTAATTAAACTAAAATGCTTGTGAGTCTAGCGGAAGTGTGGGCGAGTCATCGATAACGCGGCTTCACTCTCGGACCAAACTCTCCATACTTGCAAGATGGTGCTACCTATATCCCCGGGAAAATAGCGTCAGTTTGGCCAGGGCAAGGAAGTGGTGACACGTTGGCCATATTTATACAGTCTATGGTCTGTACATACATATGAACCTGAGATATGGCCACTGCAGGCCTGCCTGTACAGTTACGAATGCCATGGATCTCTAAGTGAATACGCCATCAAAGCAGGAATATGGTTGGTCTGCTGAAAGGATATCATTCTGAAGCAGCAACACACAGCCAGTCTAAATAGAAACTGTGACTACATCGGCATCCTTCAGTGTATGCTAAGCAGCATGAGGTCCCAGCTGGAAGTCAGTTGGTGGGCCACAATGGGAAACTGTGTCTGCAGTCTCCTCACTTCTTTCATCCACCGAAGACCTCAGTTAAACCAGTACCAAAGTTTATTACTTTATTTGTCTATTACTATCAGGATCCTTTCTTTTATCTTAGGACTCCTTTCAGGTTGGGGAATAAAAAAAGGATAGGGAAACACTGTAGCATTTAGTTGGACAAGCAACAAGGTAATTTTTGAGTGTCCTTCAAAACTACATCTGATGCATCCTTGGATCCGCCAACCTCTCTTTCAGCTGGTGCAGAACTGACCTACAGCCAGAGATTGTTTTTGAGCAAAATGAGCAAGAAATCTTTTTGAAACCAACTGTGGCTGCACAGAGATCCCTTTCCTCTTTGGTATTAAGGAGAAATATCCAAACAACAACACCTGTTGGTGTTGCAGAATGAATCAAAATACCTCGGTTATAATTTGATTTGTTTGCCTTGCTATGAGTACACTGGCTAGCAAGACACACTGGAAAGATTCCCCTCTTTCTGTTTCTCTGGGAAATAAAAAACACTGCACCAACGAAAAGGTCACTTTAATAACAGTGACATGAAGGTGTTGTGGGGGAGTGTAAAAAGTAACTGCAGCTTGCATAAGAACATGTGAGATTGCATCTTAGTGAACATCGATTAAGTAATCAGTGGATCAATACGTCACTGGATATCACAGGACGGTGTGCAGTCACACTCCCGCGATCACACATGCTCCCCTCCGTACACGCACCAAAGAGCTACAAGACAACGCAGGGAGCTGTGACGGGAGCGTTATCTCCATCACACAGATGGTGCTTTGGATCATCTGCTCGTTCTTTGGCCACGGCCCACAAATATCACAGTGGATCTGGTCGCACACAAACAGCCGAAAGGGACGCACTTGGGAACTCACCTCCCTGATAAACATTTGTGGCATCTCAGCTAAAATGTCCTGTGTGTGTGTGCTGAGAGTGAGGTCCTCACCATTTGAGCGTCACAGAAACAAACAGTTTTTCATTAGATTTTCTGTGGAGACACCGACTGCTTTGATGGTATTTGCAAAATTGGGGAAGACAAGCTCAGACACACTGGCTTGCACACACATACATACTATCAGAGCAAAAGCTGAATACCCTCAGGGCTATTATAATTTCTCTAAACTCACATCAAAGAAAATCACTTATCATTTCTGGCTCTGGGCTTTTCTCAACTGTACAATAAACACTGTACAATAAACACCCAGACAGAATTAGGTAGAGAAGATTTAATTCGGTCATGAGCCAGAACGCTCAGTTCTTGTTGATTTGTGTTATATGATTTCTATTGGTTGTAAAATGGGGGCATTTGTATGTGGACTGGCGCAAAACGCACAGGGCTGGCACAAAATACGCATAATTGAAAAGCAACATAGCGGTTTCCCCTGGCGCGTAGTTCTCACGGAGCTAGAAATCCTTACATAAACTTAAGCCATTTAGTCACGGCGAAGCGGATCAGAGCCGCGATGATTGCGGACAAGGTGTGGAAGTCACACAAACACCACTATTCAGACGGAAACCCCCAGCAGATGCGCTAAAGTTCCCGTTTCATAAGACAGATGCACTGATATTTACTCAGTGTAGGAAATGTGGGGCTTCAGTGATCCCACCTCACACCAAACACCCAGCATTATATAATTTAGGATGTGTTTACGTTGCAAATTTAAGTTATTATGTTATGAACCAATAAGTAGCAACTCACCCATTCCAAAACACGGATAAATCCCAGAGGTAATTTCAGCACATGGAATGTCCCCACAGATGCAAGCTGCAGGACAAAGAGGGAAAAACATACAATCATTTCTATGAGCAATTAAGGACGCGGCGGCCAATTGAGCGGTAATTACTCACATCCCCAGTGATAGAATCATCTGTCCGCGCGTGGATTCACTCACCTGGTTAGCGGTGTCCATTTCAGCAGCGAGGTACTTTGTTTCTTACTTGTCGGACTGGATGTGGACAGCCTCAAACCGCAAGCCACGATCCGATTGATGTGTCTGTCGCGCGTTAACAAACAGCGTCTCTGAGCGGATGATTCCGACTGCGACCGGAAAAACCCGAGCCTCCGTCGATGTTTTTTTTTCTTTTTCTTTCTTTTTAATTGTTCAGCGATATCCAATAGTTTGCCATGGAGACAGCCAGAGATTGGCCTTCAGAAAGATGAGTGATGTCTTATTTGTTCGATATTTGATTCATTTAGAATCTTTTATTTTTATTCGGTTTCTAATTATTATTACTATGGGTTGCCAGTTTTGTTTGTTGTTTCCAAATTCCTTTGCGTGATTTGTTTTTCGCTCAGGGTTTTCAGTAAATCGAAGGAGCATTTTATTTTTTCTAATTAAATAAAGCGTAAACTAAAAAGGTTCAAATTTTAAATTTTCATAGGCTGACATAATCTTCATGTTCATGAAGTTCACTCATTTAATAAAAATACAGTTTATTGTTGCTATAGTAATTGTAGGCTATTAAAGCCATGATGCTTTTAATAATATACTTATAATGTATGTTACTGCAGGTATTATAATACACCAGCCCATTACCTGACTTACAAAAACATATAATAATGGTACTACAACTATACTCCCCCTCCTCGTCTGACTACTACTACTAGTACTACTACTATTTCTACTATTAATTCTACTACTACTATTCCTGCTCCTCCTCCTCCTACTACTACTACGACAACGACTCCTGGTACAATTACTACTATTCCAATTTTTCCTCGTACTACTATTTTTACTACTGCTAACTTTCCTACTACTCCTACTACTAAAACTGCTACATCTATTACTACTACTACAACTACTACTATTACTAATACTATTACATGCCTATTACTACTACTCCTATTAACTGCTAATACTACTACTACTCACTACTACTACTACTACAACTGTTACTACTGCTACTATTAGGCTACTACTATGCCCACTACTACTGCTGCTGTTATTACTGCTACTAAATATGCTACTATTACTACTACATCCACTACAAATACTACTACTACTACTACTACAACAACTACTACTATTACTAATAGTATTACATAACTATGCCTATTACTACTACTCCTATTACTACTACTCCTATTACCACTACTATTACTAATAATAATAATACTAATAATAATGATAATAATAATAATAAAAATATGTGAGTTCTTATTATTTCACCTCAACAACTAGAATGCATCTCTGTGTATGGAAGATATTTTTGTGTAATTACTTAGCATTAGAGGTGCTGGTGGGTTTGTGATCACTGAGGAGAGTTAAGCAGAAGCAGTAGTGCCACAAAATAAAGGCCCATCATTTACCCACTGGAAACCAATGCCAAAAATGTGACTGGAACTGTTTGGAGACTAATATTATGCAATCTTGTCAACCAGGAACAAACCATCATTAATGCATGCTCTCTTTCACAAACATAAACACACATACAGGTAACTTTGTGTGATGGTCGCTGGCTGCCTGAATGTCATTTTTATCCAGTTCCACAATCAGCCGTGGCAGTTTGCCATCTAATGAGTTTGCCGAGGCAGAGAGAGGGAGAGAGACAAAAGAGGGAGCAAAAGCCTGAGTCTCACTGCAGGCAGGATGATAGAGAGCGTGGGGGGCTTCCCTGAATCTGCTGCACTGATGACAATTCCTTTAAAGCCAAGTGCAAACTGCTCTGACAGCGTGGCTAATTTTACAACATCTCTCCATCGTCCCTTCCGCTTTCATTTTCTCCCTCCACTGTCTCTTCCCCCGTCTCCCTCTATAACACACACACTCTCTGCCTGAAGGGCTCTGTCCATGCGATTAGGGAAATATAATCTGCTTGGCTAATATTTTCATCATGGGAAATCAAAAGGATCTGAACAAGAGCAATGAAGTCTCTCGTGTTCTTCATCCTTAAGTGAGGATCCATTTCATAAAATGAAAAATGAAAATAGTGCTCAGACAGTAAACAGCCAAACGTCCTCCCATAGCAAGGCTGTGAGACACTTTTGCCAGTTTTATTTAAGCCATAAAGAAACTAACTTAATTTTGTTTATGTGACTGCCATGTTTCACTACCGATATAACAAAACCATCAAAACAATGACATTTTTTAGCTTGTTCCTATATGTATAACTGGCAGGTTTGACCTGCAAATCTGAAGTAAACAACATTGACCATCAATTCAATGTTCTGCTGGGAAACTTTTGGACCTGACATACATGTGGATGTTACTTAGACATGTAGCACCCACCTAGACCAGACCAGGCACCCCCACCCCATAGCAATGACACTCCTTGATGGCAGCAGCCATCCCCAGCAGGATGCAGCCTGACACAGACACAGAAACAGACACAAAAACAGTATAGGAACAACTCAAGAAACATGAAAAACAGCACAAGGTGTTGACCTGGCCTCCAAATTCACTAGATCCCAAACTGATCAAGTATCTGTGGGATGATCCACAGAGGCCCCTCCCCTCAACCCATAGGACTCAAAGGCCCCCACTAACAACATTCTGTTGCCAGTCACCACAGGATGGACCCATGTCCATTCTCTGATGAGTCACAACTGATTTGGATGCACAATTTTATAATGTTATGCCTGATCGATGTATTTACTAATTTGCAGTGAAGTGCAAAAAGACATTGTAGAAATGAGCAGAAATTTGTGCATTAATTAACAGTAATTAATGCGCATTTATATCTGTTCCCAGCATTTGCACAACAAGGCAAAACATAGGACGGACTCATCTTAAACATATACATGTTCATGACAAAAACCTATGTTTGCTGTGACGTAGTGTGAACGTCATCTAAGCGATGTGGAGGGATGTGAATTTGTTTAAAACTAAATGGTTCTGATTAGTTGTAGGACTATCCAATTGCACGTGGAGGCATTCTTTTTTTCTCTGTATTAGTTGAAACATGACCCATAAAGAAATCCAAATGTGGTTACCAGCTACACCAGACAAACAGAATCTATCAGCAGAGGTGCTGGAGTTCACTGATTTAAGTTTTTCTCTTTTTCATGTGAATAAGTTTGTTTGTTTATTGCAAATCTTTGCATGCTATGCTATCTGACTCCAGTACTCTCATTATCATCCAAATGTAGTCGTACAAATCTTCTCATAAAGGCCTAACTCTCCAAGAAAACTGTATTCCCCAAAATGTCAGACAATTTGATAAATTTTTTCAATGCTCACCTAGTTTCTCTATGCTGTCTGGTACCACTTTGGCTCCTTGAAACTCTAGTCACTGTCAACACACCCGTGGTGAAGAGCTGCTGGCTCATCTTCAGACATGCTGGGACATAAGAATCCAGAAATAGACAAAAAGCACCCGAGGAGATCCCAGATGTAGCCAATCAACTCTCAATTTTCTCACTGCGTGTTGCTGTAGTAGAGTCCAAAAACATAACCGTATCATTAATGCGCACAACCAGCTACGCATTTAGTTGCAACCAACACTGTAGTCTCTTTACTCTTTACTGTGTGTGAATGTGCTGAACCAACCTCATTTTATTATTGCTTGAGGAAAAAAAAGAAAGTAACCTGTCACAGACACTGACAGGTGTCTAGATGCATTCTGAAGGATCTTGAAGTGTACTGCCGACCTAAAGAGAGCCCACACCTGGGTACAGTAGCTAAAGGCCAGTGTGTGTGTGTAAGACAGGCCAAGTTATGGAGGAAGTGGAGCAGCAGATAATAAGCCTAGGGAAAGACGCAGGGTATGACTGGGTGTGTGAATGTGGGACAGTATTTCTGCAGGACATGTGCAAATTTATTATTACAAAACCTTTCAGGAGGTGAGTGTAATGATAACTTCAATTAACCCGCTATAGTAGTAGAACGAATGCATTTCACATCCAGAGGAAATCTAAACGGTTGGAGCCAAGTAGGTGCAGTCAGAGTAGAAGATAAAAGCAGTAAGAAACGGGCAGAAAGAGAGACAGCAAAGCAACAGTGGGAACAATTGCCATTCTCCTCCTCGGCTTAAGCCTCTTTCATATTGTGACACACAGAGGAATTATAGCGCAGAGACTGGGTCAGCCACTTATCCATCTCATCCAACGCAGCAACAAGCCGTAGCTCCACAGCAATTACTACTCAGCTGGAACCGCTGCCAGCACACGTCCACGTCCTCTGGTGCTGATGCAGTCACAAGTGCAATAGCAAATCATGTGCTGCAGAACAGGTAGTTAACGTTCAAAAACCTCCACATAACAATGGAGAGCTTCTGTTTTGTCAGTCATAGGAGCACGAAGAAATGAAAGAATGATTTTTGTTAATCAAAATATATACATATATAAAAGATAGGCTGCCATTTAGGTAAAACGAAAAAAACAAATCTAATCTTTGCCCGAGGTTCATCCTGACTGCTGATTTTCCGCAGTGAAATGTCACAGTCGGCCAAATTCGGATGGATTCACACATTTCCACACTCACTTGTTAATTAAACCTATCCTCATGCCTGCATCAACACAAAGCAATGAAACATGATTAGATATCGGAACAAAAGACGGGCTCTGGAAACGTTTCCGCGTAAAATGGCATTAGGCTGGGTCTCATTTTGAACCAGTTAGACGGCGTACATAATCAGGATTAACTTTAGCGCGATGGGGAAAGAGAGGGATCGACAAAAAAGGAAGAGAGACACTGAGAAAAAGAGAGAAGAGGGGGTCATGGAGAGAGAGGATTCACCCACAAAGTCAAACATCTTGCTGGCAGAGTTCAAGACTGGTGTGCTTATTACCATGCAATGGATATACAAGACAGACATTTGTTTAAGATGCTTCCTTTGTGTCTGAAAGTATCCAGGTAAAAATAAATACCTAAATGACACATTATGTACACTGGAGATTTCTCTTTTCTCTTTCTCTTTTTTGTTCTCCTGCAGAACTGTTTAATTTTAGAATTTAGGATTATTAAAAATTTAATTTAGCAGACAGGAAACATGGCCTGCTTTATACTGCATGTAAACACATACAGAAGGCACAGTATATAGTAGTATATAGACATGGATATTGAGCATTATGTCACCTTAACGCTGCATTTTAGATGTACAGGGAGAAAGTATTTTATAAACTGGGTTTCTATTGTTGAGCTCTCCCACGTCATTCGGTGGAATATTTTACTCATCACGAGGAGAACAAGATGGTCTGACAAAACACTATTTAATATGCATACTGTACACAAAGTGCAGAAGCCAATGTTATAGGATGATACGAATATAGAAGTACTGCTAAACATAAAAACAAATCCTAAAAAACAACTAAATTAGCACATAGATTTCTGTTATATGGTGATGTTTAGTAGTTCAAATAGGAAATGGGAGATTTGCGCTGATCTAATCTGGGAACCAGGTTTGGTATTAGTGTGCTGTTGCTTTCTGCCTCCAATGTCATGCAGGACAGAAGGGATCTTTTCACACTCTCACACATTGGAAGCTGCTGTGAAGTGAGAACACGCTAAGCAGCACTGAGCGGGATTTGAATGACTTCTCCATTTAGTGAAATCTTAGCAGCTTTCGGCAAAAGAAAATTGTAAAAAAACAAACAAAAAATAAATAAATAAATAAATCATCAATATTGGTACATACCCGCAGTGTTTATTGACACAATCTGTCACACACACACACACACACCCACACACACACACACACACACACAAGCTTGACATTTCTCTCAGAATGTCAGAGGAACATCAGGGTCAGGTACACTTCTCTACCGTGAGTCCCTGCCTCTTGACCATCATACTTTGAAGGACCCATGTGAAGGGCAATGAAGGAGAACGAACACCATGATAACAGATTTACCCTATGTGTTGCTAGGCAACTAATCCATCAGGCATGGAGTCACAGTATATTGTGACAGTGATGGCCAATTATCAGCCGCCTATCTCGTAGTGAATGCTGTCCACTCGGTGCAGCGTTTACATGTCTCATATGCTGCCCAATGTTTACTGGTGCATGGTGTTTAGTGAATGTGTTTCTGAGTGTGAATCTCACTTTGACAGCTCTGTCACCGACATTCAGCACTCTCCATGAAACCAAATCACTCCCGTATTTAATGTTTGTGCATTGCGGTCCTTGATCAGAGTGGACAGGCATCACATGCTACTATGTCCATTGTGTTGCCGTATTTATTCTGCTCAGAGAGTTGGAAGAATACCTGACAAAACAAGGGAGATTTCACTTTCTTTCACTAAACTTTGTGTGGTTTTCAGCTCCCTCTGTGGTCTTTTCAACAGTATGACACAACATGACTCAGTTGCTCAGTAAAACAGCAGCAGTTTCATTTTTCTGAACCCACAAAACATCACACTTCAAAGTGCAAAAAGCCTATGTGGGACTGATGGTAAATCAAGATATGTAAGATACTGTGAATACTGTAAACTTAAAGAAATTGTAATGTACCATCTTGTGGGTCTAATGAACGTAAAACAGATGAATCACTGATTGAACTTCAGGTTTTGGAGAGCAAGGCCAAAACTTTGCTCACCAAAAAAAAACATTACTTCCCATCTCCAGTTTACTAAACATTATGTTGATAAGCTAGAAGAGTATTGGGAAAGTGTTTTGTGGACAGATGAGAATTGTTTGGTTTGAGAGATGTCAGGTTTGGAGACAAAAAAATCACTGCGGAAACTCATCCAGTCCATGAAACCTGAGGGTGGTAATGTCCTTATTTGGGCCAGGTCAGCTCGCCATGACTGATAGACCAATGACTTCTGAATAGTGCAAGCAAATACCTGAAGTGTTCTGAGGAATGGGCGTAAACTCCTCAAAGCCACCGTAGACGACGGATCAGCAGTTACTGAAAACGTTTAGCTGCTGGACATGGGGGGGGTCACACCAGATACTGAAAATAATAATTCATTTTCACGAATAAATAAATGCTCAAGTATAGTATTCATTTCATTTGATTGGGTACTTTCAGGACTCATTTTACCCAGAAATGTGAAAAATTCTGAAAAGTATATTTTCGATCAATTAATACGGAGACATATTATAAGCAGAAGGTAGTCCTTTTATTCTCATATGAATACATTAATATTTGACAGTGATATATGTGGGTATAAGTAAATGTAAAAAATGAGCCTACATTTAAAAGTTATTTTAAAGTGCAGTGCAGTATACACAAAGTAAACTGGTGATGCTTTCTGATAAGCTATGACGCGTCCTGGGATGTTCAGAGAACATTCAAGGCTAAATCCACACTGAATCACTTTCACGCTTTTTGCTGTGGCTGAGGAGGCCACATCCTTTTACCGATGAATGGTGGAGGGCACACAGACTGGGGTATTGTCATATATGCCTAACCAACTATCTTAAAAAAAAAAGCAGTTTTTATGCCCATGAGCAAATTGAATCGTTTTACTGGTTTACCTCTAAAACTGAAAAGAAATTAGTTTGATTTTTAGGAATGGTTACTTTAAATGCACATTTCCAGTTATGACTAATTCTCATTAGTAATATCTTATATTTAAGAGTTACCACTTTTGTGACTCATGTCAATTTTAAACAATGGTAAAAATCGAATCCAACAACAGAGTAAACGTAGGTCAAAAGTGAACAACCATCTCCCTTGCACCTTGTGATGCACCAGGTTTTGTTTATATTTTGTTCTTTGTAGGTTTTATATTTCTTTTATTCATTTAGTGTTGTTAGTAAGGGATACTTACAACGGAAGAATTTCATTGTATGGTCTAAACTGCTGTTTTTACTGTGCATATGACAATAAACATCTTGAATCTGATCTGGCTGAGTTGTGCTTATCAGAAGAACATTTTACTGCTCCATGTCATTATCATTCTGCAGGGTTTTCATTGCCAGACCCCACAGAGTTACACTGGAGATAAACTGGCCTTCGCTGGACCTATAGGACCTGCTAGACCCTGTGAGGGAACTGCAGTGATTGTCTGTAGGAGGCAGGTAGGGCCTCCCCACCATGCCTCTGTCCACTGACATATTCCCATTCTCCACATACGGACCATAGACAGCCTCTTGAGACGCCTGAGGTTTGGCCAGCTTCATGCGGTCTGTGGCGGGTAAGGCTGCACTCCTTTCCTGGTGGTTGGACGAGAGGAGGTGATGGGGAACCAGTGTGCGCAACTCGGGAAGCGGGGTAGATGCTGGACTAAGGTGCATGCTGGGAGGAGGAGTCTCTATATGAGGTGATACCTGTGACGGTGAAGATGTAGGCGGCGAGGGTTTCTCTAACCCTGTGTGGGGCATCACAGTGGAGAAATGCTGCTCCGTGGTAGCAGCAGGAGGTTTACTGTTGCTGACAGGTTTGGGGAATGAGGCGGCTCCATCTGAGCTGTGTGCCTGCTCAGAACCGACAGTCACTGGGCCGTCAACTGGAGGCCCCTTGCAGTGCATGTTGCTGTGTCTCCTCAGCATGGCAGAGCGGGTAAAGCTCTTTCCACAGGTATTACAGACGTAGGGTTTCTCACCAGTATGTGATCGTATGTGACGTTGCAGGTCTCCTGAGCCGATGAAGCACTTCCCTAAAGTAATTTATGACAAATACTGAATGTAAAACACTGTGTCGACATTATCTACCACCCATTAACACTGAAACTTATACTGAAATGTGGAGAAAACAGGTTTAAAGCCTTACAAGATGTGTTCGCACATTTTATATCTTTAATGTAGTTTTTTTTTTGCAGATAAAATCAAAGCACCAAATATTCTTTATAATAAATATTATATAATGTTAGCAGGACAGCTGCAGCAGCCCTGCTCTGTTTGTATGAACAGGATGTGTTCAGGAACAGTGTTAAGTTGTCCATCACGTCCAACATTCAGATTGCAACACACAGTCTCTGTATTAGTTACACATGCAAAACATCCAAAACAGACTTGAAGTGTAAAAACACACTTCAAGTCGTGTTGACAGGGATAGAGTAGGAGTAAAATATGAGCCGTGAGAACATCTGTCTGAACAGCTGGACTGATGGAATGTCAGATGTGCAAGAGACGTGTGACAGCTGAAATGCTTTCTGTGTAGACACAATGTTAGGACACTGATGTCCATATCTGATAGCCAGTGACTACTCATATGGCTTGGGAAGCCAAATATAGCAAAAATGAATGAAAGCCAATAAGCTTTCAGATATAGCTGTTAACATTTAGCTGCAAAACCAATTCTATGATCCACACTTCCCTAAGCTTTACTGTATGTGTAGGGGAACACATTTTCCATCATGACAATATTATCAGAAGTTCTTTCGTGTAATATGTATGTACAGTACGTAAGCTACAAAACTTGAATGTGAATAACAACTTATAATAAGTAGAGACTACTCCTTACCACAGGTGGCACAGCTGTGTGGCTTTTCTCCAGCATGACGGGCCTTGTGCTTCAGAAGCTTTCTGTGCGTGTTGAAGGACTTTCCACACTGGTCACAGGTGAAGGTCTTGTCTGTTGTGTGAGTCCTCTTGTGCTCCTTGAGATTGCTTAAATTGTTAAACCCTGAACAGAAACATGACAAGAAAAACACAAGGTTATTTTCCACAATCACACCATAACAAATTAATAGATTATCAAGAAGGTAAGGAAAGGTGTTCCTTTTGTCACGTACCTCGACCACATATATCACACAGATGCGGCTTCTCGCCAGTGTGGACCACTTTGTGGCGATGAACATCTCCTGATGCAGTAAAACTGGAAAATACAAACGAATCTTCAACCAAAATTCAACTACAGATCTTTTAGAATTGCATACTAGAGAAAATAGCAGACCATGTATAGAGTTATATCAAATTTGAGGCAGACATACATACATACATACGATAAACAAATAGCAACACAAAATAATACCTAAACAAGAGTCAAGAAAGAAATAAGAATGAATATATGGATAAGGAGAGATGTTTTACCTTTTGCCACACAACTCACAGATGTATGGTTTCTCTCCAGAATGTCGCCTCAAATGGGTCTGTAAATTTCCCGCCTATAAAAGAATATTATTAAAATGCCTCAATAAAAGAAGGAACAAAAACTGTGCAAAGTTACACCATACCATACCTGTGAGAAGTTTCTCCCACAAACATTGCACTGAAAGGGTTTCTCGCCTGCAACAGAAAATGTAGGTTTGCGTTTAAAGTATTAAAATGAATCCCTATGACTTATTCTAAACCTGTGATTATAAAACAAAAGCGGAGATACCAGTATGCGAGCGCTTGTGCAGCTCTAGGTTGCTCGGATGTTTGAAGATCTTCCCGCACACCTCACAGCAGTATTGCTTGTGTCCTGCCTGCTGTGGTGTCTCTGGCATAGGCTTCAGATTTTGATCCTCTTGGTTCACAGTTGGAGGACTGGGCAGTGGAACATCTGCTGCTGCCTCTGGAACCTCTTCTCTGTCTGCAGCAGTGCCTTCAATAGGAACTTCTGGGGCTTCGGTCTGGACCACACTCCTCCCTTGATAGTTCTCTTTGGGACAGCTGAGGATGGGTTCAGCGGTGGATTCAGCGCACATCTCCTCCAAAGCCTTCTGAGACCGGAGGTAGTTGTATTTCTTTAGGTACACAGCTTTCTTTGGACGAACTGTCTTGTTGAGCATTGAGTCTGTGGGGTCAGAGCTGGGAGTGTTTAAATTATCTGAGGGTGTTAAAGAGGAGACAGGGTTCTTTTCCACAGCTATAGATGTGCAGGGGGGGGTAGGCTGAACTGTGTTTCCTGAGTTGACAGAGGCGTTGTTTCCTCCCTGGCTCATCCCGAGCGGACACTGCTGCTCTTCCCCCACCACCAAAGGGCCTGGGCCTTGATTTGAAGCAACACTATTAGTCTGAATTGCACTTTGTTTGAAATACTGCTTACTATAGAAGTTGCGGAGCTTGTATCCATGCACTAGTTGTTTTTCTACAGGTGCCTGAGAGCTGGAAGCAATGTCACAGTTTGAGCTGTTGCTAGAAATAGGAACCGGCATCCGTCGGGTGTGGTCCACGTCACTGCTGAAGCCGGGCTTCTGGGATTCAGAGGGACAATGCAGGTCAACATCATGAGGGAGACTGCTCCCCAAGAGGCAGTCATGCTCTGAGCCCAGCATGCCTGGGAGAGAAAAGGAAGGTATTTCCACGGGTGGAGGACATGGCTTGAGAAAGGCGTTACACATGCTCTGCACATTTGGAACCTGCAAACACTGAGCAATGTCCAGGAGCGCCTGCACATTATCTTGGTTAATGTCGAGATGGGAGGTATACATGTAGTCCAGTATTTGGCCGATGCCACTGACATCCTGGATAACCAGGTTGAACACCTCATTCTTCTGACTGGGGGAATTTTGGAACAAAGACCTAGAAAGAATAAAATCATACATTTAAACATTTGCTTACTTAGAAGCAGCTCATTAACAATAACGGCTATGTGATAGGTATGGAAATACACTCACTTGCCAGTTCCTTAGGTACACTAGTGAAAACAAATGCACGCAATATGACAGTCCTGCACTAAATCTTAGCTTCATGAACGTTATAGTATTCAGCATTTGATTAAAATAACTGGGAAAGCCATTTATAACAGAAACACTTTGGTGTTTAAATCAATGTAGTTTAACAACACCACAAACTACATCCTCCAAAATAATCACACAGTTGAATGACATTTTCTTGTGTGCTGTTATATTAGAGCGCGGTTGTCTTCACTAGTGTACCTTATGTTTTGGCAAGGGGGTGTATGCCAGTGATGTGTATCTGCATTACATGTATAGAGGCAAAGAGGCACCTGAAATAGGAGCTGAAAGCGGCCAGGACATTTTTGTGGGCTTTGAAGCAGACACCTTTGACCACCAGCATGCAGTCACAGAGCAGACCCTGAATCCTCTGCTCCTGGAGCTGCTGGAGGAGGTAGGAGCTGTGGCTGGACAGAGTGTCCATGGTCACTCAGCTGCAGACCGGCGCAGCTCCAACTTCTCCATCAAAAGGCTAGACAAGTTCAAAACAGCAAGTGACTAGTTATTACTTATTCTTACGGCCAGCAACTGATGCCAACATTTTGAAACGACAACGTTCATGTGTATCTCTCAACAAACTGCGCATAATTCAGTGTCCCTGCGCTTACGAGACCGCCCATGCAAAAATTGGACGAAAACTGTTAAGCTAACTACAAAGCTATGCTAATCAACCACAGCTGTGTGTGGCGCCATCGCCAAAATAAAATAAAATCCCCAAATAATTACATTTTCGCATGTAAATTAGCCGTATTTATTGTCAGTTGAGCAGTCCAGTTTAGAGGTCCAAACCTACTTCGAAGGTTTCCAGCTTTAATTTGGATGATGGGTCACTTTTTTGACACTAACAACATTACATCACTTCCTGGTGCAACCGCTATCTCGAGCTGAAGTAGATACCGTGAACAAATCTCTAAATAAGATAAGATACACATTTATTTATCCCACAGCGGGCCATGTTATGTGTAACTAGACTGAAATACTGAAAGTATGTACGTATTATTAAAAGCTGTGTACTTCAGTCATTTCCAATGTCAGAACTTTGCTTCAGTCAGGTTTCCGCACGGGAGGCTAATAATGTTGCTCCCATGTGTCGCCGTAATCACGTGTGTTTTGAAAAGTTTAGACGAATGGAGCGGAGCAGGCGAATGTTTGTTTTCAAAAACGATTTTGAAGCAAAACGAATTCATCGTAACGACTAACGACATTTGGCGTGTTGTTAAATCGTCCGTGGCATCGTGACACAGGTTTATTTGTAACATTTTTATAGCTTTAGATAACATTAGCCGGTCTTCCTTAGCTAACGTTAGCCTGCATCTGTGTTAAGGAAAGTTGGATCCCGCCTCTGCGAGTATTAAACGGATTTCGGTTTATACGTTGGTACGGTTGGTTTCAGTTGAACACTTCGTTAACAGAGTCAGTTAAACAACGGTTGGGCCAAGAAAGAGACTCGTCAATATGGTGTTTTTCACCTGCAACGCGTGTGGTGAATCCTTGAAAAAAGCCCAGGTAGATAAACACGTGAACATTTGCCGGGGGTGCCAGGTCCTGTCCTGCATCGACTGCGGAAAAGACTTCTGGTAATTACTGACCCAGTGTGTCCTGTGTTATGTTACGTTCACCATGTAGATCTAGTATTATGGTCCTAACGTTCAGATTGCTAACGGTATGTGTACACTGATGTTTGCTTGTACGTGTTACAAAAGGGGCGATGACTACAAAAACCACATTAAATGTATCAGTGAGGACCAGAAGTATGGTGGCAAAGGCTTCGAGGCTAAAGCTAACAAAGGAGACATGAAACAGCAGCAGTGGATCCAGGTACATATAACAATCCTTTATTGATCCCTCATGGGGAAAAAAATTAAAAATCTTTCTCTGCATTTAACCCACCCATTTGTTCGCACAGTAGTGTGTACACTCTGAGCAGTTTGGGGGTTAGATGCTCTAACCACTATTCCACATTTCCCCAAAATGCAGAGGTCTCTGTAACAGTTTGTATGTGTGTTATTCAAGTTTGTGTTTTTGTTTTAATATATGTATCTTTTACTGCAGAGAGTCCACGATGCCATGAACAAACCTGGAGTCAGCGCAAAGCTGAGAGATGTGCTCAGACAAGTCAGTTCGTATGACAACGTACCGAGAAAGAAAGCCAAGTTCCAGGTTGGCATTACTTAAAACCACAAATGTTTTCTGATTATCAGTTGTGTTTTTTGGTGGCAAAACTTGTTCGCATGAACTAATCAGTTATGTTTTTTTTTTTCTTTTAGAACTGGATGAAAAATAGTCTTAAAATTGCCAACACCAGCCTGCATGATGAAGTATGGGACATAATTTCTGCAGCTGACAGTGTAAGTTACTCTGCTTACTGGTGATGCTGTTTATTTGACTGTTTGCTGTGAATATTGATAGCAAAGCAATAGGTGAGATTTAAAGTAATGAAATTCCTTAAGAAATGGTTTCCAAAGGCCTTTGCCACTTGCTAAAAATGTATTTGTTTTTCCCGGGTAATAACATATCCAAGTAATCAGATTACAGATCGCTGTTTGTAAATGCAAATGTTTACAAAAGATTTCAGAACACTGGAAGCAATGTACTCCTTTGTGTGTTTTTCTGGTTGTGCTAGGCTATTTTAAGGAAAGAATAATTTTCTTTACCCACTCGTTGTCTGGCAGGCTCCAGAGACTACACAACCAACAGTGGCTGAAGTAAAAATGGACACGGATGTAAATGAAAAGCAAAATGGCCAACCAAATGCAGAGAAAAAGAAGCTGAACAAACGTGAGCGCAAAGAAGCCCGTCAGCAAAAGAATGGGAAAGCTGCAAAAGGAGCTGAAAAAACAGCCACACAAGAGCCAGAGGAAGACCAGGGTGCCAAAAAGGGAAAAAAGGACAGGAAGAGAAAGCACGACTATGAAGCATCTGGAGATGATGTGGAGAATGGACATGATGCTGCCACTGAGATGTCCTTCAAGAAAACAAAGAGTAAGTCAAATTTTTCTGAGTATGTGTAAATTAGTCACTGCAATGTACTGTAGGTGAATAAGACTTATTGAAATGCTGAAATACTAACATACATGTGTTTAAAAAAGTGAAAAGTGTTGTATTTAAAGATTTATTTACTTTTGCAGCTGACAAAACAGCAGCTGGTGATATTTCCATGTCAGAGGAGACTGAAGATCAAGCTGTTTCTAAAGGTAACGTTGCCCTACATGACTAAGACCAGAGGTCACAAATAGGTGGTCTCAGATTATGAACAAGCCTTAAATGTGGATGATGTTGATAGAACTACTGGGCTTCATGTGTCTCATATCGCAGCCAGTCATAATGGAAGACACTTAAACCTACTTAAATCTACTTACCTGACTTTGGTTGGTTGTCACAAAACGGTAGTAAGTTACTTAAGCTTCATCTTGATGTAGCGACTGTAAGTGTGTCTTGTAACCGTAATATATATTGATTTTTCTCTTTTTCTTTAACTTGTATTTTTGTTGTGCTGCTGTAACACCCAGATTTCCCCATGGATCATTAAAGTCCTATTGTGGTGTTTTTTTCCCTTTGCTTTAGTAAATTGTTTCTTGACCTCTTTGAATTTTATTGACGAACCTTAGTAAATAAATGATGGTGTTAAATGAGCCACCAGAGGTCAGTGTTGCTTCTCTTGTTGACAGTGTTGACTCAGTGAATATTCTCCATACTGGAAGCTAATGTATGCTTCTGGTCTACTGACAGGCAAATTCAACTGGAAGGGAAACATCAAAGCAGTACTGAGAGACTCACCTGACCAGGAACTGTCGGTAAAGAAACTCAGGAAGAAGGTGAGGCATGAAGTGTTAAATTATAATGTGTGTTCAAGTCTTTATTTCCTTATTTGTACGCTAGACATCTAAACCCAGGTTCTTGCTTTTATAAATATGGTTTCAAAATGAGACCTGTTGTTGCCGTAACATTAAGAGCTTGTCTGTCTGTTGCAGGTTTTGGCAGCCTACTACTCATACACTGGTGAAAAGAATTTTAAAACAGAAGAGGAGGTGCTTGTAATTTTCAACAAGAAGGTCAATAACAATCCCAAGTTTAGGGTTTTGAAAGACAGAGTAAAACTTATTAAATAGAGTTGTTCCCCTCTGCTTCTTGCATGTCACGATACTTATGTACTTTTAATATTTAAAAGTCATTGTTGTCTGTCATCTTTCCTTGCATCTTTTTATTCAGATGACATAATCTGGAAGATTAAATCATTTTATGACTCAACTATGTGTCCTGTTCCTGTTCAGTAGTTCTGTGGACTGCCGTGGGTCCGGTAGCATGACTTTTAGAAATTACCTTTGAACGTGTCAGTGTTTTTTTTAATGTATAAAATGACAGTTGTGATAGATGGCTGCTTTGTTTCACATTCCATGCTCACAGTAAGGCTGGGAAGTGGCACCTTATCTGTGGGATTGGATGTTCGAGTGGGGGAAGGGAAGCGGGAGAGGTGCACCTGAGGTGAATTTGACTCTCACACGGGACGAAGTTAATGCACATTCCTCGGCACCCCGAACGGGGTTCACTTGGCCAGGGACACAGAAGCTCCATAGAAGCAAGACGCTTGGTGTCAGCCTCAGGTGAAGTTTTAATGCTGTCTGATTTTCCACGGCTAGAATGAGTAGTCTCTTTACCCTGTACAAACGCACACACATTCACACACAAACAGGAGGAGCTACAGAAGGAAATCTGCCCAGCTTTATGAAGCTCCGCTAATCCCAGCTGGTTTAACACTGATGTTCATTCATCACGCTGCTAACCTGTAATTGTATATTGCATGCTTTGGGTTTTAGTCAAGCTGTTACTCAAGTTTGCTAGTATTAAAATGATGTTTTCTAGTCCAGTTGGACTCAACAGTGGCCAATTCTTTTGTTTTAATCCAGACCCCACAGGATACTGAAACTAACCCTGGTTTTACTGTTGAGATCAGCATTTTATTTTTTCCATTAGATATTCAAGGATGTGGCCAGTATCTTTTGCATTTATATTAATGGCAGCTGTAGATGTCCAAATGATAAAATGCTCATCTTACCTTGAGTATTAAAGTCATGCTGTGTAATATTTAACCACACTGAAATCCTAAGTTGCTTGTATAGCCATTTCCCTATTAGGACTAATATTCTAATAGTAGCTAAAGTTGGCAAACCTGGTGTGTTTATATTGTTGTATATTTATTGGCCAATATTCAAGCATAATTGTCCTCTTACGAACACTCTTCTAACTGTGGCATGCTCATGCTCATGTTCATGGGGCAGAACTATATTCGGTGCATTTGGAAAACAAGGGATGCGTGTCGCAGCAAAATGTGTACAGCCCTCTTACCTTAAAGTTTTCCCTAAAAAGAGACATGGTGGAGTACATTTACCCTATTTATTAATATGACCATCATACATTATGTTTAAGTGCAACTTCTCCACATTACAGCATAAATTGCAGGCTCCGAAAAACAACAACAAGAGCACATGTTGTGACCTCCATAATGGCACTGTTTGTTGGAGGACTTCTAGTTACCATATAATAATAATCACTTTGTTCATGTCGATTTAACCTAGTAGCCCAGCAAATAAATCTGGGTAGACAAAAGTGGATTCCTGTGACTATTTCCACAGAATGAGTGGTTGCAGTGAACTGTGAAGTATTCCCTTTTCTTCCCCTGCACACGCCCTGTCTTTGTGTCATTGACGTTTTTAATTCTGAGAGTTCAAAAGTAAAACAACACTATCAGCAGTGTCAGGTTCTTGACAGCAATATGAAAAGCTAATATGTATTGTGCAAACTTTATGAGGAGTGGCAGACAGTGTACACTGTCAGATTTTTATTTTATTTTATTTTTTCATTGCAGGTATCCTTAGTTTATCTAGGAGGGTGGTGTTGTTTTGTTTTTGTTTTTTTGTCTTGCCCGGTGGTCCAGTTTGACCTATGCTCTTTGTGTTAACATGGTTTTGACGATTTAGTGACAAACATGCTTAAAAATATTTAGTCTGTCAGCCTACTGAATAACCTGCTAATACAATGTGTTTCAGTTTAGTTTATCTATTTATTTATGCATTATTGGATAAAAAGGACTATGTATCCAATTTTTTTACACAACTTAACATTTCTGAAGATTCAGGTATTCTGTTTTTACATTTTACTTGATAAATATACTCGTTTTATGAATTATTTCTAAGTTAAATGATTCAATTATGTTGTGTTTATTCTTTTTCTGTACCTGCATTTGAGCGATTCCATCGTTTCTAACACAAAAACTACAGCTGTCTCTTTCACGTGCGTCATAAAGAAGCGACGCAGTGCCTAAACAGGAAGTGCCTTCTAATAACTGGTTAGCTTCTAACGCTAATAGAAGTGAGTGGTACCGGTCAACAGAATGTTTAACGACAGTGAGCTTGCAACGCTGAGAAATCGCTTCAAGAGAGATGCTGAGTTTCTTATGCAAACGACGACATCGGGAGACGAAGATGAAAAGAGTAAGCGTCCTAAGAAATGATGTCCGCCAATATTATTAGCCAATTTTCATTAGTTTTCTTACAAACTCTGGGGGGTAACGTTGCTGTGAAATGTTGGGTGTTTCTATGGGTGTCGAAATGTTAATAACATTACTTATTTCACACTTGGACTGCCGCCGAGCCAAGCAGACATATTAGTCAGAAGTGTAGCTAACTTTGATCCTCTTGCTAAATGGTGTTTAAACAACTTATAAAGCCATAGTTAATCAAATGCTAACTCTTTCAGATAAAGCAGAGCGTGTGGCTGTTGTAACTGAATCATTTTTTTTCTTTTCTAATATGGTGTCTGGTGGGCAGCTTGTACAGAGTCTAGTTGTCCAGCTTTGAGGCCCTCCCTGGCAGAGATCCAGCAATTCTTGATTGTTTTGACTGTGAACAAACGCTGTGTCAGTTGAGCAACATAATACAGGGAAACTCAACTCCTACACTGCCCCAACCCAAGGGTCATGTCTCTGCCAGTGTAAACTGATAATTGTAATGGAACCAAACATTTTTCGAGGTGTGTGTATGTGTGTGTGTCTCTCCACATGCACGCATACCCATCAGTGATCCTTCTGGCAGTAATAATTGCAATATAAATCTAACAATTTGCCGTAGTGCTGTGCGCGTTGTGCAGAAGACAGACATAACTTTGATTAAAGGTGTAGGACATATTCTTTTGTAGGGTCTCGAGTTCATTGTGAACTCTGCACAGAGTAGACCAGCGTGCTGAACCATTTCAGCAGCCAACAACAGGCTCTGATACGTTTAATCAACCAGTAAATTATAGAGATTAATAGCTCTCTGAGAAGCAAGATTATCTCGGAGAAACCTATCAGTTTCACCTCAAAAGCTGCTTAAATCTGAAAGGCGAGGATTAATTACATTTTCCAAAGGCAAGGCAAATCTCATATTTGATAGTCTAGTCCATACCATTCTGTAAACCCTTTCAGTGCCCTTGTTAGTACGTTTTCACTGAGTCATGCACTATGTTCGTGTTAAAGTTTGTCAGTATTTTACTGTGTGTTTAAGCTAACATTTAACACTGTAGACACGTTTTTCTGTCCAGTTCTCATGTGCTGAAACATGCTCTTTTAGTTAAACCTATATTTGTAATTCTTTTCCGACTCCCGTCTTTCCTACTACCCTTTAGGTCAGAAGGAAAAAGATGCCAAACCCCTCCCTCGCATTAATAAACATTCAGTTTTCTGGATCGTGGCATCTATAGCTGTGACATACTATGTGGAATTCCCCCGCAACATTATGGAAAATGATGACATTAAAAGGTAAGTGAGCTATGAGGGAGACATGCATTTTTAGATTTTCTGGAAATAGACAGATTATCTTAAATAGTCAAAATTAAATCCAGAGCAATAGGCAGTGATGGAGTATGCACAGGACAAAACATCACAGAAGAATGTGATCATTGTCCCATTATTGCATGTCAGGCCAGTAAAGAGACACGAGTATATGCTCAGGTGAGCATATACTCAGGTCTATAAATGACCTAAGCGCACACAGAAAGCATTGTTCTTCAAAAACCTTCATAGTCACGAAAGGTGCTTGGTCACGGTCAACAAAGAGAAACGTATTTTGTTTTCTCTTTCAGCCGTATTATGGGTAAATGATACGAATGAAAGCACTGGTATCTGATAAACCTTTTGTGATATTATACCTCCTTGTACATTTGAATAGACTGTTTTCAGCTGTTGTATTAATGTTCCTCACTTTAAGCCTTGTGTTTCCAGTTGGTGGTTCAATGTCGGTCTGGTACTACTTGGGATCTGCCTCTGTCTGGCCATGTTTTGCATTGTGTACCTGGAGTGGTTCAAAGGCATCCAGCACTATGACCAAGAATACCCTGCCATTCCTCCCATCACCACTGCAGCGTTTCTTGCTGCATCAGCCAGGTAATGAAAGAAACTAGCTGCACACGTCCTCAATTTGCTCATCAGTGACACGGGCGACCTCTGTGCTGCAACAGCAAAGGATATAGTGGTCAGCATTTGACTGTCTAAAGCAACTGGTTGTCTGTGTTTTAACTTACTTGCATACCACCACCTAGATCACTGAGAATCTCAATGAGTGTGAAATTTTAACTTGTTACTGAGAAAAGTTTTGGTCAGAAGAAAGCACAACAGTTCCTCATTCCCTTTTGTGTGCTGAATCTTACCTGCAGCAGGTGCAGTTCATTGTCTAGCGAGTGTAAGCTGGCCAGACATGGTGAAGAAATTGCCAATCCTCTTGTGCTGGCCTTTAGCTCAGTTTGCAACCTGGCCTGCCAGCTATCTGAGCATGCTGCTTCAACTTCAACTTAGGCTGGCAGAGCTTGTTAAAATGATGATTGATGATTTCATTTTAGAAAATGTCCAAATGCCCAACATACACCATATTGCCAAAAGTGTTCGCTCATCTGCCTTTACACGCATATGAACTTAAGTGACATCCCATTCTTAAACCACAGGGTTTAATATGACGTCAGCCCATCTTTGCAGCTATAACAGCTTCAACTCTTCTGGGAAGGCTTTTACACAAGGTTTAGGAGTGTGTTCATGAGAATTTGTGACCATTCTTCCAGAAGCGCATTTGTGAGGTCAGATACTGATGTTGGACGAGAAGGCCTGGCTCACAGTCTTCACTCTAATTCATCCCAAAGGTGTTCTGTCAGGTTGAGGGTCAGGACTCTGTGCAGGCCAGTCAAGTTCTTCCACACCAAACTCGCTCATCCATGTCTTTATGGACCTTGCTTTGTGCACAGGTGTGCAGTCACGTTGAAACAGGAAGGGGACATCCCCAAACTGTTCCCACAAAGTTGAGAGCATAGAATTGTCCAAACGCTCTTGGTGTGCTTGGATGCAGCTGCTCGGCCATGGAAACCCATTCCATGAAGCTCTCCATGCACTGTTCTTGAGCTAATCTGAAGGCCACATGAAGTTTGGAGGTCTGTAGCGAATTGACTCCGCAGGAAGTTGGCGACCTCTGTGCACTATGCGCCTCAGCATCCGTTGACCCCGCTCTGTCATTTTATGTGGCCCACTTTACGTGCCTGAGTTGCTGTCGTTCCCAATCACTTCCACTTTGTTATAATACCAGTGACAGTTGACTGTGGAATAGTAGCGAGGAAATTTCACGACTGGACTTGTTGCACAGGTGGCATCCTATCACAATACCACTCTGGAATTCACTGAGCTCCTGAGAGCGACCCATTCTTTAACAAATGTTTGTAGAAGCAGTCTGGATGCCTAGGTGATTGATTTTATACACCTGTGGCCATGGAAGTGACTGGAACACACTGAATTCAATTATATAGATGGGTGAGTGAATACTTTTGGCAATATAGTGTTTAACAACAAAAATTGCCATTCAGAAATGCTAAACATGTTTCACAATCATTTTAAGCTGTATAATGTGCTGCTCTACCCTGTATTGATAAAAAAAAAAAAAGGAGGTCTCAAAGGTGATAATAATAGTTATCAGCCCCAAAAATCTAATCCTGGTCAGGCTTTTAAATGTCATGTGGGAACACAAACACGCTGTTCCCAAGCTGTTGACACACTGTTGGTATCATATTATATGATTCGGGTTACTCAGAATTAAAGAGCCTTGCCCAAACAATGACAAAAAAAAAACATGACAAAGGTTAAATGTGTGGTATTTTTAGACAGCTTTTTGTTTGCCTTTAAGCTTTAAGCATTTGCTTTGTCTTCCCTTTGTTGTACTGGAAAGCTAACTCTTTGAAGGAATACTCTTTTTTTTTTTTTTTTCTAGGTCAGTCTGGCAAGACTATCAACCCATTGGTTAGTCAAACAATTACATCAATATATAAAATTAATATACAGGTTTAACAGACATGTTTTCCAAGTCTATTTTTGATTTTTAACTAATTGGTTGATGGTGCTTGATACAGTCTGACACTGTCGGGTTTACATAACATTACATTAAAAGAACTTAAACAAAAAGAATCAATATCAATAATAATCTGTCTAATTAATAATCTGTAATAAAGAAATACTTTAAAATCTCTTGTATATTTGCTGGTCTTTCATGAGGAACCAAGCGTTGTTATGTGTTATTTACACTTTTGCAAATCCATCCTCTGTTTGTATATCAGAGAAGATCAGGATACACCGATCTGGTAAGGGTAAACTCTTACTAGTGTAGAATAATCCAAGGCTTTTACATTCAAACAAATGTGTGTTTGAAGCTCTTACAGAGTTCACACAGTCCTTATTATGTTTGAGGGGATTGTTCGATTATTCATTGTCGGATCGTCAGTATTTGATGAAGGACTTAGCAGGGAAGTAATCATGACGACTAACAGCTTAAGTTACCCAGTAGTGTGAGTTGAAAATGCCCACTTTGTTTGTGTGTTAATAGATATTCCCGACTAATGGCGTTTATTTGATCTTAAGTCTTAATGATTACATTAATTAATGTCCCGCTTTTGTTGTCATGGCTGAATGGAGCCATATTTATTAGCAACACTTGAATAAATAAAAAAGGCACCACATATAAATTCAGAATATTGATTTTCTTTTCTGTCTTTCTCCTGCAGCTTCAACATTGCATTGTGGCCAGTGTGGTCCTTCTTCACTCCACTCATCCTCTTCACGCAGTTCATGGGCGTGGTCATGTTCATCTCTTTGCTGGGATGAATGTGAAAGGTGACGATGATACCATTTTTGATTTTAAATTTCACAAAACGTCTTTTTACAAGTGACACGAACATGATTTACAGGACTGCTTTTTTTAAAGATTCTTACAGTAAAGTAAGAATGCTCCTACACTATTCTGAAAGAGAGAAATTTATACATCTAATATTAGCACTTCAAACGTTTTTTTTGAATAATCTCAACTTGTCTTTTTTTATGCAGCTGCACAATTGTCCCTCATAAACCGTAATTTTAGTTTTTTTGAAATTTCTCCATTGCTTACACACATTTTCTTATACCGAGCTCAAGCTATCTTCACTCAACCTTATTTCTTCACACACAAAGTTACTATAATGATGTACTTCCTTCACACACATCTCCCCATGAAACAACCCTTGTTCTCACAGCATTACAACATAGTAAAAGTCAGCAACATTTGTCTCTTGATACATGTTATACCTATACAAGATCAAGATATGTAGATGAACTGGAAAAATAAAATATAATATTAATAATAGTAAATGACTACACTTACTGTCTAGTGGCAGGATGTATATTCCCCTTCACCTCTGACACTTTAACCAGCCTACCCTAAGCAAACACCGTATGTACCATATGGTAGGCAACACAGTATTGGCCTGAATTCCATTCTAAACTAAGTGCCTTGTGTTAATCTCCCTGTGCCATGCTAATTTCTCTGTGGGTTCCTCACACCTTTAACAAACTTCCATCTGCCGTCTGTTGGTCTAATTCTGAGTTCATCTGAGTCACAGCTGTTGTCGGCTGGTAATGATGTTTTTGCCTGCAGCGCTGTATGGTCACGCTGGTGCTGGTGTGCTCAATAATTTGAGCCAAGTTTGGGATTTTTTTTAATTGAAATGTTTTCCCATGTTAAGTAAGTAAATGACTCATTTGATGACAACCTCCTCGTGCACATCCACTCCAGCTGGCTACTTGTCCACCACCGATTCGGTGTGAAGTTTTCATCAAACTGCTTCACCGCCACCATTTCACGTCATCCTTCTCTCTCCACCATCTAGGACCACGCAAAAGACACGGAGTGACAGGGCCTTATCCAGAGCTGCCTGGAACTTCCTCCCCAAACGCATCCATGACAGCACCAATGTTCAAGACCCTAATCAAAACTCACTGTTTGGATTAACAGAACTACTGTTAATGTGTCCACTTGATTTGAGTGTTTACCATGTTTTTAACTTGTTCTGTTATCTTATTTTGTAAAGCGCTCCATAGACAGACATAATTAAGTTTGTCTGTTGTGCTAATCTCCCAGGAAAAAAAAATGTAAAATATTTCAAACTGTGCTAGGAGACCAACAGTGTTTTAAAGGTGAAGCCCTCTTAAAGATGTTTGCAGATACTCTGCACGAGTTTTTCTTCAATAAACCTTTATAACAAATTGGAATGAATACTTGAACTTTTTGTTTCCACATTAAAGCCCATCTTGAGGCATCTTTTTATACCATGGCTCGCAAAAGTATTCATACCCCTTGAACTTTTTCACATTTCGTCACGTTTACGACCACAAACATTAATATATTTTATTGGAATTTTATGTGAAGGACCAACAAATATTTATTCTCAAATAAACAACTAAAAGGTGCGGTGTGCAAAAGTATTCTGCCCCCTGGAGTCGATACTTTGTGGAATCGCCTTTTGCTACAATTACAGCTGCAAGTCTTTTGGGGTATGTCTCTACCAGCTTTGCACATCTGAAATTGTTGCCCATTCTTCTTTGCAAAACAGCTCAAGCTCAGTCAGATTAGCTAAAGAGTATTTGTGAATGGCAGTTTTCAGATCAGACGAGACTAAGTGGCTGGGGAGAGGGCTGTCTGGGCTTCCCTGCTGAAGCTGCTGCCCCCGCGACCTGTACCCGGATAAGCGGAAGAAGACGAGACGAGACGAGTTTTCAGATCTTGCCGCGGAGTCTCGATTGGATTTAGGTCTGGACTTTGACTGGGTCATTCTAACACATGAATAAGTTTTGCATTGTCCTGCTGGAAGGTGAACCTCCGCCCCAGTTTCAAGTCTTTTGCAGACTGGGTTTCTTCCGAGATTGCCCTGTATTTGGCTCCATCCGTCTTCCCATCAACTCTGACCATCTTCCCTGTCCCTGCTGAAGAGAAGCACCTCCAGAGCATGATGCTTTTGCATTTTGCATTTTGCATTTAGGCCAAAAAGTTCCATTTTGGTCTCATCTGCAAACAGGACTTCTTATGGTTTTCTTATAACAATGGCTTTCTTCTTGCCACTCCATAAAGGCCAGATTTGTGCAGTGCACAACCAATAGTTGTGATTCCCCCGGCCTGTAAGTTTGGGTGGATGGACGTGTCTTGGTAGGTTTGCAGTTGTGCCGTACTCTTTCCATTTCCAGATGATGGATTGAACAGTGAGATGTTCAAAGCTTGGGAAATCTTTTTATAGCCTAACCCTGCTTTAAATTTCTCCACAACTTTATCCCTGACCTGTCTGGTGTGTTCATTGGGCTTCATGATGCTGTTTGCTCCCCAATATTCTCTTAACAAACCTCTGAGGACGTCACAGAACAGCTGTATTTGTACTGAGATTAGATTACACACAGGTAGACGTCTAGTCATTAGGTCAACATGCGATCATTCAGCAATCATCAGGCAACTGAAGGCAATTGGTTCCACTCAGAGAAAAGGGGACTGAATACTTTTGCACACCGCAAAAATTTCAAATCATGTGTAATTTTCTTTCTAGTTCTCAATTGTGTGCCACTTTGTGTTGATCTTTGACATAAAATATATTTATGTTTGTGGTCGTAACGCGACAAAATGTGGAAAAGTTCAAAGGGGCAAGCCACTGTAACTACAGTGATATAAGGTTAGGCCTGAAACTCACTGAAATCCAGACTATATACTCAACTTGACTAAAAGCCTTTCACCTCCACTATTGTTAGCAGCAATTAATTCAACCTAAATGTACAAACACATAGATGTATGCTGTTTTACAACCATAGAAAAGCTGCTTGTGCAGGTATGTTCATTTTTGAACTGTTGCCTTTCAGTTTGAATTCCAATGTATATTGGTAATATATATTCGATAGTATGGCCAATGCCAGCTCAACTACAGATTTATCCAGAACATACATTTGAATATCAAAAGTAACCTTGCCATTCTTTCCTGTTATATAATTATTGACTCTGGTAGTTGATCAAAGCAGAGCTAACATTATCAATGTGTTCTTTAGCTTCTAATGTTGATCATCGTTTATAAGATTGTTGCAAATCCAATGCGGTGACATATAGTCCGTGTCCAACTCAATAGCCGCCAAGAACCTCAGATTTGTTTAGACCTTTTCAAAACCATTCTAATTTGTGGACGCTCCTGAAGCGCAAACAATAGGGCCAAACTGGTCTCTTCCAAATTCAATCAAAACGTTCAAACCTAATCAGGTAAATTAAGGTGTCCTGATAATGAATCGACCTCTCTCTCTTATTTTTTATCGCGCCAATGATTATCACTGATCAAGAAATAGATCTGCTCAGCGGATTTCGTCGAGATTGAGCGGAACTTGATAGTCTTTCTCAAAGCTCATGAAGCTGCTGAGGAGGATTATTCTTTCTAGCTAATGGAAGACGGACAGCTTTACTGTTAACTGACACATTTGACGCCCAAGTCAACCAACACCTGTGTTAGGTTCAGATCTGAACTGTGCTACAGAGGAAAAGTAAACCGGCTAACATATTAGATTCAATAATACGTCCTCAGAAGTTATTAAGCTGTTAAAACTACTTGTTTGGGCTTTTGGTTGTAGATGTGCGTAACGGATAATAACACGGAAAAAGGTAATATTTGAGAAATAGTCGAACCGCTATTATTCAAAGTAAAGGGTCAAATGAGTTATTTGTGTTTCTTGTTCTTTTTGACAACTCAATTTCTGTCTCAGTGCCCTTTCTCCAAGTTGTCACGATGACAGCTTTCTACTGCTTTCTCTATCTTGTAATGTTACAGTCATAAGATCCCAAGTCATGATTTATAAAGTTTCCCCTAAAATATCCAAAGTGGAAAAATAGCAATAACCTGGTACAAGAACATCAGGTTACCCCTTCTTTACGATGAAAATAAAGCTTTTTCTCCATATCACATTCTCATTTTGCCCTGAAACTGCGCTCAAATGAGCGAACAATAGAGGGCTAAATCGAGCACTTCCAAATTCAATCAAAATGTTCAGACTTAATCAATAGCCCATTAAAGTGCCCTGATAATAAATAGATCTCTCTCTCTCTCTCTCTTTGCTGACGACTATGAGTGATCAAGAAGTCGATAGCCTCTACTCAGCGGATGCCGTTGAGATGGAGCGTAACTTGATCATCTTTCCAATCCTCATAATGCTTTTTGTGGAGAACTGAAGGTGCATGAGGTTTCTTTTCAAGTTTGATGTCTTCAAAACACATTTGATGCGAGCGTCAATTATCAGCCGCGCTCTGTTGTCCCTTCCGTATGCTATGGGCACATCTCAAATCAGTTTCTGAGGAAAAACAAACAAACAGAAGTTCTAACATGACCGGTGTGGTAATGTGAGAATAAAACAGGCGACGTTTTAAAACTAGGTTTCAAAGCAGACCCACCCCAGAGATGCATGCTCTGTGCGTAATGGCACAGGGCGCTTAGCGCAATGTTACCCTTGTTTTTTAAACTGACCGCTGCATCTGAGGACATTTTGCAAGCATCTTATCTGCAATTAAAAGAAAAAATAACTAAACAATATATATATACACATTATTAAACCAAAGTAACTTAAGGCTCGCTATGTGATCAGTCTCCCAACGCATTGTGCGCGCTATTGATAAATGGCCATGTTTCATGTGATTGTGAAAGGGCAAGTTTATTTTTAATAAATATATATTTTAATATATAATATTTGTTTTTCTAAAATAATCCAGTGCTCCAACCCCTCTTTCCCACCGGCACAACAAATCAATCACCTCTCAATCTACGTAGACCCGTGTTACCAGTCCTCCTATTGTTATGCTGATTTCGCGCATCCTCCCAATCTATATATTGAAAAGGGAGGTTAGGTGGTCATGTCCATAAGAGGTCTCTGTGCCGATGGTGCAGATGGTCTCTTTCTTGGGATCCACTCACGAAAAGACATTGTTGATTTGACCACTGGGATAGGATTCTTCTTTTTTTCCTACCAACTAGAAAGCAAATATTTTAAACACCACGTCTTCACAAGTGGTGTAGATACAGATTTGAGTTGGTGGAACTTGGATTTGAAGTCGCAGATTTGTGAAATGTCCTCTTCTATTTCATCTCATCCAGGCATGTACGCTTAACACCCGATAGCCACCTTGAAAGGATTTCAGTAGACTTGGAAAGACTGCTTGGCAGCCGCACTGAAGAATTGGAGTTGGCCGAAACTTTTTTTTTCCTTCTTCTTTTCTTTTTTTTCTTTTTGTGGTTATTGTGGATCCTTTCCGTCTTTATCGGTGAATGGTTGGCGCATTAACGAGTTCAATTGTTTATTGAAACATATGAGGGTTTCAAGAAGACTGCTGTCTGGAATCCCAGAAAACGAAATCTCACATTTTCAGTGACTCAGCGTGCCTGATACGCGGCCAGATATTTCAGTTTCAGGGTTACAAGATGACAATGGCATCTATCAAGCCCATCCTCGACAGGGCTGGACATTGAAACTGTGCGTGGCCACTGAGCCGGACCTTGAAGATTGAATGCATGTTTGGCACGGTACCTATCCGTCTGAATCCCCACCTTGTAGGTTACGCACCTGGCCTCCCTCAAATGCACTTATAGCGCGCGGCTTTGACTTTACTCCTCTCTCAGCTCTGCGATTTTTACACATGACTCCCACCATGGTGGAACACAGCGGCCTGGATATTATGTGCCTGAACAAGTATTGCCACAGCTCCTCGTCGTCGTCCAGCTCCGAGCCGGACAAGAAGATTTTCACAAAACTAAAGCTCAACTTGTCAGGGGACTATCCGAGGAAGAACGCAGAGATCCTCAGCGGTCAGTACGGCACCAATTTGCTGCTGATCGGGGCGGCGCTGATGCTGGCCATTGCGCAGCCTGACTCATCTGTCAAGGAAGAGCACCTGCTGTCCTTTGCCACCTGCCTCATGATCCTCCAGCTGTTCTGGATGTTGTGGTACATCCTGGTGCGGGACAGGCAGAAGAACACGCGGACAGAGAAAGATGTCCACGCCACCACATGCTGGATAAGAGGTGAGTTTGTGAGTTTATAGAAGTAAATGCGTAGAATATGTATGCTATTTTTATTTTATTTAATTTTTGTGCTGCTGTATTTCTTTTATTCAAAACCACAGTCTTTAGTGGAACTGAAGTGTTGTGAAACCCGGGATATTGATATGTTTTACCAAAGTGCAAGTATTAACTTAATCAGTGTTTTTTCTCGGTAGGTGGGCTGACTCTCCTTGCACTCCTTTCACTCATTATGGACGCTTTCCGAATCGGGTATTATGTTGGCTATAAATCTTGTGTGTCGCCTGTACTCGGGGTATATCCTGTCATCCATGTAACTCACACCATTGCACAGGTAAGTTTACAACCCTAGTTTAATTTCAATAAAGTGATAATCTTTCAGCAGCGTTAGAAACCGTGCCTTTTTTCTGCGTACCACTTAAGGTCTTTGAATGTGCTCTTTGTTGTTGCAGCAAGTACAGAGTTGCTGCAACAACATAATCCTATCATTGTACATGTTATTTGAGTGTAACTGCATATGACATGGGAAATCTTTCCGGTAAAACAACTTACACATCTCTGTATAATTTAGTATATATATTATGGCAGTTTGATAAAATATTTTTCTCAAAACCCATATTTTGATATTACTATATCAAGTTTATTAAGCCTTTGTTTCTCTTGTTTTGATTAGGTGCATTTTCTCTGGTTTCACATCAAGGATGTCATCAAGAGCTTTGAAATTTTTGAGAGGTATGTATCTTAATCAATAAATCATTATATATATATATATATATATATATATATATATATGTGTGTGTGTGTGTGTGTGTGTGTTCTATATGTGTATATATATATATATGTATGTATATTGATATGAAACCTCCAAACATGCACATCAAGAGAGCTGAAACCCGACACTTCAGCATGTTATCAAACTCGTTTTTTGACTGCTTATCTCCTCAGATTTGGTGTGATCCATGCAGTGTTTACCAACCTCCTCTTGTGGTGCAGCGGCGTGATGTCTGAGGCTGAGCACTTCTTGAACAACCATATAAGAAGACTGTCTGCCCTGGGCTATGAAAACCTCACTATAGGTAAGGGGCCAAGGGGTCGATTGCTGGCTTGTACCTGGAAGACGAGTACAATAGTCCACTTGAGAGCTCACTTCAATGGATGAAAGAGAGGAGGGTTTGCGAGGGGAAGGGAGGTTAGCTCGGCCGCCCAGCGGGTCTTGTTTGTGTCGAACGTCTCTCTATTAGGTTTCAGGAGACACGCAGCCTTGCCGGTGCTGGGGCCCCCTCCCCGGGCCCTTTCCCCACACTTCAGCCACCACCACCCTCCTTGGCAACCCCCCGCTTGACCTCAGACGGCTTTGTCCCCAGGCTGCTTAGTCCCAAGGGTGCTGCAATTACAGTAACTGATACATCTAAGCCTAGGGTTGGGGGGTTCGCCTGCTCCTCCTCATATCCGGCTGACTGTGAGGCTGGCTGCACCCTGACTGTTGTTCCCTTTTTAATTAAAGGGTGCAGGGCTATAGTGATGGCCTCTGGGGGGGTAGGAGGGGGTGAGTTGAGATGATCTCTAGGGGCCGACGGTATAACTATAGCATGGTGGACTTACAGGGAGTGAAAGGTGCATTCAACATCTAAGATGCATGTTTGTTTGACTAATGAGTGAAATTTCAAATGAGCAAAAATATGACTGGTGAATATTTGATGCTGAGCAATTTTGAAATTTATATTGGAGTAATTTATGCATTAAGATGACAATTACGTTGCATGACTTAACTTTTGGTTTCATAGGTAGAGAAAATGATTAAAATGTGCCCTGTAGTAAAAGTTAACCCTGGCATTAGAAATAAAATAAATGCTCAAAATACAGTCAGTTTTGTAGTGGTTGTAAGGCTTAAACCATAGGTCATTTTAAAAGAAGTTGCATTTTTTGTTCTTAATCTGATGAAATCTTGCAAATGCCCTCTGGCGTCAATGTAGTTTTTACTTATGTTCATTCTAATATTTATATTTTATATCATATTGTGCCAGTTTTATATCCTGATAGAGGGGTGTGATTCTGTAATAAAATGCCTACCATTAATTTTGTTTTCCAGAACACGTACAGTCGGACTGTAACTGCACCACCAACACCTGCTCCATGTTCTCCAGCAGCCTCTCCTATCTCTACCCCTTCAACATCGAGTACCACATCTTTGTCTCTGCCTTGCTTTTTGTCATGTGGAAGAACATTGGGCGCACCATAGACATCTCTTCAAACCAGAAAAAACTCGTTACCAAAACCCAGGGCTTGAGTGTCGGCCCCATTCTGGGTCTGCTTACACTTGCCAGTACCATTGGGATACTGGTGGTCTACATTGCACATATTGAGCAGTCCTCCCAAATGCGTCAGTCGGCCATTTCTATGTTCTACATTTATGGCATTGTCACCCTGGCGGTCATGTGCTTAGCTGGAGCTTCAGGTCTACTCATATACAGAGTGAACCACATGCCACTGGACACCTCCAAGAACCCGTCAAGACAGCTGGACACAGAGCTTCTGTTTGGATCCTCAATTGGCTCCTGGTTCATGTCCTGGTGCAGCATAGTGGCTGTCTTTAGCACCACCAGCAGCCCTCCATATCGCTGGACCATCCTAGTCTACTCTCTGCTTATCGTGTTGGAGAAGTACATCCAGAACCTCTTCATCGTAGAGTCCCTGTATCGGCAGCAAGAGAATGGAGAAAGGGGGGACCCAGAGTTACCAGCTGCTCCAGAAATCTTCTCAGTGACATCCTCTCTGGCTCCACCGTACAACGGCATCATAAACCGAGCCTATGAGACACCGGACAGGGTCTGTGTCACGATGGAGAACGAGCAGGAGGAGAGCGGACAGGTGTACGGATGTCCACGGAAACCTTCGGAGGTTCCACTGCCTGTGGGTAACAAAGTGGTGGAGCACCCAAACATAAAGAGGCAGATCCTGAAGAACATCGCTGTGTTGCTGATAATGTGCAACATTTCGGTGAGTGTTTGTATTTACTGAAGAGAGAGAGAGTAAAATGTGATTTAATTAAACTTGAAGGACAACAGTTAATGTCAAAGACAACCTGCAGAAACTTTGCAGTTTCCCTCCTTTCTACAGTGTTTAGTTACTTTCAGCTCTTTTATTGACCAGCAACTTTACTCTCAATCCTCTCACCAGCATTATTTGTGTCACCATCGTTTTCTATAACACCTGGGTGCTGTTATGACATATTCTACCGAATTCCACCTGGTAATTATCAAAGGACTGGTAGACAAAGTTAGTAACTAGCTGGTGAACATATTGGACCCTTCGGCTATTAGACAGTTCCTCCAGCAAGTGACAGAAACCAAAAATAGGAGCTAAATTGAAAGTACATATTAGATTTACACTTGACAGATGAAAAGAAACAAGACATGAATTAAGGCTAAGGCTGCAGTGTGCTGGATGTTAGCCACAACATCTTCCCAAGGTGATGTGTCAATGCTGTTTGCATCTTGTTGTGCTGCCCCCAGGTGGCCAAAAATCAATTCAAGTTGAACTTATACCATTTCTTTTTTTCTTTCTTTCTTGCAGCTGTGGATCCTTCCAGCCTTTGGCTGCAGGCCACAGTACGACAACGGATTGGAACAGGAGACATTTGGCTTCAGCATGTGGACCACAGTTCTCAATTTCGCCATCCCTTTGAACCTTTTCTACCGCATCCACTCAGTTGCCTCCCTCTTCGAGGTGTTCCGCCGAGTCTGACAAGAATAGCAGGTGACTGACAATGCCAGATAACATGCACAGGAACACTTGTCACCACCGGCTCCCGAGAGTGTCTCACAGCGCAGGTCAACCGTTCAGGAGGCAGTCTGGGTCACACTCCAACAGACTTGAAAGCAAGCCATGGTGACAAACAAAATGTAGGTCCCTTGGTGTGGGGATTATGAGGGAAGACGAACCTATTAGCCTGCGTTCCTTGAAGAATTACCTTGTGTGGTGCAAGGTTTATTAAAGATGGTGATGAAAAGAATCCTCGCTTTCATGAATTTAGAAAGGCCCCTTTGTACATTTTGTTATGTAGTCACATTTCAGTAGGTTTTATAAGTTGGGGATCATGTACATTATCGGCCTATATGCTTAATCTCAGACTGACATTTTGTACTGTTACATATTAGACTGAAAGTATATAATCTACTACCGACTTGATTAACATAGCTGGAAATACTCGAGTGAAGCCACTGGAACACCTGCTAGTCTAAATAGCCAATAAGTTAATAGTACTGTATTTACCAGAGCCACATGTGCATTGGACTTGACCAATATTTGAAATGCACTTGAAATGTGCATACTGTTTATGGATATGGTTCTCATTCACTTCTCTCAGTAGTTCAGCAGTTTAACACGTGAACTGCAAGGCTAGTGACAACCATAGCACTATATCTCAAATAATCATTGAAGTTGGATTTTAGTTCTCAGACGTAGCACGGCTCTCTCTCTCAGTGATTCAAAGTTCATCAGTGTCGCCCTGCATGCTGATCTTCTGTCCTCTGAAGCTGATGAAAATGTTTTACTGGAGCAAAACCGGTGATAACTGTCAGAAATGTTCTCAGAAAACATTGGGTTCATGCAGCACGATCATGTATCTGGACAGTTTCTTGACGTAGACTCATGTGAAACTCACACATTTCTGTGATGACAACTGCTACACCGCCCCAGAGACTGAAGCCTCAGCAGTAAAGACCATCACAAGTGATGACACTAGTTCCTTTTTAAAATTTTTATTTTTATTTTTTACGTTAAGCACGTATACATAGTTGTACTGTACGAGTTTATATCAAATCAACAACATCCAGCAGGTTCTCAACCTGGTGCTATCCTCTACATGTGTTCTCAGTATGTGCCAAGTTGTGGTAAAATCTTTGTTTTATTTAATTTTATTTGTTTCTCAGATTGCAATATTTCTTCCATCTTTGTAAATACCGTGATCAAAATCACTCAGAAGTAGTGACATGATTTTGTGAAATTCCAGTTAAATGGTACTGATAAGAAATGAAGTGTACAGTAGTGACGGATGTGTATCTTTTGCCTATTGAAATAAAGCATAGTTTACTTTTTTCATATACAAGACCTCTTTCCTCTCTTATGTGATCTGTGCTTACTGTAAGTACTTAATGCTGAATAGACTGCACTTGTAGTAGCCATTTACACCACAGGATGGCGCCACTTATTTATGTTTTTCAGACTTGGCTCTTTGTGCACTGCAGCACGACGGGCTCCATACTGGATCGTGAGTAGGCTACTACTGAAATACCCTGCTTCTTACAAAAGGCAAACATTTTAAGAGACATTTTAAAATATACACATGTGTACTACAAAACACCAACATAACAACGACAAGAATAAAAATACTGATACTTCTACTACTATTAATAATTATAATAACATCAACTTAAAACAAAATACAACCGTACTTATTTTATTTAATAAGTATTAATAATGTTTTTACTTACAAATTTACAGCAATATACATTGTGCATTATGTGCGTTACACCGTCGACCATTACCATCATATTTTGCTCTGTTCTGTTACTACAACATCTGTAGTAACATCTGCATGGAAACAAGTAAATGTTCCAAAATCGGTTTGCTTCCAGACATGGCACAATGGAATTATGGGTCAGGTACTTCTGAGAATTTGGCGTCGGGCGTCGAGAGATCACTTTATCGTAGTGTCAGAACGGTTTGACAGGCGGGAAGACACGTCTAAAAATATCCGTGACGTTTCAAAGGCGGAAACGGTGCCGCCGCTGCACGGACGGACACACGCGACGGCGCTCCCGGCTCCGCGTGTCCGCTGGGGGTGTGAATGTTGGCTCACCTGTCCAAACAACACTGAAAGAGGGGGTGGGCTGTGACCTCCAGCCTGCCGTCGTTGGAGGGCAAACGAGCAACAGTGTAGCAAAAAAAATAAAAAAATAAATAAATTGAAAAATAATAATTTGCATTGTATTAAGGCACACGCTAATAAAAGTATAGGCTTTTTATATCCGCATGGAAACGTGTTGAATGTGTTGAGTTCGCATTTGCTTTGTTTTTATTATTCACTGGGACTGGTAATAAAAGTATTAATCAAACTTTGGCCAGTAAAACATTACTTTTGACTGTACATACATAGATAGATAGATAGATAGATAGATAGATAGATAGATAGATAGATAGATAGATAGATAGATAGATAGGAGGTCCTGCTTGTTGAAGGGAATATGAATGGACTCCCCCTCAGGCTGGTTGTATTTTCAGCACCATGGACAGCTACCTTAGTACTCTCAATGAAGACTGTGGGTGAGGCTCAGTTCTACGTACAATTACAGCACTTCCTCTTGATTAGATATGTTGACTGGATATGTCTGCAATCTATATGTTTTAAATATATTAAAAACTTGTATATTTAATATATTTAAACATACGACGTGGCTGTTTAATGTACTTCACACAAGCTACAGTTCACCCCTGCACCGTGCTGTCCCTGCGGTCACCGCATATGGTATGATGTCAAACACAGATAAACACAATCCAATACTGGGAGAAAGCTCTCCATCGATTTGAAGTTTGTAATTACGCACTTTGGAGCCTCCACCAACGAAATCCCTCAGATTATTGAAAGGCTTCCTCTCACCGGTTTCCCTTATAGCGCTCTTCACTGTGGTGCGTAACACCACGCACAAAGAAGGCGTGATGCGCCCAGCCCTGTTTAAGTTAGTGTGTGTTAGGCTGCAGGGACTCCCTCCTCACTCACACCGCGCTGAGGATATCTGGGACTGAGAGATTCACAGAGGCAGCCGGGTCAGTTGACCAGACCGGCAAGGTTGCAACATGCGCTCGCCACTGTGTGCTGCGTTTCAGCCCCTCAGCGCACCTGGCACGTCGCTCGGCTCAGTTTTAACGCGCTCAGTTCTTTCTTCCCGTCTGTTTTGCACTCCACAGCAGGCTGGCAGCCGACCCGGACATCGGACACAATATGGTGACTGGCTGATAACTGAGCCCGTCTCCGAGCAAGGAGCAATGGACTGTAGTTTTACTTGAAGAGACACATGGAGAATCCAGCAAAGTACCTCTCATCGGTGCAGGGGATCGACTCTGTGCCGGCACCGCTTGGAGAGATTATGTGGAACGGCACCGAAACGGAGGCAACAAGCGAAGGGAGGAAAGATATGGTTGTGCGTACAGTGACGGGTTGCCTGCTCTCCCTGCTAATCCTATGGACCCTGCTGGGTAACATCTTGGTCTGCTCCGCGGTGCTGCGCTTTCGGCACCTGCGGACCAAAGTCACCAACATTTTCATTGTCTCCCTGGCTCTGTCGGATTTATTTGTGGCCGTCCTGGTGATGCCATGGAAAGCTGTGGCAGAGGTGGCGGGGTACTGGCCGTTTGGCACTTTCTGTAACGTCTGGGTCGCTTTTGACATCATGTGTTCCACTGCCTCTATACTCAACCTCTGCATTATTAGCGTGGATAGATACTGGGCAATCTCGAGCCCCTTCCGCTACGAGAGGAAAATGACCCAGCGAGTTGCCTTTGTTATGATTAGCGTCACTTGGACGTTGTCTGTGCTCATTTCATTCATACCGGTCCAGCTAAACTGGCACAAAGCCGGCGGTGACGACATGGCTGGGGCGCACAATTCTTCCACGAGTTGGCAGATAGAAGAAAACTGTGACTCCAGCTTGAGCAGAGAGTATGCTATATCCTCATCGTTGATAAGTTTCTATATCCCCGTGGCAATTATGATTGTAACATACACCAGAATATATCGTATTGCACAAATCCAAATTAGAAGAATAGCCTCCCTGGAGAGAGCGGCAGAACACGCGCAAAGTTGCAGGACAAACAGAATAGAGTGCCAACACCACAACACCTTGAAGACGTCTATAAAACGGGAAACCAAAGTGTTCAAAACTTTGTCGGTGATTATGGGTGTCTTTGTGTGTTGCTGGTTACCTTTCTTCGTTCTAAACTGCATGGTCCCGTTCTGCGACAGGCCGGCCACGGACCGGGACGCGGGCCTGCCGTGCGTAAGCGAGACGACATTCGACGTCTTCGTGTGGTTCGGATGGACCAACTCCTCCCTGAATCCCATCATTTACGCCTTCAACGCTGAGTTCAGGAAGGCCTTCTCGAGCCTCTTGGGCTGCCGCCATTTCTGCTCGAACACGCCCGTGGAGACTGTCAACATCAGCAACGAGCTGGTCTCATACAACCAAGACACCCTCATCCACAAGGAAATCGCAAACGCGTATGTTAACATGATCCCCAACGTGGTCGAATGTATTGAGCATGAAGAGACTTTTGACAGGATTTCCCAGTTTTCTCACAACAATGAAAACGCCACGGACTCGGTTTGTGACTTGGAGGACTGCGAGGCCGACATCAGTCTTGACAGGATGTCACCATTCACACCCAATGGATTACACTGACTCCACACTTCATGTCTCCCCATGCGTAATTGGATGTATTGATAACAATGTCATGTTTCATTCAGCTCCTTTGACCCGGAAGCTCCTCTCCACAAAGAGGCCCGCAGGAGGCCAGAGTTCTCTGAGCTGAGCAGCCATCCTTGCACCTGGTGGGAGGGTCTATTGACTTGCTCATGGACACATCAGCAGGGCGTATGTCTCTGTAGCCACGTAGCTGGCCACCCCGTCACCACTTTGCGTCATATATGAGATGTGATGTTGTTGTCCTGTTCTGACAAAAGTGATGTGTAGGTGTTTATTTACATGACAAGTGAAGTCTGTGTTCCTTTGTTCAAAGGTTCGGTGTTGCTGAAGTTGTTGTTTACTCAAAGGCTTTACTTGGAGCGTCCGTGTCTAACGTCCATCCACTTGAAGGGAAAATGTTTGAAAAACCTCGCAGTGGATTCGTGAAGGAAACTTTTTGCTGCTTCAAAACCTCATGTGTATCCACTCCAGTGCCCACTTTTCCACTGAGTATGAAAACTGAGGGCAGCCTTACAGACAGTGCAACCAAGATAGTCAAATGCAGTCGTTTCAGCGCCTTATAGCTTATTCAAAGACGAGTTCTGAGACATGAAAGGAATGTGCTGTATGGAGTTTAAGTTATATGATGCCAAAATGCAGTATTAAAGTGTTTCGCCACTGCACCCACCCCACTAACTCCTTCAGCACAACTTCTAAGCACCACATGGACTATTATCCAGTTTCATCCCGACGTAGATAGCCACAGGGTTTGTTGGAGTAAAACATGGTGAAAAAGCACAAACTTTAATACTAAATACAGAAAGTGAGCCTGTGTATCACTAATCTGCAACAAAGAATTGAAGAACAAAATCGTAAGATTCATATAAACAAATACATTTGTAACTCTTTTCTCTGATTTTAAATTTCTCACTGATGCCAAAACTACTGTAATTGTTCTGCTTTGTCAGTCACAGTGAACTCTTATTGAGACAGATGACCAAAAAAGAAAAAGAAAAAGAAAACTAGTCTTAACTGTCCTAAATGACCAAAGACTTCAAGGAGTGAATCAATAACTCAGACGCAATAAGGCTACAGTGTTTTGTCAACTAGAGGAATTGTTGCTATAGAAAGCCTACACATGTGTCAGGCCACCGGCCCAACACAACTGGAAGTCATCCATCACCTCTCCCACATCTCTCTTATCTTTGTACTGTACAGATGACCTGATCTGAATGTATACTGCTGTCCTTCAAACAGTGAAGTGTGTCATCATTTGTCTAATAAAATGCTGTCATGCTGAGAGGAACAGAGTGTACTGATATCTTCCCGGAGCTAGCATCCATGGGTTTCATCAATGGACACATTTTGCGGGTTGGAGAATTTTCACCTCTGGCTCGAGTTTCATTTGTGCATATCCCCTTCTGACCTGATCTTTTTGGTATTTTGCCATCTGTGGACATTTTGACAGCAGAGAAGTCACAGGAAATGTTGGCAAATCAACAAAGAGTGAGAGGGATGACATGCACCACAGGTCCCCAGTAGACTCAAACTGGAGGATATTGTAGTACCGTGGTGTGAATTTTATAGACAGCTATTCCTGATCCTCCTTAGCCTGAACTGTCCTGCATCCAGCTGATATATTTTCTCTGTCAGATGGAAATAAAAGTGGCACAGTGGTATATATATATTTGTATATATATATATATATATATATATATATATATATATATAGATATATATAAATATATATATATCTATATATATATCTATATATATATATATATATAGATATATATATAGATATATATATATAAAGAGCACACACAGAAGCACAGCACAGGACAGTGTCTATTGTTGTCCAATGCACATACCATTTTAAGTTCTTTAAAACGACATCAGCACTTTATGTTGAAATTTGCCAGTACTCAGTGCCAGTGAAACAGTGCACCAGAAGCAACACTTTGTTGAAGTGCCAGCAGCATAAGTTTAGCCTTTCTCTCAACGAAAAAGAAAATCCGCTGATTGCAAATCCCCTCACTGTTTCATCATTGCGTGCTGACACGCTTAAGCAAACAGGGAGAATGTGAAACTTTTTACATAGGTGCAAATGAATACATTTATATCAGCTGATGCATTCTGGATATTTCTTCTTTCTCTTTAAAAAAAAAAAACTGAAAAAGGAATGAGTGAGTGAAGAGCACGGATTGCATTAACAATGCAATCCGTGCTTGAGAGCAACAAAACGCATATTACACCTGTACAGAAAACAAAGTCTGTGCCAATTATTTCAGATGCCGCAGCCGGCATACCGTAAGAAAACATTTACCTCAATATGCCCAACAAGAAAAACAAGATAATTAACTCTCGACAAAATAACTCAATTTACCTTTTTTCCTTGTGTTTTTACCTGGAATTAACTTTTCATGTTAACTCGTGGTGTTCTGTTTGCTGTTCACCTGCATACAGAACACCAGAATTATTCAGGGTCTGTATTTAAAGGGGAACCCCCCGTCAAAGTGTTGTTTATGTGTCTCGCTAAGTAGCACGCCACTGAGTGAAACGAGTGAAACGTTGCAGCCTGTTGAAGGTCCAAACGGATCCATGAGAATTCTGCATAAAATCTGTGTGTTTCCACTTATGGTGTTGAAGACGATAAAAAAATAAAAAAATAAATAAATAAAGCAGAATCTGGGGGCTGCTCATCTCATCTTAAAACTACATTAGCCATTATTCACACCCAAATATTTGACCAAACTGACAGTGGCCGAGTTGCACTGTGGATAATGTGGGTGCCAGGGTTTAAGATGGAAGAAGATTGTGTGGAATAAAAAACATCTCTGGTTCTGCTACACTGATTTTAGATCTTTTTTTTTCTTTTTTAAAGCGTACATAAATATGACAATATTCCAGGAGTGCTATGCCAAATCTGTAGAATATTTAAGTAAAATACAAGAATGCATCTTACATCCAGAAGAAGAATATGCAAAATGTTCTTGACATAGAAAATAATTCAGATCTTAAATATGACACATCAACACCTCAGAAGCTACGCGAGAATGCTCTTATATGCTAATTTACTTCTACCTTATGGATATGGGTAACTTCAGTATAACTTTATGTACTACTTTTTCACTTTACATACTATTATGTGCTGTAATTTACTCTACACCAGTCCACTGAATTGTATTATGAATGTCTATGTTCAGTTCACAATATGTTTTTAATGCAAAATATTTAAATGTAGTGTAGTAACGTGTCCCATATTTGGCTCTGAGGCGCAGTTAAGTGAAGTGTAAAGATGTATACAGTTAAAACAGTCAGATACAAGGAACTCAAATGTGTGTGTAACTGTGATGTAAGTTGAATTATTATCATGGAAGCATTAGTCATATCCATACATAGATTTTTATCCTGCAGGTGAATGAAATGGAATTCATTGAACCACTTCATATTAGGTTGGAGCATACTGAAATGTAAAATCTATTATTGTATCATGTTTTACAAAGACAATTTGCAAACCAACTACAAACCCAGAGAAGTGTCTGTAAAACCTTAATATGGAACTCTGATAGGTGTAGGGAATGTAATCTAGAAGTTGACATATAAATGGGTTGGAACTCTGCTGTTTGCTTGTAAAGTGTCTCCCTTGACAGTTTTGTTTTTAGAAATAAAAACTATCTGTTATTTTCGCTTTCCCACAGCCTCCAGGGGAATTAGATTAAATGACACTTTGAAGAAAGCCTGTTAACCGAATCCTTGAGGCTGTGCTTCAGTGTTTTCACCTCCCACCTACATCCGGCTGCTGATCAATGTTTTGCCCATGGCATAATGGATGGGATGAGATTGAAGAGCAGACCAAGTGGTGTCTCCCAGAATTAAAATGTAACAGATAACTCAGCAACTCTTCAGACTGTGATTAAACTGCAGATCGCGGGTTTCCCAATTATTATAGGTAATCATTTTAAATAAGGCCAAAACGTATCTGTCCCAGCTAAACTGAAAGTGGAACAATGACACTGAATACCACCAGGATTATGTTTACTTCATAAATTTTTTTCATAGACATTTTATGTGTTAAATGAGTGAAAAATAAGGAAACAGCTGCACTCCCAGGAGAGGAGGTGTTTACTTGTCTGTTGTGTTATGTCCTTGCAGTGTGGAACAGATATGAAAGGTGGTTTGACCTCGATATTCAGCCATGGTAGGGAAGCTGGAGAGGAAGTGGAGGCAAGCTTAGGGGGGTTACACCATCCGTCAGGACACATTCATCAAAATCACTCTCTTTCCTCCTGCACACACACACACACACACGCAAGCAGCCACGTGCAGCACATACATTTAAAGGAGGTACTAGATGCACCACTGTTACAAGAGATTTGTCTGAATCTCCGTGCACACTGCACAGTCTAGTCTCTTTCCTCTGTTATACACTACACACACATTTTCCTTTCACCACTTCCTCTCAGTTCTAAGCAGGCATCCTATCTTCTTTATCTTCAAATAATTTCAATCATCTAAGGAAAAGCAGAGAGGCACCTGAGCTTCCCATCTCCATCGCCTTTTAAATTGGTGTCACACACCGAGCGGCACCATTTTGAGCTTATCACCGCTTCTCAAGTGCTGAATAAAGGACCCCTTTACTTTAAATTAAGATAGACCTGTATTATCACAACATGACTGACCTGTAGGGGCTGCTTTCACAAAGACAGACTTTGATTATGGCATAAACCTACCAAACTCAGGATAAAGGTCTTACACAAAGCTGTTTAGTCCTTTTTTTAATCTAAAGTCAGGCTAAGCAGTCTAATTTTAATTTTTTATTTTTTATTTTTTTCATTTTCAAAAACATAGCGGAGTGTGCTATTGCTTCAAACCACAAAAATAAATCTTTTTGCTCTTTGGATAATTCGGCGGAGAGTGTAATAATGTAAAGGCTGGTGCTTAACTGGTGAAGAGTAATAATGGTAAAATGGCGGTGGCTGAAAATAGTGTAGTGTAGTAAGAACTCAGTAAAGTGCTGCTCAAATTAAGTCCAGCTTCATTCAGCATTTCAAACCCTTGTTCTTTTGACAGCCCCATCAGGTTTCTGTCTCTCCTGACATCACCTGAGGTTTACTGCACATGGGGAAACCATATTTAGCAAGAATTAGGTATTTACCAGGGAGAAATGATCAGATCAATGGTTTACACAGTTATTATAGCCACTGATATTCTCATATCAAAGGGATTATCAAAAAATACCACCTCCCCTCTCAGTCAGTTGGAAAAAGGCTTGACATCAGGCCAGTCTGTACTGACTGATGTGATAAAAGAAGTCAGTTTTATTGTGAGTGGGCTATTATTCTGATTATTAGAGGGATGCTAGTGTTCAGTGCACCAGGCTGAGAGCGCATGACAAGTGACAGCTAGGAGGTTAACAGAAGGAAATAGCATTATGCTTTTTATTTTTGCATTAAAGGCAAAACACCGTATCAGCAAAACAGTTATTTAGTGGGTAGATGTCACTGATTGTTACCATGGATATCTAGCTCTCAGATAGGGGTTCAGGTGTGGGCAGGGTGAATAACTTAATCAGGCTTGTCTAATTTGTATTAGACTATTCTACGTCCTACAGACGTATGGTTTAACATGTAAAGCAGCCCTAATAAACTTTGTGAAACCTCAACCTCACGTTATTGTCATGCCACTATCTCCCCTCCCGCTTCGTTAACACGTACACCTGCATGTTCCACTTACCCAGCGGCTCTTTCAACTCCACCTAAATTTTAATGATTGCATGTTTTATTCTCAGGATAAAAGAAACCAGGTGACTGAGGCTCTGTTTTATTTTTTTCATTGTTAAAAGAGAGGCTTCTTTCAGATCACCGAGACATTGTTGCATATCTGCATTAGAACAGTTCAACTTTGAAGATCACACGTTTTGCTCTTTGAAACTCTTTCTTTCACCTCCTGCTGCCATCCCATCCGCTTCCTATCTCTGACGCAGTCAGTGGTTTTGAGTTACTTTCAGTGAGCTTGAATGGAGAGAAAGACTGGTGTCTCTTTCCCCAAAAGGCCACTGGCCCACTCTGAACGTTAGCTCGGTGTGGCATGCACATACTCTCTCACGTGGGCAGAACAAAGCACTCAGGATTCCAAATATTCAAAGACAATGTATGTAGAATGTGTTGCTTCATCCCAAGCCATGTCTCGTATGTATCTCTCTATAATCCATAAAGGTGAAGGAAAAAACAAATAAACACATTTTCTTTATCTTGGACACAGGTATACAGGTACTGTTTTAGCTGAGTTAGCATTAGACATATTCAGCCAGAATGTATCGAATTACGTAAACACGTCCAGTTCCAGAATTTTAGGTATATTTTCACATAGTTTTATATCTCATGATTACAATGTCTGTAGTGCTATGTGCAACAAAATGAATGAAGGAATTAAGAAAACATGTGAAAGGAGTGTAGTATCCATCCCCATCTAATCTGTTAATTTCTACTACTATTATAAATATAATTAATAAATATACACTGCCTGGCCAAAAAAAAGTTGTCACCAAAAAAAAAGTCACACATGTAATGTTTTGTTGGACCGCCTTCAGCTTTGATTGCAGCACGCATTCGCTGTGGCATAGCTTTGATAAGCTTCTGCAATGTCACCAGATTTCTTTCCATCCAGTGTTGCACTAATTGTTCACCAAGATCTTCTATTGATGATGTGCAAAGCACATGGGATGATTCTCCAGCACATCCCAAAGATTCTCAATGGGGTTAAGGTCTGGACTCTGTGGTGGCCAATCCATGTGTGAAAATGATGTCTCATGCTCCCTGAACCACTCTTTTCACAATCTGAACTCCATGAATCCTGGCATTGTCATCTTGGAATATGCCCGTGCCATCAGGGAAGAAAAAATTCATTGATGGAATAACCTGGTCATTCAGTATATTCAGGTCGTCAGCTGACCTCATTCTTTGGGCGCATAATGTTGCTGAACCTAGACCTGAGCAACTGCAGCAACCCCAGATCATAGCACTGCCCCCACAGGCTTGTACAGTAGACACTAGGCATGATGGGTGCATCACTTCATCTGCCTCTCTTCTTACCCTGATGCCATGGTTCCCCACTATCCTTCCAGTTTTTAATAATGTGTTGGACAGTTCTTAACCCAGTTTTAGTAGTTTCTACAATCTCCTTAGATGTTTTATCTGCTTGGTGCATGCCAATGATTTGATCCTTCTCAAACAGACTAACATCTTTTCCACAGCCACGGGATGTGTCTTAAGACATGGTTGTTTAAGAAATGAGAAGCCAGATGAAAGATAATTGCCCATGCAGTAATCATCCAACAGGAGGCTCGTACCTATTAGTTAAATCCAGGTGGCGACTTTTTTTTTTGGCCAGTCAGTGTATATATTGTAATAGTTGACGTCAAATGTTTGGAGAAAAAAGATACGGGAAGCGATACGGAAGTCATAACTTTCTGTGATGAATACAGAATGGATAGTGGTGAGCGAAGCCTGTGCTGAATTTTGTGTCCAAGTCTGCTGAACAGTTTTATCAGAAGGACCTGCACTCAATCAATAAGAGAGCAAAATCACTGAGGCAGGGGTTATTTGGTTTTGTGGGTAGGATGAACGTTTTTACTGGATTTGGTATAAAATGTTCCCCTCTGACGAATGAAAGCAGCTGAAGAGAGAGCAATTGTGCAGTGAGTCTGAATACCTGCACAACTTCAACATTACTGGTGGCTGTAAAGTCAATCGTCCTGTGGATGATGTGTGGATATTTTGCTTGGCAACTCAGCATTCCCTCCCTATCAGCTATCGCCATCAGACATCCAGCAAGAGACTGCTGCTGTGCAGGGAATTAGAGTTCATATGACAGGGTCATGCGCATATTTGTCACACTTAGGGAACCTGAACAGCTCTGGCCCCATCTGTCACCTCAGGATAATTGCTAATTACGGACTGTAATAGTTTAATTTGATATATCTTGAATTTAAAATGTTTCCCCCATATCATGAATTGACTTGAAAATGCTTTGCATGTCAAGCTATTTTTCATAAAATGTAAACTTCGCCTAAGCAGGATATCTAACTTTACAATAGGTTTTTTAATCCAGCTGAAAGTAGTTTTGTACAAAAGAGGAAGGAGGTGTGTGTCTGCGGCACTGACACTAATCAAAAACAGCACGTAAACAATCATGGATTTACAGAACAAAGTTAGGAAACAGGCAATACTCTATGGTGATCTCTCTGAATTGCTGCCATCAGTAAAACACTAATGGTCCATCACAGCACGCACTCCCAGACTTATGAGAAGTTTTATCCCAAAGCCATTACCACACTGAAAGCCCACCCTCCAACGACAATGAAACAGTAACTTGTGCAGTAAAACTATCTATCTTTTTTATTTATTCTGGACCTTAAACACATTTTAGAATGTAGAACCGAGAAACGTGTTACTGCCCCCAACACAAAACGACACCCACACCAGAGGCTGTGCTACGAAGCAGGATTTGAGTTGTCTTGCAACTCAGCTCAGTTCTTACAAGGCATGTCAAACTGTTGTGTTTCCTCCTCAGTGCTTTTCTACTTAATCGGTTAATTTTTTTTTTCACTTATCTGATTGATTGAAGTTATCTTGCGATAGACAGGCGGTTCATCCAATTACCTGCAGTGTATTTTTTCCAAAGAAGATTTCCTAGATGGTTGTATGAAAGAAACTGTCTGGCTCAGGGGAGAATTTAAGGATTAGCAAGGTAGCTTAAGGTTTCATCCTAGGTTTTCCGGATCTTTCATTTGTCAGTGACCACCACTGAATGTGACTTGGTCATGTTCGCACCTGCACTTACAGGTAGAGCTCTCCATCTGTGACTGATTCACTCAAGAAGCATGTGAGCGCCATGATGGCGACAAAGACTGACTGCGTGGTGTTCAGTGAACAATCTCCCACTGAACACCACAAAAACTAAAGAACTCATAGTGGACTTCAGGGGGAAACGCAGCACACATCCAACCCCGCTTTTCAACAAGGGGATATGCGTGGAGAGGGTTCACACTTTTAAGTTCCTGGGAACCCTCATCTCAGACAACCTCTCCTGGTCTGCCAACTGAGGAATAAACTGAGAGGAAGCTACTTGTGGCCTTTTACCGGGCAGCCATCGAGAGCATTCTGACCTACAACATCTCGGTTTGGTACACTAGCTGTTCGGCCACTGATAAGAAAGCTCTGCAGAGGGTAGTGAAGTCAGCTCAGAAAATCATCGGCTGTTCATTGCACTCCTTGGAGGACATTGCCACCTCCCGCGACATCAGTAGAGCCAGAAAAATCATTAAGGACCCCTCACACCCTGGCCACCAATTGCTGCCCTCTGCCAGGCGGGCGCTACAGGTCTGCCAAGGCACGCACCTCCAGACTCAGAGACAGTTTATTTCCCAAGGCCACCAGCACGCTGAACTCATACAAGCTCTGACTAACCTCAGCCTATTCCCTACATATTATTCCACCACTAAAAAGCAATATCAGCTTCAATAATTATACCTGTGCAAGACTCATTTCATTTAATGGTGCTAATGCTTCCTCCTCTCACCATGGTGCAGTATGTATATATTTATTTATTTATTTGTTTAATATATATTCTATAAGGTATTCTTTTACTTAGACCATTCATATTTTAATATTTACTCACTGATTCTTGCACTAATTATTTTCAATTGTTCATGTTCAATTCTTTTGTTTTATTTGGATGTCTCCTGTTTATTGCCCACCAAGTGGAGTTGCACCTCCACTTTCGTGGTTGCTCTGCTACAGTGACAATGATGCACTTTACCTTTACCTTTATGTGTGAACAGGATCATAGTTCCTCAGTGGTGGACTCAGCTTACAGTATCTTTGTTAGCTTCTTGACATTGATGTTCCCAGCTCCACCTGAAGTTACACCACCTTCAGCCTTGATTGTATTGCAGAGGACAAGCTCCTCAGCCGGAGTGTTTTTCTTGGTAGGAGAGTTCTACAATAGATACAGATTGAAGTCCTGTAGCCTTGCACCTATTGTATCTGTATTATATAATGCCATAAGGATTTGGACAATTCGTGTTCCGGTCAATGTTGCTTTGGTTTGTCATCCTGCATCTTCTTCTCCAGTTGTTGTCTGTTGTTCTTATGGTTTGGTAAAATGCAAGATTTCCTGAAAGCATCCATCATAATTCCATCATGAAACACATATATCTAAATAGGTTAACCCTACGTGTCTGTAAAGTAAAGGATTTCAAAGAAAGCCATAATCTCTACTATCATACATGTTAATCCTACAACATTTGGGCACTTCCTGTCAGACAGAGTATGCCCTTCTAGTTTAAGGTCAACATACATGATGGCTCGCCCCTGAAATGAGACAGTAACAAATGTGACAGCAATGACAGCTCAGCAATTCATTTACATAAAAGCTATTATTCCAGAGTAGACCTTTATGAGTCACTGTCTCTTTCTGGTGTGATTTCACCCTGTGTCGGTGGACAGAGCGGATTTCACTGCAGAGACTTTGTTCCAGCTGATTTAAATGGACCAAAAGGAGTGCTGCTCTGCTGAGCTTGGGAAGAAAATTGACTCTGTGAATAATATGACAGTTTCCAGAGTGATTACATGCTTGGCTGCAGTTGTTAGTCTTTAAGCTAATGTTCATATTGGTTAACAAAGTGCCTGCAATTTTCCATTAAGCTCCCTCACAGTCATTCAGTCGAATGGCAATTACACAACTTGTAAATATTTGTACACGTCTGATTAATAACAGCTATCAGCTTAAAAGCTAACATGAAAGTACAAGGAGGAGCAGGAGCCTATCCCAGCTGTCATCGGGCGAGAGGCGGGGTACACCCTGGACAGGTCTCCAGTCTATCACAGGGCTAACATAGAGAGACAGACAACCATTCACACTCACACCTACGGCCAATTTAGAATTACCAATGAACCTAACGAGCATGTCTTTGGACAGTGGGAGGAAGCCGGAGTACCCGGAGAGAACCCACGCAGACACAGGGAGCAAATATGAATCCTTCTGTTCTGCTGCTTTTGCTATCTTCCTGCAAATCTATGTGCAGATATTTTCACTGACAAATAAATGAAAGTCTAATTCCAGTGGTGCTTCTAATAAGGCCCTATAACCCTATGTCTGCCAATATTATTCAGCTAAAGTCAGTATTTTCCTCCCACAGCAGTTCACCCTCCTGCTTATTATGCTGTTAAGTGGGTGCACAGAGCATCTGTCTTTTTCTCTGAAAGGGAACTAAAAATTGAATAATTACATTTTAATGGACGTTTAAACCGATCAATAACCGAAGTTCGTGTGAAATGCTCACTGGATGCTGATGCACGAAAGTGTGATGAAGAGTCTTTAAGTAGCTGAGGCTATTATTGTCAGCTTGGCGTTCATCATTCTGACATAATAACTTTGTGAGATTCCTATTAAATATAATTGTTATACAAATATCTACTTCTTGCATGGGTGAGTCAAAATTTACATGGAGCGGTTTACTTCATATCACTGTCAAAACCGTTTATCATCACACTGTTTTTCATATTAGTTTATATCTCATCGTACCAGAAACTGGGCCAGATACTGTATAAAGCTACACTTCATTAATCTTTCAGTGGGTTGAACAGTATGGGTTCAACCCAGCATGGATTCTCACGATTATTTCCAGCCTATGACCGCCAATGGAAGTGTTTACGATATGAGTTTAAAATAAATGTTGGCTCTGAATTGACCTGGTTTTAGTTTGAATCCCCCGGGGTTCTCATGCTGAACAGTCACATCGCTTCAGTTTGATTTGAGTAATTTCCTACTGTACGTACTGTACATGCATGTGCCTGTCTCTGATTAATTGTTCACAATGAATTAGACACCGGTTACTGACTGGAGTATTGCTCTGGACAGTAACAGGTTGGCCATGATGCTATCTATAGTGTTGAATATACTCTGTGCATCACTGGGCTTTAGCAGCTAATTCAGTGCAACAAGCAGCGATTAGATTGTCAGGCTTTCAACCCTGCTTTCTTTTCTCAAGCAGAGATAATAATGTAACGCTGGTTACTCTTAGCGTTAGCTATAAACTTGACTTTCACTAAATTAAATTAGTTACGGGCTGTGGGTCAAGCAAACGCACGGGGACCGTTTCTTCTGGGTAGCATGAATACTTTAATGTCCGTCTCAACAATAGGACAACTGAGCACTCACCAACATGTGATAAATTCAGCCAATATTAACAATCACCTATTAAATGCATGGTGTATCTGGAACTATAGTTCCTGTACTGAATTAAGGAAAAGAATACAAATACTTAAATGAATGAATTAAATTATACCAATTCTCTAACTTTAAATTTAAAAATAAATCTCATCTTACATTCTTCCCTCTCTTCAGATGAAATGTCCTCATTTCAACAGTTAAAAGAAAAAATAAATCTCATCTCAAAACTAAAACACAGAAGAGAGACTTAAGAAGTACTTTAGCTGCTGGTTAAACCAGAAAACAGTAAAACATCACAACAGGCACATGAATGGAAATAACCATTAAGCTTATCTACCATCAACACACAAAAAGGTAGGTTGTGATACCGAACAGAAATGACAGTTTTAACGAAACACTAGTACTTCAAACTTGTGCAATACCAGAATAATGAAAATACAGTATAAAGCACATGTACATTCCTTGACAATTTTTTTTTTTTTTTTTTTTTTTTTTTTTTTCTTCTGTTAAATCTTTGTGAACCTTTGTTTTTCAAATACTGACCATCTGCAAATGTTAAGTTCAGTAATATTCAGAAAATACATGTTTGGTCCTTTTCATCCTGTCAATGAGAGGGACTGCTCACAGCATGAGCCGCTGTGGTTTCCTTACAACCCGTCCTGAACGAGTAGTTGGTTGGCCAACAGGTACTGCTGGAACATTGTCAGTCCGTTGGTTCTGTTGTGGCTGGACTCGTGAGACCCGTCCTGAAGGTCTCCGCAGCAGGGGAACCGAGGGGCAGGCAGGGGCATAAGCCTGTCCAGTGTCAGGAGGTCCAATGAACATGGGGAGTGAACCAGATAATGACGTGTACCTGGGAAGAGTATCTACAGGGACAGGTTGGTTCACTGGCACCGACAATGCATTCCATGGTGACCTATAAGGCTTAAGTCTATCATAGTGAATCACTTTTGGTCCAGTTTGAGGATGTCTCAAGTCCAAGAGTTTGTATACAAGTCCCTTTTCATCTGAAGAGACAACTCTGTAAGGTCCAGTCCAGTTAGGATCAAGTTTCTTTCTCTGTGTAGTGGGATCGTCCAGCCATACCAGATCTCCACACTGATATGGTTTAAACTTTACATGTTTGTTGAAGTAGTACTCACGCTTGAGTCTCTGCTCCTCTCGATGAGAGTGAACAGTCTGAAAAACAGTGTCAAGCCGTTTTACAAGTTCAGAGCCGTAGTTCTGTGGAGTCTGTGATACCACTGGTGCTGAGAGATTCACACTAGCTGGAAGACGAGGTTCTCGACCATGAGCAAGAAAATAAGGTGAATATCCAGTGCTAGAATGTGGAGTAGAGTTAAAGGAGAGAACCACTGCTGGCAAATAGTGGTCCCATTCACCACCACCATGATGAATGAGCTTAGCCAACTGTTCCTTTAAAGTCCTGTTAAATCTCTCAACCATCCCATTTCCACGGGGGTGGTATGGTGTGGTTCGTTTCTTTTTGATATCCAGTCTTTGACATATTGCCTGAATGATTTCAGATTCATATTGTCGTCCCTGATCTGAAAACAGTTCTTCTGGAACTCCATGTTCAGGGATATACCTCTCACAAAGTAGTTGTGCTACTGTAGCTGCTTTCTGGTCTGACATAGGAAAAGCATTAACATACTTTGTAAAATGATCTTGCACTACAAGCACATACTTATGTCCATGCGAGGTGAGTGGAAGCTCAGTAATATCTGTGCACACAAACTGAAATGGTCTTTCTGCTTCTATGGATTGCAGTGGAGCTCTGTGTTGTGGTACAGGTTTTCTGTAAGCTTCACATGTATGACACATACCACAAAAGTTATCAATATCAGATCTCATGCTTGGCCAGTAACACATAGTTAGGGCTTTCTTGAATGTGCGATCAGCGCTATAATGACCAGAGCAGGAATTGCCATGGAGAACGTTCATAGTGTCTGCGACTAGTGTAGCAGGAATCAACACTTGATACACAACTGGCTTTCCTGGTGCAATGTGAGCTTTTCGACAGAGCAAGTCATCACACAGTACAAGTTTAGGGAATTGCCACCAGAGTTTTCTTTTAAATTTTCCTTTTACATGTCTGAGGTAAGGGCGTTTGGTCTGCTGTACCCATGTGTACACTTCTGAGAGAACAGGGTCAGAAAGTTGTTTAGCTACAATGTCATTTCCTTGACTAGAAAATGTGTGTTTCAGCAGTTCCATACCTGTGTCATTTCTCTGAATAACAGTGTCTTTTTCTGAACAACAAACCTGAGCCTTTTCACTGGCAACTGAAGAAGGCTTCGCTGGTATATTGTGCAACTCTGGACCTGGAGGAGGAGTTTCCAGTGTGACGTCAGAGGAGTGGTTGTCCTGGGTGGGAGGTATTTCTACCGGGATTACTGAGTCCTGTTGTGGGATGGGAATCCTTGACATAGCGTCAGCATTTGTGTGTTTCTTTCCTTCCTTGTGTATTATTGTCCACTGGTAAGGATCCAACTCCAAAGCCCAACGACCTCGGCGTCCTGTGGGGTCATGTGTGACATCCAGTTTACGTAGACTGAGGAGTGGACGGTGGTCAGTGATGACAGTGAATGGATTACAACTCAAGTAGTGTCTGAAGTGTCTGACAGACCAGACAATTGCCCAAAGTTCTTTGTCATATGTCGACCACTTCTTTTCTGTGCGGGTCAGAAGATGACTAGCATATGCTATAACCCGTTCTTTCCCATTTTGAACCTGAGAAAGCACTGCACCAACAGCATAATTAGATGCATCTGTACTGAGAATGAATGGCTGATGAAAGTTTGGAAATGCCATTATTGGAGGGGAGGTGAGTGCATCTTTCAATGTCTGAAATGCAGTTGAGCATTCTTCAGTCCATTCAAATGGCACAAGTTTTTGTGTGAGTCTGTGAAGAGGATGAGCAATGAATGCATACTTGTGCACAAACCGTCTGTAGTAAGAGCACAATCCCAGGAATGCTCGTACATCAGTAGGCGATCTTGGGACAGCCCATTCACATATACGCTGGCTGTTCACAGGGTCCAGTGCCAGTCCATCACGTGAAACAATGTGTCCCATGTACTTAACAGCAGATTTGCAAAACTCACATTTCTTTGAATTTAGCTTCAAACCTGCTTGTCTGAATCGTGTGAGAATGTCCGTCAGGTTTTGAAGATGATCGTCAAAGTCTCGGCCCATACAAATTATGTCATCTAGATAAATGACGCATGTGGTCCAGTGGAGACCTCTTAAAACAAGCTCCATGAGTCTCTGAAAAGTTGGTGGCGAGTTTTTCAGACCCATGGGCATAACCTTGAATTGATAGAGACCATCACCAGTTGTAAACGCTGTTTTGGGTCTGTCTGCAGGATCCATTTCAACTTGCCAGTATCCACTTGACATGTCCATGGTGGAGAAAAACTGAGAGCCAGACAGTGCGTCCAAACTATCATCGACTCTTGGGAGAGGATGTGCATCAGTGATGGTGACTGAGTTCAGTCTCCTGAAGTCGACACAAAACCTGTATGTGCCATCTTTCTTTTTCACCATGACCACTGGGCTGGCCCAGGGGCTTGTGCTGTCCTCAATGAGATCCTGAGCTTTAAGCTCCTCCACCTGACGATGAATTTCTGCTTTCATGGTAGGAGAGGTCCGATAGGCTCTTTGTGAGATGGGCGTGTCACAGCTGGTCGTGATTTTGTGTGTGACCAGTTGTGTCCTTCCAAAGTCATGTGAGTGTTGACTGAACACATCTGAGAATGAGTTTAAAGTGTCTTTCAATTTCAAATGCTGTGCACTTGTGAGGTCAGAGTTCGAAATGTCAGGCAGTACAGGTGGCTTGGACATCACAGGCATGTGAATATTGACATTACAGACAGACGCTTCCATTACTGTGTATTCGTCCCTGTTACTGCCAGATGTGGCATGAAAAGTTCCAATCGGAGTACCACCATGTAATATGACAGCCTCACTGGAGGGATTAGCAACCTTCACATAGATGGAACCTTGTTCAGCTTTTGCCACAGTCCATGCAAAACCAGTAGATGACTGATTAGTGTAGTGTGGTTCAAACACACCTGCATAATCATGAGGAATCAGTCCTTTAAGTGGCACATCTAGTTTGGCATTGATGACCAACTCTGACATGGCTGGAACTGTTACTGTAGAAGATACTGTAACATCAGTTAGCTTAGGGACATACTGATGTGGGCTAACCAGTGGCACTACTTTGTCATCTACTATAAGAGCCATGTTGCGGGGGTTTACAACAATGCCATTAGCAACCAGAAAATCCCAGCCCAAAATCAGTGGTTTAGTACAGTTCCTTACAACTTGAAGAGCATGTGTCATTGGCTTGTGAGCAATACTTAAATTGACTGAGATTGAGCCAACAGAGTCCAAAGGGTCACCTGTGACACCAGTGAGTGGAACAAAGTGTCTCACAATGGGCTTCTTGTGGAGAGCAGTTGTAGACGTCCTAAAATCCTCACTAATAACAGAAATGTCTGCTCCGGTGTCAACAAAAGCATGTACCACAGTGTCCTCAATGATAACTGACACATATCTTTTTGACATATCGATTTCAGTTAAACTGTCTCTAGTAGAGTCAATAGGTGGCACATTACTGTCCTTATGGGCCTGGATAGAGTCAGTAGCTGACAATTGACCCTCATTGTCAACTACTTGTAGTTTACCTTGTTGGTGTGAGAAGGAGAATGGAACCGTACATGTCCAGGACTTGGAGAGCGATGAGAGAGATGTCTGTCCTCATGGCGTTCAGGAGAGCGGCCACGCCTTGTGTAGTCTCTGGGTGATGGGCTGTAACCACGTGCATGTCGCTCAGACGATCCAGAACGAGTGTGGGAATCCCGTCTGTCATACCAGTCCCTTTCATGCTTTGAAGGTCTGTAGGAAGTATCACGAGCTGAGTATCGATCATAGGAAGAGTCTCTATAGTTGTTCCTGTCTGAGGAGTAGTAGCGCTCGTGGCCTCGTCCACGCTCAGGAGTGGGACTCCGCTGATGAGATCTGTAGTCCGATGAACCACGTCTTGTGTCTTGTCGCTGGCGTTGCACCTCTAGCTGTAACTGCTCAACTCTTTCTGAAAGTGTCTCCAGTGTCCTCTGCATTTTCCGGAGATCATCTGAGGTGGCAGAATGGACACCGTGAGAAGTTGAAGATGCAGGAAAGTGGGTGGGTGCCAAGGGAGGGACAACAGATGCGACAGGTGCTTGAGAAAAACACTGCAGAGTATTTGGAGATGAAAACACCCTGCTAGCTTGATGAGCGTTCTCAATCTGTTGTGCAAACCGAAGAGCAGATTCCAGTGTTGTCACACCATGTTCATGACAACGCAGCTGAAGATATGGTTCAATCCCAGCAATGAAGCGTCGAAATTTCTCTCCATCTTTAGCATTTTGTCCATATGTGGGAAAAGCTTCCTCTACCAGTCGGCTAATTTCAGCAGCAAAAACTGGAAGAGCCTCACCAGGCAGGCGGGTGCGTGCATTAACATAACTTTGAAAAGTAGACAGGTATGCAGTCTGTCCAAAAACAGTCTTCAGTTTTTCTTTTGCTGCGGCATAGTCAGATTTTGTTGCTTCAGATAGGCTATCCCAGTAACTAAAAGCAGCACCACCAAGGCGTGTGGGCAGCAGTTTAGCAAAACTGTCTTCATCATAACTTGGTGTAGCTTCTACAGCCACTTCAAAACGTCTGCACCATCTTGAAAAGTCCTCTTTCCCATCTCCCACGAAAACATGAGGAAAGTCTCTAACACCATACTGTGGCACAGCATGCAGAGAGTTAGGATGAAAGGGTAGTTCGTTCCAACCTGTACTTTGACTGGCCATGGTCACTGACAGTGACCGCTGTGTCTTATCTTGCAGATGAAACGTCCGACAGAGTCCGTTTTATTCCTCCGTACACCGACCGAGTCACTAGCGTAACGTTAGCTTGTAGCAGGAGCAGTCATGAAGAGAGGGGGAAAAACACCGCGCCGTCGTTTCACAGGCCGTTACTTCGTTAATCCCCGGCAAAACTTTGCAAAAATCGGCAGTCCACAAACCCGCTGCCACCAGTGTAACGCTGGTTACTCTTAGCGTTAGCTATAAACTTGACTTTCACTAAATTAAATTAGTTACGGGCTGTGGGTCAAGCAAACGCACGGGGACCGTTTCTTCTGGGTAGCATGAATACTTTAATGTCCGTCTCAACAATAGGACAACTGAGCACTCACCAACATGTGATAAATTCAGCCAATATTAACAATCACCTATTAAATGCATGGTGTATCTGGAACTATAGTTCCTGTACTGAATTAAGGAAAAGAATACAAATACTTAAATGAATGAATTAAATTATACCAATTCTCTAACTTTAAATTTAAAAATAAATCTCATCTTACAATAACAAAGAGCCTTAAAAACGTGCGTGTGTGTGTACGTGTGTGTGTCTGTGTCTCTGTGCACCTTTTCTTGGCAGCAAACACGTCTATGCTAGATATTCTACAGACAGTATATCTTTAGAGGGAATTAACAAACAGCCATCATGTCAAACAAATGTGCATTATCAGGTTCTCCAAAATCCTTTCAGAGACAGATTTTTCTGATAGGTGTTCTTTTTTGAAAATGACTTATGCCGTCTGAATGCATGCAGTATTAATCTGAGATCGTTTTCTACTAGTTTCTAATTACCATTCAGTCCATGATGACGTTATCAGTGTATAAGGTACCAATCAGGTTGACAATCACATTGTATCCTGTCTCCGCTGGCCCCCACAGTGATCAGGTAATTACAATCAAATTTGAATCCACACAAAGCAGCATTTCCTGATGATATTATGTTGGATTTTATAACGACCAAATTGTTCATTAGTCTTGAACACAGGGATACCAAATATAACCAAAGCTTAAATCATGTGGGATGTCTTTTGCAATGTCTGAGATAATTGTCTCATCCAAGCATCAAGTGTTCCTTGAGCGTGCAAGGTCAAAAGGAGCCCATTCATCTTTTGTTGGGCATGTTCAAATGAACTGAAACTGGTATATAGAGGAAGATGGTATTTCTTCCTGTGCATTTACACCAGCTTCTGACAAAAGTGTGTTTAAAAGACAGCATTTAAACACACTTTTTATGGCCATTGCTGAGTATGAATAATTCATTTTGGTTCTGCATCTAGGGAGCAAATTCAGTGTCCAGTCGGGAATAATTTAGGAGAATCAAGTCACGAACCAGGCAGACCAGCCTCTTTCTCACACCTAATCTTCATTTGAAGTAGGAGCAGGGTGGTGGAGGCGGGGAGCTCACTGAACGTTAGAGGTGGTGTAACTGAATCCGCAATGCTGTGCTGTCTCTCGGAGTGCTGACCTGTGACGACACGGGGAGTAAGCCATGTTTTATCTGCAGCAGGTTGGTGGATAGCGGATGGAGCTTCAATGCCTTCCGAAACCGAGGAATCGGGTTGCAGGTCCTGTCAACTGACACAGCAGCAGATATTTATGTATGTGTGTGAGTGAGTGCGGCTTGTGGAGTGGGAGGGGGCTGTATGTTTGGGTCTTGGTTTGCTCAGTGAGAACATAGTGATTATTGCAAAATGTGCAAGGTTAGGCAGAGGTTAGACAGCAGCGCAGCAGCAGCAGGAACACTGGCTGTAGAAGCCACCTGCTGCTGACTTCAGGTCACATAAGTCAAAGAAATATATTCATATATTTGCTCCTTATTTTCCTTTGTAAATACATTTTGAAACATTATTAAGCAATCAACCCTGAACCCCCGATTAAATTAGCTCCTACGTGCTGATGCATTAGTGTTTAAACAACAATGTAACTGATAGCAACATACAGTATCAGTCAAAGCGGATTTATTTTTTTTATTTATTTTTTTTTTTTACAAAATTATTATTATTATTTTATTGTAGTACTCTACTTGTGTGTTCTCTCTCAAATTGTGTGACTTGTGCTGGTACAACATTATGAAAAGCTGGGCCAACTGGCTTAGCGTAAAATTTAAAGGGTATTCGAGGGAGGTATCTTTGCATCGTAAAGCGTAAGCTTTCTTACTTAACTAAAAAAGGATATCTTCCATCACGGCACACAGGGTCATTTTATCACATCAATAAATTTATGTTTCATATTTGAACAGTTCAAATCCAGGTCACCTGTGAAAAACTATTTTTGTAAAATCCAATAAACTAAAAATGAGCTCTGACTGAATGCATCCTAGGGTATCGGTGAAAAGGCAAAATGTCACTTTTCCACAACCTGTGCAGGAAAAAACAATTAGTTTCAGGGTGATATAGGAGAAGAATAAGCCAAAGGCAACATCAGAAGAAAAATTCAAAGCTCTAAGACTCGATGGAAATTACACCTGAAAGAACTGTTCCATGGTTTCAGTAAATAAGATCTGTTTCTCATTCCTTGGCACTAGAAAGATTACATGCTCAGTAGTGCAAAGTCTTTCCTTGACAAATGGAGCTTGATATTACTTTGCCACACTAAAATGTTTCTGTGAAGCTGTCAAATTGTTTTATGCAGTATGCAATATGACCAAAAAGGAAATATAATGTGCATTTCTAGGTTCTTTGAACACTGGAAACATACACTGATCCACTTATCAAACAGAGCATACAGAGACTTTAAATGACCAACATTTAAAGGACCATTGCAAAGGCACCGTGCAATATTTGAATACTCTATGTGGCTAGAAGACGGGCACCTAATAAATGGGAGAAAGTGCAAGGTTGACATTTATATGAGGTTAATTTTCTCAGAGACATAGATGTAAGATGACAATCCTAAATTTCCATGGAAGTCATTGTCAGTCTCATAATGCCAACCTGCCACCCACAGCCCCCGTGCTGCCCATGTATCTGACAAATACATTTTATTGCCATGTGACATCATTTGTAGAAGAGAATCCATTTCCATATCACTTTGCTTCAGCTCAGATATGTTAGGTTGTCAGTCATGGCGTTGCCACAATGGATTGTAGTCTTATAGTCTGGCCGTGGCGATGAGCTTGAGAAATCCACTTTGCTGAGAAAGTCGCATGTTTCTTTTACAGCTGATGCAGAAGAGGCCTTAAAAGCTGGGTATAACCAGCGCTAAGGGGGTTGAAAATTCCAGCACAGTACGAGAAACCCATGTGAGATAATATAGAAGCACACACTGTTTGTAGGACTAGTTTAATATTGAAAATGTCAGGAGGAATGTGTTCCCATTAGAGATTGCATTTAAAAAATGGCTTGTTAGTGATCATCTATTACATAGTATTTTTCCCATGTCTGGTAGCTGGTTATAGGTCCAATTAGAGTAAGCAGCGAAAGGGTTGGCAGCTTTCTTTTTTTTTTTTGCAAGTTTATATGGCAACAATACCAAATAGTGCAAACGTAGTGTTAAAAAATAAAACCATGTGTGAAAACTATGGAGCAAAACATAACTGCTAACAGTCTGATTTTACTTCCTTTCAACATACTGTAGCCATAATTCTAGTACACTGCCATATGTGCTGTTTTTTTTTCCATCTGTGCTTAACAGACTGTGAACTATGAAGCAAACCGATTCTTTTTTTGTTCGTTCTTTTAGCATGCCACACGCAGCTTTATTGGTGATATGTTGTACACTATACAGGCATTAAGTGAAAATTGATCAGTCCTTTTATAGGCTTCTTTTCTTAATACAGTTGAGCTGGAAACATTGGTATGGAAGCTTTAGAGGAGCGAACTTACCTAAATCATTAGTCACAGCAAATACAAATCAAACAATTACAGTTTATGTCAGGCTGTCTTTTTATTTAACCAGATGTTAAAAAAAAGTTTTACACATGTATGAACGGTTCATTGTTATATCAATTGCCCACTCTATCCTTACATGGCTATCCTTCCCATGACTCAAAGGGACTGTGAAAGCTGAAACCTCTACAGATTAAACCTTTGAAATGCCACGAAAGTTGATACACTTTGTTTCCTTGAGGATGTCAAAGGCCAAAACGTCCGGCTGTACAACAGCAACACAAAGTTCGTCAATAGTTATTCCTTAAAACTCATTTGAAGATTTCAGCAGTGTTCTGGTGCCCCAAATGCCCCCCACATTCTGCACAAATAGCTGTCACTTTTGATTTGGCTTCACCTTTGACAAATAAATAAACTTCCCACCATAGGTCTTTTCAATTGATTGGTTTAGCTTTCAGTGTATGCAGAAGCAAGCATCCTCTCTGGTCCCGGAGACAAAATGTCAGCACTCTGTACTTTCCTGCCCTTCGAATGCAAAACTGATTTGAAAGGGTTTAGAGCATATGTGTTTCGAGTTTGTGTAGAGACAAGAAAAGACCATAACCTTGCTTCTGTCGTATCCCCATCGATCTAATAGAGAGTGTCTGAATGGGCCATGCAGGTTTGTAGCCGCTTAGGATGCCACAGGCGATAAACAACGCCCCCGGCTGGTTCAAACATGTTGAACGCCTGTTTTTTTTGTTAACAGCCATATTAATTTTCCATGGCCCCGGCTGGAAAGGTACAGTCTCCTTTTGTAAAGCGGTGTCGGCAGCAGCGACTCGTTTGAATTTAAAGGAGATGCACTGAAACAATTCATGTGGACATGTGAGGTTAACAATGATGTGTTGGAGTCTAATGGGACCTTTAAAGTTACTTTGTTGTTAAGAATTGACCAGACATGCATATCATGCCCCAGATATACCCTTTATTCCACTACAGTCTAAATCTAATTTCATTTCATTTCATTTCATTTACTCTCTGTACAGCCTTTTGGCCAACATGTGCTGTTGTAGTGTATTCTATACAGTGGTGTTGCCTCCTTATCATTTCAACTGATTGTCTAAACTGTATATCTCATCAACTTCCAGTTTCTGTCAGGGATATTGAATTATCTTGTCAATTATCAATCAAACTGCCATTGTCAATCTTCACCTGCGGGCTCCTGCAGGGTGTGAGGGTTTTTTATTAAACAACTCGTTCCTCTTGTTGAAGGGGAATCTTTTCTCTATTTTGTTTAAGTGAATTACTGTAATAAATTATTATCAGGTTGTTCAATTAGCTCTCTAAAAGGCCTCCAGCTGCAGCAAGAATATTGATAGGTATTAGAAAGAGAGATCTCAATTCTCTTCACTAACCCTCTGTCAAATCCAGAACAGAATTTTAAATCCTCATCCTTAAGACCCTCAGAGGTCAAGCTCCATCTAATCTGAAAGACCTGATAGTACCATATGACCCCGGTAGATGACTTTGATGTGAAACTGCGTGTCTACTTGTGGTTCTGACTGTCAAAAAGAAAAATGGGAGTCAGAGCCTTCAGCTACTACTGTCTATACATTTAATTTTTAACTTAAAATATTTTTTGGAAAAAGTTCCTCAACTGCTGCGGTGTGACATGCTAGGGTATGGTATGGTGTGTCGTTGTTGTGGTTTTAGTAGTGTGGCTACAGACACTGCATCTTGCATTGGAAATGCAGGTTGTCATCTCCGTTTTGAGACTCCTGGCCCTTGGTTGCAGCAAGCGGACTTGTCATAGGGTTGTAGCCCATCCAATGTGGTTGGGTTTTGACATGTTTTTGGCTTGTGTGGTTTGAAGGAGCTCAGTGGAATACAGTTTTAACTCACCTCTCCTCCCTCAAAGAAATAGGGGAGGTAGAGCACATATAGAGCCCTATCTGGTGAGAGTGGGCAGTCTGATCCGATGCTTCTCGCTGGCTCTCTTTCCTATGTCTGGATAACCCCTTCTTCACCCCCTCTGCGGGAATGCTTCTCATCTGGAGAGCTGCTCAGACATTCTCATCCATCGTCGAGACCCTGCCAATCTGCTCAGTGTCTATTCCCTACAGTTATTAGTTCAAATACTACACTTACCTGCTTACCTGCATATACTAATTTATATATCTGTATATTATGGCAGCCAGCTCATGCAATTATGCAATGTATCTCCACCTCCCTTGCCTTCTCCTCTGGTCCACTTCAGTCTTATTTCTGTTTCCAAACCCGAGTTAAGTTCTGCTCAAGGTTTTTCCTCGTTGAAGGGGAGTTTTTCTGCCACCATTGCCCCATTGCTTGCTCTGAGGGAATCATGCTCTGGTTTCTACCAAATAGCCCCAGTCAATACTGGCCTCTGAATGAATCTTTTAGTCTTCTCTGTCAACAGCTTTTGTGTTTCCAGTGCATACCATTGTTGAATGGAGGACCTGCAGACAGCCCTCCAACAGCATGCTCATGTAAGTTTGGAAAGGAGCTATAGAAAGTCTAAGCCAGTGCAATGTAGTAAAATGGCAAATGCACAATTTATATTGGGCAACAACTTCTTTCTTCTTTAACAACCCAGAACAAACCAAAATCTGGCTGGCTGGTTTTACGCTTGAATGGCAGCCACCATAGGGCTTTCTACTAGGGAATGAAGGCTGAAGGAGTGCTTCTCAGTTCTGCAATCTTCCATCTCACAGTAAGATGTCATTAAATCCTACACATTGGACCTTTAATGTCGGGTTACACACCAGATATTTCTTGGAAAACAACAGCAAGTTGCAATGACTTCCTGCTGTCTCTTGCTGTAACCTGAGGATGAGGAATTCAGGGAAAACAGGAGGTAACTGACTGCAGGCAATAAATACAAAACCCAATGTGAAATTGTAATTTGTTGTTTTGAAATATAGTTTTAAAGGTTCTGGATTGCAAAAAAAGATAATTATGGACATTTAAAGATCTGTAGACAGTCGTAGCTGTCAATCTAATTTAAATCTGTTAAATATGAAGCTTATGTGTTTTTGGATGTTTAATATCACTTGTCTGGCCTGTTAAATCAAGTCTTAAATTTAGTTAATTTATTCATTATGTGACTCAGACAATGTTCACTGGCATGAAACACAGTTGAAATACAGCTATAGTTAAATGCAATACAATGTCATTTTATGATTATTTTAAATCAGAATATTGTCATATAATCTTCTTTCTCCGGTTAGAAACTTGTCTTTCAATGTTTCATGGTGATCCTGCATGTTTGTGCCATTGACTATGATCTTGTTAATCCAAGAAATAAAAGAGAATATTTTGCCCAAGTGTTTTTGGTGACTGGTGATACTTGAAATGCATTCATCAGTGTTGATCAGCACCATCACAGATGTGCTTTCTTTCTGCCGACGTGCGCTTATCTTGATTTCCCAGAAGCTATTTTCAGTTGGATATTTCTCCTAGAGTCCTCCTAGATGTCTAGGTTCCAACATCGATCCTCTTGTTTCTCCATGTGTTTGTAATTTGGCATTTGATGCTTTGGTAATCGATGTCCTGCTGAGTCTCTGAATCCCCTTTGACCGTTTTCTCTTTGACCTCATGCTTTCAGCTATTCGGGTGTCCTCCAGTGCCAAACGGTCTCTTGGGCTTCACCAGAGATTTTGATTTTAATTCATTGATTTATTTTGTTCTCCACAGTCTAATACAGCATTAAAACACAAGCCTATCAACAAATCTAGGGGTTTAGATTTCTTTTTGTTGTTGAAGTTCACAGCTATGGCTGTGTCCAAACATCCAACTAACTGAATTGTAATTGTAGCTGAATTACACCTGATTGTTGATGATGTCCAGACTGTTTGTCAATATAGTTTTTGTTAATTGCAGAAAACCTCAGAGGTATCCTGTTGGAAATGGAATTCATTTTGGTGGTTTCAAGGCTACATATCTCAGGTCTGATGCAGAATGCCAGCAGAAATTATGTTAAACATACTTTTCAACCAATACCATTTGCAAGCAATGCAGCTCAAGAGACGTATTCACAAATGGATCCTAAATACAAACCATTGCATTTCTTGGGTCATCTGTGGTTTGACGTAACAATCAAACCCTGTCACAATGAAACCAGGTCAATGAGGACCAGTATTTGGGGACCTATGGCCTTGTGCATCAGTCAGAGAACGTATGGCTCATGTACCACCTGCTATTTAAGCTGCAATTATGGAGAACTCCCGCCCTCTAGTGCAACCCCCAAGAGGCAAGCTATGGCTGCTCAGTGACCTAACATGACACCATCCTCTTGTGTCTGTGTGAGCGTATGTGTGAGGTTCAATTCAAGCGTGATCTGTGTGCACAGACACATGCGTGAATGTACTGTATGTGTAAACACTTAACAGATCACGTTTCCAGCACCCTGTAATTAGATGAGGACTGACCCACAGAACAACAGTGACTAATGTTCTCCAGAGCATCAGTGGTAACAAAAGCATCAATAACAAGATACCACGTGTAAAAGGAATGTGTGTAGGCCTATGTGTGAACCTGGGATCATGATAGCAAACATTTTTTTATGAAACACTTAATGGTCTCATGGCCCATACTTCACATTTGTAGAAAATGGAGTGTTATATTAGTTACGCTGTAATGATTAGTCACGATGGACTTGTTGGCATTCTTGCTGAGAGTTAGATTCTCATCTCTGTGTAGCACAAACAAAGCTGGAGCTAGCAAGTGAAACTGTTTTAGCATAGCATAGAGACTGAAAACAGATAAACAGCTGGTTTAGTCTAAATATTAAAAACTGATCACACATTATCTTGTTTGTGGATAAAAAAAAACTCCAACAACACATAAGTACAGTACAGAAACTGCCCTGGTCAGGGTCACAAATGAAACTGATGACGGCTGATGCTGGCTCTCCATCACTTCTCATCCTTCTTGACCTCACCGCAGCCTTTGACACCGTGGACCACCACATCCTTCTACACCGCCTCCACTCCTCCATTGGACTCTCTGACACTACCCTGGCCTGGTTCACATCATATCTCACCGACAGAACAGAGTATGTATCCCTGGGTGGTGCTAAATCGGACACACACTCTGTCATCTGTGGTGTCCCTCAAGGATCAGTCCTTGGCCCCACCCTCTTCACGCTCTACATGCTCCCCCTTGGTCATGTCATCAGCCAGCATGGAATATCTTTCCATTGCTACGCTGATGACACCCAACTTTACATCAAAACCAACCCAAACCCCTCTGCAGCCCTTTCCACACTTTCCACCTGCCTGGAGGAGATAAAGGCGTGGATGACGGCTAACTTCCTGCAACTTAACAGTTCAAAAACGGAAGCCATTCTTGTTGGCACTCCACACCAGACCCGGTCATCCACCATCACCAGCATCACCTTCTCCGGCCATGACATCCACCTCTCATCCTCAGTCACAAACCTCGGTGTCAGAATGGACCCTCACCTGACTTTTGAGGCTCACATTAAACACCTTTGCAAAACCTCCTTCTTTCACCTCAGGAATATTGCAAAACTCCGCCCCATACTCACTCTCCGTGATGCCGAAAAACTTGTCCATGCCTTTGTCTCCTCCAGGCTGGACTACTGCAACGCACTCCTCATCGGGATCCCAGGCAAGAACATCAAGCAGTTGCAGTACATCCAGAACTGTGCTGCCAGGATCCTGATGGGGGTGCGGAAGTACCACCACATCACACCCATCCTCAAATCCCTTCACTGGCTTCCTGTCCAGTACAGGATTGAATTCAAAGTTTCCCTTCTGACCCACCAGTGCCTCCATGGCACTGCCCCCGGTTACCTCAAACAACTCATCACCCCCCTTTCCTCCTCACGCCATCTCCGCACTGGACAGGCCAACCTCCTCCAGCCTCCAAGGACAAGGCTTCGAACCATGGGCGACCGCGCCTTCTGTTCAGCTGCACCCAGCCTGTGGAATACTCTTCCTGTGCATCTAAGGGCACCACAGACTGTGGACTCTTTTAAAAAAGGCCTTAAGACTCATCTTTTTATAAAAGCCTATGGCTAAAACTGCTATTTTTAATGTCTAGTTTTAAAGTCTTTATGTTGTTTTATGTGCATTGTAGCACTTTGAGGTCATTGCTTTGATGTAAAGTGCGTTATAAATAAAATGTATTATTATTATTATTATTATTATAAATAATGACAATAAAATGATACAAGAGTGCAGCCAGGAGCAGTAGCTTCCAGGTATTACTCTATGGCCACACAAAGTTAACTTCATAAAAACAACAGATTGTAGATTTAACATACCTGATTTTATAAAGTAAGCAAGATGGATATTTTCTTACTTATAAATAAGAAATCAATAAAATGTGATGTGTTTTTATTACTTGGGGAGCCAATTTGGCTGTTGGTTCTACCCTTATGCTAAGCTACACTATAGGCTAGGCAGCTTAATGTCTGGCATTCAGACACAAAGTGGTAGTCCTGCTACTCTGACCTGCTGTCACAGAAGTAAAAAGAAGCGATATTTTCAAAATGATTTAACTCTAGAACAGAGGTGTCAAGGATCTAATCTTGCCTGCACCATGAATTTGGAAAGTGCAAAATGCGGAAGGTTCATTAACTATCTGAAATGCCCTATTTTCAACATCGTTCCTGAATGCACCATAGTATTGTGGTATAAATGGTGGACATGTGTCACTCTGTTTGATTAGTCAATTAGTGATGTTCAAGTTAACCTAACGAGTTTCTAGGTGTGTTGGACCGAGAGGAGAGAGACGGAGTCACCGGCTTACCGCTAAAACTTAGTTCAGATTTAGTTACGTGGCTGCCTGCATGATTTAGTGTATTTGTTTGCCGGAGAGACTGGACGCTCAGTGGGAGCCTGTTTTCCGTTGGGAATTCTACTTAATTGATGCTAAACTGGGACCACACTGCGGACTGTTGCTAGTTAGCTCCTCGTGCTAGCAGTATCAGAGACTTGTGTTTGGGAAATACTTACTGCACCAAGCTGCTGAGAACCCACTGGATGCTGATGAACGTAGACGCAGTCTGAGGACATGTTTCTTCACTACAGTGACGGGACACTGCTGAAGGAGGGTTTTACCTAACAGCATTTTGCATCCCAGGAACTGTGAGTACTGTTAAATACACTGTGAACTGGATTCAAATGAGCTCCAACATTCTTTGTGATAATGTATTTCATTTCTCAAAAAGATTGCTCAATAAATGTGAACATTTTCATAATGTACTTGTGCCACTTTGCACTGAAACGAAGGGTAACAATTGTCATTATTTATAGGTCATTATACTATAATGTTACTGGTCTGGCCCACTTGAGATCAAATTGGGCTGTGTGTGGCCCCTGAACTAAAGTGAGTTTGACAGCCCTCATCATGCTAATGATGTGTCACCCTATTGGTTTAGGGTTAACACTTTGAGGGACATTTCTGACCCTAAAAAAAAAACAAAAAAACTTCCAAAGATGATCTACAACCTGAATAATAACCTAGTAACACAAACTGGTAACTGCCTCCATGATAGCTTTGTATTGTTTGACCTTTAGAGCATATCAGGCGCTAATAATATTCAGCTGTCTAAATCTAACCTATCATATCATCAGTGAGATGTAAAACAAACACTGAAACTTCGACTGTTTACTGCTCTAACCCACTGGCCTGTGGTAGGCCATGTTACGATGCCTCTATCATTCAGCTATACATAGTTTGTGTTTCTAGTCTGTTGGCGTCACAGCTGTCAGTTTGTTTTCTGCAGATGGTCATAATTGAGGGCAATTCACATTTGGGCCACTTGCTTTTTTGCTTTCTTCTTTGTCCTTCAGCATACTCTCTTATATCTGTAGCTTGCTGTTGGCTTTGAAAGGTAGACATTCTGATTGATTCCCATTTTTGGACAGCACTGCTTTGTCAAATGCGATGATTCAGCATTGTAGACAACAAGATGCATTGCTCTTTTTGGCACCATGGAAGTTGGTTTAAAATATGTACATAGATGAAAAACGAATTAATAATCAGACTAAACTGCATCTTGGAGTATGATTATAATAAAGACTTCTTCTTGCATTACTTCAGAGAGTAACTGGAATGTATTAAAATATTCAGCCATTGATCACTTTCATCAAGTTATCTGACATCATCTTTAAAAAGCATATGAGGTATCATGTTCGTGATCTACAGCACACTGACATTTGTGATGTAACCACATGCAACTGGCTGCTTGTTTGTTTTGAGACATGTTGGACCTGTGTAAACAGTCCAAGCAAGGAAGCCGTCTTGTGTTCTGTCTCACTGAAAGTAGGCCGCAGGTTAAAGGAGAACAGGAAGATCCTGAGTACTCCGTCTGCAGTGGTCATTTCATCTCTGCATCCTACAGTCTTACAGGGTTACCAGTAACAGGCTGCAGGGGAAGCTCCGCTCAAATTACGCTTGCAGCAGCATATTATTTCCCAGAGTCCACTGTAAAGATCAGGTGGCATTCAAGACAACCAAGGAACTCAGCCATGTAACCCTGACCCACATAGCAGCCCAGGAATGAACTCCAAGTTTATGTGCAGAGTTCTGTTGAATGTGACGGTAAAGAAGAGGTAAGCAGCATAACCTCTGCCCAGTGGATGGATTGATTTTCAGTATTGATATCTGAATTATTATCATGTCACAAAGAGAGGCTAGGACTTAAATCAACACAGTGATCAATATGCTTCTACTGTGGGCCGAATACTTGGATGATTTAAAGTAAAATGGAAAAGTGAGAAAGACAAAGCACGTGTCAGTGTGTATGTGCATTAGTCCAACCACATTATTTTTAGAGTGCAAGACACACAGCTTGTTCAAAACCCTCTTTTTGAGAGTTTTGTATTAGCAGAGATAACAGCGCCACATCAGATGAAGTGCATGTGACGTCACCAAACAACACAGCGCAGCATTATGGGTGAGAAAACAACTCCTTACTGTGACCATGAAAACATACAACAGCCGCAAGCAAACTAAAGGCTCGAGAATGAGAGAGTTTGTGTTCAGTCTCTCTTTTTTTGTCCTAATTATTCAAGAAATATGTTAGTCCTGCTGTTATCTATATTCCTCTTTTAAGTCCTTTTAATTTGCACAATTCCAGAATTAATGTCTTAAAACAGTTTTTGTACAAAAGCACGGTAAGTAAATGCTCTTTATGTTTGTTTTGTACTATTTGCATTTTCTGTAATAAACATCCATGAACTTCCCATTTGTATTTAATATTTAATACCATTATCTGTAGTTCAATATTTGAATTTGGATTTAGTTTTATAAACATCATGCAGCATCTCGTTGGAGAATATTTTTAATAACTGAGAAATTATATGTATATGAATTAATTTTTTTTGTTTTTATATCACTTATTTTTAATCAAACTATCCTAGCATTAAAATGTTCTGGTTTCCGTAAGGGAGCCTATATAATTTACTGAAACAATATAGCAATGAAGATCCATCCAGCTGATAAAAGATGGCTGCAGAAACATTTGCAGAATTTAACTTAATGCTTTGTCTCAAAAGAAATATCTTTAATTTAGGTGTCCGCAAACATAGAATAACATGTACAGCTCCTTGAATCACATCCAAGTTTTCATTTTCTGTTTCCAATTTTTCATGGATATAAATACCCTAGCTAACTACTGTGTATATAGAAAGATTATAACCCCATTTTTAATTGTACCTTTTAGCTCTGGCTGACCGAAAGTATGTGCTGCTGTATTTAGGTCTGGAACTAGGTTGCAAAGAACGAAGTAGATTAAAGTGTCCCAGTGTGTAGGATTTAGGAGGAGCTATTTGCAAAAATAGACTGTGATAGCCTAGGTAGTAAGTAGTTAAATATGGATTTCATTATGGGGTGTGTTGTGACCAAAACCAAGATAAAAATACCTCTACACGCAATTGCATATTCCTACAACAAGTCAGAGCCATTTTGTTGTAAACTAATTCAACACCATGGTGATCAGATGACTCCTATGTCCATCTCTGCGTAAAGCTCACCCACATGATTTGATTGGCCCCGGCAGATCTTTGCCAGGGCATAATCAGTCAGGGGTATTCTGCTAGCTGCAACCTCTTCACTAGAGTCCACTAAATTCTACACATGGGTCTTTTAATCAAAGTATTTTGCATGTTTGTGTATTTTTGTGATTTTCTCTCATTTGCCTTTGTTTTTCTCTGTAGCATAAATAAAGTTAAATCTTTTTAATAATAATAATTAATTGACCTGCTATCAAGCAACCCATAATAAGACCTGTCTAGTACTCCCACCCTATGAGAGCTGAAGTCTGTAGGCACACATTAGCTGTGCATAATAGATGTATTTAAATACCCATAATAACCACATAGCGCCTGCTTATTAGATCGCTCTCCCTTTACTTCATGCATAAACACATAGAAGTGCAAAGCATGTGGAAATGTTTTCTCAAAGCATATCTGTCATGCCAAATATTGATGAGGATGATATTTACTTCCTGCTTCTACGGCACAAATGCAGAAACTGCCGCAAATGTAAAATCAAACCTCAACCACGGACAGCAGAAACCCGTAGAGTCATGAAGGAGAAAACTAGGAGAGAGCTGCACAAACATTTGACTGACTCTTTACTGTTGTTTTGAATGTCTCTCTGACGTGGTTCCCTTTGAGAATGTGAAAGAGTGAACTTCAGTAACAGCCTTCTTGGCAGCTCAGAGAAATCTTTGCTCTGTGTGTGACGCTGTGAAACATGCTGGCTGCCTCGCTGCATGCGGTGTCGGGGGTGAGCTGCAAATCACTCCTGCCTCTCTTTAATTTACTTTAAATCCCCAGCATCTAAATGTGAATGTGAAGTGCCCATGTGCTCACCTTGACATTCAGGAAATGCTTCTAGGCCTCTAATAGAATATTAACATTCCTCCTCTCCTGGAGAATTTCCAAACCACTAAACAGCGGGAATAACTCATTTATTTCTGTTTATTGTATTGAGTTTCAATGGTTAGTCTCTGCATGCTGGAATTTACATTAATTATGCAACCAAATTGGAATTTTATCACTGCAGCTGAATTAAAGTGACATCTGGCTTTTACAGTGGCTGAGGCGATGGCAACTATTGACCAAGGTGCTGTGAGAAGGCATCTAAAGGCAAAATAAATGAGCAGAGTGTGAACACAATTTTAATCAGTTTACGCTGATTGTGGGTGTCCTTCACAGTCGTGCCTGTGGACCCTGCGGTGGAAATTTGCATTGCAAATTGAGGTGTGTAGTGTTCTTCTTTAACTGTGGAGGTCAATCTCGTGTATACTGTGCAGATTCTACACAGCCACCAGCACGACCGTGCATGTGGAGGACGCAGGGGATCATTAAATAAGACATACGTTAGTTTTATTGATTGGAAAAACACACAGAAAGAGATTTTGTTTTAAGAACAGAATAATGATATCATTCTTCCACCAATAACTCATTTGCACCACAGATAATTATTCCTGTGAATTCCCTGTTTGATGGCGGATTATGTTAGATCATTGTGCAGAGGTGCGTGTAAGTGCGAGTGTGCACACGAATCCAATGTAAGGCAACAGAAGGCATTGTATCCGCCTTTGTTCCAGTGTATTGTGCCAGCACATAATATATTGTGCCAGCATAAACACATAAATAAACTGGCAAACAATTGCATCTCTGCAAAGAGAATGTGATAAATCAGTAGAACAATACACAAGCAAAACCTCCTACTCAGACTGGGTCCTCCACAGTTAAAACCTCATATTATTTTCTCTCTAGTTTTGTTTGATAATCTTTCATTCTTTGCTTCTTAAACTTTGCTGCAGCAGAGAGGGCTACCTCTTTAGAAATAAGCAATAACATCCCATTTAGTCAGAAAAAAAAAATCCATAAACTCGTGTTTCTCAACGTTCCTCTGCTGAGCTGTGACCCACTGACTACTAATGCGTTTTCCCCATAAGTTATGGACTAATGAGGGATCTCGAGTGACAAAAAGTAGCACGTATTTTGGTTTTCCTTTTATCAAACTGTTTTCTGACAGTGATGCATTTCCGCTGAGATCTTGTCCATAAGCATTTAATCAATACAAAACTCAAAACTCAGAAAACCACTGCAATAAATTTAAAAAGCAGTTTACAAAATTCAGCTCTGCAGTTATCATTGGCATTACGCTAAAAGAGAAATCAAGAGATTTGTTCATTTTGAACAAGTAAATCTAAATTTGCATTTCGGACCAGGAAGGAGCCCGGCAGCAGTCTCATAATGAGGCAAATCCCCCCACATGCTGCCATACAAGCTCCTGATGGACTCATTTGGCTCTGCCACTTCAGAGGCCTGCAGGATTTTAATGGCTGGATTCCTAGTTTGACGATACTTTCTTCAAAAAGAGCCTAGTAGGTGTTAATCCTGCATCTCTGAATAACTTAAAGAGTGACTCCCCAAAAGATGATGGACAGAGGGGAGCAGTCAGCAGAAAGCTCCAGCTTATTATTTTGTGAAAAGTGGGATATTTTGCTTTCGGGGGTTGATGCATAAACACAGAGAGAGATTTCCTCTTCAGTCACATGAGCACTTATATCTGTACTAATATTTTAAATAATCCGGCTGTGTTTTAGACAGACAGGTGGCTTTTAGGTATAACCTAGAAAACCATGGCCTAAATCACTGGCTTATCATCGTCCAGAAATGCACGGACTCATGCACACACAAACACACACACACACACACACACACACACACACACACACACACACACACACACAAAGAGCAGACATAGCAGCAAAGGAACACAGTTCACAACATCAAAAGGGCTCTATTTGATGCCTTTGGTGCAAGTTTCCACATGAAAAAAAAATCTCTTTGGTGATTGCTTGCTCTTAAAAGACAACCTTTACGATTTATTTTTCCAACTTTAGCAATACAAAACTGTAGGGGCCAGGGAATTATGTGTGCTCTGAACATTTAGTCTGAATGTACTGCATCAATGTGACAGCTTCTTGGACTGCTGGGGGCTAGATGGTGTCCTCTTTCTATCCACAGTAAGCTTTCTGCACAGCGTGGTGGAACGTCTCTTCATAATCGCTCCCCATTTGTTCTGAAGGGCTCACTTGATGCTCTGCCAGTCAAACTAACGACACCCTTATTTCCCACAGCATAAGCAGCCATTAAATCATCCACGGGGTTCCTCTTCTCCATGCACCTGTTAAGGATGTGAAAGACAGATTCTTTTCTCAACAAATCATGCGTTTTCCCAAACAGCATTCAGTTATATGCAGAAGATACGCCTTTGCGCGTGTTCGCCTCATATCCCATCAAGACTATTTGCTTATCAATTCACTTCAAGTTACATTTCAAGCATATAACACTAAATAATAACATCCCCTCAGGGTTCTTTACATAGCAAGGTCAAGACTTAATTATGCAACAGTTTCTTTACACGCAGTTCTTGACAACAGTGGGAACAAAAACCTTTTAACAGGAAGACACCTCCTACAGAAAAATACTTTTTTAATTGTCTACTCAAAGCTTTCAACATGTTGAAATGTTTTCTGCAAGGTCATCTGTCATATAAAATATGGTCTTATAGTCTCATTTGCCTGTGCTCAAAGCAAAGCATTCTTCAGTCTGTGAAACATTTTCCCAGTAGTGTTGTCGGATGTCAAGGAACTCTTTGGCAAAATTTCAGGACTACGGTTTATATATTTCTTTCTTCCTCTGTGCTGTCCTGCCATTGGAAGCTTTGCTCTGAACAGTAATGATCTGTGTGTGGTAGACTCTTGAGCAGAGATCTTAAAAGTCCTGATGGTATTTAACTTAATCAACTGAATACCCCTCCCTCATCCCACCCTTTCCAAGCATCTAGGAAAATCAATGGTGACCGTCAGGTGCCAGTAACTACTTCCAAAATTACCTCATTGACCATGATTGTACTGAGTTGCCATGATATGTTCAGTGTTAAGGTTACTTTAGATAGATATTTCAACATTTTATTTAAGTTATTTAATCTCCAATACCCCAATACATAGCTTCCAAGGAAGCAAATGATATTGTTACTCATTCTGTACTGTGCAACACAGTGTTTTGTTTGTCCTTGACTTCTAGAAACTGTTGAGAAAAATCATGACCTGAAAGCTTTGATTGACGTAACATTAACATTTATCTTTTAATATTGAATACCATATCAGTAAGGTTTAAACATATACTCACACTGTAAGGAAGATGGGCACAGCCCCCTGACTTCTAGTTGAAATACAAGAAGTAAGAACAGCACGCAGAGCCAACCAGACCATATATGGATTTGTTATTCTTTTTAAAAACATACAAGAGATTAGGAGTGAACATAACTGTGACAAGTGTTGGATGAAAATGTAGTCTACTGTTGGGTTCAAAGTCCATATAGGGACACAATTATCATCAGGAAGAAGGGTAAACCCGGTGGTGATGCAACTTTGCTTCGTTATGCACTCGCGGCTGTTAGGTTCTTCTTTGTTCCTTCTTTGTTCCTGTGACTTCCATTTAAGTCACGCAAGAATACTCTTGTAGGCAAAAATATCTTTGGATATGTCAATCCATTTAATAATTTGTAAACAACAAAAAAAAACATACAAAGGTCTAACAAAGAACTCAAAACATCTCCCGCCAGCCTGCGGTCAAAAAACAAACGACTTCCTGTGCGCCACACCTGAATCAATTAGTGGACATCTTAAATATCCTTCCACTATCCCCCACAGCGCCACTCAGGTGAATAGTGAAAATGGCTCCACCACCTGGTACTCTGGGATCCTTCTGTACCTCATTGACATTCAGCTTTGTATTTTGAGATTACTTTGTAAATGAACTTTTCTTGAAGAGATCTCAGATATGTTACATCCCTTTGCAGCGCCGCTTGCCTTGCAGTGGCAGTGCAAGGGTGCAGAAGGTCCTAATCAGCCACAACAGAGAAGATAAAATGGCAGAACTGGAGAGTAAGTAAAGTAAGTAAGTAAGTAAATTTAATTTATAAAGCACATTTAAACACAGCATAGACTGACCAAAGTGCTGTACAGTGGATAACAAGGATTAAAACAAATAATACAGAAAAACACATTGGACCATTAGTCATGGCCTAAGAAGACACCTTGGCTGCAGAAGCTTTTTTAGTATAGCTTATTAAACTGAATAAATGTCACTTATGGAGGGACTTGACCAAATCTTCAGACAAATTTATACATAAAAGCACTTAATAAAAATCTCAAGAGTTGTGGTTTAATATTTTAGGTTGAGCGTGTTTTTCATCGTACTCAACAAATCATGTGGAGAAAGTTCAAAAAACACAATGTTAAACAATGAGCTGGGTGTTAAGATCCACCCAGCCATCTCCCCTTCATCCAGAAACTTGATGGTTGCTGGCTTGAAAACCATCCGTTTAAAATCAGAAACCTATTTTTTAAATAAAATACTGTGAAAATTACTGTTACCTGTAAATCATATATGTGTAATGTAAGACAAGCTTGACAAAGAAATGTCAATTGGGCTTAGCGATATGGTGGACCAAAACATTTCCAAGTCATTAAATGGATTGAAAATAATATTAAAAATACATTTTCTTCTTTTCAGTTTGTTTCTGTACTTATTTTTTTATTTTCCAAACGTATTTACCTTAGCGCCCTGTGATAGACTGGCGACCTGTCAAGGGTGTACCCCGCCTCTCGCCCAGTGACAGCTTGAATAGGCTCCAGCTCCTCGCAACCCTCCAGAGGACAAGCGGTTACAGACAATGACGGAATGAATGAATTCACCTTCCCATTTAATTATCTATTTTGTTGATCAACATGAGATCCAGGGTAACAACATTTCGTTTTTATATTATTTTTGGAGCATTGCCCGCTTATTTACTGAGTCGTATGTATTTCTTTTTTGTATTTATTTATCGCAGCCTCCATAGAGATTTAATGGCCAACACCATAAGAGTAACATTGTTGTATCTTTAGTCTTTCTGCTCAACTGACTGGACAACAAGGGACATTTATCTATTGATACTGAACGTATGTGGTGATTCTGCCTATCCAAGAGTGATAACATGTATTATACCTTCATTGTACCTCTCCATATTCAAACACCGTGATGTTTATGGCATTATTGTCATGGATTTTCAGGGTGAGGTAGGACCCAAATGCTGGACACTATACGATGAGGCAGGAGTAGGCAAAAACTGAATTTAATGCAACAAAAGGAAACACAAAACGCTGCTGAGACAGCAGGTGAAAAAAAAATGAAAAAAAATCAAAACCTTCAAAAAGACAAGAAGACAGAGACATAAGACATAAGACTTTTATTTAATCCCACGTGTGGGAAATTTCCTTGTTCCAGTAGCACAGAATTTGGCAAAAAAATATATATACAGAAAGACAGTGACGACTTTGAACAGGGAAAAGGTTATCAAAAAAGCACAAAAAAACACAAATACAAAAATTTAAAATATATAATGATAATAATAAAAGAATGTAACATAACAAGACCAGAGCTAGGAAACACAGGGAAACGGTGGAAAACAGTATGACGCAACAGAGGACAAAGGGAAAAGTAGGACTATATATATACACACAAGGGCAGAGGAGGCACAGGTGAAAACAATCAGGGCGGGGCAGACAATTACAAAGGTGGGAAATGACAGGACAGGAAGGTGACGAGAAACAGGTGAAACCAACCAAGACTGGGAAGACAATCACAAAGGCGGGAAGGGACACAAGACAGGAAACCAAGAATTTAACAAAATAAAACAGGAAATTGAAAAACATGAACGAAACTCAAAACATGAACACAGGAATCAAAACCCAGAACCATGACAATTATAACACAAATTGTACTAGCACAGAGTTCTTTAAGTGTCCCACAGAATAGACAGAAATGCCCATTAAATAGAATGACTTGTGCAGAAGTGTGCTCAAACCAAATGGTAATAGCACAGCGGTCCAAAGGTGCAATATTCCCCACATTACTGCTTGCAAGGATAGATACCTTTTCTTTTTTAGGTGAGGTATCTTTAAATCTATAGACACCAGCAGATTCAATGCGGAGTTTTTCCTTGATCCTTTTCCTGATTGTTCAGTGTATTATATTATATAGTGTATACTGTTATATACTGTTAGCTTAGCATTACATCAGGAAGCAGGAGGAAACAACTTGCCTGGGGGTGCATCTACTAACATTTGTAAAGCCCCTTAAAACATTGCATTGCATTTGTTTCATGCATGCACAAGAAGAAAAGCGGGAATTTGTGCAAACCGTTGGTTGACTAATTGGGTTTAGAAAAACACAAATTGTTAATTTAGAGGAGAGAATGAAGCCTTTCATCATGAAAATAATTTGCATATGCACATAAACAAGCGTCATGCTGTCTTTTTGTGGCATCTGGTTTTTATCATCTGAACAACTGGAATTTGTTGAACTCTTCGTCAGTATTCCTGACGAGTTAAAATGAATTTCTGTCCGGAACTCTGTAAGACTTGCGATGTGACTTGGACCAGCTTGTAAAGACAAAATTCAGATTCAGATTCAACAAAACATCTGTGAAACTGAAACTACCCTGCAGCAGTTATTTTCTCATGCCTGCAGACACAGCGATCTCCTGTGTCTGCCAGGCAAAAGCCTTCAAGCAATGTATACAAATCTTTTCCCATCGCTTCAAATTCTATATCACTATAACGTTTTTCCCCCCCTCAGTACTCAGAAGTTTTAATCGAGGTCAAGGAACAACATTTTTCAATGTAAAACTTCAAACAGCTTCAATCACAGGTCTTACTCTGAGCCTTGGGCCTCTTCTCAATGAGCTCCCATCGAGACTGAGGAAGACATGAGAAGAAGTGGGCTCCACTCCTTGGCTCCCTGGAGACAGATCTGACTTCAACCTGACTTAAATGATAGCTTTGTCTGTCTATTTATAGATGCTCTATTTAATCTCTCAGCTGGAAGACCATAAGTAACACAGAAGACCCCTGAAGGACATTAATTACAGTTGACAAAACTCTGTTATTCCATCAAACCTTTGTTATGCATGTGATACATTTTAAGCATATACTGTGGAAATCCTCACAGTCTGCAACATAAAAAATAAAAAGGCTGTAACAAAACTGGAGATACAGCCTGGAGGCTGATGTCTGTCTTATTTTTGGATTATATCATTTAACTGGCGTTATTTGAAGGAGACAAAAGCAGAGCAAATTAAGAGAAATTAAAATCTGAATCTTTGTTCGCCAGTTGTCAACCTTTCTCTCTGAATCTTATCAGAGCTTTGTTCTTCTTTTATTTCTGTCTAGTCCGCAGGTATGCTGCTATTCATCATTCCTTTCTGAAGAAAGTCAGAGGTTAATTGCCTCCTTCTTTCCATTCTCTCCCACGTAGCTGCAGAGCTGCAAGTGGCTGTCAGTCATCCATTGCCAAATATGAATTCTGCTGACCTGGTGCAATTTAAACTTGGCAAAAGTCTTGCACCTCAGTGCATTCGGCAAGGCTTGATTTTTTTCTGTAAGGGATGCTCCCTCCTTGTCACATTGCACCTTAAGTTATATTGAGTGTGAATTGAAGATCTAAAGACAGACTTGGCTTATCATTTAAAAGTAGATCAGTGATGTTCATTTGTTACCCAGCGCATCACTGGGGAATCAGTTATTTACTTACTGCAGGGACTCTCCAGCATCCAATGTTTAATGATTTTGTACCAATAAGCAAAGCCTGAAACAGACACTGATTCTTTTTCACTGAGTCCTCCTATTTCCCCATCCTTATCTGGTCTCTGTTTTTAAAGGTGGACTCTTTACTATTTAGGGAAACAACATGCTTTTTAAAAATATATATATTTACAATGCATATCACTTCTTGTGCTAATCTTAGCAGGGATTTGCCTCTCCTGTGCTCTCCTCTGCAAAGACACGTGTAATTACTGCTATCTTACCAGAGGAACAAAGCCAGAAATATTGTTCATCTATTATTCATCACAGCTATAGACTCCAGACACCTTCCAGTAAAGGATTTCTTCTAGTGCACTCTAAACCCAGCACTGTGCACCCCGACAGCTCCAGCCAAGAGAGAATGAAGAAGTAGATTAAATTGTACTGTTTTTTTTTTGTTTGTTTTTTTTGTTTTTTTTTACAGGTTATTAAAAAGAACTGCACAAAAAAAAATAATGAAAAGTTTTACTTTGTACTGAAAGTCACAAAGCGGTTTATTCAATGACACTTACTGCACTGGTTAAGTTTAGAGATTAAAGACTTTTGTTTTTTACTGAGTGGCTACCAGGTTTTAAAGAATACTCAATTTATAGATAACCAAATCCCAGGGAGGCTTGAGAACTGCTTCTGTCAGCATTTCTCTGGGATTAATAAACACATTTCTCATTATGTGTGCAGGGACCAGTGGGGGCAGAATTAAGCTCTAAGAACTCAAATGAGCCATTTATCCTTCAGCACAGTGCATAACAGTGCTTTTTTAAATAAACAGCACAGTATATGGAACCTTATCTACAGCTGTGTTGTTGCGGCTGAGAACCACATAGGGATATGCTGATGGGAATGCAGGTCCCGTATTAATAAGTCTTCTTAATTGTCCCAACATACTGGAATTTAGGTTGACAGGTAGATAAGACGATTTCACTTTTCAAATGATGCGTCAAACTTAAAACATTTTTGTCCATAATCCCTCAGAAAGCTCATAACCTGCAAGAGCAGCCTGAGAGACCTAATCATTTTCTTAGAACAGAACAAGTTCAGATTACAACATTGGCGAAGACATGCACTGCAAAGGCCGCTGCAGCAAATTCAATCAATACCTAAAGTGTTTTTACAAAGACAACTACTTCAAAACTGTATTTGACCTAGTGCACATAGTTTTAAGAAACTGATAGAAAAATATTGGGTTTAGTTACTAGATTTAGTAAACAGGTTATATTCATGCATGATTATGTGCCTTGTTTTGTAGAAAACCTGTTAGTTCAAGGAGAGTGCAGGAGGCCTTGGTGCCACCTGAAGATATTCCCTCCTTCCGAAGAATAGATAACATGTTTGTTGCTAGGCAGTATGACGTGTACTGAAGATAATCTAGCATTGTGTATAAATACTGTTTCATTCTTCTGTTCAGGGAGCTCCTCTCCCATAACCTTGTGTTGTGTGAGGTTCAGTGCACTGCTTGAATAAAGAAACGCTGACTTCGAGATCCTCATTTCAAGAATGATGATTCCTTTTTTCACCCCACAGAAATAACCACATCAATACAACAACTGCATTTCTGTTAACAGAACCAAATAAAGATCGGTCTGTGGATTTGTACTGATAATAGTAGTGCAAATCTGACAGTATAAAGAATGTTACTTGCTTTTTAAGTTTGCAATGAACAATTTACTTAAGAGCAACACAATGTACACTATCCTGAACAATGACAATTGTGGCCACTGAAATAATTGCAACTGCAAAGTTCAGCACTGACATCAAGTATGTCTTTCTAAAGTTTTATGCCACTGTCGGGATCTAGAAGCAATAGATGAGACAATTTAGCAAGCTAACAAATGGGTAACCTAATGTAGGAAATACGCTGGCATTGTGAGAAGACGAGGCTGGGCAGCACATTGTAAAATTATTAAGAAAACTGTATACAACTCTATTAAGCGGTTTAGTTGTTGACATTGACATTACAGAAGGCCATTACCTTTTGCCTGCATTGCATTTTTTTTTCTCTTTTTTTCTCAGACACTGATGGGAAGTGTCATCTCACTTATCGCCTGATGACACAGCAGATAGAGACTGTCTAATGCTTGTGTCTTGTGTCTGAAAGTGAAAGAGAAAGCTTTAAACAAGGGAAGCATCTGCTCTCACGACACACATCCAAAAAAGGAAAAAAAGATAAAAACGTAATTTTGGGGATGTCTCTGCCTTGAAAGGAATCCCTCAAGTGAATTGATAAAGAAACCATGGGCTAGATCCATTTTCAGTGATCCCCCTGTTATTCTTCTGGTGAAATTGCATTCAGTAATACGCTTTTATCCACCTTAAGCTGCAGCTTAATAGAGGGACAGAGAGAGTGGAATGAATGAAAGTGAGTGACAGTTGATCTTTTTAATTAAACAGGAGACTTAGCTGTCAAATCATATTAAACATTAATGCCATGCTGTTGTAGACTGAATTAGGATGGATGTTTTAACCCTGGCGTTACAGTGATAAACTGTACTCGATTATTTATCTTTAACAATCATTTATCATTAACATTAATGATAAATCCTGTGTCTCTTCCGTGTAGATTTGTGATTCTAGGGATGACAGGGCCACTTCACTGGTCCACCTACGCACATAGCCAACGCCGGTGCAAGCCGTTTATATTTGTGCCTCGTCAGTCTAGCTTGCTCTGTCGGTGCTGTGTCTTTTTTGCCAGTCAGGTTAATTTCTGTTTCTACTTCCTGCTTCACTTTCCACTTCCTGCTTCACTTTCAATAACAGTGACTGAAACCTTTGCCAAATTTTCGCCGATGACGAGTCATACAAATGTCCGAACCTCCTCAGTTAACCTTTCCTCAATGTGGTCCATCTTTGTTGATCCAAAACAATCAGTTCCAAAATTGTGGAGATGGAGAAGCAGCCGAAAATATGAAAAAGCGATTTAGACTTCTGCGTGAATTTGACACCGTAACTGACGTGCACCTCCCCAGAAATGTAACTAAGCGCCGTGGCAACACAGGCTGCAAGAGCTGTGATTGGTCCGCTTGGTAGTAGTTGGCTGGTTATATGGTAAAATTGTTATTCATGTCAGCAGTAACGACACCTGGTTACGGCAATCGAAGGTCACTAAACTTAATGTGGAATCGGTGTGTAAGTTTGCTCTGGACCCCTCCCCAATCTGACCACTGACGTCGCATGTCGTCATTCCATCGCTGGTTATCTAGGTGGTGTCCAGCAAATGACGTGGCCTTCAGTGATAATTGGAACACTTAGAGAGTTTTGGGTGTGAGACAGTCCTAGAGAAGTGGCAGAGAAGTGTGTAGGACTGCAACTCTGCCTCCTGATTTGAAATCTGGGTTGTCATGGTTTCGGGGGGTTAATAAAATCAGCCATATTCCTAGAGATGAGAGCAGCACCCGCTAAAGTGGGGTGGATGCCATCTCGTCTAATCAGACCAGGCTTTCCCCAGAAAGTGTTCCATGACAACCCAGATTTCAAATCAGGAGGCAGGGTTGCAGGCCTACACACTTCTCTGCCGCTTCTCTAGGACTGTCTCACACCCAAAACTCTCTAAACTCCATAGATGTTCTGTCTGCTCCCAGATTCTTTAAATCAAAAAACAACAAAAGAGGAGTTATTCATAGGAACCTTGTACAAATCAATACAAATTCATTGGTAGAACAGAAGAATAGGAAAATTAAATGTGGTCTTTTACATGTCAGATCTCTCTCATCTAAATCACTTTTAGTGAATGACTTGATAATTGATCATCAGATTGATCTGTTTAGTTTGACTGAAACGTGGCTGCAGGATGATCCGATGTTTAAATGAGTCTACGCCACCCAGTCATAGCAATTATCACATTCCTCAAAGCATAGGTAGAGGAGGAGGAGTGGCAGCAATCTTCCACTCTGATTTATCTATTAATCCTAGACCTAAGCAGAGCTTTAATTCATTTGAAAGTCTTACTCTTAGTCTTCCTCATCCAGACTGGAAAACACAAAAAACAGTTCTTTTTGTTATGGTGTATCACCCACCTGCTCCTTACTCTGAGTTTTTAGCTGAATTCTCTGAGTTTTTATATGATTTAGTAGTTAGAACAGATAAAGTCATTATAGTAGGTGGTTATAGTAGATGGCAGTGACAGCCGTAGCTCCTCATTTACATCATTATTAGATTCAGTTTGCTTTTCTCAGAATGTAAACGGATCAACTCACTGTTTTACACACCTTAGTTCTTGTACTAACATACGGCATAGAAACTGAAGGTATTTACTCAAAACCCTCTTTTGTCTGATCATTTCCTCATAACATTTGAATTTACTATAATGGATTACACAGAAATTGGAAAGACATTTCATTACAGCCATGAGCCATGTGCCAATGATGGGGACGACAGCAACCACAATTAAACTCCTACACAAATAGATTATTTTGTTGATGGCACTGCAGCATCACTTAGGACAACCCTAAACTCAGTTGCCCCTCTGAAAAAGAAGGTCATGAATTGAAGGAGGCTAGCTCCCTGGTATAATTCACAGTTGCCCAGTTCAAAGCAGGCAGTCCGAAAACTGGAAAGAATTTGGCATTCCACTAATTCTGAAGAAGCTCACATAGCCTGGAAAGATAGTTTAAGAACTTATAAAAAAAAAAGCTCTCTGTAATATTAGAACAGCATATTATTCATCATAATTTCCCCATTGCGGGATCAATAAAGGTTTCATTAATAGAAGAAATCAAGAATTAGTGATGACTTCATGAGCTTCTTTACAAATAAAATTGTAGGCATTAGAGAAAAAATTCAATGCATCCTGTCAAAGATGTAATTACAGTGGCATTAGAAACTTCTGTAAAACCTAATCAACACCTGGAATCCTTCTCCCCAATAGATCTTTCTGTGCTCAACAATTACAGCATTTAAACCATCAACTTGTCTTCTAGATCCCATCCCAACTAAATTGCTCAAGGAGGTTTTTCCATTAATTAACACCTCCATATTAAACCAGATAAATGTCTTTATCCAGATAAATCTTTATTAACAAGATATGTGCCTCAGTCTTTTAAGATTGTTGTAATTAAACCCTTACTTAAGAAAGAGACTTGAAAATGTGATCAAGATTAAAGGAACCACATTAGACTGGTCTGAATCCTATCTGTCAGACAAATTCCAGTTTGTCCATGTCAACAATGATTCTTCTTATATAAAAGTAAGTTATGGAGATCCACAGGGTTCTGTGCTAGGACCAATACTCTTCACATTATACATGTTTCCCTTAGGTACAATTATTAGAAAACACAGCATAAACTTCCATTGCTATGCAGATGACACCCAGCTATATTTATCCAGGAAACCAGATGAAACTAATCAGCTGGTTAAACTCCAAGCATGCCTTAAAGACATAAAGGCTTGGATGGCCTGTAATTTCCTACTCTTAAACTCAGACAAAACAGAAGTCGTTGTATTTGGCCCTAAACGTCTCAGAGATTCATTATCTAATTACTTAGTTTCTTTGGATGGCATTACTTTGGCATCCAGTACTACTGTGAAAAACCTTGGTGTTTTATTCGACGAGGATATGTCCTTTAATCCGAAAATAAAGCAAGTATGAGTGATGCTGAAAAACTAGTTCATGCATTTGTGTCTTCCAGGTTCCAGGTTCATTATGTCTGGCTGTCCAAATAGTTCTTTAAAAATATAGCATGTTAACTGCTGTGTGTCCGTCTCTCCCCTCCCCCTTTCAGACCAGATGTTGTAAAGTGTCTTGAGACAATTTCTATTGTTAATGATGCTATATAAATAAAATTGAATTGAAAACAAAATTGAATAAAACAGAATGAAAGAAGACATTCCGGTGCAGCTGGAGAAGATGTTGTTTTAGTCCGCAGCAATAGATCTCTGGACCAGAACCACGCAGCCTGGCATGGGCCTGAATGTTCATTTCATGGACAGGGACTGGGCACTGAACAGCATGTGTCTCCGAACACTCTCAGTCATTGCCTGTGGTGCATTATCTTAGCTAAATAAATTACTAAATAATGTGCATTAGTTTGAAATTTAAACAGTGCTCAATGACGCCCTTGCTTGTGCTGTTTTCTTGTTGCTGTGGTGGTTTTTTTTAATGTCGCACATCGTTTAGCAAAGCAAATAAAAAATAAATCACGTTTTTTCTCATACAGTAAAACAAGAAAAGATATTTGAAAAAAAAAATAATTGATTGGCCATATTGCCTAGACTTAGTTCCTATTGTAGGGGAAATAGCTCTAAAGACTGGGTATTAGAATATTCAAGCTGCTCACTGGGCATTTTCTAAGAAGCATCAAACACTTCATTATGTACAGTTGTGTTCAAAATAATAGCAGTGTTTTTTAAAACGTGAGTAAAGCTCAAAATCCTTATAATATTTTTTATTTCCATTCATTGGGAACACTGCACATTATATTTTACATCAAAACATGAAGAAAAAAGTATCAATATTTTAATTACCTTACAGAAAATGAAGGAAAAAATTATATTGGGCTGTTCAAAAATATAGGAGTGTCTGCATTTTTCATTACAAACTACAATATTTACTCAATAAACTGAAAAAACTTGAAGATTTAGCATTCCTGTGAATCACTAAACTAATATTTAGTTGTATAACCACTGTTTTTGAGAATTGCTTCACATCTGTGCTGCATGGAGTCGACCAACTTCTGGCACCTGTAAACAGGTATTCCAGCCCAGGATGATTTAACAACGTTCCACAATTCCTCTGCATTTCTTGGTTTTGCCTCAGAAACAGCATTTTTGATGTCACCCCACAAGTTTTCTATTGGATTAAGGTCCGGGGATTGGGCTGGCCACTCCATAACCTTAATTTTGTTGGTCTGGAACCAAGATGCTGCTCGCTTACTGGTGTGTTTGGGGTCGTTGTCTTGTTGAAACACCCATTTCAAGGGCATTTCCTCTTCAGCATAAGGCAGCATGACCTCTTCAAGTATTTTGATATAAGCAAATTGATCTATGATCCCTGGTATGCGATAAATAGGCCCGACACCATAGTAAGAGAAACAGCCCCATATCATGATGCTTGCAGCACCATGCTTCACGGTCTTCAGAGTGTACTGTGACTTGAATACAGTGTTTGGGGGTCGTCTGACAAAGTGTCTGCGGCCCTTGGACCCAAAAAGAACAATCTTACTTTCATCAGTCCACAAAATGTTTCTCCATTTCTCTTTAGGCCAGTCGATATGTTCTTTGGCAAATTGTATCCTCTTCAGCACATGTCTTTTTTTTAACAGTGGGACTTTGCGGGGGCTTCTTGCCGATAGATTAGCCTCACACAAGCGTCTTCTAATTGTCACAGTACTCACAGGTAACTTCAGACCGTCTCTGATCTCCCTGGAGCTGATCATTGGCTGAGTCTTTGCCATTCTGGCTATTGTTCGATCCATTCGAATGGTAGTCTTCCGTTTTGTTCCACGTCTCTCTGGTTTGGCTTTCCATTTTAAAGCATTGGAGATCATTTTAGCTGAGCAGCCTATCATTTTCTGCACTTCTTTATATGTTTTCCCCTCTCAAATCAACGTTTTAATTAAAGCACGCTGTTCTTCTGAACAATGTCTGGCACGACCCATCTTTCTCAGGTTTTCAGAGAGAATTGCATGTACAACATGTGCTGGCTTCATCCTTAAATAAGGGCCACATGAATGACACCTGTTTCTTCACATAATGAATGACCTCACTGATTGAACTCCACACTGCTATTATTTTGAACACGCCCCTTTCACTTAATTATTCAATTACACAGACTCAGGAGCATTCATATCATGAATGTTGGGTCTTTTGGTTTCTCTGACTCTACTACACCGACTGGTAAATTATTTGCCATGTAATAATATGATTTATACCAAAAACACTGATTGATCTGGTTAGTCATGTTGGACTGCTATTATTTTGAACACAACTGTATGTATGACTAAAGGCACAATATTAAAGGTTTCATATTCACACAGTGCTTTAAAATGCTGTTAGACTGTGTACAATGCTCTCATAGCCACCATACTGTCTGGACTAGTCACAGAAGCTGTGGGCTGTGTTTTCTATCCATAGGGGCATATTGGCTCTTAAAACCTGGGCTCCGGGTTTGAGAAGAAGTTATGATTTTATAAAACGTATTTTGTCAAACATACAGACACCATAGCCCTATGATTCATCTAAAATACTTTTTGTTGTCTAGAAGATGATGTTGGATGAAATGTCTTTTTTTTTTTTTTTACTAATTTCTGTGACTGTTTCCATGTTTCAGTACCATGCCAGAGTTAATCCTGCGGCATTTCTCAAGGTTACAGAAAGTTAATACTTACATCTTCTAGGGACATTTCCATATCATCAGTCTCTCATGGTTAATACCTGGCATTGAGTTGCCACTCCAGGGAATTAACTTATAAAACAGATCGTATCGTTGAAAGAAATAGCTTTCTTGAAGGAGTCATGGATGCACATAAGGTGTCAAAGTGAAGAATCCACTGAAATATTTTAATAATAATAATCACCTGATAATCGTCAAGCCATATGTTCAGTTATGCCAATTAAAAGTAAAAATGTAATGCTGGACTCCCTGCTGTGAAATGTAAGTCATGCAACAGGCAGATTTAGCTCTTAATTGGTTTCATAAAAATCTAATTCCTAAAATGTATAATCAAAAAAAAAAAAAAAAAAGGATTGGCAATCCTATATTTTCCATTGTAAAGTGATGGATTTCTTTCGTAATTATACTTCCTTATTAAATAAGTGCACATCACATCACACTGAAAAAGTATTGAATGGATGACGATCCAGCCATTCACGTGTCAACTGAGGGTTGCTAAAACTGTAAAAATGGGTCATGCAACCTTACAGCATATAGACAATGTGAATTCTTAAACAAATATACAAGGTATGTTCTTGATATTTTATGAGGGAATAAATGCATTTGCCACCTTTATCATAACTCCAAGATACACTGCACAGGATGCATCTAGGTGAGAAACAGTGAATGCAAAACTAACTTTGTTTACAAGAAAACTCCAAAGGGTATTTTTAATTTGACCATTCTACACACACTCAAAACAAGATTTTTTTTTATGGGCTTTTAGGATCATGACACAATCTGTCTCAGCAAATGAAATTGCCCACTTGTCATCAAAATGTCTGTTTTTACTGAGCTAATATTTGCCAGGGATGTGTCAGTCCACAATATTCATATGCCAAAATGTTATATGAAAACTGTCACTGAGTGTGTTTCTGTTGAGTGCATATCTAACCGAATATTGAACAAAATAATTATCATTTTAGACACGTCACATGTTGCAGGGATTTAGTGTGTACACAAAGACTAATCCAGTGTAATTACCGTGAAAGCTCCCAGTCTGAAGGCGCTCCAGTCTGCAAATAATACACTGATACAATTAGAGACCTTTAGATAATAATGTTTTCGACAATTTCTTTTTCATCATTGCTCCTTAAATATACTTTAAAACTGATAAAATCCTTCCACAATCTCCAGATAAACGTCTGCTTGCACAGAAGAGCAGAGTGTAATCTGTGGGGATAACAATGAGGAAGCATTTGGAGATTTCAGGAGTGGAATGTGAGAGAAAAGCTGAACATCAGCCAGTCATCTGTGGCCCTGTTCCACGTTAACCTTCTGTTTTATAGGTTACTGCAATCAGCAGCTGTACAGATGGTGCACTGGCAGATTGTCATTTGAAACTTTTTCAAGAGATGAACAGTATTTTTCCCTCTCAGGCTGACAGACCCGTACACTGACCTAAATGCATTTGCTTGACTCTGAATTAGTGTGGTTTTAAAATAGGTGAATTGTGTAATACACAGATTACATTTTAGTGAATATTCCTGATGTGAATGTGTTTCTATGTAAGCAAATACTTTTATTTTCTGTATCACTTGAAAACAAAATGTTTTTATGGACAGCTCTCACACTCGCCAGCCTCAGTCGAAAGTAACTGTGTAGCTTTTTAGCATTTAAGATGTTTATCTTGAGGAATTCACAGACCGACTGGAAGCTTCAGATGAAATGGATTTTATTGGCATGGAGTGTTGCTTTGCATTATGCGATGTTTGTGAAAGGCAGCCGAAAATCAGTCTTATTGTTTATCTTGATCTGATGTATAAAAAATAGAACACAAGCACAATCAGCATGTAATGCATATTCAGCTGATAATATCAGCAGATGTGTATACACAGTGCACAGTTCGACAGCAGTTTAATAGCTCACTCAAATTATTATATTTTTTTAAAGCACTTTTGATATGAAAAAGTTTCTTATAGCACTCCCATGGGCTTGTGGCCACACTGAAGTAATTCAACTCATAAGACCAGTGGGTGTAATGGTATTTCCTTCAACAATTATATTTGGGAGGACAATGTTTACCAGGCCAAGGGGACTTTGTTCACCCCATGTCCAAATGATTCTACAAAAAAAAAAAAAAATAGTCTTAAATCAGAAAGAATAAACAATATTTATCTTCTACTGGAACATGATGTGGCTTCACTAGAGATGAGGATGACAAGGTCAAGCACAAAAGCAATCATAAGCTATTTTAGACCACTGGTACATCTAAGGTTTCTACTTATTAAAGCTGATGAACCTATTTTCCGGTTTGTCCAAAGCGCAGAATGTCCTGTGTTGCTTGCTGATTGAAAAAGCTTTGAGTCAAGAGATGTAGTGGCAGATGGAGCAGATGTCTTAATTTCAGAGCTCCATTTGCTGTCCTGTCATGTCGACACTTGCAATTCTCTGTGCCTTTTTTCATTGACTCCTAAATCAATTGATCTGTAGCATTCCTTCAAAAAAGCACTAATCAGTAATTATTTACTGTCACATAACTATGAGTTTTATGACATGTGTCACTCCAACCTTTCATGTAACTGCTGGTTGCTCTTCATAACAAATAGTTCAATATACCCAAGGTAGCAGCTAGAAACTGAACACAGTGCAACATTTAGCTGCTGAAGATAGTTCTCTTAACAGCTGGTGGAGACCGAAACAGAGCAAAAAACTGTATGGAATTGAGGACAATAATGATTAGAAATAAAACTGAAGGTTGGTCCTTGTTGGCCATATCCAAATAGAGAGCTATTCCGATCTATGATACGCTTTGTTTGCAGAGTGTTACGCTGCCCTGAGGAGGCCAAAAATGAAGTAATGCAGATTTAGATCCCAAGCAAGGCTTCACTTCTAAGATTTAAGTGATTTGTAAAAATATATACACAGAACTGAATATTTTTGCTAACTTTTTCTCTTCATGGTGATATTGTTTTTAATAACTGTTGTGGAGAACAGCCTAAAATGATCACAAGCTCAGATTTCCCAAAGCAGATTTCCAAAGGAATATGTGAATACCATTTTTACATAAAGGGAATAAGCTCTGTAGCAAATGAATCCAATAAAACCCACTTGTTACGTTCAATGAGATTATCATGATAATCTCCCCGTATAATGTTTAAAAGCTAACAATTTTCACACTTGAAACATAAATGGTAGTAATTTATATCACAGTTAATACGTTCAGTTAGCAGGCGTATGTGAATTGAAAACCACTTTTAGCATACATTGGAAATCTGGCGAGAAGAACAGCTTTGCAAATCAGGTGACAGAGGCTGTGGCACAGATATTTCTGGGTACTTGGACTACAGACTGTTGTTCTATTTCGGTGCACATCTGAGCCTTCCCTGGGTAATCCTTTTCATACTTACACTCTCAGCAGCCTCTGACGGCTTTTTCTGTTGCTCCAATCCACCTGATTCACCCAGAAAACTCTGAACAGCACAATCACGCATCCTGGGTTACAAATATTGGATTCCTTGTGTGCTGTCTGACCTGTCAACATGGGGTCTGACTCTACATAATTTAAATGGATCTGAGCGACATGTAATTTCCAGCTTCGGATCTAATGCTCCAGTCTGTTGATACTTTACCTGTTCCATGAAAGCCCATGTTTTACATGAGAATAAGCAATGATTAAAGGACAGGGGTAAAGTAACACACCAGACAAGTTTAACTTGATGACATTCATCTGAATGTTTGTTTTCTGTCTACTGTATAATACACCGACGAATCAGTCAAAATGGAAGCTGTACTGTACAATGCAGTGTCTGTATGCTCCATAATATGGGGCAAGATTTAAGAGTAAAATCTGAAATATCTGTTAAATACATATACTAGCTGTCCAGTATTATGCAATTTACACATGATCATGTTTCTTTCATTATTCTTTCATTATCTGTTGTTGTCCTCTAGAGGGTTGCGAGAGGTCTGGAGCCTATCCCAGCTGTCACTGGACAAAAGGCAGGATACGCCCTGGACAGGTCACCGATCATTTAAACCACTGACACTCATTCAGTCATTCATCTTCTGGAACCGCTTGTCCTGTGAAGGACCTGTGGAGGTCCTGTGGAGCCTATCCCAGCTGTCAACGGGCGAGAGGCGGGGTACATGCTGGACAGGTCTCCAGTCTATCACAGGGCTACACAGAGGCACAGACAACCATTCACACTCACATGCACACCTACGGCCAATTTAGAATCACCAGTGAACCTAACGTCCAATGTCTTTGGACGGTGGGATGAAGCCAAAAGTTTTAATGTTTTTCTCCAAAAGATGTAAAGAGTTGACGTATGTAAAAGTGATGGGTTTGTCATTACAAATATGTTTTTTTTTTACCTCTTCTTATGAAACGATTGTGACGATGTGATTTATTGTTGATAGATCAAGTCTATATCATTATTGATCAGTCTCTTCCAAACATATATCTGATAATGGAATATAAAGAGGAATGTGTCTGAAAACAAAATCAATCCATTTTTTATGGGCAGCAGTTTAATAATACATGTTTACCAAAGGACAGAGGTTGGACTTATAGGTTAAAGAATTAAAGAATTATGAAGTCATGCAATTCTGTTATATGATAGTTAAAAAAAAAAAAAAACTATTCGTCAGGGCTCACTTACTCAGACATACTGCATGTTTGTGATTTCTGTATTGGTAAAGACAAATCTGATGGGAATGAGCTCATGTGAGCTGATATACTGACCCTGTTGATTTACTGTCAGGCTTTCATGGACTGAAAATCTAAAAGCAGACTTACATGGCAGGTAATTACAAATACAGTATATGTCCCATACAGTGGTGCACTGGCTCCCAGGGTTACCCTAAACAAATCTCGTGGGCCACCCCATCAATGTACCATGGACTATAAAAATAAAGAAAATCCATAATGTTTGTAGGCTTGTTGTTACTGTGTGTGTATAAGAGCATACTATGCATATGTAACCAATACTCACTGACCCAAGCTGAGCACCTACATCATCCTGGTCTTATTTATCCCAGTACCCTTGCCCTCATATGATATGCATAATACGTCCCTGCTGTAAAATTGTTTGGCCTATACCATACATATGCATCATACGGAGTCACACAGCTACAGCCGAGTGTTAAGCTTTCTAATAAAAGCCAGGGTGGATGCATGGACATGGTGGGTGATCATTTTACAACACTGAACATTTTAGCCCACTGCTTGTGTGCAGTGGTGAAATGAACATAGTGTCACCCATGCGTCAGTGGTTTAGCTGTGTGAATAAAAGACTGAAACTAAACAGACAAAGATTTAGTCACAAGACTACGTGTCAAAACACATATATCAACAGTAGTTGATATATCACTGGTGATCAAGCTTCTGATTATCAGTCTGTTAAGGACCAAGCAGAAAGGAAGAGGACAAAGGTGTAACATTGCAAAAAATGTTACATGCAAATAAAGTGTAATTTGAATGTAAGACTATGTGTAGTGTTATTATTTGTAGGTGTGCGAGTGTAAAATTGTGAACAAAAGAGTGTGAACAAAACAAATCCTGACACTGGTGGTGGATAACTGCTGTGGCCGCCACACAGTCGTTTTCTGGAGTTCTGTCAAAGGATCCCTGATGTACCTCTGAGGGTGAGCTCTGAGTGCAGGGCAGCTATTATTGGTTTCATAATTGACAAGACGATTGAGAACGCTCCCTTCTGTCCTCTATGCCAGTAACTTGTGAGCTCATTTGTTTTCAGAAGTGACATTGAGGTCAGAAAGGGTCAGCGGTCCAATCCACACCAGAAATGAACTACCTCTATTACACAATTCGTCAGCGGCCATCTTATCACACTCTTACAATAGCTCACAGAAATACATTTGCTCACACTGACACTCCTCTCCTGCTGAAGCTGTTCAGCCACAGCGTGGGATTCTGTCGTTTCTTAATGAGCTCTAACATTCTGGTCCTGATGGTCCTGCAGCTTTGGGACAATGCTGATTGAGACGACGCAGAAATGGAAATCAGAATTACTTATTGCACCTGGCAGATGGCAGCAACAGGGGAAGCGTAACTAAAACAACAAATGCAATGAGAGCAAAAATATGAACCGGATGGTCCAGGGAACATGTTAGCAAACATGAAGTCTTCCTGTGATCACATATTCATCTCACGACCCTTCCTATCACAAGAAGACATCTGGAGTGGTCTCAACATGATGAATGATTTTTATTGAACAAGCTGTCAAAACACTTTTTTATGATTCCAGAATTTGTGTGCGTTGTGATCACAAGTAAAGGGAAGTAGGGAATAAATACAGAAATGTTTCTTCAGCTCCACTCAGCTGATAAATTTAACAGCTCTAAAAATAAATATTTCAGTTATACAGTATTACATTATTATGTTATATTACATTTGGTCGTTTGCTTTCACTCCAGTGATTAATTCATTTACTTAATAGGCTGCCAGCTTTGACATGTAAACCAATACATTCACAATGTAACCTTGAGAAGCTTCTTCTAATATTTACCTACCACCTATATCAATCTAACAGCCTTAACTCCCAGGTCTCCGAACGTGTGTACACAAGTCAATAGATGATCTCCGGTCAGAATAAAAGACAAACTATTTAAATTACAGACACAAGTCAGTGACATTGTGACACCCTCAATTTAGCTATGTAATTGCTTTAATGGGTATTTTCAGCCATGCTAGCAGCAGGGCTCCAGGGAAGGGCATGCTGGGTGGCCTACTTTGGATCAGACGAAAATATTTACATAGATATTGGATAAAATGGTGTAAAATTTTGTACAGATATCATGCTGATGGTCCCCCCTCATCCCCCATTTCCCTCCAGTGTCACCATGGCTGGATTTTATATCTGGACAGACATTCATGTTTCTATTAGTTAAACGGTAACGGCTCTGGTGACTTATCTAACTCCACCAGTCTACCACTAAAACCTGCAAAATGTAATGACATTTTCATCAGCCCCAGCTGTAATTCGTGTTAACTAGCAAAGTGACAACAATATTTGTATGTTAATCATTATGTGGGTATAAGTTCTAATACTCATTTTACACTGAAAACATAGCAAAAATAGAAGTCTTGTTTATACGCCAAAGTCCAAGTTATGCACACTGCTCCAAGTGTTACAGCGCCATGGAGGGGACGCGATCAGTTTTCCATCTGGGATTTTAGCTTTGTTTCCATCCTCCGATCGCCCACCACCTCCACAGGCTCAAGAGGGCAGCCCAGAACAGAACTGGCCTTCTTCACCAGTCTGTTCAGTCTCATCCGCTGAGATGCTGCTGCTCCAGCAGACCACTCCATAGTGGATGGCTGATGCCACCACAGAGTCATAGAAGGACCTCAGGAGTACTCCCTGCACTCCCAAGGACCTTAGTGATCTTAGGAGGTAGAGTCCTCTAGTCTTTCTTAAATAGTGCTCTAGTGGCTGGCTCCTTGGTTTTACCACATTCAGCTGAAGGCTGGAAACATGAATGCATTATGAACCCGGAGAGCTATAAATATCTTTTTTTTTTTTTTTTTATCCATTAAAGTTAACAAGTGTGTTCACATCAGAATATGAAAACAGTTTTCTTAAATTCTTAAATGACGTTTCTTACATGGTGCTGCTGGAATTTCAGTGACTTAAGCTGCAGGACAGCTCCTTTAACACAAGATAGATAGATAGATAGATAGATAGATAGATAGATACTTTATTAATCCCAAGGGAAATTCAAGCACTCCTTGAAGCATACACAAGCATATACACTTCCTATTGTCATTTTTCCTGCTGGATCAGAACATTATCTTCCCTGTGGCTCGAATATTTATGATAGGAGTAACTAAAAAAGAAAAAAACATTTCACTGAGTGATCCATTTAGAGAGTGATTGTTCGCTTTTGCTGCACACTGTCGGAGGCAATTTAGTGCACAAAAAATGAGTGAGATGACAGCTTGCTAGAGTGATTAGCAGAGGAACAATTATTGTATCAATGCTGGATGTAAGACATAAAAAAAAAAAAAAATATCCGGGTCCATAGTAATAGGTACATCATTATTATTTTACAGATATATATATATATATATAAATATTATTTAGTTGCATAGGAAACATCACCAGAATCACAACCAGCCTGGCTGGCCATGATTCTGAAAACTGAGACCTTTGTTTGACTGACAAATTGCAGACCCACTTCCTATCAACATCATCTATTTCTATTTCACACTAGCTTGGTACACTAATGAGCTTTATGGACTTGACCTTGGGACCAGCGTAAAAGCTGATCCCTTTCAGAAGTGTTGATGACCCGGAAAAGGTGTTCTCAGTCCCTCATTTTGAGCTATAATGCAGAATATGGCCTGTCCACAGTGTTGAGAAATAGAGGATTGACTGGTTGTCTTGTTCAGTCAGTGCTGTGCCTATAAACATCAGGTATTTTCTTAAGAACAAGGCAGATCAGTTGAATGCCTTTCCCCTGTAAACCAAGCTAGACAGAGAGCGCATAAATTGCATCACTGTGACCTGTGTATGTCTTGGCATACTAAGTGGAACCACATAGGTTCTGTGCGATGCTCACAGTAGTGCTCATCTGTTACAGCAGTGGGGCATGGGTATGTGGTATACATTAGTTCACGTGTCTAGATCGGCTTAGTTTCTCCCGCAGTGCCTCTGGGGCACAATGTTCACCTTCAAAGCCTATTGCTATGGGGGAGGTCTTGTTCTTTTCTTTGAGGGTACTTGGCTGAAACATAGCCTGTTTATAGTGGTTGTTTGGTCACAGAGAATGATAGTCTGCCATTTGGCACTTCAACTTTAAACCAGGTATGAACCGAAGCCCTCCCTGACTCCCACAGATCGCTGACCTAGAACGAAGCAGCTTGTTGCCACAGTGACAGATGCATACATCTCTGTTTCTATAGTCAGGTTGTCAGGTCAGAGGAGAGCATCTTTAAGCTGTAAGAGCTTTTTTATGGGGTGACATCAGTGTGAACCAGATACATTTGTCCTTGAGTACAAGTGGAAAATTCTCTCCTTGTTTATCCAGAACTTTAGGGCTGTAAAGGTCTTGGGAGAGATACTTAAAGAGATGGTTAAATGTCCTAACTAGCAGACTTAATTTCCTTTGCATTGTTATTATTTTATTTAGTGTAACAGTATTCATGTTTGTTCATTTCTTCTTTGGCGATATTTTGTTTTGTGTTGCTCTAATAAAGCACTCCATAATAAAGTATGGAGTACACACAGAAATGCTGTAGAGTTGGTAGTAGAGTAACTGTTTTCAGGACAGTACATTTTTTTTTATCTTTAAGAGTAGATGCCAACATGATTATTAAATTAGAATTGGCTCATGATAAAAATAGTTTTTAACTACATTCACATTTGCAAGTTTAAGTGAGGCTTGTGACAGGTGAGGCTCCACTACTGTGTGAACATCATGTATTTGTGTCAGATGTGCTGCATTTAATGGGCATTCATAGTGTGACAAGGAGTGAGGTTTAAGAATTTAATTGGTCATTTATTTTCAATGTATCACACCGACTCAGATCCCCCACGCATTCAGTAGCAATAACAAGGTGCAGGAGTTGACGCAGTCGAGGCTATCCATCCTTCTCTATCAAATCATCTTGTTGTTGTCTGTAAATAAAGGATTATAAAGCACTGTGCCTATAAAACATTCTCCATTTTGCCTAGTTCACTGCAATGAATCATAGAGAGGAATCCACTAAAGCAAGTGCACACTCTTCCTCAGCACCTGTGTCAGACGCTCTTAGATGTTTACTTAAACACACACACACAACTACACTCCCAGACACATTTACTGCTTCAATATTTGCTTGAGGGTGTCTAAACTACTGAAGCTCACTTGTAACCTGGCACCGCTGAGACTGAAGGAGAAAGCAGGTGCTTCAGGGCCACGTCACCCTTATAATGGAGCTGCCAGTGGAAGGGCCCTTTAGCCAAATCACTCTTTTATTAAGTGCAAATGTCAACAAATGTCTTGAAGCTACAGCCATCACAGAGAGAAAGTTGGAATTCTCACAGTATCGAGAACACCCCCAAACCTCCTTGCTGGGTGAAAGGGTTCAAATGATTAACTCTCCGATCGGTCTACAGAAGAGGGCCAGAAAACGAATGGACTGGGCAAACATGCAAACGTTCCTCAAGACACTGGTGTGGGAGGCTGAGACTCAACAGGTCAGTGTTAGATAGCAAAATGAGCTGGTTGTGTAAAACCGACCCTGACACACTTCATGTTGGACATCAGCATCAAGGTTACAATATAGCTGCAGGATAATTTAGTGCTGTGTAAATATCAAAATAGTTTAGATACCAAGATAAGCTCAAATCCTAGGTTTGATGAACCAGAGAATTAGCAGGAATATAGTGTTAAAATAATCCAGACGCCCGGTCACTGTGGACCTACATAGACGGAATGGCAAAGAGAAAAAAAGACCCAAAACAAAGCTATGATTTATGCGCCAAAGTGAAATCAGATGCCTGACACGAGTAATTCAGAGAATAACGTGATTATTGCTTGTCACTTTTGTCTTGTTAGTGGTGATCAGATAGAAGACCCATCAGAAGGCAGGCAGGAAACAAAGTGGCTTAATCCTCCAGCGCCGAGGTAACTCACTCTACGCAGGGAGTGGCAGGAATGTTTAGGATTCAAGGACATGCCTGCTCACACAGTGATGATTTTAAACTTGGACATTGTTAGATTTATGCATGCAGGGAAATGAATGCCTGGGTAACCTCATGTTCCAAGTGATCACTCTATCCTGAACATGATCAGAAATGCATTCATCCCGTGAAGTAATATATGCGGTGAACAACTTGTGATTCACTCAGACAGGCAGACTTTTGCATTATAAGGAGTAAGGCCAGGTGCTTGGCTGCCACAGTTGAAGTGCTGAGGGAGACTACATATGCAGGGGGGAAAAGCTGCACAAAATGGGCTATTCATCACTGAAGTCTCACACCTGCAGAGAGAACACTCTAGCCTGCTGTCACGCAGTAGATAAACTCCGACCCTGAGCAAGGTCTGAGCTGCAGGTCGCAACCAGGGAATTAAAGACTTTTTTGTGTAAAACACATTGATAGCAAAAGCTGCAAAATCCACAGTACATTTGCAATCAAAAGTTCAGCTGAATGCAGTGAGGCTTCAGAGGCCCAGGTTAGTAATGCCTCCTTGTTGTTTCTGTTCTTCCACTGCAGTCAAACAAGGGAACACAATAAATGTAGAAGAACTTTAAGTTTCTGCTAGATTTTGTAATACGCCTCCTCTTCAAGTCATCTCTTCAAGTGGAGTCGCGTCATTACAACCTGAAGGAATAATTGCGGCGACCTGTAACCGTCATTCAGATTATTCTCACCACTTAGAGGTGCAGCTGAAATTAGGCCAGCAGGGATCTGGCACGGACAGAAATAGGAATTGAGATTATCAACCTCTTTTGATCTGATGATCAAGAGAGGTTCACTTCTAAAATTAGATCAACACCTTCAACATGGGTTTAAAATAAAATGAGAATAAATGAAGATGTTCAACATGAAAAATTGAAAAACTGGGAGGTGTGAAATGAAATGAGTGTTTTTTTTCCCTTTGATAACCTGAAACAAGAAGAGGTTTTGTTGTTGGATTTTCAGAGCTCACCCTGCCGCACCCACTTCTTACTTTGCATACAGTTAATTTAACATCACTCCCTAAGAGGACATGCGCGACGCAGGGTGGCCAGTAATTTGTCAAGCTCAGCATTACTCTACGGTGCATCTTATTAAACATATAGTACTCGTCTGTGCCGCTGCGTCGTATGATAATTACTGTCTCGCCAGCAATCACCAGAAAACTTTCTGTCAATTACCCACAAGCTAATGCTTCTGAGAATAGAACTCTTCAAGAGTAACACGCTAGAAAAGAGCTATGAGAGACAGCTCTCCCAATTATTATTCTCCTCACTTGTTGGGCAAATGTAATCTGTGGTGTTGGATATGATCAGGAATTAAACCTAAAGTGATGACACACTGAAGTTTCCCCACCCCTCTTTTGCGATTCCATTTGAAAACTTGGGACACCTCTTTATCGTAGCATGACACGCACACACCTTTGTGTCTCTGCCTGTGTGTGTCTATATGAGCAGATAGAGTGTCAGGCCCCCAGGCAGTGGACTTTCAAATGTTGAGTACACCCTACTGTGGAGCAAACTGTGACTGCTATCCAATGCCACGCTTGTCTGCCTCTGTTCAGATCACTTCCTCCACTGGCTCCCACCATCTGGTGGGAAGTAGCTTTGACTCCATTTTAGATTTGGAGAAGCTCCAAGGAACTGTCTCTGTAGGCTTTACTGTGCTCTTTGTGTTTTCTCTCTCTTATTGTCTACATTAGGGAGTTAACCGTGACATCAGTAGCAAAGCCCCCCAGCATGTCTGCCTGTCCCCTTCTTCTTAATGAGGGTTGTTAAGAAAGACGACAAAGACGAAACCTGCACAATTAGATGTGACTGGGATGAAGTTGTGTTGCATGCTGCTATAGCTGGCCTGGTTGATTCAGAACGATCAGCTTCAAGAATGATTGGCTATAATTATATTCTGACAATATAATTAAATCTTACTGATATCATAGAGAGTGCTGAGAAAAAGCATGCCGTTCTTCACAGGACATTTTGCGTTTTGTTGCTAACACAGGAGTTGAAATTGAGGTTTAAAGCTTAAGACTGAGGTAGGTGGGGACATAGATGACTCCAGGCTGCAGCAATGCATCAAATCTGAAAGGTGTCATTTGCAGTTATGTGCCATTCACAGTTCAGTGAAGGGTTTTAGCATCTTTAAGCTCATTTTCTTTTCTTTTTTTTGTTGGTTTTGTGACCCACAACTCATAATGCATCAATGTAAATTCCAGATGAAGAGAGATAATTCACTCAAATTCAGTTAAAAACCAAATGGTGAATGTATGGGAGAACTTATCCATACATAACAAGGAAGTGGATGTGAATGTACACAGTAAATAAATATTAACATTGGTTGAATGAGTATTTTAATCGAGTCATACCGTATCCTTATTATGTAATGTGTATATGTTTAATGACCTCAGCAATCCAGTGTTCATAGGTAAATCAGAACATGAAATCAAGTGGTTTTCTTCCATTTTAATAAGAGATATAAACATGTTATAGTCATGCAAAACATTTACAAAAAGCACGATATATTTGTTTGATTATGGCCATTAAATAAATATGTAAAAACAACAAAAACTTTTTATACTTTGGCCCTGCTTCTCCACAATTTGTCCATTTGTTCAGTTAGAAGGAACTTTCCATCTTAGCAACATCTTGGTCTTTTCCTTTCGTGTCAGGATTAATGGCGAGAACCAGCTCCATTTCATGGCCAGGGGGGGTGATGGGGATTTTGTTGATCTTGGCGAAGCTCTTGCTGATGTCCATGAATGTTTTATTTTTGGTTTCGGGAAGGACAATGTAGAGGTAGATAGATCCCAAAATGCAGACAACCACAAACACCATGAAGGCATAGGACTGCAAGGCCTCCTAAACAGACAGAACACGTACAGACAGAAATTAGACAGATCTTTTTTATATATATATATATATATAAACATTCCCTATTTGCAAATTATTATTCCTAAATGAAACATGATGCTGGATTATTTCTTTTTCGTCTAATTTTAGCATGTCAACCATTTAATGATCCTCTTATCCCCCATTCCGCAGAGCCAAATCCTGCCATTTTTTAGCCTTACTAAACCTTTGCCAGCTCCAGAGAGACGTCATCTGTTTTGTCATCTGTGTGTGTCGTGCTGAGGACATGCAACGTCCCTATGATTCTGCACTCCAAAGGACCCACAAGCTTATGCACGAAGGGTATGTGCAAGTCACATTAACAGCTCAGACTTCTGAACACTAAATGCATGTGCAATGTCTGTGTTTGTACGAATACGTGTGCTGAAGTATGAAAGTAGGAAAGCTAACCTTGTCCAGTGTGTTATGCCAATAATAGAGATTAGTGACAGATTTAAAAATACACACTGACTGATTACCCCGAGGGAGATTTAGATACAGAGAGAGGGCTCGTGTGTGTGTGTGTGTGTGTGTGTGGGTGTGTGTGTGTGTGTGTGTGTGTGTGAAGAGAGAGAGAGAGAGAGAGAGAGAGAGAGAGAGAGAGAGAGAGAGAGAGAGAGAGAGAGAGAGAGAGATATTTCACGTGGGTTAGAGAAACTTGACTGACCCTCACTAGTGTGTCACCGGGCTATAATCCCTTGCTCATGAACAGACAGACCTCAAATGCAGCACTATGTACCTTGTATTAGAAAAGAATTCTGTGTCCGACAAACCATGACCTCAATGAAGAACTACTTACAGCTTTGATTTGAGCAGTTATATCACCACTGCTGTTAGTCTATGACATGGTTTTCCTCTGTTGAGTGTATTTCATAAGGGCGCCATGAAAAAAATAAATATATAAAAAAAATGAACAACACAGCATCGTGCAAAGGGACTGACCCAGTTTCCATGTCGCCTCTGTGACGTAATGCTCATCTGCAAAGTGAGCTAGTTCCTCAGAAAGCGGCGCCTTACTCTCTCAGTTGTTATAGTAGATGACTCGTAGTTCAAACGGGGCATTTTTTTTCATCCACTCCGTCTGTCATTAATCGAGTTTTTGCAAGCCCCGCGGATTGAGGAGAATGAGACAGTCCCATCTTTGACACTGTGATAAGCTTTTGATCTGCTGCGGTGGCTCTCTGGGGTTTTAGTTTGGTGCACATAAACAATTAGGCGTGCACACAAAGACCCATCAGTTGCTACAGAAACACACTAACGTTCACACATGAATCCTATTTTTTATCTTTCATGATCAAATACATGTCGGACCCAGAGTGGCATAAAGAGAGGGGTTGGCTCTTTCAGTCATGGGGAAGGGTATCGGGGATGGGATGGGAGGAAAAAAGACAAGAGAAGAGTGTAAGGCCAGATGGTGGGACAGGGCAGGACAGAGTTATGAAAGACAAAATGAAGAGGACCGGATTGGATAAGGAGTAGCAGGACGTGAGAGAACTGAACAGAACTGTCTAGGACAGGAAAGGAGAGCGCAGGAGAGTTTAGGACAGACATGAGAGGGCTGGACAGAGGAGTCTAGGACAAGAACTGAGAGCACCAGATAGAATAGCTCAGGGAAGCAATAGTCTAGATGGGAAATGACAGAATAGAACAGAAAGGGACTGTCAGGACACAGAATACGTGGGACAGGCCTTTGTAGAATGGTACAAGACAGGACAGGACAATGAAACGCAGGCAGAATGGGACAGAAATTGTAGGTTAGAACGGGGCAGAATGCTGAAAGAAAGGATGGGAGGGAGCAGAAAGGAACAAGGCAGAGCAGTCCAAGACAAGACAAGACAAGACAAGATGGGACAGTCAAGACAAAACTGTGCACGATGAGCCCGATAAGACTGGCCACAATAGGATGGTACAGGATGAGACAGGGCAGGTCACGAAGAGATGGGATAGGACAGAACAGTCCTGGATGGAGCAACCCTAGATGGGATGGGGCAGGAAAGGACTAGGTGCCATAGAGCAGAACAGCCCAAATCAGTAAAGGTCGAGAAATGAAAGACAGACGACTAGAGTACAGGAGCAGAGTAGAGGAAAATGCTTCCTCATTCACTGCGAATATATGAAATCTGATGAAGAATCCGATTGTTTCTGGGGTAGCTGTGAATCATCACTGGTGGTTAGGATGGATGTAAGATTAGACTGTGCCCACACAGGGGTTCATTTTTTTCCCCACAACTTTCTTTAATGAAAAATAATTTTTGAGCATGAAGACATGTAGTTGTAGCAAACAGTTATCATCCAAATAACTGTGCGTCCAGACACTCGTACAGCTGCACGCCAGTAACCCTCTCGTCCTCTCCCACCCTGTGGACAGACCACTTTCACGTCAGAACCAAACAAAGACATGTGTAGAATCTCCAGAAACTCCATAGGAAGATGGCTATGGTAGAATATAGAAGGCTCCATATGTCCTGGAATGGGGGGGGGGGGGGGGGGGGGGGTAGTAGTAGTTTTTGAGGGGTGTCAAAAATGCTCCCCTCAGGGTATAGAAACCCCTCTCCCAAAAAGTCGCCAACTCAGGCCAAGATCAAAACATGTCTGTGTGATTAGCAGGGGACTGTTTAACATCTGTCACAAGCATCGCTGACAGATGCGCAGATTCTAGACAGTTCAGCGTTTGAATTATTAATTTTATGAAGGACTTTGCAGTGGATTAAGCCATGCTGAGCACATACAGGAGAAGTCTAGACTCCATTCAAGGCAGGATCCCATTGCTGGTCTGTTTCTTATTCAACTTCCCACACCGCCTCAGGGGGGGTTGACCACAAAGACTTTTAGAATATAGAGATACACTTTCTTTGAACAGGACTTACTGATTAGAGGGCGTCTATCAGAGTTTCAGGAGGACAATTTGGGAAGTGAAGGAACAGTTTTTTAACATTTGAAAAAAGCGAAAGAAATGAGTTTGGCCAAGTGATACTCAACGTATGGTTGAAGGATTAAAAGTACACAAAGTGAACAGTGAACGGAGGGTCCCTCTAGTATTCCTAAAAATTAAATTCCTCCTAATCTGGCTCCAGATTCTTAATGTAATGGACTCAATCAGATTTGTGACACAGAGTGAAAGGTGAAAGGCAAGTTAAATGTAACATAAAATGGAACGCAGTAAGTAGGATGAAACTACACTTTCTAGGTGCACCCAGACGGGTGGAGACACGCTTTTATCACCCCACTAGAGTAGGAGTTTTTGCACAATAGCTGCCCAATACACACAGGGATACGTGTCTGGATCATCAATGCTGTCACATTGTGAATGTGACAAGGGGTAGACACAGCAGCCATTTAGCATGACAGTTATGGATCATGGCCACGATAATCCCAATTTATTACACAGACAAACTCAGAGTCACTGATGAATGTGATTGAGTTTGATGGGTCATTAGTCTTTACAGATGTCAAACACAAATGGAGCTTGTTGTTGTTGTTTTCTCAGCGCCAGTTAATCACCTGAATATCAATGACTTTTTTTTTGTTTGTGATTGAAAGTGATGAAATCAACATAAAGTAGTCACGCATTTTTAAAGATACTCTGATGAACTCCAGGGGAAAAATGAAACATTTGGAGGTGTTGGATTAAGGTGTGATTTAGCGGCAATAAATTGCGGGGAATCAGAGTGAGGACAGTCACAATCTTAGTGAAACCAAAAGCTCATTCTCAACCTTGGAAACAGTAGCTGGAAATCTCATTTTAGGGTCCATTCAGCAGTTGCTCAGTTGTTTATTAAATGGACTTGAAAAAAAAAACATCTTATCTTAAATGTGTGATCCAATCAAATGCTCCAAAACAGAACTTGTGGTGAGACTTTTTTTGTTACTCATCTAATCTAACCAACTTTTTTACAGCCCAGGAGTCTAATGCTATTGCAGAGAAGATGATGTTGACAGTAAAACAGACCCATATACAAACAAGCACCACTGTTGCCCACAATATTAGGCAATTAGGATGTTGCAGTGCATTGATTTTCACATTTGATACCTGATGGATTATAAGATGAAGTGAACTCTAAGCAGGCACATGTGTAGCCCCTTTAAAATAGAGTAGAGTAGTTCTGTTCAAATTCAGGAATCTTTCAGAACATGTGAAAGGTGCCACCATGTCAGTCTCAGGGGGAAAAAAAGTATCTTGTTTGTCTCGCTGGTGTTCTTATTGTCATTCATAGCCTGTGCACGACAATCCTCTGTTTCCATTATTTTCAGTGTGTTTCTTTCAAATGTGTATTTGTGCCTGGAGAATGAAACAAAGAGACACGCTGAAAATAAGAAAAGGGGCCGGCTAAGTGAGAGTTCTCTGTGGAAACTTCAAACAAGGCTATCAGCGTGGCAAACTCCGAGGAGCAGCAGGCGGCGTGTCAACTAGCTGAAAACTAGCTGAAGGTGCTTGATATTCAGTGCAGGGTCGTGCCATCGAACTCTGCCTCAACAATAGTTAAATGAGGTCAGCTGCAGCACTGCTGCTGAATAGCATTTAGAGATTTCCTCATGGGAAATGATGTGGCCTTGCAGATATTGTTACAATGTCACTAAAATAGATAAGAATGAGTTTCCTGATAGGGATCAAGGTGGTCTTGCTTCACTTGCTTTTGCTTTAATTAGTTTACCTCAGTGGATAATTAGTCCTTAAAAACTGTGACGAAGTGGTTCATATTACGCAGAGCAAATTGTTTCTCTTTTAAATTATGAAACTGGGATTCCCGTGTATAATAATAGTGAGTGCTAAAAAGGTAGAATTAGGGATAAAGACATCATTCAATTCCCCAAAATGGGAGGCAATAAACCACTTAATAAGCTGGAGTTGAACTCATATTATGCACAGCAAATGCTAGAGCAGGAGCCAGTGGTGCCCTACACCAATCTGTGAGGGGCAACCTCATCCCCAACAACAGCAACAGCAGCAGCAACAACAAACTTAAGACGCTAAACAACCTCCAAACATTGCAAAAATAACATAAAATGGCCAAAAAGAGAAACGACAGCAGCAAAACAACCACCAAGAGACACATCAACAGTGACGACAAAAAAAATAAAAAAAAAATTTAGGAGACACAAAACAGCCACAAAATGACACATACGACAACAATACAAATAATAATTCAAAGACAAATAACCATAAAATGGCAAAAATAACAACAAAGACAAACAAAATGACTACAAAACAACATCATTAAAAAAAAATAAACTACTACTGGAAGACACAAAACAACCACAGCATAGAAAACAACAGAGACACACAAATTCACTACAAAATAAACAACAGAAATAACAAACTAGAACTAGAGGACACAGAACAACCACAAAATAATAAAAACAACTAGCCAACACAAAATACCAAACAAGGATGAGAACAACGAATACACAGGGACAGACACTGACACCCAAATCAAAAGAAACAACAACAGGAAAACACAAAGCCCCACATGAAAGGAGAATAACCACAAAGTGACGTAAAGCAACTTCAGCGACTTCAAACTGATGATAAACACACCAGCTGGGTGTCTGCCTTGATAGCCACGTGCGCTACGCAGAATTACAAACAGCAGCTATGACTTGATATCACTGCCTGGATTCATCTTTTTAGAGCCAGTCCCTCAGAAGTCCGAGTGACGCCTCAGCAGTGGTCCGACGCTGAGGTAAAGGGATGTGACAGAGCAGCAGCCTGCTGTCTGATCAGGGGTCAGAGCCGGTTTCAGGTGCCAGTCAGGAACCCGTGAGTCACTGTTGTGATCTAGATGTCCGGTGTGTGTCTGGGAGTATGTGGGCCCGGCGCAACGCCAACCAACAACACAACGCTGAAACATTTCTTGCACTGGCTGGCTAAAAATAACCCCCCTGTCACTGTCTGTCTCTCACACTTGTCCACACCTTCCTCACCTCAGCCGGCCTTATCTCCTGCGCCCTTCGCTTTTCCTCTCCAACATCCATTTCTACAGGTCTGCTGTGGCCTTGTTTCTTTTCAGTGTATCCCTTGACTATTATTATTATTATTATTATTAACTTCCTGATTACATATGCAGCTCTGCGTCTACTTCCACTTCCATTCACTGACATCTGTTGTCGGTGATCTCATTGTACATGCAACAAATTAAATCAATCTATTTTATCGTCACATCATATCTCCTCTTTCTGCTGTCGTTCTACTGGACAACGACACAATCAGGCAGATGTTCATGTATATGTACAGTATATATGAATAAATACATAAGCGTGCTTTTTCCAATCATGCATTAGGGAACAAGGCGACAGTGAACAGATGATTGGGACGTGAATAATTACTGTGCTGTATAACTACTGACAGCTCTCCAGATGAGGATTCACAAACCAGTGTTCAGCTGGCACCTCGGTGCTAACACAGCAGGCTTCCTCTGATCATTACCACAGCTTATAGAATTTCACGTTAGGTCTTTCCCTCATGCTGAGGCTAGTACAAATCAAGACTTATGTAAATGACTCTTGGAGGCACATATCTTTTGCCTCATGTGAAAAGCACACACTTTGTAAATGGAAATGGGAAAACATTTCAAGACACAAAAGTCAGGATGTGTATGTGACTCTGTGTTATGAGGAGATAATTTTATGGAGAGAGTCTCATTCTTTGACTTTCTAGCAATTGTTAAACATCGGACATAATGATGTATTCTTAATTAGCTTGATGTTTTGTAAGCACACACGGCCATGGGTTAGACAGTGTGGGTTCGTCGGCTGGTCCGCCACTTTAGTCCAGGATGAAATATCTCCACGACTATTGTATGAACTGCCGGCTGACCTTTGGGGTTCAGAGCGGAATATCTTGAAAATGTAAAGGTAGACTGTTGACAGTTGTTCCACAGACACTCAATCCTCCTAGGAGACCTTTGTTCCGGACTGAAACTTAATAAAAGACGAAAAACTAATCACATTCTCGTCATCCTATGCTGCACTCTGTGTCCATTTAAGTAGCATTCAATTAGCCTTGTTAGAATGTTATCAGGCTTAATTATAGACCCTTACTCCCCTTCCCCTATCCTTACAGTTTTATCGTTAGGTCATAACAATGTTCAATTTAACTAATAAATTCTTTTCTGATATCGTATATTAATATTTGCAAAGACATAGTTATAGGTTAACATTTAGATATGTTCAATCTACAGTCTTCCTTCATGGCCGCCATTATCGCCCATTCACACCTCCTTCATGTTCGACGGCAAGCCTACACTCTGGGGATCCTCGGCTAAGAAGATGAAACCCCATCGCCCAGCCACCTGCCCCCATCCCCTTTTCTAGCTATAATACCATATGCTGACTAGAAGAGTACCCACTTAGAGGAGAGTGTTGGGGCTCTGTGTATTTTCTTTACGGTAGGTTTAAAGGGGTAAAGCAAAGCAAGGCAAACTCTTCCAACATTTGCTGGTTCGCACCTCTGTTTGTCTTTGACATGGATGTGTCCACTTGGTAGCACATACAGGATGTGTTCATCACAGCTGTCAAAACTCTAAAGGGTACTTCAAGACAAACAAAATCAATTGTTTTGAGACATACATGTTTGTACATTCGCATCTGTTCCTCCTGTGGCAATTGGGAGCTAAACAGGAAACCAGTAACACAGACTGAGGGAAGTACAGGCATGCCTTTCCCCAGGAGTTTTAATCTGGTCTCTTGCTTTATGTTTGGCTTTCCTCTTAAAATCAATAATAGTAGAACAAATGAAAAAGACAGAATAACCACTTCCTCCTCTAAGAAACCACTATCTGAATGTTTGATATGCCCTTTTCAGCTATTTTGGCTCTCGGTTCAGTCTTTGCCTCCAACACTTGACACTCTGGTGCAGCTGACTGAAAGGACAAAATTAGTTTTATCTGCGGGGCCTGCAGAGAAGGCAGGCAGGAAACATTTGACAGAAGGTCAAAAAGACGTCATGGCAATGTCCACCGCGCCTTGAGCGAAGTTTCACTCTGGCCTCAAACTTTTGTGCTGACTTTTGTCTAACTCTGACCGGTTTGTCACTGTGAATACGACCTTCACGTTACAGTAAGGGAACCTTACCTGTGTGTTGGTACGCTGCTACAGTGGCCATGAGCTTTAAGTACCATACAATGAGATTCCAAGTAAACTATATTTATACAAGGCATGTGTGTTCAATTATTCATTTCTAGTCCTTTACTCCTTCAAACATGTTTCCCCCTTGTAATTAATTAAACCTTTTTGCTTTCTATTTACTTTGACCATGTCTTTGACTGTAACTGATGAAACAAATTGTGTTTCTGCATTTTCTGCAGCTTATTAATAAATAGCTGTCATTCAATGATGCAAGCTGTAATGTGAAAATCGTGCACTTGTGGATGAATAGAAATGAGGCACACTGTTCACCCCATAAGGTCCTGCTGTAAAGGAGGTGTACTGTAAATCCAGAGTAATATGTGCCTCCTGCGTGGTTCCGTCACATTAGGTTTATTGTTGAACACAGCGCAGTAATGAATTTCTGAATCGCTGCTCCTGTTTTCAGAACGTAACAAGGTTATGCCTGGAACGCCCGGCACTCATGTCGTCCGTGCTTATCCTCAGTAGAGTGTGACTATAACTGAATGCTGCTAGTAAGAGTCCTGATGAATGCCTGCGGGGCTAAATGCTTGCATCCAGCAGAATTAACTGGAGGTCAGGTTCATTCCTGAGTTAGAGCAGCATGACACTCAACCATGCACAGTATTTCTGGCCACAAAGGAGTGTTTTGAAAATCCACTGCAGGTCTAAAGATCAAATCCCTGAAGATCCCTGAAGTAAGAATCCTTTAAGAGAAGATATAGGCACAAAAAGTATGAGATGGAACACAATTGGCTTCATGTTATGTGACAGTCTGCATATAATGCTCTGTAATGAAAATGGCTGTAACTAAGTGGGTGAGATCCAGGCAACACCAACACATCTACCTATAGCTGTCTACAGTATATAAACTATAGCTTGTATAGCTTTGGATTCTTGACACTCACATACTCAACATAATTAGGCTACGCACCTGTGTAGATTCACCAGAGTTAACTGCCCTGAACTTGGATGTTTTCTTGCATTTTGGTTAAGTCAGCTAATGTTTTCCAGGAAATATAAGGAAAAAGCAGCTTTTCAACAAAGCACCGGGATTCATAATACTGTACTGAAGGTAATAAGAAATTCTTTAATATTAAGCAGTAATAAAAATATATTGCCAACCTCCTAGGGTAAACTGCTCTGGTGAGCAAAACAGCTATTACGCCACTGAATCACCTTGAAATCTCAAGCTAAACATCTCATCCTGCATTCCTTTGTTCCTGTTAATCTTAAAATGGGGCAAGACACTGAACCTGCAGTTGCTCGCAGTGAGTGGCACTGGTGTGTGAATGTGCGTGTGCTTGTGTGTGAGTGAATGGGTAGATGCGTCTGTGACTGTAAAGCGCTTTGAGTACCAATAGGTAGAAAAGCGCTATATAAAAACAAGACCATTTACCATTAAAGAAGGAGAAGTGCTTGAATTAGGTGAGCAAACCATCAGTTTAAGATCGTATAATGTCAGAGTGCATATCTGTATTCTTTTTTTCCAACTCACGAAGACTGAAATGTCAAATGCCATTAGGATCTAATGAGGGACAAGTGGGACATTATGACTGAGGGCAAAGTCCTGTCTCTATAAAAAGCAGGGCGGAACTATGTCCCCGGCACAGAGGGCAATTATAAGGCAGACAGTAGAACTTAACTTCACTTGAAAATGTGAAAATGAATATGTAAAACTCAAACCATTGCCAGATAAGTATGAGGCACGACTTTGAGTCTAAATGGCATTTTTACAATTTCTTCCTAAAGGTCTTCTCATAGGTTTCCAAATTAACTGGATAATGATAACAGAGTATCTGTTATCACCACAGTTTTTACAGTGTGATGGGAATAAACAGGCTCATCCCTGCCTCAAGGAAAAGTTCAACATAACAGGTAATATTTTCATTATAACACAACAACATGAATGTAGGGCTTATAATATGGAAATAAAAGATTAGGCAATTACATGTTCATAACATCACATAATATTTTTAAATGCAGAGACCATCTGTTCCATAGTGGGCTGTTTGGTACCTCAGTTCTGCCAGCCTAGCAAATTCCTCAACGTCTATTTATAGATTGTTTTCTGAGTTTTGTATGAAGTTTGTATGAAGTAGTTTGTCCCCATGGGAAAGTCTAAAGGATTTCCTAACATCTTCACTTTGAAAAAGACAGGGAACTGAGTCGTCTGTCAAGGTGCCTGACTAGATAATGGGTGTGGGTAGGTTACTGGTACACAAGAGTGATATTTACAGTGGGACCTTGTGGTTCATAAGGATATTTTATAAAATGTTACATAAACTAGTGTTTGAGGTGAACGCATAAACATAGCTCACTAAATGTCAGCAAAAAAGAACTGAATATCATAATTAGTCAGTTGTTTTTTTATTTATTTTTTTTAGCAACCTGCCCAACACCAAACACATTTCCATGGTAGACTTTTCAGAGAAGTTTTTTTTTTTTTTAACAATTCGGCCAATCAGGCTACTTTAAATGTGTTTCCAGACCTACTTTTTAAAACCTAATGTGTGCACAGAAAAGTGTCAGAGGTCTAATCTAAGGCTGGAAACATAGAAACGCAAAGAAAAAGTATATCAACAGAGTTTTAATTGCAAAAGAAAGCAGTCGTTAAAGTCCTCTGAGGACCAATATAAGAGACTGCTAGTCACTAGATGATTTGTTTGATTGAAAACGCACACAGCTCACACAGTAGTCTTTGCAACCTTGGAGGATTGTTTTGTTAGAACGACAATGAAATGGAAAAAAGACAGCGAGACGGTGAAGGATGAAGAAGACAGAGAGAGTCACAGTTATATTTATGGTTATAAATGGTTATGGTTATAGCTAAAGACCTTGGGAGAAAGATGTGACTGCACTGCAGAGAAGGGAAGGAGGATGTCATGACACAGAGCGAGAAGAAACATAAAAGTAGCTCAGCGATGGTGCACATGTGGGCAGGAAAATGAGGAGTCATGTATCTTAGATGCGACTATCTCAAACTTAAAGGTCACATTTATTTATTCGCAATTCAAGAACAGCCAACGGTAGCATACGCTTTATGAAGAGCCAGAACTGGTATATAATATAGGTCAAGGTACGGATAAAAATGTCATATTAAGTGCAGATTTATCCAGTGGTTCTGCCATCGGACGCTCACAGAAATATAAACCTATGTATTCATCGAAATTAATGTAACGATTTCACATGCAGAGATAAAACAGACTGCTGAAAAATGATTAATGGATCTTCAAAGAACATCACATCCAGCTTGATCCAACTTGGGCAGTTCTGCTGAAGAACATACCCACCTGCTGAGACATTAAAGACCGCTACAAAGGATCAAAGAGAGAGTGGGAGAGGAAATACCAGCTAGGGAGGGAGCCAGAGATTCAGAACACACATACGGGCTGTGAGATACACTTTGTTTCCTTGGCCAGCTTTTTACTGAAAAACCTTTCGTAATGAGCAAACACACATAATCAGGTACATTAACTTTCCTACTTATTTTCTCTGCAGATCAGATAAATCCTCTTTGTTGCCGGCAATTCCGGTAATACTTTGCATTTGCACAAAGGCACATGCTCTCTCCTTGCCAGAAAGAAGCCCATGAAAAAATACGTTGTTTTAGCTTCACCCATGAAGGCAGACTAAAGGCAGCTCTGTATCAGAGAAAATATGCTGGATCAGCTGGCACTTTCTCTGTCATAATTGGGGACACCTACTGTATAGTGGGAACACTGGACTCCAGACACAAATATGGAAATGATGGAGAAAAAAATCCTTTCTTTTTTTGGGCTCCACAGATTCAGAAGTAGTTTTTGACTTTTACAACTTTGCTGCTGCAGTGGATGTGCTCTAAATTATTATTTTTCCCCTGGGTTGCAGAATTTTTAATCCGTCACACGTATTAATTCAATAAATATGCATATATAAATCCCTGGATCAGAAGGAGGTGAAATAAAATCCATAAATAATGGCTCCTAACAACTGGTTACATCAACCTGGTAGCTTGATTAATATAAGATAATCCTTTAATTTATCCCACAGTGGGGAAATTTGCAGTGTTGCAGCATATAGTTTAAGGACAGTGCACACAAGAGATGGAAAAGTAAACTTTAAATAAATACAAAAAATAGCAGCTTAAATACAACAGTTGTTATACGTTTGTGTTCTACTGGGAGCAGGCTTGGTTGTACAGCCTCATAGCAATAGGAAGGAAGGACATGCGGCAACGCTCCTTCACACAGCGCTACCCAGTGCTGATAAAGCACCATGAAGGGGGTGGGATCAGTTTTCCAACAGCGATAACAGCTTTGCTTCACCCACCACCTCCACAGGTTCAAGAGGGCATCCCAGAACAGAGCTGGACTTCTTCACTCCAGCAGACCACTCCATAGTGGATGGCTGATGCAACACACAGAGTTATAAAAGGGCCTCAGTAGTGCTCCCTGCACTCCGAAGGACCTGATGAGCTGGCACGCCTCTCCTGTCACGGCTCACGACTCAGGACACAGGAACCGCACACCTCATGTCTAAGGAGAACCCTCTGAAATGCTCAGGCTGTCAGCCAGGTTTGGCAGAGATGCATCACGTATGTGCCGGCCATTCTGATGGCTCACACATGGATGCTCAGTACCCCTCTGTGCTGCAGGAAACAATACACTGGCACACGGACCGCTGTGTGTTTCCCCCCTCAACCTGATTTCCCTCACCTCAGCCTAACTGGTTTGTAATTGTGTTGGAGGTGATCCAGCTCCTCTTGGGGAAACTACGGCTAGGTATACTCCACAGTGTGTTTGTATTCCAAGCACACAGAGGATTTTAATACTCTCTCTCAGAATGCTTACCCCTCTGAGTGAGGAGACTAAATTGAAATGCTGCCGGTCTTCCCCCCAGCTATTGGCGGAAACCATTCAAAGTGCAATGTGAAATCAAACACGTTTGAAATCTATGTTATAACAGGCAAATAATTTCACATAGCACAGTTGTTTTGATGTGCTATTCTTCATGCAGGACTATTAAAGGCTATCTGGGAGACAAATCTGTACACCGTCTGCTGCAGTGCTTCGCTTGTTCTCCGAATCCTTTCTACCGTTCTGGGATTTACCCTTGGTGTACCCTTATTCAGCATTCTTCTGATGAAAACTCATAACAACGTGCTGCTGTTGAAGGTGGCTCTGCTCGCTACATCGGCCTTGGCAACAAAACTGCAGACCATCTCAGGTTTTCCCAGAGCTGAGAGGCGTGACTGCAGCTAAGCCTTCTTTAATGCTTAAGGTAATGAGTTCGTTTTATGTGTGGGTGTCAATAGAGCTGATGGTGCTCCACTAAGCTCAGTTTTCCTCTTAAGAGGGATGTAAATTGAATTCTTTGTCCAGTGTGTTTGCTTCATTCCCAGTAATCATTGTCAGGTACAAACAAGGTTAAGCTCATTTCCTATCTGTGACCCACCCACTGGTGGACATTGGTTTGGTTTCTAGCTGTAACAGAGTAAAACTCAAAATCGACCACAGATCCTTTTCTACGCAAGTTGCAGCAACAGCACAGGCCTTGTTAAAGTTGGTGTCAGTTCAGGACATTTGACTCTTCAGACTCAGAGCAGATTACCTGAGGTATCTAATCTCTTTGGGGTTATCTGTCTGGCTGGATATTTGGCTTCGGAGTGAAGCAATACTGCAGGTGCCCCTATCTTTACATGCCCACGAAGGCAAAGTCTGGCGCTGGTTTTGCACAGTGCAAACCGTGCAAAACTGCAAAGGTAAGCTAGAGTGTGTTTTGGTTTAATAATTTATGTTATGAGATAAGAAGATGGAACAAAAGGTTTAGCAGGTTTACAGTACCTGGAGGTCCATATGTGTAAAACATACTTAAAAAACAACATTTATTTATATATCAGTATATGCATTCATGTATGTTTATATATGTAGCTTTGTTTGTTCAGGCCAATCAAACTTGGGCAGATAAGCTTTTGGAATCTCTTCTGTTTTTCCTGTTCAAGAAAATTACCTGACTCTACAGTATGGACTTTAAAGTCACAGTATTTTTATGTTTTCAAATCAATTTATTACAGGGCTTTGCACAAATACTCCTTAGTGGCTACAGTCAAATATGACATCTTTGTAAAGGGAATACCTGTTTCCTCAAAAACATAATTTGTCTGTGCACAACACTATTTGCAGTACTACAACCAAAACACAGAGTGACAAAGAATGAACAAAGAAATGCAACTATAAAAATACACTATACCTAGAACAATGTACTTTACCTCCCAGTTAACTCTCCATTTACATTCTTATATCACTTTAACCTGCAATAGGAGATAGTGTTGGTAAATTACATAGGAACGTGCAGAAAATGCAGTCCATGGCACCCATGTGGCTTTGCCAAATGAGAGTTGACATTATTATCATAATTGTATTATCTTGAAAATAACTTTTCAAAGCAAGGTAAATGAAAACAAAACAAATCCAAGCCAAACCAGTACCATAGTATTGGCTAATACCATCAAACCTGATATGAATCTATACAAACACAACGTACTGGTGCTTCAGTAGGAAGCCTGCAACTTCAGATGTCTCAAATGGAATTTCAGAATAAAGTAATGAGGGTGAGAAAAACAGGTTATTAGACTGATGAAAGAGAAGGTGAGGTAGAGAGGGAAAGACATAGAGGAGGTGAAATGAGAGGAGAGCTGTGATAAAGAGTTGCCTTGGGCAAGTGACACGTTTTAGTAGTTGAAAGAGAGCCCTTCAGTCTCCAGGAAAACATTCCAGTTTTCAGACACTAATAGCCTCTTCTGACTTTAACTGTTGTATTCACTCATTACTCCACTCTTGAGAAGGTCTCTTGGGTTCCATCTGAAGCACTTCAAAGATGATCATAATTAATAACAAACAGGGATCAAGGGACAACTTTTACCTATTAAAACCAGAAAAGCTGCTTTATAAGATTCTACAACAGAGGGGCATATCTGGCCCCATTCCCCTTGTTAGCCTCTGTAAAGGACAAACACTGCGTGCTTATTGTAGATGATGTATTTCTGAAAAACCAAAAACATGAGAGTTCGTTTTCATATACTATACACATCGATGAGGCATAACATTATGACCACCTTCTTAATATCGTGTAGGTCTCCCTTGTGCCTCCAAAACAGTTGTGACTCATCAGAGAATGGACATGGGCCTCCTGAGGGTGTCCTGTGGTGTCTGACAACAGAATGTTGTTAGTGGGGGCCTTTGGGTCCTATGGGTTGAGGGGAGAGGCCTCTGTGGATCATCCCACAGATACTTGATCAGTTTGGGATCTAGTGAATTTGGAGGCCAGGTCAACACCTTGTGCTGTTCTTCATGTTTTTTGAGTTGTTCCTAAACCATTTTTGTGTGTGTGTGTGTCTGTGTCAGGCTGCATCCTGCTGGGGATGGCTGCTGCCATCAAGGAGTGTCATTGCTATGGGGTGGGGGTGCCTGGTCTGGTCTAGGTGGGTGCTACATGTAGCAAGTAATATCCACACAAATGCCAGGTCCAAGTGGAAACCTGGAGAAAGCAGTGCAGGTACAGGATGAGCACGCAAACTCCACATAGAAAAACCCAGAACCTTCAAACCCAGAGACTTCATGCTGTGATGTGACAGTCCTAACCACTGCAAATTCTCAACTGCAACTCTACGAAATTTGATTCAACAGATATGAAGCACAACTCTCATAAATGAACATAATAAAACTAGCAAGCCTTTCTGCACTTCCACAGCATCCATACAGCTTTGAAAGCGCATCTGTGTCCGTGACTATGCATTGATCATTCCTGTCATGTCTAAAGTTTCACCTGTGACACCTTGTTAACAAATGGCCAGCAGTGAAAGCAGCACGTCAACAGAACAGCACCAGCAGTCAATGTTCACACTGGATCTGTTCAGCCACATCACGCCCTCAAAAGCTTTTTTTTCTTTCACAGAAAACCACTGCCAATATTAAATAAGGTACCGAAAGCAATCTATGGAAGAGGCATTACAGTGCCATGGGTTTTGTTATAATGGGTTGAAGTGATTATGCTCTTATGCAGCTTTTGTAGACAGCTGCATTGAAAGGCTAAACGGAAAATGTCAAAACACATTTGAAACGTATCGGCGAGACACAACACCTGAGATTTAGTCTTGCACTTCCTTAAAGTTGCTGAACTCTGTTGTGTGTTTTAAGTGCTTCTTCACATTTTGTGTGTGTCCTCTGTCCTCCCTGTTTGCTTTCAGGTGCTGCCCTTTCCCCACGGTGCAGCAGGGGATTGAATGCACCTGATGCCAATTGTTCATCAAGGAAGAGAGATACTGTGTTTGCGAGGTCAGTGTTATTTACCCTCTCCCCACAGGAAGAGTTTTGTGGTACTTTGCGTTTAAATTAATATATTTTTTTTCTGATTTGGGATTTGGTTTTAAGTATTAATGGGTTTTAACTATAAACACCATCATTGGTTACTGCCAGTTACTGTTTAATGCTAGTCTCCCCATCCCATAGTTAACAGGGGAACAATCTCTAAGACATCAACTGTAACTGGCAAAGAATGGTGACAATCAAAGGATGGAAAAGATGCGGTCAAGCTCTAAATACACTTTTTTTATATATATAGTGCAAGTCAAAATCCCCTCCTCCTCCAGTTTGTGATCCAGAGAGGATATGTTATTTTCATAGCATCAATAACAATCCAAATTGTGTCATGATGATGCTTTAGACAAACTAGAGCGTGAAACCACTAGTCGTCCCACTAACAAGGGAAATAAAATCTGTGTCGCATAATCCTAGATGAGTAATAAAATCAAATGCCTGGTAGAACACCCTGCACGGCTTAGCTGCCACACCTCGCAGCTGTGCCAGATGAGGTGTTGATCAAGGTGGCTTTTAGAAAGAGCAGGCTGGGGTTTAATTTCTGTGCCTCACACAGTTACTTCACCTCTGACTTTAATTTCATTTAGCATCGGAGTGCACCTTGAAGAAAGCCACCATACAAGGGCTGTTCAAATAGAATTCACTGGTGTGCCATGGGATACAAATAGTATCATCTTCCTTCCTATTTCTATTATAGTTATTCTAACAAGGATGATTTAGTGAGGAGTGTCTGAAACAAGTTGTTTGTATAATGCAGTGCTGATAAAAAGTACAGTGCCTGTTCAGTCAGGAACACATTCATCATTAAGTTAAAGCCAATACGGAGAAATGTTTATGCATTAGCAGGACCACTGCAAGGACAGCCATTAGAGTAGAGTGTACTTTGGATTTTAAATACATAATGTTATATGATAAGACAACAGAGAATACAAATACATTTGTTGACTAATGGGAGTCCAGAGAGGAGGCAGAGGCGCAAGTGGACCTCTCATGAACATGGCGTGGCAGACAGCCACTGAGGGATTAATGAGGCGCTGACAATTCCAATGGACTGCGAAAGTTAAAGTGACAAAAATAGTTGGAGTTCGTTTGGTTTACTGACAATCTGCCAGCAGTTTGTTGTGAGTGCAATGCTTTGTTCTAGATGAGCACATTACTTTGAAGTACCTTTGCAGTAAACCTGCGCTGAGTGAGCTGATCCCAACCCTACATGCAGCGTGTATAACTTTACATGATGTAACTCACTTGAATGAACGGGAACAGGAGCCCCACGGCAAAGTTGGACAGCCAGTTTACGGTGCCAGCGATCATGAAGGCGGCAGGTCGATAGGACTGTTCGAACAGTTCCCCAGTCAGGATAAAGGGGATGCCACCTGACAGAGAAAAATAGATAAATGCACCATTAGTTTCAAACAAAGGGACAACAGCAACTAACAGGAACGAATGCATTTAGTCTGAAGAGCATTGTGTGCTCAGAAAACACATTAAGTGGAGTCAGAATCGTTCACTTTCACAGAGTGAAATACAATGATCACACAAAGTTTTTGTTTCTCTGTCCTTTTAACACAGAGTGTAGAAGTCTGACACTACACCATATCCTCTTGTCCATCCATTTTTATGAGAAAAAAATATCATGATGACTTGAACTCATCACTTTTAGGACCATTTTGAATGAGAAGAGTATTTGGCTGAATTGCAATATCGCATCCATATGAGTTTAATTGTAAAAATGTAACTTTCACAATTAAAATCTTCTTTCTCTTCTTCTGAACTTTCCAAACTTCTGTTGAGTTTGATTCTAATTTTTTTTAATACGTGTTGAAAGTCAGAACTTCCTTCTACGTGTTTTTCCAAACCTCTGAGAACCAGATGCTAGATTCATTTAACTCTACAATAACTAAATAGTCATTAAGAAAACACAGGAAACTGTCATTTGTAAATAGATTCTGTTCAGTTTGTTTGCATTTGTCAAATGGCAGTGAATGCCTGCTTCTATGTGGAACATGTGAAAAATGGATGGAACACATACAAGTTGTGAAATGATCCAGTACCCCGAATGATTCAAGATGCTGAATGTGTGGAAGAAAACACTCAAACTATAACTTCACCATCAACGTAGAAAAAACAATTTCTTTTTTTAATTTATGCAGGATGCTGTATACAACAATTTCCAACATTTCCTTTGAATTGCAACACAGCTGAGATCTGACATGTCAGAAATAAAGGAGCAGGAGGAGGCGGAGGAGGAATAGGAAGGGAAATTGTGAGACTTCTGAAGTTATATCTGACAACAGTGAGATCACAGCGCAATGAAGGGGAATGGCTTTAAACTTAGTGACCTAATGTTTCTTACATCAGGAGCTTCCTGCCGTTGTCCGTGGAAAACACAAAAGAAATCATCTTGACAATTATCGCAATTGCAAATGACGATTTCTGCTCCCGCATAATAGCTGACTTGAATCACCTTTAATTGTCTTATTATGTATTGACAGAACGGTACAGTTCTGAGTCTATTTGTGCATAAAGGAACACAGTTATACTATTTACTAAAGGCGCATGTAGACAGGATTTGCCCACTTCTCTGCCTCCTCAGTTACAGATGCAAAAAGAATGGACAAGGAAATACCAACGGTATTTTGTCTAAGAGAAACCATTCAGGCATTCTTCTACAGACCCCTGCTGTGAGACTAAGAAAGCAAAAGCTACCACGGTGACATGAGCCAACCTCCTTCTTCAGCAACGTGTCCTAAGGCAGAGAGAGGTGTGTATCCAGTTTATTGTGCAATTAAACACGATTACGTGATCATACTGTAATGTATGTTTTACTTGAAACTGTGACTATGAATAAAATGTGTTTCTGACTTCATGCATGAATGGTGATATATCAGAAACAATCCTGTGCGAAGACAACAAGATAAAGTGGCGGAAGAGAGGCACAAGCAAAAGTAAGCATTATTATTCACAGCACAGACACGTGATAATATTATTATATATTATGTCTTATCTAGACTGTGTGTTATCTGGCTTCTTTTGAATAAGCTGTAGCCTGACAGAATATTGGTACAGGGATGTAGATAGTGCTCTGTTCTGTGCAGGGCAGAGCGTGCTGACAAATCTTGTTTGCAAGCGTCTTCAGGAAGTAGGCTCCCCACGTGGCCACATATCTCACAGTTTTCCCTCAATGAGATCTTGCTAAACCAAGATATATTGGTCTGGTAGACGTTGTACCTTCATGGGAATTGGTGCGGCTTAAGACATTAGTTCTGTTGCATTTTGTGTATTTACCATCTCAAAACCCCTTGAAAACATCAGGAGGGAGCCTTAGAAATCAGTGGATGGTGCATTTAATCCTCACAGCGGGTTATTTGTTGTCGCATAATTGCTTCGGAGAAGACAGTTAACGAGCTACAAGCCACAGGAGCATTTCCATTTTGAGCTAAATAACGGGACGTATGGCCCACGCTCGCCCTCAGCATCCCCTTCGACTAACCGCTTGTGTTAATAAACCATCCCATTATATGAATGAGATGCTGTTTCACAAACGTGACCGGGTGATTAAAAACCACTGTGCGTGCTCGCGCATGCACACAGCTGACCACACTGCACACAGAGCTCATGTGCATATTACACATCTATCTATCCATCTGTAAGAAGAAATAATGACAAGCTGTTAATTCATTTTAATAAGGTAGTTATTTATTTTTTGTACCTGCCACACATTAATTGTTGGTTGATGTGGTTTGTTTTATTTAGTGCTTGGTATTCATGTTCCTGGGAAGTCTAGTATTTCCATTTATAACATGTTCAGTGATATTAAGTTCAGGGAAGAAAGGAGCTAAATTAAAGAACACTTACATCTATCTATCTATCTATCTATCTATCTAGAGCACACTGCAGCCTGACATGTAGGAATTAGCCGTACTTCAAAGCTTCTATTTTTGCACAAGTTATTTAAAATGACCTCCAAGGATTGCCACAAAGCCACAAAGCAACAGAACAGCTGATATATTCCTTTCACTCTGTGATCAAAAGAAATGAGAAGCAAACTTTAAAGGCCAGATGCAGTTGACGCCATCCCGCTCTAATGGCTCTTTTGTTTCACTGTGAGCACAAAAATAAATTACATGCGCAACTGGCCACAAAACTGATTTCCGATTGGAATCATAAACTGAGCTCTTTGCCAGACAAATTCCCAAACTAAAAGGAGATGCACCTCTTATATAAATCTAATACATTACTAACGACAAAAGCAGGACAACCAAGCAATGAACTTTTTTTTTTTTTATATATATATATTTTTTTTTTTCCTGAATCTAGCCACAACAACGCTGAACTCAGTTATCCCAGGAAACAACTAACCTACTTCACACATGATGCAGGGAGGCTGTGTTTGAGTGTTCAGGTTAGATCTGTTCTCAGATAATCCGCTCAGTACAAAATAATGTTTTCCAGGGATTTGCGCTCTGAATAGCATGTGAAGCGCACGTGTGTGTATGTGTGCTCGCATGTAGAGGAGGAGGGGAAAAGAAAAGGAAAAATGGCTAGGTGGAAAGTCAGCTGATGCTTTCAGAAATCTGGGCTCAGCCATATACGTCTCAAACTGAATCGTTTTCATTCATAAATGTCCATAAACCAGACACCAGCTTGCTCTAGAAATGAACACATTTCACACAGTCTCAGTCTATCATGCTGTAATGTTATTTTTGGCCTTTTTTGAGTCAAGTGGGCTAATTGGGTGTTCTTGTTGCCATGGCATGCTCTGATCTCAGAAGGCTGATGCGAGCCCAGAGAGCGCATACTAATTGGGCTATTTATGTTATTTGGTCAGCATATGTTTGCGAGTGGCCTCAGAGGAGACGACCTGTGTTGAATCTTGTGGGAATTGTGAGGGCTTCCCCATTCAGCCAAACACCGCAGCACTCATTCACTGAGCGGTGCACATTCGGGTGGATGACTAATTTAAATAAAATGACCCGCTTTGGCACAGGACTGTACATCCTCAGTGCCTAAATATGCAACCACCTGCTCTGAAGACCATCCATCTGAAAGACTGGAATGAGGCTGTGTTTTACTGTATGGCCTATTTGTATTAAAGATTCATTTCCACCTACATCTGGCATATGTATTCTTTCCTGCCGGAGAGGTTTACATATGTCCATGGCTCCACTGTTCCATGTATGTAAAACTGGCTAGTGTAGGTGGGTCATGTTTGTCTAAATTCTCACAAAGCTCCAACGTCTACAACATACAAAGGTAAAAAAAGGTAAGCCTGGGAATTAATAGTAGGAAATCCTACTGGCTTTCTGTTCAGTTTAAATTATTGCATTTACTGTAACTGCCTGGTATAACTAAATTATTGGTGACAAAGAATAAAAGGCTCAGTTACAAAAGATCTAAACCATACCCCTATGTGACTCAACAGCATAAAGTCCACCAGACAGATATTACAGGGTCGATACACTGGTCCTTTGTGGCTTGGAATTTTTGACAAGAGCGACTGTACGGCCTTCTGTTTCAGCTTGACTTCCCGAGGCGCCACATCTTCTGTGGTTTGGTCACACTCTACCTCTGTCAGAGCCTTGATCCTCAGGCAGACAGCTGCAGATGACCGAACAGCGATGAGAAGGCCGACCCAGAGGCAAAAGTTTTATTTTATTTCCAGTCACAATCGGTTCTGACAGAAGCTTTAACCAGATCACCTGTGTAGTCTATGAGGTTATCAATGTTTTGCCTGGGATCTTGGCACAAGAGATTGTAACATCGTATGTGTATTAACGAATGATAACCCTACTCAATTCTAGAGAGAAAGGTTTATAAATCATGCTGTTTTTCATACATTATAAAGTGGATGTGTTAATAATTAATTACACCGTTTTTAATCTGGGAAATTTCTAACTGTGATAAAAGACGTCTATTTGTTTCCGATCTTCTAGCAGCCCCGCCTTTGACCTTGCAATGAGTCACGTGGTTTGCTCCACTGCTCACAGATGTATGCGTGAGATATTATCTAACAACAGGTCGCACGCTATAAATACACACTAATTACATAATAGGATAATCATGTCACACTAGAAGAATAGCGCCCTCCCACATAAACCACTCATACATCCATGTCATTAAAAAAGCAGCATTAACAGGGTAACAAACACTTGGACATCCATGCAGACAAATACGCACAGGCTACGTAGTAGGTGTATGATACACATGCTTTAAAATAAATTAGAAAGAACAGTTTTCAACATTTCAGCTTCATATCTGAATGTATCACATCTGTTTGTGCTGCACTAGTATTCATGGCCACTATCAAGGGGGTTAAGCTTTTCAGAGGTCCAAATCCAAATTGTGATGACAATCAGCCCAAAAACATTTTAATCAAAGCACAGTAGCCGAAGACAAACAGAGGCTGTAATAACGAGCCATCTGACGAGACATACTGCAGCTGTATAAGGGAGAGTGAGAGATATTTATGGGGATCGCCTGTAGTGATACAAAACAACTACACGGAACGGCCATTCTTCAGTTTGATGGGACAAAAGTGATAAGCAGCACATTACACAGTGACAATGAAGAGTGTGCCACATAAAAACTGAGATACTGGTGCCTACCGACTGAAATATTAGGGTGTCCCTACTCTTGTAGTGCTTGGTCTTTTAGCAGATAAATAATGACATTAGAACAGATCAGCCTCTATGTAGACTCAGCCTCAAGGAGAAATCATGGTTGCCTTACCGTTTGTCTCACATTATACAGCACCAACTACAGCTATGTAAATCATCATGTTTTGCTGACTGTAAATGTCAGCTAAATATCACACAATCATCAACTTAAAACCATGCAAGAAAATAAACAAAAGAGAAAATTATGATTAAAGCTATTTTCACTGATTAGATACTGCAAGTGAGCCAAACAGACTAAGCTAGCAGGCATGGAAATGGTTTCACCACCACTATATATATATATATATATATAAAATTGTGTAGGTCTCCCTTCAGGCCTCCAAGACAGTTGTGACTCATCAGAGAATGGACATGAGCCTTCTGAGGGTGTCCTGTGGTGTCTGTCAACAGAATGTTGTTAGTGGGGGCCTTTGGGTCCTATGGGTTGAGGGGAGGGGTCTCTGTGGATCATTGGAGGCCAGGTCAACACCTTGTGCTTATTGCTAATTACCAAATCCGAGATTCTGAAACTAAGACGGCGGACGTGATTGTACTTTACATCCTGCTGACAGCATGGTGGTGTTGTCATCCATCAACCTCCATCGAGGTGAGGTCATTATTATCATGATCATTATCCCAAGTCTGATAATTAGCTCAGATTAGCCTCTCAGTATCATTTCCAATTAACCATTGTCCAGGAAACCAACACCACACTGGTCTAGAGTCCATCAGAGTACCTTGGCCAGAACATACACAGTCGGAGTGTCTTTCTTTTATGTCGAGAGGAGTGTTAAGAAAGTGTCTCTAAAGAAATTCCTCACAAAACTGTTTCTGTAATCCCAAGATGAACCCCAGACCTTAATAACCTAATGTACCTGATCTACTGTGACAGAGAGAAGTGCCCTCACAAAGGCTAAGCAACACTTGACAGACTCCTCAGTGACTAGAATACCCAGTTCCTCCCATTTTCTCGGTGGCTTGTCTGGCACATAAAGCGAAATAAAGAAAAGACGGCGAGAGAGAGCTCACATTCTGCCCATACTGGAAGAGCACTGTGTTATTTCCAGTTCTTCAATTGTTCTCTCAGCATGGACACACTGTATATGAAAAGCAGTCGAGAGGGTTGTTGCCATTTTGCACACAAAGGATCACGATTAAGAACGTGGCAGTCCATGAGATGGAAAAATGGGATCCTCAGTCAGACTGTGAGATAAAAAAAAAACAGCAGTCTTGATAAACATGCCAGCAACAAAAATGGTGTTATCTGTGAAAGGAGTAAGGCCAGTGGGAAAAAGACATGGAGGACTCAGTCCCAGAGAGATGAATGTCCTAGCTCAGAGGTTTCTGACTATGTAAGGTCTCGATTACTCAGCAGTGGGGCAATGATAGAACTGCATTTTAATTACTTAATTACCAAACTATTGTACCTCAGACCTGAGAACATCTGTGTAGCTGAAAACAATATGTGGTGGAAATTTAAAATACCCAAATTGATATTTTAAATTGGATTAGAAGTCAACCAGGGCCACCCCCCATCTCTCCAGACTTAGTAAATGCTCCCAGATCATTTTACAAATATGCAGCTCAGCAATGATATCTGTAAAGCATGAGACTCGTGCTGTGACAAGTGTTGTGCTAATTGTCGTGAGAATATGCGTCGCTGGGTTCACAATAAGATCAAAATGTTGGCAAAAAAAAATATGTTAAGAAAACTTTCGAGGGTGTTATTCATTAAAGTCTAAAAACAGGGTTGGAGGAGAAGACACTGTTTGAAGAATCTTCCTGTGTTGAGCTGTGGGAAACTCTGTCACTTGAAACTGAATATCGCTGGTTTGATGTTTGCTGCACGTCTGTGTTGATAAATATATCAGATATCAGCCTCATTTAGTCACTGATAGGTACTGATGTCCAGTATGTTATGTTAGCAGTGAATGATATTTCCAGATTAGTGAACTTTCATTGCGTGAACAGGAGTTATTATTTTATTGTGAATTTATTTGTCTACATTGTTTATCCAACAGAATAGCTTCAGATATTACAGGTAGGAATGCACACGGAGAAAAAAAAAACTGGTACAAATGCCAGAAAAAGGATGGAGACAAGAGTGGTCTGCACAAATCAACCTGCCTTCTATATATTAACAAGGTAAAGAGCTTGTTTTACCTTGCAGCACAGTGGAATTCATTTCATTACCTCATTTCAGGACCCCCATTTTTAAATGGAAAGATTTGCTTTGGTGCTTTGTTGTTATGGAAAAGTTATTTCATGTTATTGTGGTTCTTGGCTATGGTGTTGTGTAAAGGCCATTAGCCTTTCCAACAAAAGCAAATCCAGTTCAATCCTGTATTGTGGTAGCAGGGATGAATGCACAAGTGTAGGGTCTCAAGTGCACTCTTCTACTGTGAATGTTTCAAGAGCACAAAGGGAATTATTTTGAGGAGGACAAGCTCCTGACAGAACATCAATACCACTGTCATACTGTCCATGTGAACCAAACCTTGTTCCCTGCTTTTTTTTTCTAGCAAACTGCGGATGCTGGAGATGCACCTCGACAAGGGGGCTCTCCTCTGGAAAACCACTTTATACCGTATGTAGAATGCAGTCAAACAACTGGGAATTACTGGGAATCCTGCGGAGCTATGATTCATGTTTTCATTCTAAATGTATCTGTGACAGGGTGCATCTAAGTAGGAGTTTGCTTACATCTTCATTCATAAGTCTGAAAGACAGGTTACAGGGTTTTCCCTAGCTTTTCAGAGGGTTTAGATTTTATCGTTTCACCTGAAGAATTTCACCCTTAAAAGCCTCCACTGCAGGCCAGCACACCAAGCTAGCCTGTTAGCTTCTGTGTCAGCTAGCCAACCAGAGGGAGATGGAATCAAGCCACATCTTCTCTTTTCAGTTTTTTTTTTTGGAAGTGGTTAGAATTGCTATTGTTGTGTCTCCTAAATACCCTTTTAAGTTCACTGGACTCAAGGTGCTGAAACGATCTGACTCTGAATGTATGCCTTTCTTTTCTTTACACATACTGTACAACAAGACTGGGATATTAAAGAAATTGTGTCTGTGTAAAGATACATAGAATGACAAGACATTAACTAAGTGAAGTGACGTAAACACAAAAATGATGGATATACCCATAAATAAATACATTCAGTTATATAGAGATTAATTCCCTCTCACAGACTCCTGTATTTCTTTCTATATTTTTTTTTTCTAATAGTGGCTGCCATCATTAAGTTTTATCTTGCCGTGAGTTTACGCCACAGTTCCTTTCAATTCCATCCCTGAATATTTTGCTTGAGGCTCCTAAAAAGAAGCACAGGCCAGTCTTGTCAGGAAGTGTCCACATCTGAGGCCTGGTATCAGTCAGTACCTGGTAATTCTAACAGTAACATGCCTGGTGGCCTGCCGTGTTTATTTTCACAGTCTCAGGTGAAAGGTGATTCATCTTCTTCAACTGTTGTCTGTCTTATCCGCTATGGCCTGTCTCAGCATGTTGTAGCCACCTCTTTCTCTGCCTCCCGGCTACGTCGTCTTTCCAGGGGACCTGAGGCCCACAACAATGAGACCAGAAGGTCTGTTTTAACGTAAGCACAATGACTGCGAAAATCTATAAGTTGTTAAAAAAAGAAACTCTTCATTGTTTCACAATTGATTAAACATACTTCATCTTTTATGTTATACTGAACCAGCCATTAACAAATGGCATTAACAGAAATACAATTCTCATTCAGACTGGCAGTAAATAATTTGACCAATGCACATTCGGTGCAGACTTAAGTTTTGACTGATAACATTAATCACATCTACAGTAGCGACTATTTGCAACACATTGCCCCTCAAAACTAATAATGATATGAAAAGTTCCACCACCCTGTCACCACCATGATTAGAAAAAGCATTTACACTCAGATAATCCTTGATGTTGTAGCCACATATGAGCGTCATAAAGCACTAGTGTCATTCGCTAGCTACCGTTGTACCGTCCTCTGAACAGGGGAGGTGGACTGAGATATCACTGCTATCCATTTACCAGCTCAACCCAAAATGCTTCATCCACATTCACACTTTGATATTCTGGCCATAAATTAAAGCTTCAATATGTTATTATTAAGAACTTATTGCTGTGCTTGGCATATATGTTTCACTCGTGAATGGTTAAGCTGCCTCTTAAATTAATTGGCAAACAACTTTAGTATTGGTCTCTACAAGTACTTTATTTAAAATATGCAACAAATATGTTGACGGAAACTGTATTCAAGAGGAGCAAACAGAAAACACCACCAGAGTGATCTTGTGATCTGCCCTTGAAAAGTGTGGACTGACTGATTTTCTTTTGTTGACACACAATTTACATTAGGACAATGATCGTTTCAGCGTTATTGACAGGGAGCAACAATTATTCCTCTTTTATCGCTGAACAATAGGCAGCTTTTCAATATAGTGCACAAAAGAATATGATTTGCATTTTATCTAACAGATAAAATTCTGAAACACCAGGTGGGCTTATTTGTTTGCTACTGAAATGAATGAATGTAAAAGTCGTGACCAGATCCTGTAATTTGAAAGGACATCATCTTGGTCTTGAGACTGATGTGTCCTGCACCCTGTGGTCAATTCATTGCATGCACAAAATGCTGAAGGTTACAGTTGGAGACAGCTGCAAGTTAATTAGAAAATTAAATTAATTAGAAAATAATTTAAAAAATTCTAATGGGCTCCTCTGATTGCTATTTGAGCAAAGCCAGAAAGCAAGACTTACTACTTATCAAAACTCCTGTATTATATTACATTATACTACATTACAGCACATTACAGTCCAGTCCAGTCCAGTCCAGTCTAGTGTAGTATAGTACAATAGTGACAGTACATGTACAGTTTTCATAGTTAAAAGGGACAGTGCTTATATATAGATTATGTATATATATAAATTGTTATTAATAATTTATTTTTTTAGCAGACATTGGTAGCCTGTACCAAGTATAAGACTTGAGTTCTATCATAGTAAAATGTTTTTAATTTATATAAAATAATAGTAGTTAGCATTTACTTTAGTTGGGTTTACTCATGTGGTCAATGGTGATTACATTCCCTTCAAAATGTGTTATTATCAGAAGCCTTTACTTCTCTTGATCCCAGAAGATGGATGTTCTCGGTAGAACACTATCACGGCTAGTTTCCTGTAAAAGAAAATGCCACCAAACTAGTAAAAGACATGGTACACATGAACACAGATACTGTCTCCAGCACTAGCTGTCATCCAGGCGGAAGCTCATGCTTTAGCTCTGGAAGAGATCACTAGACTTGTATGATATGTATTACACCAATAATACGGGAGTGTAACAGGTTAGTACATTGGTCAAGTCACCGGTGCATGCAGAGTAAAAACATGGACCATATAATGAAAACAGATTTTTTTTGTAGACCAAGCATTCACAAAAAGAACTAATAGCACAATTCTAATCTTGTTCAAATCTTGCTGTTTCCCATAGTGAAGGGCAGAGAGACTACACCTGCTCTATAGTTTGATCTGAATCATTAGGCTGCTTCCTCGGCATGTGAGTACAAAGGTTTGGTGCTCAAGACATTTTAATTAAAAATAACACTTTAAACCTAGCAAACTAAGTGATGCTGGAACTTTAATGATGAGAAAAGAGCCTTTACAATGCCTGTTATCTGTGTCTTCCTCCAATTATCTAAGGCATAGCAATGCAGTAGGAGCTTCGTTTAGGAAGAGCAATTACAGGCATTTGACATGAGGAGGCAAGACAAGAAGAGAGAATCAAATACTCTGATTGCAGACCTTCTAGTTTATTGCTCCATTGCCATGTAAAAAGGCTGCAGTCATGACTGCTAAAAATAAATAAAGAAAAGAAAAAAACACTGTTGTTACTAAAAGAAATAAGGAGCTCTTCTCTGACTAAGCTCAAGGAATCGCCACAAGTTTTTTTTTAATCGTGTTTAACTGACACTGCCAAATGCGCCTTCAGTCCCTTTAAAGCACTATATTAGAGTCGTCTTTTCCAGAGATCAATGCTGTCGT